>NC_132934.1:114661666-115294000 GCF_034638445.1 Ciconia boyciana
GAAACGAAAAAAGATGACAAAAGGTCCGACACCATCTTCAAAAGGAGTTTCCACCTTTCCTGAGGTATTAAGCAGATACTTATACACCTGCCAGCTTGCTTCGGGTGAGAGAACTGAGATCCAAGGTCTCACTTGCAGTCCTATAGCTTTTCCTAGTGACTCTTTGGTAGTGCTGGCTGACTGGCACTACCTTGCCTCTGCAAAGGAACAGTGGTAGGGCACCACACAGCTGTAGAAAGCCCATCTGTATCTGACTGCATCTGAAATTCAAAAAGGGCTGAAGTCCACTGGCAAAACTTCCAAGCTGGAAAAGGCCTCTCAGTCTAAATGCAACTATACTGGAAAACAAAAACCACTTCTGTTGGGCTAGCAAACCTGGGTCAGTAAGCAAAATAAGGAATATCAGCTAAAGAATTCTTTTGCTGGTCCCCACCATAGCTCCTGTTGGTATAGCCACGAACCAGAAACAAAAATGGTCACCAAAGAAAATATTCACCAGCTTAGCTCTGCTGACAAAACTGGTAAGTGCAAGTCTTACTCATGGTTCTGAAATCAGGACAAAAAGCAGTTTAAATAGCTAGACCCACCGCTGCTCGTGGATTCAGGTTTTCACACTGCAGTGGTAAATTTAGACCACCTATGGATGGTTACGCAAAGAGAGCCTGAGATATGGAGCAGAAGATGTAGGTCACACTTTAAATCTGGTTACAGCCTGACTAAGTACCAGCAGAAAGGTGCTTGCTGGTCTCAGTGGGCTTCAGATCAGACCCAGTGCCACGCACATGAAACTGTTCCAGGAATCGAGTCTATAAGTTGAAAAGGACCTGTGTGAAAGGACTTCAGGAGATGTACTCTCCCAAATACCTATAACACGGTATATATAACACTACACCACTCTCTGATGGTGAGTCAAAGCGTAAAACGATCCTGATTCAGAGACCTGCAGCCCCTGCCACTCACAATGGCCCCCGGTGTTTTAGGAGCACGCTGCCTCTAAACATCAGGCTGCACCTTCTCAGCACCAAATCCTGGCAGGACGACAGTCATGCAGTAGCTGTTCTGGGCACACAGCACAAAAATAAACGCTTGTTCCTTTTGTGGAAAGCCTGTGGTACGACCAGAACATACGAATTAAAATAGGCATGTATTTTTTATAAAATGGTGAAGTTTCTCTTCATGCTATTAGGGATTTTTTTAAAAATAAATATCCTATCAATAAATATCCCTTATTTTATATTAAACAATGCTTGCTTTGCCTCTCTTTCTCTCACTGATATTTTCGACTTCTGTGTAGAGACACAGAGTGATATAGAGATTTTTCATGCTATCACCACAGCAGAGCTGTTCAAGGGAAAGTGCCTAAGAGAAAAAGGACACTGTAAAGCAAAAGAAGACCTAGAAACCACACAGCAGCACATAGCAACTAGGAAGTCTGAAATAAAGCGAAAACTTTGAAATGGAACAATTTGAAGGAAAACATTATGCAAAGTCCTTTACAGAAGCAAAACCAATGAAGAGAAAAAGACTGCCACAGAAAACAATGCACAGAAAAGTAAAGATGGAGACGGGGAAAAATAATTTTAAAGCCATGGAAATGTCAAGAGAAATTGTCGGTGCAAAAATCAGATATTCAAAGAAGCAGCTTTCCACCTGCTTTTAACAACACCCCGCTGCAAAGAATATAAATCTCATTCACAGCTTAACATTTCTGGCCCAGCAGAACCTTGTGCAGGGATCAGGCCGTTTGCCGGGTGGCACCAACGCCTTGGCAATGTTGGAGCCAGGCAGGGCTCTCACCACTCTTGCAGCCGGCGTGGCTGAGGTGCCCGGGGTCAGAGAACCCATCCCTTGGGGGAACCGGTAACTTGGGTGTTTTACACAAGTGGCAGAGGTATTGCCAGCGGTTGCTCCAGCCTGTGACAGCTAGGCTTGAGACGACTGGAGAAAAGGAGAGAGACTGAAGAGCAGCCCTGCTCCTTCAGGTCTTAATGAGTGGGAATGGAGTTCATATAGTGGCCCTTCCCCCTCCAGAAGGCTACTAATTTGGGATTTAGGCAAGCAAAGTGGATGTCAAATTTGCTCAAGACGCATACTGCCTCCGTGGTCATCTCCACTTTGGGGACAGTGGATCTTGGAAGCCTAAAAATCTTATGGCTCAATAGGTTAGTGTTTCCTGAAGGAAGAATGATTACTGAATAGGCATCAATTTTTAAATGCATTGTCAAAATTTGGGAACCAGCTATACATGGCCTGCACTGCTGTATGGCAGGGACTTTGTAGTCCGTTGGCCTCTGTTTTTCCTTCTTGGGTTCTGCCCTAACTTCACACGTGGTATGGTGTGGAGCATAAATCTTTGCCGGGGAGCCTAGTTTATTAGTACAAAACTGCAAAGAAAAGAAAAAACCTTTCAGTCAGCTTTTCCTGAAAGCGCACAGACTGTAATGCAAAATGTTTTAATCCCACTCCACCTCTGCTGCCCACCCAGGGATCCCCAGCAAATTGCATGTCCCAAAAACTCCCCAGATCACTGCGGCCAAGGGATGCTGCGCAGCATGTCCCCCTGGCCTCCTCCTGCCTCTGAGGTGTCCTCAGCATGGGGGCACGTACAGGTCTGGCTCCAGTTATGGGTCAGGGCAAACCAGGCGAGGCACGGAGGGACAGATGCCCGCCAGCCCAGCCTTGCTGCACCACAGACCTCCAGCCACATCCTTACGTCCCCAAAACCCTCTGTCTGCGGCTTCCGTTGTCCTCCTCCCTCATGTTAGCACTCATGCCTCCACACCTGCACCTCCTCAGTGCGCCAGGGCAGCCCCAGCTGCTGGCACCGTTCTCCGAAGATGCCGTGGGGACAGTTTCCATTTGCACATCCTCCCACGTCCCCACCGGGCAGCAGCCCTTGCCCCCTGGGTGCCTCGGAGGGAGCGGGTGCTGCCTGGTGCTCTGCTGGCTGTGCCCACGCCCCCGACTCTTCAGCTTTGGGTTGTGCACCCTCACACCCCTGCCCTTCTTGCATTTGTTGTCCTTCACAAGCAGGTGGTTTCTCTTGATTCCTGATTTCCTTTAGCCCTTTCCCTCCCTGGAACACCTTTAAAGGCTTTCTTAAACTGGAGAAGCCACGAGGGGCAAGTAGCCAAAAAGACGCCTCGGGAAGAGCATAAGAAAAGGGAAAAAACTTTCTCTCCTGGCCTCCTTCAATGATTTGCAGCTCAGCAACTCTCTGACCCAGACAGGTTGGTTTGTTTTTTAACTGTATCAGTCAATGGATTTCTCCTCTGCAAACCTGCTCAGCCTCATCCTGAGCTCATGTAAATTTTAGCATCCACAGCCTCATGTGGCGAAGAGCTCCCCAGCTTAATTACGTATCCGAAGAACTGTCTCCTCTGGTCTATTCTGAACTGAACGCCCAGTAATTTCACCTGAGCCTCCCAGCTCTCAGCTCGTCAGATGCCAGCTACCCCTTCTGCACTGCCCATGATTTTACAGACCTTTAGCATCACGCCCGGCAGCCAACTCCTCCCCATCCTGCAGCAGCCCCGTCCTACTCGGCTGTTCTGCGCACAGGGACCACTTCATGCCTTTGATCACCCCGGCCACTTGTCCTTGCACTTTTTCTCATCCTCTTCTGTTGTCTTCTGAGAGCTGCAGCAGAAGCACGTACAACACAGAGGCACAATAACATTTGCTGTTTTCTTCTCTGTTTTCTTCTTAAATAATCTACAGTATTAGATCTGTTTTTTCTTGACCGTCAAACAGTCGGGAACTAAGGTTTTATGATTTACCATAATACCAAGTCTCATTTCTGAGAGGTAATGTCAGCCCAGAGCCCATCAATTCATGTGGGAGTTTGGGTTGTTTTTCCCTGTATGCATTACGTAGTGCTTATGGGCCCTGGATTTCCTGCCGTGGTGCCTGGACTCGTGTCCTCTACCGGAGGACACAGGCTAAAGCTAGCACAGGTGAACTTAAGCAACCAGTTTTTCCAAATCCCAGCTCACTCTGTAATACTGTATCAGTGTAGAAACTATCACTGCAGAAGTGACAGAGCTCCGCACCTGAAATGCAATTATATTGGCATAAAGGTCTTGTCATCCTGTAATAGCTCACGTTAGCAATTTTACAGAAATTTGACCGACTATGGCAAGAAGTTGTTAGAAGCATGTGAAGATCAGTATTCCCACTCTGCCTTCGCTATATTTCATTACCATATTACTGCAAGAAAGACGTGCCATTCTCAGTCTTCACTTTGCTCAGCTGATCTCTTCCATCTCATCATCTTTCCTAATTTCCAGTACTTCTTTAGTTCTCCAATTAATTTATTGCCAACTCTCTGTATCTATGATTTGCTGGCACTGCATCTCTAGAATAATATTAATAATAATGCATGCAATACACTTTGGAATACTACTGCTAATACTAATAAACACCCTTTAATTTTTTCCCCTTTCAGGCATTCAAAAAGAAGCTGATAAGGGATTTTTTAAAAGTCATTCTCTGAGATAAAATAAAAAAAATCAATGATCTTTGATCTTCTGATCCAGCCATCGACGTTTTGAAAAATGTACTCTTTGGATTCTTCATCAGACTTGATGTTACTTGGAGGGAGGGGGTGTTGAGCTAGTAATTTAATTTGGTTGGCAAACCCCGGGTTACTTGGACTGTCAGCAGAAGTGCAGCGGGGTCACGTGCCATTTTCTCCTGTCTCCGCCGGAGTAGGCAGACCCGTTCTGGGGGGTTTACCCCTCTCCACAGTTGTCCCTTTATTTTCCTAAGGACAAAAGCATGTAGTGAGTGATCCTCTAAGAGACTGGCTTTGCTGTCCAGGGCATTTGGCTTTACGGCTGGGGTACCTTGAGAACCCCAGGGCAAAAGCTGATGGAGGAGCCACTGAAGCAGCTGGGGTACCCCATGGCTGAGCCAGCAGCCTTCTCACCACAGCGTTTTGCAGCCCTGGAATGCAGACACCAGGGTAGCATGGACTGAAAAGCCATCCAAGTCAGGAATCAGTTAAATAGTCAGCTAGCTGCTGCCTCCTGTTTTAAATGAAATAATTAATTTACAGAGTGGCAACTCAAATGGACCAGGTTGTCTTTGGGGCTTTATTTTGCAAGTTGTACTTAGACAAAATTCCTGCTACTACTTCCTTTAAATACCCGTTTTACTGCAGGGAGGAAGGAGATGATTGTCTGTTTCCGTAAACAAATCCCACCTGCCTGTTAACACTGGGTACAGACTGTACTTGAACAGTATTTCCCTTCTTTTGCTCGTACTCGGTTGTATTTCAGGTGTGTTGTTAATGTTTAATTCCTTCCAAATAGTTTCCTCCGTGCCGTTGCCCCTCCACCTTGTTATATTTGCAAGATTATTAACTCAAGCACCAAAATACCCTGAGTAGCAGCTGTACAATGAAAAGGTGGTGCGTAATCATCCCAGTTCCTGACCTCCCTCCTCCCAGCTCCTTGTGGACAGGTCATCACTTTGAGACTGCCCCATATTGTTAAGCTACGTCATCTTGCAAAGGGTTAAAGGATAGTATGTTCTGTCTTTTAGTATTGCCAGTGCCTGAGCAATAGGGTACCTTCTACAGCTTGTTAAAAGGCTGCTGAGCCACTGAAGCATAACTGTGGCATACTTGCAAAACCAGAGAGAAAATCGTATGACTGCAAACCAAAAGGATATGTAATTACAGCTTGTTCTGGTTTGGGCTATCATTGGACAGACTTTTCAGACAACTTGCCTTTTGAGAAATATGTAGACGTTTTATGCTTACTTCCTTTATGCCAAACCATATGCTTTTCTCCCCAGCACACTGCCGGAGATGCTGCCTGGCCAGTAGTGCTGCAAAGCGCTTCAAATAAGCGATGCTGGAAAGGCCAACGTAGCTGCTACAGTAAAGGGAGAGTAGAGAAACAGGCTCTTCCTCTAGCTGGTTCCCAAACTGCTTCCCCTGCCTGTGTATGACAGGCCTGAGATCTTCCCACCACCCCAGACAGAGAGGGTAGAAGGAGGGATGGCATCACTTCTACCCTGCTTAAGACTCAGTGCAGGGCTAGCTCAGAAATAATTTTAAGGACAGAGGGAATGATGCATGAAATACAGCTGGGAGGTGCATGCGGCAATATAGCAAACACAATACTTGATACGCAGTGGTGTTATTAACCGATCACGCCTAAGCAAATACATTTTGATCAGTCCCAGCCTGTCCAGCATTTTCATCAGACTAATATGTGCACACACGCAGATGCTGGTTTTGAAACACTGAGTCCATCTGTCTGGCAGTTCAAAAATCTCAGAATATTGCCAGAATGTGAAACACCCCCCCAACAATGCATATTTAAATTAAAACAAGAGATTAAAAAAAGTCAGAAATACAGAAGTAAGGGGGGGGGGGGAAGCTTTTTTTTGACCTTTTATGTGAAAAAATTCCGATTAAGATATTGCAAGGATTCCAGTTACCACTTTTCACCCTCATGCGGTCCTGCTGCTTCCCTGTCCTTGTTTTGCAGCAGCTCCTCTCGCCCCACCTTTCCCTCTCAGACATCCTGTGCTGTTCCCTGCAGTCCTGACCTTCCCTCGCTCTGTAATGTGCTTCACATGCTTCCCTGGAAAGGAAACAAAAGCCATAATGCAATTTCCACTTTCCAAAACATTCCTCATTGTGCTCACGAATCCAAGGCCCAACCTGACGCTGACTTAAATAGAAAACTATGGCACAATTGTACCTAATGTAGCCTTTGCTTTAATTTAGGGATTTTTACTCTTTTCATGCCTGCAGTTTGCATTGCTGGCTGAGTCTGCCATTTAAAACACTTTCTGAATCAACAGCAACGGGAGAGGCTGAAATTGCTGCCCAACTTCCAGCCCTTTGAGCAGCAAAGCGTGAGAGGTCAGGACGATATGGTGGGCTTCCAAGAAGACCACAAAGTTAGTAACCCCCAGTTACTAACTGCTCACTTTTGGCAGCTGGGTTACTGGGTACAAACACTTAGGAGAATCCCAGGAATATTATCTTTCTGGTAATTCTCAACATACTCTTTCTGACGGTGATTTTATTTATACCAGCTTCTGCAAACACTTGACTTCGCACGGTCCATGAGCTCAGCGCAGGAGAATCCCGCAGCTCCCCTCCTGGGAAGCTCTTGCTGTAGGAGCCTGATTTACTATTCCGACT
The DNA here is from genome assembly GCF_034638445.1 of Ciconia boyciana. Lineage (NCBI taxonomy): Eukaryota > Metazoa > Chordata > Aves > Ciconiiformes > Ciconiidae > Ciconia > Ciconia boyciana. The sequence goes on from NC_132934.1 coordinate 114,668,835, forward strand.
TCTGGACCTCTTGCCTGTCAGATCCTGAAATCTCTGAGCAATCGACAGTCAAACCTGCCTAGTTTTACCCAGGCATGCATCTAGAGTGTATTTTTACCCAGCCTGAAGCCAAGCCTGTAGAGTCACGGTTGCCAGAAAGGTTGATAGTTCGGCACCTTTTAGCATGTCTGCTGCCTGCTTTGAGCCTGTACAAACCCCGAGGCCAGCCACGTGTGATGTGATTTTGATGTGCCAGGGAACATCCTGCACAGGGCTGTTTTTTGGTCTATGAAACAAGTCAGCAGGCACTAAGGGAAAGGGCCAAAAGACAGGGCTCTTAACTCTTGCTCCGTGAGGCAGAGGAGCACCAAGGCAGGATGGAGGTGACCCACAGATTAATTAATTTTAAAAGAGAAAGAACTGTTCTGGCTGTTATGAAAAAGAGCAGTTCCTCATGATTTCCAAGGCAATGGGCTAAACAGAGAAGTAAACGTTAGATATGGAAACCAAAGGAGAGCTCTGCCACGCTCCAGGACGTCTTCTGTGTCCTCCCTTCATTTTCTTGCTGTTGGCCTTGATGTCTGTCTTCATAGTTTCACACCACTCTGCCCGTTCCTATCAACTTCACTTGCAAAGTTTTGCATAGTTGAAGGCTGGTGCTTACTGTATTTAATCTTCTCCACACAAGACTGTCTCCTTCTCAACAGCCTTGTGTGTGCCATCTAGCCACCACCCTGAGCACTGCAGCACAAGCTGTAGTTGCTGGCAGAGCTATGAGCATCCTCTGCTGCCTTATTTCCTTTAGCTGGAACAAAGAAACCAATGAAAGAGAATGAACTGGTTGTTGGCAGAAAACCTTCTGCCCCTTAACATGACAACCACACCTTTTTATTGCAGTTTCTGAAAAATAACCACAAAAGCAACAAAAAAAATAGTAGTAGCACTCTCCTCTCTGTGTTTCATTTGGGTGGCAGGGTGAAAGAGGACAGGCATTCAGGTGACTTTCCCCAGCTGTTGAGAGCTGGGACTTGATTCCTGGACAAGGCATCCTCCAGGCTTTCCCACAAGCGCTCACCCTGGCACAGCAGAGACCAGGACCGAGTGGCTCAGGAGGGCAGCTCTGGAAAAGACTTCTCTTGCCCATTCCTGGTGGCAGCACAAACTCATGCCAAACTCAACTGACTGTGTATCTCTGGCTGAAACTCAATGACTGAGTGAACTGAGGTAACAACATGTTATTTCCCTGCCAGATAAATCCTTTCCATGACAGGGTTGTCTTTGAGAAGCAAAATGCCACTGAATATAACTCTAAGACAATGTTATTATCTGGTTTGCTAATGAGAAACCTGTTTGTATTGTGTAAACGTGGCTCTTCTAGGCTGCAACCCTGGACCTTCTAGGTTCCCCTCAGGGGCTTCCAAAGACGGCCACGGTTCAAGCATTCAGTCTCAAAATACTCTAATGGAGGCAAAATCCCAAACTTGGTATCTTGCATTCAGTCCATGCTTCATAGAAAATTGCATGTTGCTGACTCAAGATCTCCTTCCCAATTGTGGAAAAGTTGAGGCCAACAGAAACATTTTTTTCCTTCTTGGTGGTCAGCTCTGAAGACAGAAATAACCTAGATGCCAATCTAGTAGCTTATGTAAATTGCTAAGTAAGACATATTCTTAATATTGAAAGATTTCTGCCTAGATGCAACATAGCCCCTAAATAAACACTTGGTGAATCATTGCAAAGAAGTGCACTACCAGCTCCTGACAGAGACGGCACAAGCCAAATATGAGCTTTCAGAGGAATGAAGACCACAAACTGCAGAGGGAGAAGCCACCAAGCAAATGCCACAGACTAGATATTACAAAACTGATTGCAGCTCTTTCTTGTGCGAACTGAACTGGAAGAGCATCACAGAGATCCTCATACCTGAAATGCTCCCTGCTCATTCAGCCCATTGTTCAGGAATCCATCATTCTCCCTCAAGGGGGGATCACAGATCTTCCTCTGGCATCCTAGGATATATCCTCATCACCTATTTAAAAGTTGCGTGGGACCTCAGATCATCCCGAGTAACTTCTTTTCAGGAACACACTGTTTCTTCATAAATTGCCTCTCTGAAATAAGTACTGTCTTGGGAGAGATCAGTAGACACCTGAATGCAGCAACACCAGAAGAGCAAACCATATTTATCCACAACATCACTGGAAAAGTATCCGAAGAGTAGAAACAAATTGGAGGCTTTCCCCGCTCCCCCGCCCCGGACCTTCTGGAAAGACCAGCAATGCTCCTGCTCCTTTTAATGGAATGTTGCGTGGACACCAGCGCCGTGAGGGAGGGAGCACCAGGACCCACTTGCTGAAGCAGTGTCAGGGCTGGTGCCAGTTACCTGGTGACTACATCTGCAACTAGAAAACAGCTTTGATGGCAACAAGCCAAGCCCCTTTCAGTTCCTGCAAAGCTCAACCCACGTGACACGCAATTCATGGTCCTTTCCTAATTAATAGTGTTGTTTCATTTGTACTCTTTCACTGGCATTAGTGAGGTATAAATTACTGCCAGAGCAGAAGATTATTAACTCTTCTTTTCTTTTTTTTTTCTTCTTGGAAATTGAGGGAGGAAGAAGGAGATAATTTTGCCTTTTTACGCAACAAAGAAGAGGAAGATTGTAACCAAAAACCCTTTTTCACAACAACAACAAAGTGAAAATAACATAGAATAAGACAAAGCAATAAAATATCTGAAAATGAACAGATGCCTGCAAACAACACTACTTTATGGACCTGAAAAAAAGGGTTTTGACTTTTTCAGAAATCTGATTCTCAGAACATAAACTGTGGCCCCAAAATGAATTTATGATTTATTACATTTCAACTCAAATTGGAAGATTTTACTGCTCTTAGAATTCTGCCTGTTAAAGAGACAAATGAAAAAGACGTAGGATTTTTTTGGACATTGAATAATCTGAAGTGGTTCCAGGAAGATCTGGGAGAAAAAGACTGGATTAAGAGATTAAAAACCCAGCATCATAAATGATTTTATTCCATTTTAAAAAGAGAATCATAAATTATGTGCATTGCCTGAGTAACAGTGCAATAGCTTTTTAAAAAGGCAGGGCTAGCTAGTACTGTATATTTTGAGTCTAAATAAATCTATCTGGGCTTTGAATTATCCAGCACAGGGATTTTTCCCTCATATCTTCCAATAAAAATAATAAGACATTGAGAGTTTAATTTTAGAAATTCTGGAGCAGAGTGAAAGAAAAAAAAATGTTTTTCATCTTCTCTTTCCATCTTCTTCTTCTAATGTACTTTAATATTCAACTCTTACCCTTGTGAAAGCAATAAAAGAGCCTCTTCTGCATTCTTTTCTGCATCAGATTTATAGCACCGAATCCATTTTTCTTTCTTATTCTCTCTTCCCAGGTGCTGTGTCAGAGCTTATGAGGACCACAAACACCCACTGAGTCTAAGCCAGTGGACATTCTGGCTCTAAGTCACCATTTGCAAAAACCTACAATGAACTTGAAAGTATTTACGTAAGTCTTTGCAGGATTCAAACCTTATTATGTAGCGTAAGCAAATTATAGTTTTAGAGGTTTGGAATACCCTCGTTAAGCATGCATGAAGTGCCATTTACAAATGTAAAAGGAGTTAAGTGCTTGGGTACATGAATCATTTTATGTTTCTGGAGAAAAGGACTATGAGTCAGAAAACTAAAAAAACCTGAAAATTAAACTGTAGTTACAAAAACATGCTGTGGGTCTTACAGATTCCATAAAATGATGAAAGTCGCTTTATCTGAAGGCAGCTATGCTGAGGATGCAGAAGTCACCGCATGATAAAAACGTGTGCACACGCTACATTAAGTAACGTTGAGCGAGATTTGACCTCTTCCACCTCAGGAGCTGTTTGGGGGCTGGAGAAGAGCCAGTTACTGATGAATCAGCAATAACTTCCCTTGCAAGTGCATGAAATCCTCACTCATCTGGCCTGCATTGGCTGGGACGAAGGACAGGGAAACCCCACCGAGCAGCGAGGGAGAGCAGACCGAGGACCCAGTCCCATTCTCCCCTTTCCCAGGAGACGGGACATTGCTTATTCCTGTAGAGGTGTGCAGAAGAGACACCCCTTTGCCCTGGTCCCTTCCTCACAGTTTCGCTGTCACTTTACCTTGCTTTTTATGCTAATGAGATGTAGCAAATAAAGCGCCCTGATATCTTTAGGCACAGAGCCCAATGCCTCTTCCCCTCCCATGCAGGGAAGGTAAGAAGCGCCCTCCCCAAGGGCCTCGCTTGGAAACCTCAGGAATGCACTTAGACATATGCTTAGGTTTAAATATCACACTCCCAACAAAGTCAACAGACTTCATGTGCTTTGCTGAATAAAAGCCCAAATCCACTGTCTCTCAGACAATTAAAATGTTATCCTTCCATTTTAGTTTTGCCTAAGGTAACAGCTTTGACATTCGCTCGACTATTTAAAAAGAAACGCTCCGCTCCCTCCTCTCGGAAACATGAGGAAGCCTGGCAGAAGGCTCTCCCATGCTGTGATTATCACATTTGACAGTAGTTAAACACAACCGGGATCACCAAAGCGCAGCCAACCTTCAGGGGTCCTTTGCCATACTGCACGCTCTAGTAAGTTCGTGCTCTTTACCAGGGCTGAGCGTTCATCCTGGCTCTGTGAAACAGTAACGGCATCTGCAAGCCAGAAGAGCTCATATCCATGCAAATACCTCTGGCAGCAAAAACAGAGATGTAGCGAAGATCTGAGCTATTTTGACAGAACGATCTGTAAACATAACATTTTGCAAAGTTTTCCTTGGGGCTCTAAGTACTGCTGTTATGTCACAACCTGTTACGAATCTAAACTTTACACCATTTTGTAACAGTGTGAAGGAAGTGACTGAATGCCATTACATGGCTTGCAAAATATTTAACATCAAAAGCATCCACAACCACTAAACCACATCCTAATACAGTTTTCATTAAGATACATGCTCATGGGGTCAATTTTTTTTCCAAGTGTCACAGTGCATTACAGTCACTTCAGACATACGTGCAGAGCAGGCAGGTCGGTCAACAGTGCAGTGAAGTAATACAGAAAAATGTTTCCCCAGGAAAACGGACCGAATTCCATCCCTTGGCATAAGCGAACCATGTACCCCACCGATTAAACACGAGTTACCCTCTTGAACCAGGAGATGCACTTCAGCCCTCAGTTGACAGGAATGCTGTGATACATGCAAGGACATACACTCTGCCACGCAGCAGCTCCCCAAAACAACTCCAGTCTGAAAACACCATCACTTAAGAAGGGATCAAAAAAGCTATTTCACAGTTTTATACCAAAATGGCATATGCAGGGTCAATTTAGAAACGCATCACTAGAATTAACACACTTGTAGAGGAAGCTTGCAAAAGAAAAGATTTTCAACGATCAGAAGAGTATGGCTCTGAAACAGCTTTCCAGTAGATGCAGCAGGGGTGAGCTACTTGAGAGGTGTGAATATTGAGCTTGGCACATTTATGAAAGCAATCATGTGATGGGTTGCCTGTGATAGCAGAAGCCCGGTCGCAGTGACCCCAGAGTGCAACGCAAGCAAAAGTTCTGAATTCAAAGCTAAGCTGCAGTAGGTTTAAAAAAAAAAAAGCAAAGACATCAAAAGGACTCACGTCTCTCTGAGTCAGTGCTAAGTCACCAAAGCTCTGGAAAAGCTCTGGGCTCAGAGATTGAGAGAAGGATCTAATTAGCAACCTCCATTCCAAACTTCTCCAAATTTTCTGAAGCTGCTGCATGCATCGACTGTTCCCATACAAAACACAGGAACACTTTCGTATTAAGCAAACGTTTAGTCCAGCACAGATATTTTTATCCCATCAGGACAAACGGAGGTGAGATAGTACCCTCGGGCAGGTCTCGTCACGCCATGGGAGTGGCATTCTTGGTCACCTGCCTGATGGTACCAGAAGCATGTCATGGACCAGCCAATCTGAACTGCCAACTCAATTAAACTAATTGTACTGTACAGCAAATTTTCCAAGGTACAAAGTAGAATTATGCTTCCCACCTCTGGGGAAGACAAGTGGTAAATGAAAGAAGAACAGAGTGATGTGAAGCAAAAAGGCAAATAGTACAATAAAGCAGAGAAAGCAAAAAATGAGAATCTAAGAGCAATTATATTGAAGAACCAAAGAGACTAATAAAAGAAAGAATTAACTGGTCCTCTCTGTGCTGCTGAGGATCTCTCCTTGTGGCTTTCAAACTTCAAAGGCTACTCACACTCAAACAGGCAGAGTTGAATGCAAAGGTCCTGACTCAACAAAACACTTCATCACTTAAGAGTTGAACGTGTGTTTAAATGCTTTGTTGCACTGGGACTCCAGCGCTTAAGAGGAACGAGGAAAGCAGGAACAGAAAAATAAGCGGCAGTATGTTGGACTTGGCAGAAGCAACAGAATGCACTGCGTCTAATACGTGACATGAGCTGAAACGGAAGGAGGCTGGGAACAGAGTTAAGAATTAACAGGGTTTTAAGTACCGACAGCCTAGATGACATAATGGCTGAGAAGGTCTAATCCTGAAGTTAAGTGAAGCTAACGAGGCACACTGATTTCTCTAAAGCGGAACAGAGTTTTATGAGCAGTGGCGCTCTACCTTTGGATTGTGCCTCACTTTTCAAAGAATGGCCTTGCTGCTTCTCACCCTTCACGTGAATAGTGAACATTTCAACTGGACTGAAGGTTTTGGACAGGCACACTTTAGGAACAGGACAGCAATGGCACACACGGATCGTGGGAGTGAGCGAGGGTGGGGGTGAGGGGAGGGCCCAAATTCTGGTTGCCTGACACGAGAACATCCAGAAGTATGAGAAATGCACCAGAAACCCACGACTGTATCACCTGGCACACATACTCCCACCACAGAATGAGATCCCGTCATGGGAAGCCACGACATTTTGGCCACATGATGAAGAGGCATCCAGCCACAAATTGCAGAAAGGGCCATGCAGAATGAGAACAGCGGTTGAATAAGGTGTCAGCTGCATTAATTAGCAAATTAGCCACTCTCATATTTGAGGAAATCTAATCACTGCACAAAAGCAAAGCACCACCAGGAACACTAAAGAAAAATTTTAAGACTTCAAAAAAAGGAGAAAAGCAAAACATGAGTGGGTATAATGAAGGAACTGGAAAAAGACGGAAAAATATGAAGTTGTTTTATCATACAGTTCTCATTTTCAGGCTTTTGCAATGGACAGCTTACACTCTGAGTAGCTTTTTTGCAGTTTCACTATTTCATACTTCAGCTATGTATGTCTGCCTGAACAAAAACCATGACTTAACTATCAGGAAAATGCATTTTTATCTGCCTGTCTTTAATGTTACCCTCTTGTCTACAGCACTGAATAGAAGGTAAAGTCAATATAAAACCCATAAAACAAGAGAATACAATGACCGGTGTATATGACTTAATGGTGTAATTTAATGGACGTATTTCCTGCCATAAAAATGCACTTGTGCCTTTCTTATGACCTGCCAGCTTGTGAGTAATGAAGTATGTGATCTTCTAGCTACTTAATTATTGTAATGTTTCTGTAGTTTGGTTTTGCTTAGGAATTACTTAATAATCCTTTTTTCCACATTGTGTTTCTACTCTGCTTTATCACATAGATAATTAGAAAGAAAGAGATTTACAGCTTCTTTTTTTCTCATCAGAGAACTCATGTGGATAAAGTAACATACATGCTTGCATGTTTTATAAGACCTTAATTTCAAACATCAGGATATCACTTGATTTTCAGCCTTCATCTCCTGCACTCACCAAAGACGACAAAGCTTCTAACAGGACTGCGTCAATGAAAAACCACCATGATTTTTAAGAAATGATCTGCAATTTTTTAAAGCGAATATAAGAAAGCAAAATAAAAAGTAGTCTCTCTGTGTTTCTAACATCTATGATATTTATTTCAGAACCACTGTTCAGTACATGCCTCACAGAACAGTCACCACAGTAAGATACAAATACTGCAGCTGCCAAAGAAGTAGCATGAAGTATCCAAGGAATCACTTCGGTCCCACTGTGCTTTTGCTTTCCTTTATCAGCGACTTATCTTGAAAGGTGTTTCATCTATTTCAAAATGTTTTTACAACCCCCTCATTTCTTTAATGGGTTTGGGGATTATGAACAGACCCTCCCACCACAAGGGAATCGGATAATGCTCAGATAAACATCTGTGTAGAGACTGAAGGCTGTGCTAGACCCATTACCAGATTATGGGTGGTCTGGAGACCCTGTTGTAAACACTAACTTTTGGGAAGCACAGAAACAGATAAATTAAACCCTTCCATTTCAAAACAGCAATTTGACAAAGTGCTTTTTCCTATTTTTCCCCCTTCAAAAACAGGGTTCAGGAGATTTCAGAGAAAAAGGTTTTCACTACTAATGAGAGGCTTAGCTGAAAGCTCATATGATTTAAACCATGGTGTTCTTTTCTTCCTATTTAATTGTCAAAGGGAACAGCCATGTTTTAATTTTGCCTTTTCCTCATTTACTAATTGCACAGAAAGCTGTTTCATTTAGCTTATTTAGTTCCTTACAGAATTAAACTCTACAAAAACAAAATGTAAATCATACTCAATAATTGACAGTTTAGACTACCGGCAAAAGCAGTTAGGTCTGATTTGAAGTGAGAGAGAGTTTAAATGCATATCCAATACAGAAGTCATGATCAAATACTCTGCTTTTCCTAGCCTTACAGCTGTGCTGGATTTCCAGAGATGCACACCAAGATAGGGGTTTTGACTGCCTTTGACTGGCATTTTGCATCACGCTTCTGGTCCCACTACTCAACCTTCAGCCTCAGGTAAACGAGCCATCTCAGGGTGAGGGAAAGCAGGAGGGGGGGAGAGAAGATCTCTTTCCCAGCTTCCTAAAGAGCCTCACCTCTTTTTAATTAATCAACACCATGCATGTGTGACAATATTCACAATATGGAAAATAGGTTCTCCTTTCTTTCCAGAGGACAAAAAAAGTTGTTTTGGATCCCCAGCTGGCTTGAGAGAATGTAGGTCTATGAAAGTTGACAACTATTAATGCAGATACTCACCAGCCAAGGACCCAGCTCAGAGGGTTTCAGAATAACTTCTCCTCAGTAGCATTCAAATGACCCTTACTGTACTTCCTCCGTGTAAAACTACGGTCAATGAGAGAAGAAAGTTTCTTCAACTCCTACAGCACTGCACCGAGCAGGTACTCACACTGCAGCCCATTAACGAGCGCATGCTGGAGCAGGGGAAAAGTGTGACGATGAAGGAGCAGCGGAGATTAGCTGTTATGGACACACCACACCTCCCACTCCTCATCCCCCCCTGTGCCACTCAGGGTGGGCAGGCAGAGGAGCTGGGGATGAAGGAGTTAAGTTGAGCCTGGGATAAAGCCCAGGGGAGTAGGTAAGGGGAAGGTGTTTTAGTTTTTGTCTTTGTTTCTCACCATCCAACTCCATATTTAATTGGCAATAAATTAAATTAATTTGCCCCTGGCCAGGTCTGTTTTGCCCATGATGGTAACTGGTAAGTGATCTCCCTGTCCTCATCTCAACCCACAGGGTTTGCCATCATATTTTCTTTCCCTGTCATGTTCAGGAGGGGGAGTGAGAGAGTGGCTGGGTAGGCATCTGGCAGTCATCCAAGGTCAAACTACCACAAGCAGATAAACAAACTAGAGCCCTAAATCTAATATTCTTCAATGATTCAGGCTCTCAGAGAGAGATGTCCCCAGATATCCAAGTACCCAGCACCTATGCCAGGAGGAGTCAGATTTTTAGCTGGTTAGAAGGGAGGATCTATCTTAGAACCCCCTAGGACTGGCCCTTAGCTGCCCGCTCCACCTCCTCCCTAGAGATTCCCATCCACACTGCAGGGACCGTTCAGGTTTCTGCTAATTACTTACTGAACTGCCACAAATGATGTATTAAGAAAACACAAAACTGGAGCAAGTTTACCTTAACTGCATGAAGCTTGACTGCCATTTTAGGGCAGGAGGCACAGTTTTTCATTGAATGTCTGGGCTTTTTTTTTTTGTTTTGGTATTCTTAATGTGACCTCCGAATCAGTGCAGCAGAAAGTTCTGCCTCTTCCAAAATTTTCTGCTTGGTGAGAGCAAATACAAAGCAATTCACTATGGAGATATCAGAACTGGCACAGACAGGCAAAGAATACATTATATATAAAAATGTAACACACAGGTGCTCAGAGGTTAAGCTTACCTATTCTGGTCTCAAGCTGACATGACATAAAATCAGAGGTAGAACAGCTTTTGTGAACCGAGCTGAGGGAACAGGCCATTCATTAAAATGTCATCCTGAAACACTGGAGATAAGTGACAATAGTTGAAACACAAAGCAAAAATAGAATGAGGGGCAAAAAATTTCCAATAACATTTAAAAAGACTTGGTAGTAGCTAGTTAACCATCATTTCCAGAAAAAAAACCCCAAAATCTCCATGATTTAATGTGGAAAGAGAAAAATAAAGACAACCCCAACACTACAAAAGAAAAGGAAACACATTCTCTGTCTTTAAGGCTAAACTCAGCAAACACCTGTGTATCATCTACATTTATGAAGATAAAGCTAGATCACACCTCTCACAAATACCTGTGCCCACCCTACTAACCTTCTACAGGGAAACCTTAGGTGCTTTTTTTAGTATGTGTGCAGCATTGTATTATGTGGAGCTGTTAAGAAACTAGTCAGTGCTAGAAGGGCAAAGCTGGGAAATGCAGCCAAGAAAATAACAGCCTAGAAGTTACAGTGGTGGCAGAAAGAAGATTTGCTGCTGTCCTGGGGCTAGCAGGGAAAAGTGGATGATATTTAGTCCTTTCCCACCCTACCAGTCTCTACTCCTGGGGACAGGATCTGAGTAAGTTTGACTGAAGCAATCAAATAAAATGGAGGTGTCATGCTGGAAGGGATAGCATGGCTGGACAAACTAGAGGTCACAGGCTGGATTTTGCCTCCAGTGCCTGTCTCCTCTTCGCTGTCTGAAAAGACAAATGGATTCTTTATACATTCACTCCTATGTAGCAGGTTTACTTTGCCAAGATAAACACTAGAAATCACATTTTTTAAGTTGTGGAAGTTGATGCTGGTGTCCCTAACTGGGTTTTACATATCTTGTTCAGGACAGCAAATTAGCTTTATATAAGCACTCCTGTAAGGTAAGTAAACAACCACCCCGTTTTACGACAGAGGAGGAGGCACAAGAGGTTGAACTGCAGCAGTTCCTGAAAAAGAACCCAGGATTTCCAATCCTCATACATATTAGCTGCTTCCCACCGACATCCATCTCCCTATTGCAAAATAAAGCTTTGTAATTTCCAAGTGTTTTACCGTACTGATGTGGAGATACTGAAAAGCAGTGCTAGAGGCTTCCTCAGCATTCAGAGCACAAAGATCTGGACAGAAATGCCGAGTTTGATGCAGGCTGTAGGATCCTTTCCTTTCCCTTTGCACATGCATTCAAAGGCTCTAACACAGAAAGAATGTGCTCCAGAAATGGGTGCCGAGCTGAAGAGCCCTCCAGTGATTCAGTCTGACTCCAGGCTTGAACTTCCGTCCCTATTCGCAAGGAGTTCTCACTCGAAGAGGCTGGCTGTCATAAATAAACAAATGTACAGCAGTTTGTGGCTACCAGCAAATTTCCATGATCCGTTAGTTTGGATCTGGGCTAAATATGAACCGAAACTGAAGAAGTTATGGGTCAGGGCACTGATGTATAAGCAAGGCTGGCAATAAATGGAAAAGTGCAGCCCCAGAACGTACTACAGGTAGTTGCAATCTCATCCAGGCATGTCTATTCAAAAACAGACTTTGGGTTTATTGGGTGCTTCTCCTGCCTCAGGCGCGGTGGCAAACAGGATGCTTACTGAAACACTGACCCTTGATGTGCTCAATACATAAGCATTGGGGGCTGCAGATAAGCTGCGTGTAGCTTTAGGCATTTCCCCTCTTTTGTACACTAACCCTTATATTTTTTTCTCCCCTTTTGACTGGAGGATGAATGGAACGAGTGAATCAAAGGCAAAGGGTTACACTGTGGGTTTGCTTGTTGTGTAGAAGGGGGGAAAAGACCTCCGGCTTTCCTGAGGTCCACGTAAATACAGGATACTTCTTTTACTTGGCACTAAGTCATGGGATAAGAAGCTGGGTGGAATGGAGTCACTCCCCGGGAGAAAAGACATAGGTCTTCTCACCTATCTGTTAATAAACAGGGAAAAAATCTGGTAGTGCATAGTGTTTTGCACTTTAGTGCAGCCATTTACACTCACGTGAAATGACAGTAAAAAGTCTGCAAATTAGAAGAGCAGGAGTTTACACTCACTTTGCTCCTGTATCAACAGGCAAGATGAAAAGCAGTGGAGGGGGAAAAAAACGTAAATCAGGCATTCATGGTAGAAGTGGTAGAAAAAAGGGGATTGTAATGCTTCCATGAAATCCTCATGGCACACTGTAGAAGAGCCTTTTAAGCACAACACTGAGACCTTGCTATGCTGGGACCCCGTCATGCCCTATGGGCTATGCATGGCCCTAAGCCCCTGTCAATCTCTGTGATGCTCCTTCTTTCACACAACCGGTGCTGTAGCAGAGGGTGAGTGTTTGACAAGCAACATGCATTTCTCAGATCATTGTTACATGCTCAGACCTTAAAAACCAGGAGTGAAATCATGGCACAAATGTAATACAAGAATACAGTACCCGCTCCCCTGGGAATCTTAATGGCACTGCTGCGCACTTTTGAACCAGGCAGAAAGTCAAGAAGGAATGTAATAAAATATAAGTGACCTTTTGTAGAACAAGTCTGATCAAAATCCCTGCCAATGTGTTCTCCCCCCTTCAACATTTCAGTTCTTTTAATCTTTGTGTCAACTTCCCCATGTTTCAAATAAACCACGAACTATTAATGCATTTTCTTTCATTTCAGGAACAAGGCACGCTCTTGACTCAGGACTTGGTGATTGGAAACAGTTATTTTGCCTCAGCATTGAGCCTGCATGAACATAAAATGCCTTGGAAGCCACGATGGCATTGGCAACATAATTCTTTCAATGTTATCTATGTGGTGTAAATCCAACCTTTTTTGAAATTCATTGCCTGCCAGGCAAAACTATTCATGAATAATACATATCTTGGAGTTGGACACAAGATTACTGACATTATATTACTCCCTATTTCCTTTGTCGTGGAAGCTCTGCATTCCTGGCAAACAGAAAAAAAAATCCTACATTTCTCATAAAGAAAGACCTCTTGACTATGTTTTTATTTACCATTTCTGAGCACTGACTCAAACTTTGGCATCAGTATAAGAGTTACTCCTGTTCTTCCTTTTCATAAAGTTTTGAATTTGCTTGCATTGTTCATAAACTACCTTCAAAATGACATTAAGAGAGAGCATGCTTTACAACAAGCACAACCACAGTACAAGTAACAGCATGTGTTGTAAAGAAGGTATGTATGTGTCGTTTTTGGGGTAATTCTAGCTGTAACAAAATAAAAAATGAAGCAACTCTGAGGTAAGCCTGGAATTTTCCTCTGAAAGCTGTAAGTCTACCTTCTCCTCCTATTCTTCACACTTTTATAAGGCAAGACAGCATCACATTTGAGCTTTGCTTTGTCATCTTTTTTGAACCTAAGCTTCTCATTAACCACCTTGAAAACAAGTATTTGTTCCCAGGAAGAAATATGTGTGTAGGTACTGTGTTGCATACATGTGGTAAGGGCAGATATTCAGGAAAAACAACTTCCAGCCACACCAGGCTAACTGTCTCTGTGTCAATGGTGTAATGCCTGCTCATGAGGTTTGCAGACTATGGAAATTTTAGCCTTATCATGTGCAGTTCTTACCTCTGGGCACAGATGATCAGAGTCTGACCCCTGGGGTGTTCGCAATGGAAATCTTCCTGGTTATGCGAAGTCCCAGGACGTGGCATCAGGTCTGCACTAAGATGGCCCGTCCCTACCTCTCATCTCGATGAGCGTGACAGAAGAAAGGCCAAAGATGGGTTTGACAGATCATAGAATCCTAGAATAGTTTGGGTTGGAAGGGACCTTTAAAGGTCATCTAGTCCAACCCCCCTGCAACGAGCAGGGACATCTTCAACTACATCAGGTTGCTTAGAGCCTCGTCCAACCTGATCTTGAATGTTTCCAGGGGTGAGAGGCATCTACAACCTCTCTGGGCAACCTGTTCCAGTGTTTCACCACCTTCATCATAAAAACCTTCTTCCTTATATCTGGTCTGAATCTACCGTCTTCTAGTTTTAAACCATTCAAATAATTTCTAGGGGCTAGCAGTGGGTCAAATGTGAAATAAATCTTTTTATCAGCCTTTGAGATAATTAAAGACAGCCTGTAACCATGTTCTTCTACGTTGTCCCACTGGCCACTTGGGAGTGTGACTATTCACCTGATCAAAGTAATTTTTAAGGTGTTTCCAAGAAGGTGTTTTTGAGGAAGTCAGTATGATTTAAACTCTTGGGTTTGTACTAGATAATAATACAGTGAGCATGGTAAATATGCAGAATTAAATTGTGGAGCAGAAGTCAAGCTGGCAACGGCTGCTGGCATGGACCTACCAAACATTCAAGCCTCTGACCCAGGTGTATCGCGTTCTGCCCCCATCGTTCATCACATCCAAGTCAGCATTTCTTTCAAGGATTATATGGAGTATGATGATAGTACAAGGAGTACAATGACAACATTTGTACTAGCAAATTATGCAAGGTATCATGTCACAATTTCTTGGCAGTTTCAAAATAGGGAAATAGAGCTAAGAGGTCTTTAGGGTAGCGTTCCACTAGTGACAATACGTCCACTGATGGAGGGAAGTATTTGGTTTTCCCATCTCACCACTGTGATTTTTTAAACGGAGTAATTGCCAAAATCCAGTCTGCTTTCACTTCAGAATCTCAAATGACAGGGCTCAAAGATTTCCTTGTTGCTTTGTTTAAGTTCTCCTTTCTTTCACTACACCTCCTTCCTCCTGGTTTGTATCCCTGTGCATAGGTGTTTGCTCAGTGAAAGCCTAAGGCAGAAAGACAATATGACTATTTCATGGGAGCTACTCAGTGAGGGCAATCTTGGGTCCACATATCACAGGGCTGTGTCTGCACCAGAGCAGCTGCATGTAAGGTGAGTTCACATGCCCTGGAAGCTCCTGTGCTCAATTTTGTGAGGGTCCTGGGGCAGTTGTGTTAAACAGGACAGGAAGGCAGTCAGCGTCTGAAACCATCTGTTCCCGTGTAGGGGTGGGCTGCAATAAAAGCCATTGCTGACTGAGGCGCCTGCCACCTCTGCAACACCTCTGAAAACACAGTTTCATGCAGAGAGCCTCTGGAGCTGTTCCAGAAAGTTACTCAGTTTTTCAAAGTGCGAAGCAACAAAGTGAGTGCTGCCACTGCTGAGCCAGTACCCCCTAGTCATGTTACCAGAGCTGCGGCTGTGCCCTTGGCTGCGGGGAGCAAACTTTTCAAAGGAAAACCATCAAGTGCAATGGACGCGTGGAGAAGGCCAGCCTTGCAACCCTGAGCAATACCTTGCATCGGTACAGAGTGAACACATGGTTGCAGCTATCTGGCACAGTTATGTTTTATTGTCTCTTTGTCAGGACCTAAACAACCTGCCTTGGGAGCAAGGATGAAGGAAAACAGTGGAGAAGATGGAGACCAGGGCAGTCTGCAGGGAGACACAAACATGATTGCCAGAAGAGGAGAAAAGAACTTACATGCAAAAGTTATTTTCCATTCTATTCAGAAGTAAATTTAGTCTTGTATCAGAACTCACTTTAAATACATGACAGTCTTCGCTACCGTTTTGGCAAAAGTGACTTTTCCTTCTGAGCAGCCTTTCAGGATTATTTTCGTCCTGCTGGTTTCCGCCTTTGGCCAGACTGACCTCCTGCTAAGGGCTGCGGCTGAGCTCCCCACCCCTCCCATCCTCACAGGACCTCTATCAGTCCTGCCTCTCATCTCAGGATCAGGAGCAAGAGGGTGGCCTGGACAGTCAGCCCTGGGAGAAGCCAACCTCTAAATGCACCAACCAAAAGGAGCCACGCCACTGCCAAGAAGGGCCAGCAACAAATCACACTCCATTGCCTCTCACGTGTAACCATTTAAAGTCTCCAGAGAAAGAAAAAACCTCTCCTTCCTACCCTGTCCACTAGGACATTTCTTACTGAAGACCCAGGGTGAAATAAAACACCAGGACCTGTGCCAGCGCATGCAGAAGTAGAAGCAGATGCAAACCATGCACTGTTCTTCCAGGGATAAAGTGACACAAAACCCAGAAATGCAAGACCAGAATTTTCCATTTAAAAATGCCAGGATTTGTGAACCTGATAGAACCTCAGGATTTTTACCATTCTGATTCATAAATCAGTGATTTCCATCCCAAGGGTAAAGAAAGGATTTATATTTGAAAGCGTATTTAGGATTTATTGGCAGGATTTGTACTGTAAGGCATGTAAGGATTTGTAAATCTAATTTCTCACTTATAAAAGCTGTTGAGGATTTTTGTGTGGTAAAGCCAATTAATGTAATTTTAATGTCATAATTAAAAATCAGGCAACCCTGCCCCCCAAATTTTGAACCATGTCACATCCTCATCAGTGAGAGCCACTGGAATAGTAAGGGTGCCCTGCCATTGAGCAAGGTTGTCTGGAAAAGCCTCTGCTGCCTACCACGGAGACAGGGGAGACAAGGAGCACGGCTCCCAGCCAGATGGGTGCTGGAGAAGAAGAAACACTGACGGCACAGAGGTCTTCAACTTTTTTCTCAGCACCTGCTTTGCTTGCTCATCACCACCTCTCCTGAGCCAGAGCAGGGAAACAGCCAGGGCTCTTAGCCCCGGCAAGGCTGACGGGAGGCCACCTCCTCCTTCGGACCCAGCTGTGTCCCCTCTCCCAGCTCATCCAGGGCAGCAGATATAAGGGAAGGAAAGGATCTGGTGGGTGATCAACCCACAGTTTGGGACGGCTCTCTGCGAAGCATGGCTGTCTCCAGGCTGACAAACCCAATGGCACCTCCTGACACTTTGACTCTGATGGACCTCCCTGCTGCATCTATCCCCGTCTGGGCGAGGGCACCCCCAAACATGCAGAGTGAGAGCTCAGTTCACAGCACTGCTTCCCACCGGCACACCTTCACGCCAGAGATGCTCTTGCTTCAGTGAGGACACTACCATCAAGCTTACTGCTACCCAAGAGACCAAGATACAGACACTGCTAATCCTTGAACCCCCAGCCTTCCCAAGCTGGAGAAGGTATGCTGCATTCTCTGCAGGGTTTATTTTGAGGACCTAAACTAATTTAGATCCTAAATAGATTTAGGTTTTGAAACTCTGCTGGACTCAGGTGCCCAGGCGCTGGCAGGGGGCTGCAGGGCGGCCTCTGTGAGGAGAGGCCGGGGCTGCCCCGTGCCGGACACAGCCGGTTCCAGCCGGCTCCAGCGCAGGGCACGGCTGAGCCCCACAGCCAAGATGGTGGCACCTTGGGGAAAGCCTGGGTAAGAGAGGGCAAAATACTAGACAGTCAGAGAGAAGAATGAGGGGGAAAAGTGTGAGAAACAGCCCTGCGAGCACCGAGGGGAGAGGGGGAGGAGGTGCTCCAGGCGCCCCAGCAGGGATGCCCTGCAGCCCTGGAGAGACCATACTGGAGCAGGTATCCACACTGCAGCTGTGGAGGACCCCACGCTGGAGCAGAATATGCCCTGAAGGAAGCTGCAGCCCGTGGGAAGGACCCATTCTGGAGTAGGTTTGTCCTGAAGGACTGCAGCCCATGGAGAGCCCACACTGGAGCAGGGGAAAAGTGTGCAGAGGAAGGAGCGGCAGAGAGGAGCTGCTATGGACCAACTGCAACCCCCCCTCCCCCAAAATCCCCCTGCACTGCTCGGAGGAGGGAGAGGAGTTGGGGATGAAGGAGTGAAGTTGACCCTGGGAAAAGGGGGGGTGGCAGGGGTAAAGTGTTTTAATTTTTGTCCTTGTTTGTCACCATCCAACTCTATTCTAACTGGCAATAAATTAAATTAATTTTCCCCAGGTCACGTCTGTTTTGCCCATGACGGTCAATCAGTACGTGATCTCCCTGTCCTCATGTTGACCCATGAGCTTTTTAATCTTATTTTCTTCCACCTGCTGAAGAGCAGGAGTGAGAGAGCGGCTGGGTGGGTGTCTGGCAGCTGGCCAAAGTCAACCCACCACAGAAACACAGGAGGTGTTGGCACAATTCAGGCTGCTGAGGTAGCAGCACTGTGTTATCCTTTATCCATGACTAAAGTTTCACATTTTGTAATTCTTCCTTGCCAGTCTGTCAATATTTTTATTAGTTAACCTAATTATGAGTTTACATTTTAGAGAAAACCAACAACCACCCTGTTCCTGATGTTTGAAATAGCTAATGTAAGACAAAAGATTTCCAAGTACTTAATTATCCACAAGAAACGAGTTGATTACAGTAACGTTAAAAACAACTGGTATCATATAGGCACTTGGATTTTAACCAGTCTGTTTTCTGCACTCAGATTTGCCAACCAGTTTCTAAGTCTCCCGTGTCAGCAGCTAGAACAGCCTGTTTCTTTTCAAACAATGAAAATGAATTTTAAAGAAACCAAATTCCAACTTTAGGGCCAACTGTTTGCAGGGTAAGATCAGTGACCGAGTCCATTAGCTATGCCCGGCCCTGCTAATCTGTGTCTGGTAAAGATTTGTGCAGAGATGCAGTTAGAGGAGCAAGGGACCGGATATCTGGAGAAATGGGTTGCGAGTGGTGATATAATTCCATCCCTTGCTCATTTAAAATGTTTAGACAACTTACTGCATCTCATGGTGCCTCACTGCAAACATGGGGTGGGGAAATAAATGATTTTCTGCTACTTCCAAAAGGAGCTGTAAAGCAGTAAGTATCCAGTTCCTAGCAGCTTTGGGATTGCGGGCAGTATAAAATGTGGAGGTAATTCTGATTTAATTTCACTCTTAAATTCTGTCAAAGTGCATCCAGTAAACAGGGAATATTCTTTATTATAACTAACAGTACCACAGGGTTTCAACCAAGACTATGAACCTACTCAGCCAGGAAAAAAGGAGAATAAAAAAGACTATACACACACGCTCACAGATTTGGGAACACTTGATTCCTTCAATGCATCTATAGGCTGAGCTGATGACAGCTTGCCCAAGGCTGCCCAGGACGTCAGGGCCAGAGCCAAGAATTTACCTGTGACTTTCACTAGTCCTAATCCAGCACTTCAACCTGAATTCTCTCCTTGATACTTTCACAAAATGAACTAAGAGGGAGGAAACTCCAGTATTAGCCGAGATAATTCTGATGAATCACAAAAACTATAGTCTGGCTAGAACATGTGTTTCTCTCCCATGCATCAAAAACAGGGATGATGCAGATAATCCCCAACAAACCACTGGCTTGGTAAAACAATTAATTACTGACCTTATAAAGGTTTAACAGGATAAAAAATCCTGCTAACAGAACAGCACAATGTACAATTAAGTTTTATCTTTCGACGAAGAAACCTCATTTGTACTAAAATACTGGGTGATTTATATTTGCTGTTTCAACAGATAGTTTAAGATTTAACAGATTGCTGAATAAATTGTTTAAATATGCAAATCATCTGGGCATTTTGTAATATTTCTCCAAGGGCTTTTTCCCAGTAGCTCTCACCAGATCATGCAAATTACTAGTGATTCAGAAAAGGAAGCATATAATATTTTAATTGACAGAGTGTTTATTTCAGCTCCAGTTCTTTTACATCTTCCTCCTCAGATAACTAGAAACATATGACCTCCAGGAATCTCCATATTCTGTGGGGCTCATGACAAAATCGAGTCTTAGGAGAGGCGGAGCACAGGAAATTGTTTTATGTAGATAAAATGAGCTGACCTGGGGAATACAAATAGTACTAAATTACACTATATAGTCTGCCCTGTACACCTAATTTCCATGATAAATGACGAGCTGTAATGGGCATTCATGCATTCCTTGCACGGCAGCCCCAGAACTTCATGTCGCCTCTCCCCATGCCCTGCTTAGAGGCCGGCAGCCGCTGCTTCCCAGGGGTCTGGGGCAGCTCTGCGAAGGCAGCACTGGCCATCGGACTCGCCACCACCTCGATGCTCGATGCTCGCAGCGGGGGCAGCTCACTCGCCTGTGGTTTTCACCACCACACACTGCTGCAGCCAAATCCCATCTCCATGAAGCACTCTTGACTTGATGCTCAGGGAATCTACCTTTCCACCCCAAAGCCACAAAAAGGAAAGGAGGTTTTCTCTACTTTCCCATAACTGCCTCCTGAGACTAACTCTTTAATTACCCTACGTAACCACCAGCAGCCCAAAATATGAACCTCTGAGCCAGAAAAGGACAAAAAAAAGGGGGGGGGGGGGGGAGGCAGCTTTTTTCTTAATGACTCATGCACTGATTTCACTTACCTGCTACCTGGTGAAAAGGGCAATGCATTTGTAATTGCATTACACAACAACATTAGACATAACATTACTTTTTTTTCCTATTTTCTTAAAGCTCAACCTCTGTACCAACCTAGAGAGCAAGCAACACAGACCGCACCCAGTCCCTGCTAGCCAAATTGTTCCCCTCATGCACTTCTGCTGAGAAGCAAACCCTGCAGTGGCAGATTTGGGTACGCTGGCTTCAGCATACACACAGTTCCCCAGTGATCCGCTTCAATCAGAGTCCAAAAAGAGCGATTCCAGCCCTGCAGCGTGGTGTGAGCTCTGCTACCTCATGCATTATTTCAGCATGAAATATTTATAAACTGGAGAATGGGGGCAGGCTCCTTCTTTAAAAAATGTAATGAATTTTTTTTAAATGTATGAGCGCAACTTGTAAGAATCTGCAACTTGTTTGACATCCTGGGTTTAACAGCCCAGTCCTCACTCCTCATCCATACAAAAGGAGCTGAGATTTCACCTTGTAACCAATTTCTCTTTAAAAATTGAACTTAGACTAAGCAGGTATTTTTATATCTTAGGGCTAATTTTGCTTTTCTTGACATTAGCGCTCATCACCACACCTGTATATTTTTTTGTAGAAAAGAAAAAATAACAGCATTTGGATCATAATTATCTTTCCCCTGGCAGCAGTTTGTGTTCTGAAATTAAAATGGTGGTCACTTTCTACAGTGACGCACTGTCACAAAACTGGTCCTTGGAAAGACATAGGGGACCGACAGTGACAAATCTGACGACTTAAGGGCCAAACCAGTATTCCCATAATACAAAGCAGCCAGTGGAAAAAGTCACTGACAGGTAGATTCCCTCACTCTACCAGATGACACCTGTAAAAAGTAACTCCTGTTTTAGTTGGAAACCAGAAGGCGGGACTTCAAAAAAGCTGCAGATAAACTGGTCCCCTGTGGGCACTGGGGTCCTCAGCAAGTGCCGCAGTCTCATAGCTTGGAGGACTTGGGGCTGAAGAGCACAAATCTCTGCAAATTAACCTTCTGCTTTGACGTGTTACTCTGCTAACCGATTCTGCAGAAGCAGTTACACAATTGACCTGTTCTCTGTAGCACTGATGAAGCTTTACTCTTTTTTTACCTACAGATTTAGAAATATTTACCAGCAGAGGACTAATTGACTCTCAGGAGTACAAACCCAATTTTACTTCCTTTGAAACATCAGGAAAATAATTCCAGATGCGTAGCATCTCGCAAGCAGGAATACAGCAGTTGTTACCACCTAGCATTCCTGAAGTCATTTGATTACAGAATAACTAATTACTTTTATTTTTCATGAAACATGGAGTGATTTCATATATATTTCTTGTATTTCCTTTTTGGCAAAACAAAGGTTAACTGACCTGCCTTCCACTCAGCCCTAAAACATGTCCTATCTTTGTTGCCTGCTAGTGTATGCCTTAATTTACATTTCCTTCAAGCCTGCACTATAAATAGACTTCTGTGGAGGTACTGCATGTGCAGAGATCCTTATAAATGCCAGGACCACTGTGAATCCAGCCCAGGGAGCCAAGAGATGTGCGTGGAGCTGAGTGCCCAAGCATGCCACACAGCCTCTGCTGGCTAAGGGGAGCACAGCTTTCAGAGGGAATGGGCAATTCCTAAGTGTCCTGGTTTAAACAGACCACAAAAAAAGCTGAAGTCCAGTGACAGAATGCTAAAAATTAGTTATAACTTGGATTATCTGTGGAATTTTAAATTCCTGATTTGGAAACTGCACTGTTTAAACATCAGGACAGATGCACCACAGCTAAGTTAGCAGATGCAAATCCTCTGAAGACAAGACATTTGCATCCCCTTACTGAAGTGATAATAGAATACTAAAGTGAGTTGCTAAGAAGATTATGCTTTTACTTTATTAAAGGTAGCTGGTCTGGCTTCAACAACTTATCTCAGTACAAGGAATCTTCCAGGAAATCAAGCATGTGCTCAAATTGATAACTTTTTTCCCTCCTGGGGTCATCACCTCCCTTTGGTCATTCATTCCTACAGAGCATCATCTTCTTGACTGACAGATACTGCAGTGAAAGGTAGTACAGGGGGAACAAAAGTCTGTACTTAATCTATTTCTACCTTGCTGGACATATCCTTACCACCACCAACAAAAAAGGCTCCCTTTCACTCAGTGCAGCACAGGCTGTGCTAAACCTATGCCATCTGGTGCAGATGCACACAGTAAGTACCTATTTAAATTTAGAGAGCAGTTACAGCATGACCTGCAGACCACAGCAGTAGATACTCATGTCTGAGCAACATTATGTGCTTCCATTATCACCCCGCCTTTTAAATGGAGCCCTAAAGCCGAGAGCACATTAGCTATTTTTGCAGGCGTTGTCTCTGTTACACACCGCCTTCTTTGTGGCAATATAACTAATTCTCTGGAAACTGCCAGACATGGACTATACATTGCAATATTCACTGTTCTGCTTCCTGGCATTAAGCGAATAGATTCAAAATATATCAGCTTTACATCAAAGCACCTCTCTCGGAGCCAAACTCTGCAGTCTTGTACTTAGTATATGACTTTGCTTCAGGTGCTAAATGGAGATTACACTAATTTTTAAATGCGCTGCTTGAGAGCTTGAGACATCCAGGGGAGTTGTAATAAAATGTATATCCATTTGATCAGTTCAGAAATACTGCTGTAAGATCAGCAGCGAAATTATTTGATAGCTTCAGTCCCTTTTTTGAACTGAAAGGGATCCAGCTCCCAATAACTGTAACTGGCTCTTAAGCCACCATAACCCATGCCACTCATGATGCTGACTGGTTGACTCAGCAGTAGGACTGAAGAGCAAATGCCATTTCTGCTCAGGTGGAGGAGGAGAGGATAGTATTACCGCTAAGAAGGTGACAGTCCTCAAATCTCTTCCACCACAGCCCATGAAATACAGTGTGAAACTTTCTGCTGATTTCCTGGGAGCTAAACTGGGACCCTGGTTACAAACCAAGCAGATTTTAAAAGAATTTCACTACAAACGAAACAAAAAAAAAGAAACCATCTACGTGGGTTACAGCAAATCCACACACTCTCAGCACCATCACTTGAACTTACAAAATAAACAGTATTTTAAACAACACTTTGGCCCTTGTAAAACAATTCAAGAAATGTTACAACACGCCTTAGCATAAAACTACTCTGGTTCCCACTAAACACAAAGGCTTTCAGAAACTTGTACCAGTGTTGGAAAGGTCACTTAGGTTCAGACATCACTATGTATTTCGCAGTAGATGCTTCCTTCTTATGCCCTGTTCCTTGTGAGAACCAGCCCAGTGGGCTATCTGAAAGCACATCCCTCCTGCCTTGCTGACCCCACTAGAGTAAAATGCCTTCTTCTCCTCATCTTCCTCCTTGCTGCCCTGGTGAGGTGTGGTAGGAGACCTTGGAGATGGGTGGTCACCTCCACGTGGGTACGGGTGAGCCAGGCACACGGAGGAGCGAGCTGCCTTTCACGTGCTGCTCATACCAGCAACCTGGCAGAAAGAGGAGGTGATTCATGAAACGGCTTCATCCAGTTTCTCACATCCTGGAAACAAGCCAGGCTTCCACAAAGAGAGGGATTAGGTGGCTGATGTTCCTCCACAACCCCTTTCAGCTCCCACGTTCCTTCCAGCTCCCAAGTTCCTCCCTTGCATGTCGCTCTGCAAGACAGTAGAAGCATCCCTGGAAACTGGCACTTACATCTGGGGGATGACAACCTCTGCTACCCCTTTCCTGCCTCTCCTCAAACATGAAGCACCCCTGGAGGGGGCAGATACACTCCACCATCACCCTGCATTTCTCACACCTGCCTGCTGATCCCTGCCACCACCTTTGTGAGCTCCTCTGGGCAAAGAGCTTACCATGAACTAATACAATTACATAAAGCAGACCAAACCGATCACTTGACAGAGCTGTTAAATGGCAAGATGCAGGCAACAACTGATTTGCCAGGGCATAATCAAACACTTTGAGAACTTAAAAAGAAGCAAACCAGCAACTTCACCCAGACTTTGGGTGGGAGAGGCTTTCAATCAAGGCAATGTCTTCTTCAAGTTGCTAGAGCCGTGCAGTAAACCACAGGAAGGCAGCTGCCTTCAGCACAGTCTCTGGACAAGTTTCTAGAGCCCATTTACTGCACGAAGTTGGATGGTACAACATCCTGGTTCACGAAGAGATGGAAGATCGCCACGAAGACACTACACTGATAATGCACGGCTACGATGACTGGGGTCCAATTATCATTTCCATCTATTTTATTTCACAGACTAAAATGGCACACATGAACCATGCATCAACCATCACTGTGCATGTGGACCAGAAGCATTTATTACCAGTCCAGTTCTACAGCCTCAACAACATTCCTATTGACTTCAAGATAAATCAAGCTGGCATTTTCATGGCCATTGGAAATCTGTTTTCAGACTGCAGAAATTAAGCCTGAGACAGATATATAAAGGCAGATTTTAAATTTTTTTTAAAAAGACAGTTTTGAAAATACCTTGCTAAAAATATAACTACAAAAATCTTGTTTCATAGCCTAAATGTAACACACTGCTATGAAAAAAATGCTAAGTAGCTTAAGAGAATGAACATATTGTTACTGAAATCTATTTCAAACAGGATAGAGCTTATTTTCACTCTCTTCTTGACCTTTATTTGAGAAGATGCCCTGAAACTCTAGGTATTTTGTATTACATGTGATGGCACTAATTCAAAGTTTTCAACCTATATCCAACTATCAGAGATCACAGTGCAATACAACCCACGCCTCCTCCCCCTCCCCATTTAATTCACCATCTTAGACACCTTTCAGAAATAGGAATGCAGTCACATCTGATTAAGAGCTATTTATTATATTTCATGGTTTAGCAGAACTAATGTAACAATGTTAGTGGAAAGTATGGAAGGATCAAGAATCAGAGTAACTGAGCAAGCAGAGAATGCAAGGGCTTTTTGAGGTGTGCATGCATGGTTTTTTTGTTTGTTTGTTTTTTTAAAAGGAACAGGAAAGAGCCATCGTGCCAAGACTAAAAAGTCAGGAAGTAAGTGCACTGAAGTCAGCATACACAAAGACATGCAGTTTTCCAATACGGGGGGAGGTAAAATTTTGGTCACGGAAAGCAAGTGTCCCAAAAGCCAGGAATGACTCCACAGGAGACCACCTGCAGAAAGCCTGAGTCTTTTGAGGCCTCCCAGAGCCTCTCCTCTGGAAGCAAGCCTCTTGCTGGATACATGATCTGGGATCCCCACTTTTGAACATAGGGGCTGGAAAGCACTTTGTTATGTTTCTAATTAGGTTGCATAGATATTTCTCATTGTATTGTCACCAAATTCCTGAAACACCACAATAAAAATGACAATTTGAACACTGAAAATTTTATTGCCTTTTCTTAATGTGTTAACATCACAGGAGAACACATCTTGTTTGTGTTCAGAAAAGTTATGCCACAGAAAACAAGAAAAAAGCATCCCTGCACTGCTTTGCTAGCCAGGAGGTAGTGCCTCTGCAAGGAGAGGGCACACTCAATTCTCTGGCCCTTGTGCTTCTGGTTTGAGCTATCCAACTAATATTTCGCCTGGCATCAGCTATGAGGTATTTTGGCTGTTATCAGTAGCAGCTGGAATGAGACCAGCAACATATTTCACATGAGCTGGTAAAGAATTTTGGCCATCAAAGACCCAAGCCATTTGCAGGTCTGAAACCTCCAATATCAAGATCAGAGAGGGGATCTTTTGCATGCAATAGCGCAATATGCATTAAGGGGCCAAGTTCAAATCTGTATAGAGATGTACACGCCCTTACGCATCAAAAACATCTCCATGGAAGACATACATGAATATTACAATCCCACTGCTCCATGAAAACCATGTAATTGAAGGCTGCACCACAAAGTATACAAGATAGGAACAAATTAAGGTCACAGAAACATCCTTAAATCTGTTATCTGAGAACCTCCAAAGTGCATTCATTTAATATGTATCTTTCTCACACACGCAATTTAGAACCAGGGATTTTACATTTACATCCTAGGTCCTGACTGGCATTGGAAAATTTTCAGTGCTAGTACTAATCCCCGAAGAACCTCACTGCAAACAACCCTCATTACACGATAATTCTTTGCTGCCTCCACTTTTTGACAGGTCAGCCAGTTCTTAATCCTTTTAACTTCTTAATGAAGGAGTAGTTACACAACAGCAGCATCCCATGGAAGGTCATCAGTCTGTTCCTTGAGAGTGCCTCCCTGGCACACGGCATGGAGAAAAGGGCCCAGATCCTGCTCACGGGGACGGACAGCTCTGGGACACACACCTTCTGGGAGGATGGGGCTCCCAGCCTGGGAGAAGCAGCAGCAGGCATTTAGGGCTGAGGAGTAATACTGCTGCAATGCATCATTTCCTCGGAAGAGATGTCCTGCTTGCAGCTCGGCTCCCTGGGTGGAGACAGCAACAGCTCCCACCCAGGGGCTGCAGCCCAACCTTCCCGGGGATGGCTGATCGGTGCCCACATGCATCCCTACAGCGCGAGAGGCACAGCGTTGTCCCCCCAGGGAACAGCAGCGATGACGCTCAGCCTATGCGAAGAAGAGAAAGGAGAGCTTTTTCCTCCGAACCTTTATGTCCTGCGGTGGATAAGCTGCACTTTGTAGCCCAAACTGTTTTTATTTTGGCTCCTGGGCCTGTTTGGAACTGCTACAGCAGAAGAGCAAACGCCTGGCAAGGGAAGCTTCTTCCAAGCAACATGCTTGTGGCCAAGGCACTTGTGTTGCTGCAGTCATCATGAGGGCTGTCCAAGTCCACCGGCAGGCCAGGCAGGTGGGACAGAGACAACAAGTAAAACCAGCTGGCTATTTTCTGAGGAAGCAGCAGCTAAAAACCACAAGAATAAAGCAGGACTAGAAACACCTGGCTACAAAATAGGGGCCAGTCTGAAGTTCAGCCTCCAGCAACTTCTTAAGTAGGTCAGAGCACAAAACCCAAAGCTGAAGATTTGAATTGACGGGGGCAGAAACCTCCAACCCCTGTTTTATGGCACAGGCACCCGGACAGAAAGGTTTGTGTTGCTCTTGCAAAGCCAATATGAGGATTTTCTTGACAATACCAAGGGAAAAGGTACTTTTCACACCTGAGCATGGCCAGTAGAGCACAGGGAATCCTTACAGTGGTGGAGCTGCTGCAACGCTCTTCTGGACAGCCCAAAAGATGTTGTTTGCCAGTTTTGGGGGAAAATCTCATAGTTCTTTTCCTGCTGGACCATATTTTCAGCCAGTGCATGTCAGTATAAATCAAGCAACTTGAGGATTTTGCCCAGTTAATTGACAGTTTGTATCTCCTGACACAAGTCGGAAAAAAAAAAGGAGAGCGATAAAGATACAGCAACAGCTATAGCGGTGCTACTGGCAGTTATGAAGGAGCCGTTAGTTCTGGCAGTTATTAAAACCATTCAATGCAAGTGACAGATAACAGTAATAAATCAGTTGACTTGTTTCACGTATCCACACATCCAGTGTTTTCTGTGAGCACAGCAAGTACTCAGCCTGGAAAAACAACGGCATCTCATTACAAAGCCCTATCAGCAACTGCAACATACATTAAATTATTGACACATAACAAAGCCAAAGTGCAAACCCTGACTTGAGTCATAGCTCCTTCAGATTTAAAGAACGGCTGCTAACTGGTAACTTGCTTTTCAGCTACCAGTCTCACAAAGCAGTAATTGCTTTTACATTAGCTAAAAGAGGCGCTGCATTTTCCCTCAACCTGAGGGCTGTATCCCGATGGGGTGGCCTTGGGAGCCCACCGGGAAGGTGCAAGAGGGCACCCATGCAGCAAGAACACATCCTCCCTGTGAGGTCCCAGCCTCTCCGGGGGGGCCCCTCCAGCTGCCCCCGGCCCACCAAGTGAAGGCTGAGCACCAGGCTGGCCCAATGCACCTAAAACCATGCCCTCCCAGAGCACGGCACCACGGGCAGGTCAGGGAGGACAAAACACAGGTGTCCACCAGAGACGGGCAGTGGGGTCAGGCCCCCACTTAGCAAGCACACTTGGGGGAAGAGCTCATAGTACCAAGGTACAACCTGCCCTTTGCCTTCAAATACGGAGCACAAACGCCGTGAGCAATTCTCCTTTAAACACCAGTATGCGATGAGGCATAGCAAGAGAGTACCAAGCAGCAGTTTTCCATCTTCCACACAGCCCTGCTCTCTGCCACGCAGCCTGGGCAGCTGGAAGCTCCTCAGAAGGAGTCCCGGTGATTTTTTGGATGAGCCAGCAAGCCTCCCCCCCCGGAGAGTAACCTCCCCACCTTTTAAGCAACACGAACTTCCCAAGTAACGCAATTTCTTCATGGAAGAGATGAGTTAACCTTTAATGAGAGTATAACCTAGACGTTGCAAGCTCCTGGGGTAATTTGGGATTGCAAGTAACTGTGCAATGACAGCAAATCTCTGGAAGGAAAATAAACCAGAAGTATACAGAAACTTAACTGATACTGTCTTAAAGGTATCTGACTGTACCTGTACCTGACATTTCAAGTGACATGGAGATAAACTGCAAGCATCATTTTTCTAGACTCCTAAAAATACCTGACGATCTAGTGGACACTCAGCTCAGAACCTAGGGAGAAGCCCTGGGCTGGCAATCACAACAGCCTCCCACCGCCCACCTGCCCAAGTGGGATCCCCCGGCACAGCTTCCCAGCCCTTCAGAGGGGATTGCAAGGCTCTTCAGATGCCTACTAGGGCATCCTTCTGGGGTACTGGTCACAGACACCCAGAAGAAAACCTCCCTTGCAGGAGGTAAAAAAAGACCCTCCCTCCTTTAAACAAGGATGCATGGCTCAAAAACCTAAAGTTGCTTTGTAACTTGCCAAATTGGAGTAGCTGTAATTGGAGTGACGTCAAACAGGGCTGTTTCCCTAGCAGTGCACGGGCCAGCTGACACGCAGAGGTGACTGGCCCCACTGGATAAACAATACTGACCACAGTCTGCTGTGCAGATGCCAGCCTGGAGGTCAGCTTGCAAGTAGCTGCTCTCAGCCTGTGACTGCAGAGGAATACAGGAGAGAGACCTACCAGCTTGCCGAGAGCTTCAAAATGTTTGATTGGTCCAGGCCCAAAACAGGAAAGAATTCTTACTTCTGTGGCTAATGCGAGAGGACCATCCTAGGCCATCAAATCCATCCCCTGCTAGCACAGGCACAGGCAGCCGTGCCATAGAGGCCATTTCACGAGCTGATCGCGCTTCCTCGCACATCTACTTCAGAAGAAAGGATGACTGGGGAGGGGCATGAGGAGCAAGCAGGAAAAATTTCCTCTCCTGAAGGAGAATATGGAATGTTAATGCAAAATAAATTACATTAGAAGATAGCGACAACGTAAGCTTACCAAATACAGACGTTAAATACCACAGTTCCCCTCCTAATCTCAGCACATTATCTTAATGTAGCATATTATTCAAAACATACAGCAGACATGTTTCTATGTTTACAGCACCCCTGTCATATAGCAATTTTGAAAGCATTATTGTCAAGCTGACATTTTATTACATTTTGGGAAATATGCTAATTCAATCATTAAGTTTCATTCAACAATCGTGAAGGCTCAGGAACAAAGATGTATTGTGCTTTAGTAAAGACAATTTTAAATGTTGTTGAAAATGGAGAATGAGGGACATAACTTTTCATCCATCCCCCATCCCCTTGAAGCGCTATTCTTTCGCTCTCCACTGGAATTTAATACCAAATTATCCCTGCAAGGACCCACCGGAGGAAAGCAATGCGAGGTAAGCAGACTAGCGATCCTGCCATCCATTTTCATAACTTCAGTTTATGTAAATAGGCCATCTATTTCCAAGCCAAACACAGGGTTAGCGCCGTGGACTGAACAAACATTATTAGCTTTCAGCCATGTAAATATATTAGCTATCATCGGACACAGCCTCACCAAAGTCTTTGGGGACTAGGACCACGCAGCGTAGCAAGTGGCCGGCACGCTGCAGTGCAGGAGCAGCTGTGCCCCAGGGCAGAGATGTCGGCAAACAGAAAGGCAGACAAAAATAACTGTTGCCTTAAACGAATGCAACGTTTACACATGAGATTCTCTGACAAAAAAAGTTTTGCAGGAAGGTTACCGATTACTTAGATTAGATTAACACCAAGGCTTCTCACTGACAGCTGAGAGCACTTTTGTGCTGGACGTGGCACACAAGGACTCCTCACACGCAAGGCCATTCTCTATCCCAAGAGCTTTTCATATGAATATGCTTATCCATGGCATATTCAATGTCTATATTCAGACATCAAACTTCGGCTCCAAGTAATCAAAATTCTGCCCATATCCCCAATAATTAATCTTTATTTGTGGTAGTTTACTATACTGCTCTTGGAACTGAGGAGCCATCACCAGCAGGAGCACATGCGACGTGGATGGCAGACAGGCAATGACGCCCAGACACTGCAGCCTTGCCTGACGGGATATTGTGAGCATAAGACTGAAACAACTGACAATCTTAAGCATTTTGAAACCCTTGGAAGATAATACGCTACAGAAGGGAAAAGCAATGTTGGTTACAAAAAAGCTGTATTCTTTATACAAAATATCGCACTAACAAAATTCTAGTTACTCTTCTAGGAAAACCTCAAAGATTCCAAGAGATGTATTTCAACAAGGTCTTGTACAAAATACTATTGCTTTAGCTGCTTTAGTCCAAACAATGAGAAGTTCAGTGTCAAATTTATGCTGGCTGCTTATTTTCTCGCCTCTTGGTTTACATTTCCAAAGCAGCAGATGAGGACAGGCCCAAAAGCTCAGGGACTTGAAGGATTTGATCCAAACAAAAGAATTAAGGGCTGCTGTCATGTATCATTTAAACATCATAAGTGCTACTTAATACATAAGTAATTAATTTTGGGTCTCTCCAATGCTTGTCTTCCATTTCTGAATTATCCTCAGTCTGATATCAGAATATCTCTGTTTCTCTACACTTAGGGGTCTATTGCAGAGGCATCGCGATATGAGAACAAGTGCTCTGCAACGCTCCTCCATCCTCCCGTCCACCACCCCAGCCAAAGTCCCAGAGGCCGGCCAGCCTGGAGGGCTCCTGGCAAGGGGGTCTCACAGGCTGCACGGAGCCTTGGACTCCGAACACCGAATGCTGCCAACGGGCACCACCGAAGTGCTGCTTCAACAATACAGACACCAGAACAGGATTGTAACTCTAGAGGGTTTTAGTGTTGTAGGAAAATGGGAAAGCAGAATTTCAAAAGAAAATTGATTATAAGATAATAATTGTGTGTATATACACACACACATACATATATACACATGTATATACATACACACATCATGTAGAAAAGATAATAGGCAGCAGTTGCAATCCCCTGCCCTCTCCTTGACAACCTTCCTGTTCTTCCCAGTTTATGTTACCTTACCCGGAGGGTTGCAAACTGCTCCTGGGAGGCTCTGTCCTCTGAAGTGCAAGACATCCGCTGGTAAAGCTGGAGCCCCCCTCTCCATGGTGGGACATGCCACTCTCCAAGGCTAGCGGCTTCCCTCCTGTCCCAAGTGATTCTTTCTATTCTGTTCCTTTTACTGGGGAGGAGGAGGGAGCACCAGCAGTGAGGGGAGGGCCGTGAAGGAAAGGAAGGGGCACTGCTTACATCCAGGCCCTCTCTTACCCTGCTCTTGGAAGGAAAAAGTCAAACGCACGGGCACAACAGGAATAAGCGGTACAGAGTATCAGGGACCAAAACTGCAGTTAATGCGATAGCATAAGCACACACATTTGGGACTGCATTTTATATGTTACTCCTAGTTTACTGACACTGGTGCCCTATGGGCTGCTCAGCAGCTGGGAACAGCTACAGGGCAGCAGTACCCTAATTATGCCTTCATTAGAACACCTTGACCATGGACTGTGTGAAGGACCAGAGTAGAGATAGTCTGCACAGTCCCTTTACGCTTCAATAGCAGCATAGCAAGTTCACAAGGCACCTAAAAATAAGGTTCACTGCACCTTGGCTGATGAACAGATGCTTCAACAATAGCTGTAGATCCTTAGTACCTCCTGTGCTTGTGACAAACTGTACCACGCGCCTCAATAAAGAGAGAGAAGCTGGAACATTCGGCATTAAACCAAGCCTCCCTTGTGAGCAAAAGGAATAACTCCATTTAATGACAGCAGTAAAAATCTCTTATCTGCGTGGATGAGCCAACAGAGGGAGACACGATGATGAAACATGCCTGCCCAGTTTGTGGTATTAATGCCTCTCCATCCCGTACTAAATACTTACGTACAGAGTAAGTCCCAGGAGAAATCTTGTGTTTTACAAAACTAATTCGTTACAGGAAAACAAAAAAGGTTTTTATGATAGCGAAAGTGATTCTGAAATTAAATGTCACAACTTTTGTCTTTTTTAGATAGAGAAAAATCATTGAATTTCTAAAGATTGTATTAACTGTGGAATTTCTATCTAGTTGTGGTTATAAATCTCGAAGGAACTTGTGGCTGCCCTGTGAATTAATAGTTCATTTTCTTTAATTTTTAATAACTCACTTATATACGCCGAACTTCGTCTCTGTCCCTTAAAGAGGCGCATTAAGATTAGAATGAGAGTTTATCTTTCTAGGACGATATTGTTCAAACATTGAATTAGTGCCACAGGTTTTATTTGGATTGGCTGCAATTACACTGTGTACAGCATCAAATGGCCCTCTTGCACAGCTTTTGACCTAGAAGTATCTTCATTAATAACCCTGCTTTGAGCTGGTGTGATATTACTTACTACAGAGCAACCAGTACAAAAAGCAACAGACTAATCCTCTGAGAATCCCGCGAGCTCAGTGAAATCTCAGAATTAGCCGATAAAACAGAAATTCTCCAGCTGGGGGTAGGGGAGGCATGCATGCATCGGATGTGCAGGGAGGGGATGGGTCAGCTGAGGTGGGATTTGTCCTGTGTTTCTCCTGACCCCCCACAGCAGTGACACACCTTATTGAGCAGTGCTTGAACTGGGAGCAAGGGAGCATGAAGTGGCAGTGAATGTGGAAGATACCATGGTGAATTAAAAAAAAAAAAAAAGAAAAAAATGTTTTTTTCTAACACTTGGATTCAACAAGGTACTTGAGCTTACAACTTGTCCCATTAGAGCTAAGTGCATGAAATCCCCACTGAAGTAATTAGCTTATTGATTTCAACAGGATGAGGACTCTATCCATAGCATCTACTCACCGCCTTGAAGTTACAAATGCATTTAACTACTTTGCTGAACTGGTGCCTAGCAGACTCCCTGAATTCTCTTGAAAGCTTTGGATGTACAGATGACTGAACAAAGTTGCAGATTTTTACCAAATTCAGAGGTGGACCTTTCCCCCACCTGAAAAAGGGAAAGGTGTGTGTGGAGGTATAAAATAACAGACAGAAGGTAAAATTCTTATGAAGAAAGGACAGTGCTCTTGTGATCAACATAATCTCCACGCTCAGTCTTTACGTCAGTCTTACCAAGTGTTAATAAAACATTTATCTTTTACATGACCGAACCTTATGGGAAAATCCTACAGGCTTCCAAAACAGACCACTGCAAGTGATAAACAGAAAATTATGTCTCCTTTTCACTGAAAAATCTTTTCAAAATAAACAGTGCAGTATAAGCAAGCTAATTTCACTGAATTCCTTATGAACATTTATTTCTCCCCCTCAGAGTTTTCTCTGAGCCACAGAGAGCATTTCAGTGATTTATACCTTAATGCTTCCATTTTCAGGCCAAATTCTAACAATCTTCCAAATGATGAAAAACAGATGATCCACAGGGATGTCAACAACTCAAGTTTTAGCACAAAACCGTGCTAGCCTTTTTTCTTATGAACAACAGAACTTGCATGTTTACAGACTTCCAGTTTTCACTCAAAAAAGTACTCTAGTTCTTATGGCTACCTAATAAAATAAAAAACCCTAAACTTCCAAAAACAACTAAACAAATTAAAGAACTCGGTCCCATTAGTCCCAAATATTTCAAAACAGTCAGTCAGACACCCAAAAAAACAGAGGTGGGAGACTTGAAGCAGGAGCTATCTTTTGAGAGCTGCTGTTTGGCAAGCAAAACAGTTTTTTCCCATTTTGAGCTGCCTGTCACAACAAAGGGTCAGAAATGAAAACACAAAGGGCTAAAGAAGAGGTGCCCTGTGTTTTAATTCTGGTGTTGACAAGGGTTTCCTCTGCAGCCGTCGTCAAGAGCAGATACCGCTCTGGTCATAAATCTGATTGCACATTCTCCGCTGAAGGATACGGACTGGGACAATAGGCATGGAACAAAAAACAACTGGAAGTTTAAACACTTAGCAAAGGTCACATTTTGAATACCAGTTCTCTCTCCAGCAGATCTTACAATGAAAACATGGTCCCAGATCTTTCTCTAAGCTGTGGTTAATCAACCCCCTGCACAGCTGGATACCTCTTGCAGAGGTTTTCCCAGGCTGAAGCACTGATAGCATGCTTCCACAGGTACTCCAGGTGTTAAAGACCAAGGCTTAAAAGGCTGAACTGCTATTCACCTCTTAGACAGAACGAAAGGGAAATGGTTTTAGTCTAATTATCAGAGTCTTGCCCTTACCCATGACACATTTATAGCCAGCCCCCAGCACTCAGCACAAGCATCCTCAGGCTCTGCTGCGTGTGCTCATTCAGGAAGACTCTCCTGACAAGAAGCCACAACTCAAGCCAAATGGAAAAAATAATTACTGACCCAGGCCTTTGGAGCACCTCTGGCATCATACTGGGAGTCACAGAGCCAGAGGCATGAAATGGCAACTACCAGGTAAATTGCAGCTTTACATATTGTCCCAAAGTGCTTCAATAATGGGAAATTTTGAACATTACGTTAATGAAGAACACAATTTTATTTTAAGCAGAGTACCATACAACCATCGTGCAGACACAGAACCATCCCCAACCCATATGCTGCTCCACATATTTACTGTGGGATGCCTGAAAGTGTCTAATTTTAATTATTTGGAATCTACAGCAAATGCCAAGCTTCCTGAATTTTTTTATTCACTATGAACTCCAGAGACTACATCTCTATATTCCTAACTCTTAAAATGTTAATTCTGTCCTTTGGTGCACTCCTTCTCCATACCCACTCTCTATCTCATATTCTCCTATCAAGTGAATCAGCTTAAGGGGCATTCTTCCTTTCATGAATAAAAATGGCATTCTCTGAGGTCAGCTGCTTTTCTCAAAAGTACTACTGGACATGAAGTACTCCACGTCAAATGCCACACTTAGATACACTATACACGGCTTTTTCTTCAGTTTTGCAGGCTGAGGCATGCACACGATTTTTATGCTAAATGTATTCTCTGCCTCTTTTCCTCCCATTCTCTGTCTGCCGTCCTTCCTTCCTGGCCACATTGTGCAACCTCTAGATTTAAAACAAAACAAAAAACCCACCCAAAAACCTCACCCCCTCCAACATACATTAAGTTCATGTAAATAACACCTGATATTTCATCAGTCACTGAACAGGCTGTTGTGTCCTCATTATCTCTGGTAAGATTTTTCCACCTACTCTCTTGCAAATCACCATCCACTACCCATAATGAGATCACAGTTCTCTAAAGTTTTTATTTACTTTTTCCTCCAGTTACTTTTGATATCCTTGGAATCACGCGTTTTGTTTTATTTTGTTTTTCTAAATAAAAGTTGCCTTAGAGCAAGTCATTCTGAAGACATGTACCAAGAAACTTCAAACACTTCGCAATGTAATGTAGCATCACTGCATCTTAGCTTTCTTCTGCTTAAGCCAATATTCCAATTTAGTCCCCTTAAAGACTTACCCAGGAAAACATGGACCGATTACCAGGGCTGAATATTTTATCAATGAGTTTTCTTAAATACTGTGGGCCAAATCCAGGTGTAAGTCCCTTCATTTCCACTGAATATTCAACTGGCCCAGCAGTATTCATTTGAAAGAACAGCTGGACTATTTGTCCTCTTTGCTCCATTATTTACCTGGAATCTGGGACTATTTCACATCAGCTCACAGCTGCTGGCCATGAAGTGCTGTGAAAGAGCAAAGGCAGCATCCAGAACCACCCCCTACAGCATGCAACTACTGACATCTCTGCCCAGAGAGCTCCCCATGGCTCAAAAGTTACCTGTGGGCCACGATAAACACAAGGCACAATGTGGTGGAGAAGACTAAGCTGGAAAGTAGCCCACAGAAAACCCACCAGGATAAGCACGAGGGCCAGACAATTTGGAGCCTCTCAGAAGCAAATACAAAGAGCACTGCCAGAAACACACACTCAAATTTGGGTTCTGCAGAAGAAACTCCTTTTGTACCGACTCCCACCTCTGAAGAGCTCTGGGGTTTGAGGCTGGAGCTGAAGGCAATAACCAGATGTCTCCAATTCCTCTGAGTGACAAAAGGCAAAATGCTGCCGGTTGGTTAGTTATGGAGATACTGTTGTTGTGGGCAAACCTGGTGCATATGTCAAGGAGAAAACACACTGCAGTCCCTGCAGTCTCTAGCCTGGTAGCAAGCTGCAGAAGCAGACACAGCACAGGGAAACCGATAAAAGGTCAGTCACAAATGACTCAATAGCTTAGAAATTATCTTCTGAGGAGGAGGAGAGTTTGAGTTTCTTGACTCAAAGGGCTGGGATGATGCTGAAGGCTGGGAAGGTGCCTCCAAGCTTTCTTCTGGTGGGGAGTGAAAAGGTGGGCAGGAGGAACAGTCTGAGCACTCAAGCATCCCTGCACCTTTTCCTTCATCCCACAGACACACAACTCCGTTATGTTGCACAAGTCCAAACATAAATCTGTAATTTGTCCAAGAAAAAAACATTTTTAGAAGGGCTAACTATTAAGCACTAGATGCCAAGCAAATAAACAGGAGGAAATGCACATGCATCAGAGGAAATAACGACAGGCTGTAGCTATTGAAAACTAGTGGGAAGGGAAATATAGCTGGAACGTTAATGCTGTAGCAACTTACTCTGAAAGGGTATCATGAAGTGGGGGGAGGAGGAGGAGGAGGAAGGATGTGCTACTTTACATTAGAGATGCTCATGGGATTACAGATGACTCAATCACAGACCTCGAATGCTTACAGATTATACCTGTAGTCCAACTAAAGATGGAGTTACCGGAACACCTCTTAGAGGCCCTGAAATCCTAATACTAGAGTGAGCCGATAACTCTGCATCTGTTCTTCATGTGTGGAAAGAAAAACAGGCTAATCACAGATGCATACAGCCTGGAGGATGTTTGCTGAAAATCTCATCTGACTGAAGAAAAAAAAAATTCCCCGGTGTCCTAAAAAGATGACTATTTCTTAAAACAGAAAATTCTAAAACCCTACATGGAATATCTCAATGTTGAATCTCATTTTAATTAGTGAAAAGAGTTAATTAATCACCTAAAAGCTACAAGCAACTTAAGTATCAAAGATCATGATCTGGTCACACTGACTTTGTTTTAAAAGCAGTATATACATTATTGCCTGGTGTTTATAGTCTGTTTGCACAGTTGCTGGCATATGGGTCTAGAAAGAGAAGAGTGAGAGGCGTGAAACAAATCAGTGAATTGTTTAAAAAGAACCTACTGCATGCCAAAAGGCTTTTCCAAAACTGCAAGAGAGAGTTACGCTTGTGAAAAAAACCATCCCAGAGAAGATAAAGAGCAGAAACTTCAGAAAGACACGCAGATTTATAAAGAATGGAGAGAGCGGAAAAATTAGTGTAAACAAATGAAGAAGCATAGGCAACCTCTAAAGAAGCAGAGGAGCCAATACAACACTGAGGACTACTAATGGTGTTTAAGACAGTAAAAAGGCACTTCTGAAAGCACCCACGCAGATCAAGTCCATTGTTTGGGGCAGACAGTAGTGTCAAAAATGATGACACAGAAAAATAAGGATATTTGAAGAAGAGCATTATGTGGAATTATAAGGACGCATAGTTTGTTGGATTAAAAGTGGTTCTTTAAAAGATTTCAATACACAGTTGTTAACAAAAGGCATAAGCAGATAGGTCGCTAGTGGCCATTTCCAAATTCCAGGGCTTGTGTCTTCTTCTAATGCAATTTCATCGGTTTGTCATCTGGGAGTGAGGCAACATGAAACTTCTGCAGGAAAAGCTTGCACATAAAAAACAAAGACCAATATAGTGCCAAATAATGAAAAGGGAAGGTTATTCTTATGGAGCGTAGTTAAAGTCACAATAACATCTTTTGCAATGCAACTAAATGCAAGGTGGTAACCCTAGCAAAGACCAGTTTGCAGGCTTAAAGCAGTAGACATGCTTTGAAGACCGTGACTTAAGGACTTAGCGCTGGAACAAATTTCTAGAGTTCATTATGTCTTCTGTGATCATCACAGATAGCTGCTTCAAAATAGGTACTCAAAGAAAGATACAGGAAAAAATAATCCTAGCAAGGCTTCTGTCAAAACCCTGTGCTCAGCCCTGCTAGCCACACTTCAAGAAGGAAGTGAAAATACTACAGGGAGCTCAAAGGAAGGCCAAAGAATTGACCCCTGGGCAGGGCAAAGCAAAACAAAGCAAATCTTACATGTGAGGCTGACAGAGTTCACCCAGCTCAGTGATAAGGTTGAGAGCTGTCATGATGACTATTTAGGGCCACATTTCAAACTCGCAGATAAGTTAAGAGCTGACAGTAGGAATTTGAACCTTCATTTCCCAGCAAAATTTCCCAGCAGTGTTAGTAAATGAACTATAGAACAGTTTACCAGGACAGATGGTCAACTTATTAATGCCTGAAGTTTCCAAAATGAGATTACACATGTTTAAAGAAGACAAGCCCCAAACAGCTTTTAGGGAAAAAAAAAAAATCTATGGCTCAATCACGCAAAATGTCAGGTCAGAGGAGTTACGGAGTTATACTCCTGACTGGTCTTCGAGTCTATGAATTGGAGTACTTAATGATAAAAAATGAGAAGAATCAAATGTCTCCTTCGAGACATGTGGCAAACAGCACTTGTAAGAGCCCCTCGAGTATTCAAAACCATCCAGATACACACAAACCTTTCCAATGTGTCAGAGCCATTCAGGCTCAGCTCTAATTCAATAGCTGTTTACATTTGTTAAATAAACATACAAAAGACTAGGTGTCAACCTGGCACTGAAGGCATGGTTTGAACATTTCAGCAGTCACTCTAAAGAAGCCCCTGGTCAATCCTTTCCAAAGCAGAGCTCTGACATTAGGCTAGACAAATGCTAGTGATGTTCACATGGAAGTGGGACATGAAATCCACTTGCTTTGTTGCTCTATGGGAAGCCTCCTTCTTATAATGTGATCTCCTATGCTACCGTGTCCATCATTCCTAACCACATGTGAGCCGGAATAAGGTATTCAGAAACAGCAGCTCCTTCCACATATGTAAATAGGAAAGCAATTTTGGAATGAGAAAAGAAAAATAAAAAATATCAAACCAGACATTCCCAGGGGGAGTGGGGAAAAAAATCCCTTGACATTCTCCAACAGCAATCAATCTTAAGTGCATGCTTTTTTATTTCCAGAGGAATGAAGGATTCTGGTGCTCTATCATCATTTTATTTACTTTAGCCCAGGAAGTGTCTGATCTGCTTTAAAAACTGTGGATCAATTCTGTATTAAAATGCCATCACTCTGCCTACTCCTTCAAAGTGCTATAAAATATGCTGAAGGGAACACTGACATGCTCCCCAGGTACCACGGCTAAAACAAACCCTGCAACAGAGGAGTCTTTTTAGAAAAAGCAACTACCACCTTCCCACTCACTCCTCCTCAAGCACCGAGCAGTCCGTATGACGTACCTCTTTTTCCTTTTCTGGTTTTAGTCAAGAATATAGCCCAAAAATACGTCACAGACTGCACGCTAGAGGTTAAGGAAATTACTGATGGGGTTGACGAAACAGAAGATAAGACACTCCGTCTTGAAGAACAACATTTTATGTTTTGTTTAGGTTTGTCCTCGCACATGAATGTAATACTTATGGGTTGTCACTTAAATTAAGCCCAGAGCCTAGAGTCAGGTCCACTAGCATGCAAGCTTCTCTTCTTCCTCACCAATGCAGAGCTAACAGCTGCACTGGAGCCTATGATTTTAATCAACAGTTTACTACTATATTTTTCTCTAGATAGGAAATATTCATATCCACCCCATTTCACCTGCTGTGGTTTTTTTTTAAGCACTGTGAAACACGCTGTTCATACCGCAGTGTTAAAGGGTCAGATTACCCTCACCTAGAATCTATTCAATAAATTCCACCAAAAGCCAAAACACCATTTAACATAAATAAACAAGTCAATGAAAAGAAAAGGGGAAAAAAAAAGTACTCAAAGCAAGAAGAATCTCAAATCCAGGTAACTTGAATAGTAGTTTGACTCAGGTATTGTAACAAAACATTTCAACAAAACCCACAAGATTTCTATTCACAGTCCTTTTCCTTTGAAGAGCATGAAGCAAAGTTCTCACCACCTCTAAAGCTTACGTCCACAAATTATATTATTGTACGCAAGCTAAGGACATAACCCTCAATTTTAGCAAGCTTTCTGGTATGCTTCAAAAATATATGCAACATGAGACTTTAGACCAATACCAATGTTTGTTACCAGCAAGGAAAAAAACAAACCAAAACAAAACCAAAAAACCCCAAACCCTGTGTCTGTTTATTGCCAAAACACAGTTTCCCGCAACCCGATTTTACATCAAGTCCATGAACGTAGCACATCAGTTTTTTTCTAAAGCGCAAATATACTTACGAAAGGACATTCCCAATGTAGGCATAATACGAACAGCAGTAGGGAGTAGTCCCATCACAGCAGTAAGCTTTGCAGTCATTATCACACTGAGCCAGACAATCTTCTGCCGAATAAAAATAACATTCATGCGGTCAAACGGCAGCAACAACAAACTGCTGTACAGCACAACTTTAAAGAAAATGCAATCTAACAGTTTTATACAATCACAGGACTTCACTCGAGGCGCAACCTGACCCTGTAATCCAAATGGCAGCCCATTCCCACTCATGCTGCATTCCAGTAGGAAGTTCAGAGGTGCTTTGTGTATTGGTATTTTGTAGCTGGCCAGATCAGTTCCTTCTCATATTTAATTGTTTAAAATAAAAAAGAGCATTTTGAAACGTCAAAACACCATGAATCACCTTTTTCCATTCCAGCAAGGAGTCCAGAGAGAAACCTGAGGCTGAGCTGCCTGTCTCGCTGGGCTGCAGGAGGGGAGAAGGAAGCTGTCTGGGAAGCGGCTACCTCCCCCAGCCCCTGCCCAGCCCCAGCCCCTGCCCCAGGTGTAAATTAGAGCTGCCTGGGGCGCTCTCATCCCCTGCCAGCTGGCAGTGGCTCCCCTTGCTCCAGTCCAGCTCTAGGGCCACGGCCAGCGTGGCACAGCGGTGCCCAGCACAGCGGCCAGCAGTGCCCTCTTGCCCCCCAGAGACTGTCCTGCCCAGCCGGGGCCACAAACATTTCCAGCAGCGATGCTCTGCCGGACCGAGGAACAACGCAAATTGTGAAAAAACAGCAAGAGAGCTCTTTCCAATTAAGAAACATGGAAGAGCACGCATCCTTTTATTGCCGTGAAAAGCTATTTTAAAGCTATCTACCTCTTGGCTCTGGGTACTGCTACTGCACTGTAAGAGTGTCCTCGCGAGTCCCACTCTTTCTGAATCTCATCCTGGTCTCTCCTTCCCCACTGCCAAGACCTCAGCTGCAGCCTGGATGAACCCAAACAAGACTCCCTGCCCTGCACACTGTCACCCTTGGTGACCTCTTCGGTCACACAAATGCACGCTGCCATGGTGGAGACCTGAAACCGAAGATGATAAACTATGCTTCTGCATTCCCGATACGCTGTGGCTCCTGTTCCTGGATCGCACTAAGGCGTTCCTGCTCTCCCCACAGGTTTTACTCCCAGTCCTGTTACTGCTCTCCATCCACACCAGCCCAGCTTTTGGTGTGCCAGGAACCAGGCAACCCTATCTCATCTCGGCTGCTGCCACGCTCCCATTCCTGCCTCATCTCTGTCTGCAAATTCCCACCTCCCACCGAGGCTCCTCTGCACCCCGACTGCGTAGCGAACGGCTCGTGCTGCTGATC
The DNA here is from genome assembly GCF_034638445.1 of Ciconia boyciana. NCBI lineage: Eukaryota > Metazoa > Chordata > Aves > Ciconiiformes > Ciconiidae > Ciconia > Ciconia boyciana. The sequence goes on from NC_132934.1 coordinate 114,711,442, forward strand.
CATCCCAACACCCAGCACCTTAATCTTGCTCATTAGACTGGAGCAGGTCAGCTCTCTGAACCCGCTCATGCTTGGTCTCTGCTTGAAAACAAGTGCCAAGCGAGGGTGAGGGCCGGAGAGGGCTGTGCGATGCAGCACAGGCATCAGCTCAGGCGACTGCACCCCAAACCTGTGCAACTACCCCGGTATTAAAGACATGCACCTGCGCAAAAAAGCGGAACAACTGACCCATCAGGCTGAAGACCAGCCCCCCAACAAGTGAACTGGGGCAGCCGGAGGGACGGCAATCTCCAGAAGGAGAGAGGAGGCCAGCAACCGGCACGGGCCCCGCTGTGAAGGAGCAGCAACGGGGGGCGACCCGTGCGGGACTCCCCATGCCAAGGCTTCTGCACGGCTGCCCACGCCAGCAACGTCAGGCTTTCGCGCTGTTACCCATTTTTTGGCATGAGCACTTGCGTCTCCGGCTGCGCCCCTGACGCGCCCGGCAAGCACCGCCACTCGACCAGAAGCGAGCGCGGCAGCCGCCGGCGGCTCGCACCCCCGCTTGCTCACCAAGCCCGGCGGTACCGAGGGGTGCCCTGGCCCTGCTACCTCACGGCGTCCCTCCCGAAGGGCGCGGATTTAACCTCCCTGCGGCCCGAGAGGGACCCGCACACGGCACGCCCTGCCCGAGAGAGGTCTGCTGAGACACCCCGGAGAGCCTGTGCCAACTCCGGCTGCCAACTCAATCACCGGCAACAAGGAAAAGCCCCCGCGTCTGCCTTAAACCGCCGCGGCCCCGCTGCCCACGGCGACCGCCGGCGGGGGGCAGCGCGGGGGCCACCGCCGGGCCCCGGCCCTCACCGCCCTCCCGGCCCCGCTCGCCCCCGCTGCCTGCGGCTTCGCGGCTCCCCCCTGCCCCAGGCACCCGCCCGGCCCCGCTGACCTGCCAGGAGGAGGAGGAGGAAAGGGGGGAGCAGCACCCCCCAGGCGGGGCGCCCCTCGGCCCGGCCGCGCCGCCCCGCTGCCTCCATGCCGGCGGCGGGCGCGGAGCCGCCGACCGCCCCGTCGCGGCGCGGAGGCGGGCCGGGGGCGGCGGCGGGCCGGGCCGGGGTGGGGAGGGTGGCGGTGGCGGGCGGCGCCGTCGGGGCCGGGCCGGGCCCGCTGCCCCCCGCCGCGCCGGGGCCGCCCCCGGGCTGTCCCGGCGGCGCCGTGGGTGGCGGCGGCGGGGCCGCCCCGTCGCGGCGCAGCCCCTCACGCTTCCCCGCCTCCCGCCGCCTTTGTCCGCCTCGGCCCCCGCTCGGCCGGCCCCGGGCCCGCGGGGGGAGCCCCGAAGGGGCGTGAAGGGCTGCGCCGGTCTTCCTCCTGCTGCCTCGCTCAGGCGCCGTGTTCGAGGGGTTTTCTGCCGGGATTAAAAGCGCGATTGTTTGTAAACGGGGATTAAAATCGTGGGTTGTTGGCAGGCGCAGGAGCAGGATCGGTGCGCGGGACAGGCTGCGCCCTGGCAAAGGTGGGACGCCAGCCATGCTGGCGGCTGTAATGACGGCAGAGCCGGCCTTCCGCCGGTGCCCGCCGCTCTCTGCCGGAGCTCCCCGGCAGCCCGCTGCCGCGGCGAGCCACGGCCCTGCCGCTGGCTGAAAGCCCCAAACGCGCTTGTCCGTGCTGCTCAGCATTACGGTTCTTCCATGACCAGGCCAGAACCGTGCTCTGTCTAAAAGTAATTTTCAAGAGTCATTTTTGATGACTGTTTAAATGCTGACGTAACTTAACCCCGTGCAAGAATTCCCACAGACGGGGCCCAGAGGCCAAAATATTTACCCCGTGGTCTCGCAAAACAGAAGGGTTAGCTCTGACTTCGCACGAAGAGCTGCAAGTCGAGGAATGCCCTTTGAAAGGCCGAAGTATGCACACAAAAATGAGAAACATCCACAGGTGTTTCTGCTCATAAAGGGCTTCCAGCTGCTGGCAGCTCAGAGGGGAAGGCTGACACAGAAACTTATAATGAAATTTTTTTAGAGGATTTAGCTATTCTACACTGACGACAACAACAAAACCCCAGATCACCAAGCCAAATCGCTTGAAAGCCGGTTGTTTTGTTTATCAACGCACAGCTGAGTGTTCTTTTAACTGTATGCCACAACCTGACCGTCAGCGAAGAAAAACGACTTTTCGTGTTTTTAACTACCCTGCAGTGTGCATCCCTTAGTTCATGCAACAGCCTGAATTAAATGCGTAAAAGGAAATTTCAGTTGTATGTTAGCTGCTGAGAGTAAAACTCTGACCAGGTGGCTAACAATTTCAGAGGAATTGCATCTGCTTCCTATGTCGTCGTCTGGTCACAGGCCACAGTTTGTCCCTGAACAAATCCCTGAAAAAACAATATGGTTTTGCCAATAGATAGCATTGGTAGTAAAGGAAAAGAATTTATCAGATAAAGGAGACTCAGATCTGGTAGGTAACTCCCAGAAACTCTGACATCTCCAGGTTTTTTATTTTAATTAATCATCTTTGATCACCATGCCAGCCTGTCTTAGAAAAGCCTTTTGTTGGTGTTTATTTTCTGTTCTTCATTTTTTGTTGTTGATTCCTTCCCTTGCAGTCCTCCCCCCTTCATAGCTCTCTCGGCACGTCACATTTCAGTATTTCCCAAAAATGTCGGGTAAAATTGTCCAGTAGTTGTAAGCCAGCGTAGCACGTTTGACTCCAGTACCGATTTGCACGTAACAACAAGCTTATGGACCTGCTGTAGCTGTTACTTCTTCCTGTCAGCAGGGAACAAGTCCTCTGAACCTCTCTAACACTCCCCCGCCCTAATTAGTTACTTTCCAAGTAGTGTCCTTTGGAGAAACGATTGAAAGGTCCATCTGACAAAGAGAAATATCTGTGTCCTCTTTCCACTGCTCCCAGCACCATGGAGGGCATTTGTAGAAGGCTGAGAAGGGGGAGAATGATGTCAGGGCGGTATCGTCTGCTTGGGCTGGGGTGAGGTGAGGGCCTTCTGGGACCAAAGCTGTTTCTTGTTCTCAGAAAGAGAGTTTAAAGGAAAACTGCTTCGTAGCAAAGAACAACAAAAGATTAGAGCTAAGGTCCTAGCCACAACGATACTCCATAGAAAACTCCATATCGGCACCACATGATGGCAAAATCATATCTTATCAGAAATGCTTTCTGAAAGATGGTTTTGAAAAGCATGCAGGATTGATAAAATTATGTTAAGTGTACAAGCCCTGAAGTGCTAATCTTCAGGCACAGTTCAAGGAGAAAATCCCACTCCCAGTGCACTAGCGTTTTGAAACTCACTATAATCAGGCATCTCTGTCTCCAGAAGCTTAATTAGCAGTTTAGAAACAGTAATTATCACACGTAGAGCACTAGAGGAAACTTAACAGAGAAAAAGGCACATGCTTAGGACAAGCATTTAAACTTCTTTACCTCTAGACTACCTCTAGAGAAATCACTTCAAAACAATTAACAGGATATCTTATATACATACTGAAGATGTCTCTTGTTGAACTCAAGCTGCTAACTGGCTCAACACGAGGAATGATAAATCTTCTACATGTTTTCCAGCAGGTAACTAGCCGACCAACTTCAGCGCACCTCCAGAAGAGCCTGGACATACTTTGTGGCAGCAGGGGAGCTGTTGAATTGGGCAAACCGTCTGGTTCTGGAAAGAGAGGAGGCTGGGAAGATGTCTTTTCATCTCTGCCCCATGTTGTCCTGTAAGGGCATTGAGGGGTAGTCCCACCTTCTGAGCGTTAGCCACCTCTGAGCACCACCTTCTCCTCCTGGCTCTGCAAGATTCGGGTGTGTGGTTCTCAGTCAGGAGGGGTGCTTGTATCTGCTGTGGTACCTGGGAAAAGTGTGAATCTCACCCTTATTTTCCTGTAGGTTCCTTGTGTCAATGTCCAGTGGCAGGGAGTAAAACAGATAGACTGTTCTTCAGATGGCAAGGATCATTTCATTGTACATTTCATTTAGTATCTTTTCTTTTCCTCCACCATGAAGGAACAACCAGGATTAGCTGACAGAGGGCATGCTCCAACCTCTGCTGAAGTTAATGAAAGGCTTCATAACAACTCCACTGTTAGCTGGACCGGGCTTTTAATTTATGATTCCCTCCAGTCTCCCTTTACTTATCTCATCACTAGTCAAAAAGACTTAATCTTTTTTCCTCCTTTAAATGGAAATCTTTTCACACTTCTAATCAGTTTCATTGCCACTTTGGGATGCTCTCTCTGCTACATCTTTTTCTGAGGATGGCCTGAATACTAAATGCAATATTTAAAATGGATTTTCAATATCAAACTCTGTCCTCCTTTGACAGAGTGCCCTGTCTTTTCCTGACCGCTCCATTAGCACGCATTAGGTCTATTGTAGTATTGGCATATAGTTACACGTACACTATTAATGACTGTAACACAAAAAAATACATGCTTGCTTTCTTTTTCAAAAATGCTGTCTATGATTACATTGCTACTTATCTCCACACCAGCCACTTCATTATCTCCTTTGGGGTTTCTGATTTCTGCCAGTATCTTTGACACTGGAGAATTTATCACAGAGCTCCTAGAAGGCTACGAGACAGTCTTGTTCTTCTCTGCACAGACTGCCGGTCTCTGTCACATGAGGAATGTACTCAACACTCCTGCCTGTTGCCATATAAAGCTCGCAAAAAGCATAATGCAGGAATGCCGTTATTCCTAGGCAGCAAACAACATACCTTATGGCTCCTTCAGTTATATTTACCATGTTAAGGTAGATCTCTGCAGTATAGCAGTTATATTCTACAGAATAGAATAACTGTACAGGTAGAAATACATTATTTTTGTAAACTTGCGTAAAAGCTAGTGAAATCTTCACCGACATTTTGCCTACAGAAAAGCTGAAGGCAGCAGGGAAGAAGATAGGTGGATGTTTTTTAATTAGTTGCAAGTCAGAAATTTCCCTGTTCATACCATCTTCATGCATTTGCCTACAGGAAGGGAAATAGTGGAACACCTTTGGCATTATTTCTGTTAAGAGCAAGGATTGTCTCAAAAACACTGTATCCTTTTTGGTAGAGCACCAGGCAGTGTTTTATAAACCTATGCTGACAGTAGGCATCTGCTGAAAGGCTGAATTTCATTCAGACTTGATAAACACTCTTTAAAAATACAGGCACTTGTGTGCTTTATTGGTTTCCTTAATGAAACATTTATTTAATAAACTAATCAGTAGTGCTTAGTGAAGCTTAGCAAACAGTAACAACATCTGGGGAAAATTCACTAACCACAGCAGTCTTGGGTTTAGGCGTTAACACTGATGTTTTTTCTCTTCCAAAACCCCTCCTTCCCAAACAATCAATTTTTTTTTCATAATTCAGTATGAGAATTCAGAATCTGAGTAATGAAATAGTCTTTCTTAAATATCTATATTGCTTTTAAGGATGTATGATTTGACGGGAACAAAATCAGAAATATAAGAACTTAGTCCAAACTAGACTTTTATTTCCTTTTGAAACTAAGCATTAGCCATTAAACACTCATCTATGACATAAAATCCATGGCTGAAGTGAGTTAACTAGCAAAGGAAAAGGTACTAGGAGGGCTACCTTATCATCTGACTAATAATCCTCTTTTTTTTTTTTCTTTTAATTGAAGAAAATTTCAAGGGGTTTATTTTGCAAATTTTATCCTGCACATGGTTTTAGGGTAAGTTTTTGTGAACAGCATCCTTTTTTAGAATGATAGTCAGTGAGGAAGGTATGTAAGGGGATGAGCAACAAGCTGGAGATCTGGTATCAATGTCCTGGTTACTGCTATTTTTCACATTCCTTCTACAGAGCATTTTAAATGATCAGCCAAACCTTCAATTACATCGGAAAGCATTGAAAGAGCACAGAGGGCTCTGTACCAAATTATCTCAGTGCCAGGAAAAGTGATGAACCCCAGAAAGGAATAAATCCCCATAGTTCGTCAGGGGCTATTACCAGCAGCCAAGATTTAGCATTATTCTAATGCTTAGTTTTGTGCCTAAGGAAATATCCAGTAGCCCAGGATTCAGGGAACCATGAATATGACTTAAAGCTCTATCTCATGTTGATTCAGGGATGCTACACCTAAGAATTTTGCCTGGAATTTTTAAATTATATGAAATACTTGTAGCAGATATTTAGACATTACTAAATATTATTTCCTCTTTAATGAAGTTGATTGTTTACAAATATATATTACTGTGCTGTAAACTTCATAGGAAGCGTTGGCCTCTGTCACATTCAATGCAAACAAAGCAAGACCTCTGAAGACATGGCAGAGGCTAACATTAAAGAACTATTTACAAGAAGCAGATGAATATCCCCACTTAAGAAACAATGATGTCAGTGAACTTCAAGTTTCTGCTCCAAATAGAATGCTTTTTTAGTTCTAAACAGAATCATTCAGAGCACAGTCATGATGCCTCCACCATTCAGTGCTGAGTGGGATTTTAAAAGCTTATGTTGGCGATAGGTAGATGAAAGTTTCATTGCCTCAGCAGTTGCTGGTCCAAAGAGTCCAAAGAACAGCTCTGTCTGGTGTGGTGCATTTTCTCTTACAAAGTCTGCTCTATCTTGTGTTTTCCCAACACATCATGTATTATCTCAGTTTGTTATTTAGCACCTATGATAAGAGCAGAATGAAGGGGTGGTAGGAAGGTCTCTGGGTTTTGGGATTTTTCCCCCCTCATATAGTGAACCTACTGAAATTGTTTTCCCTAAGAAGTGTACAATGCAAACAGCCTAATGTCACCTTTTCCTGCAGCATCCAGCACATAGGGTGAGTAGCCTCAAGTTCCCTTATCAGTGTCTGTTGTAATTACTGATGCTTGGCTGGTATTTGTGACCTTCAGTGAAAAATATCACTAAATTTACATTTCTTCTTTGCTAAACAGATCTATATAGGAAAATGTTTTACAGAAGCAAACACCAGACTGTAGATTATTCATTTCATTCTGCTGGTAAACTGGATTAGAAATTAATACACGTACTTACTTGAATAAAGATGAAATAGCAAGCAGCAGAAACCAGTTAAGACTGGTGGCAAATGAAGAGGAGCACAGGGGGTAGGAATTGTAGCTTGTTGTATTTAGGAGGGAGGAAATAGTTATTCTGCTGATCCTTTAGTCCCTGGCCTACAGTTATAAGAGCTGAAACAGGTAGTCTTCTGTAGTGCTATGTTCACAGAATCGTATAGGTTGGAAAAGACCTTTAAGATCATCGAGTCCAACCGTAAACCTAACACTACCAAGTCCACCACTACACCATGTCCCTAAGCACCTCATCCAAACGTCTTTTAAATACCTCCAGGGATGGCGACTCAACCACTTCCCTGGGCAGCCTGTTCCAGTGCTTGATAACCCTTTCAGTGAAGTAAAATTTCCTAATATCCAGTCTAAACCTCCCCTGGCGCAACTTGAGGCCATTTCCCCTCATCCTATCACTTGTTACCTGGGAGAAGAGACCGACCCCCACCTCTCTACAGCCTCCTTTCAGGGAGTTGTAGAGAGCAATAAGGTCTCCCCTCAGCCTCCTTTTCTCCAGGCTAAACAACCCCAGTTCCCTCAGCCGCTCCTCACAAGACTTGTGCTCCAGACCCTTCACCAGCTTCCTTGCCCTTCTCTGGACACGCTCCAGCACCTCAATGTCTCTCTTGTAGTGGGGAACCCAAAACTGAACACAGTATTTGAGGTGCGGCCTCACCAGTGCTGAGTACAGGGGCACAATGACTTTCCTAGTCCTGCTGGCCACGCTATTTTTGATACAAGCCAGGATGCCACTGGCCTTCTTGGCCACCTGGGCACACTGCTGGCTCATATTCAGCCAGCTGTCAACCAACACCCTCAGGTCCTTCTCTGCTGGGCAGCTTTCCAGCCACTCTTCCCCAGGACTGTAGTGTGCATGGGGTTGTTGTGGCCCAAGTGCAGGACCCGTCACTTGGCCTTGTTGAACCCCATACAATTGGCCTTGGCCCACTGATCCAGCCTGTCCAGGTCCCTCTGCAGAGCCTTCCTCCCTTCAAGCAGATCAACACTCCCACACAACTTGGTGTCATCTGCAAACTTACTGAGGGTGCACTCCATCCCCTCGTCCAGATCATTGATAAAGATATTAAACAGGACTGGCCCCAACACAGAGCCCTGGGGAACACCACTTGTGACCGGCCGCCAACTGGAGTAAACTCCATTCACCACCACTCTTTGGGCCCGGCCATCCAGCCAGTTCTTTACCCAGAAAAGAGTATACCCATCCGAGCCGTAAGCAGCCAGTTTCTCCAGGAGAATGCTGTGGGAGACAGTGTCAAAGGCTTTACTGAAGTCTAGATAGACAACATCCACAGCCTTTCCCTCATCCATTAGGCAGGGGGGCTGGGTACCCAGAAACTTGGGGGGCTGGGTACTTGGGGGGCTGGGTACCCAGAGAACAATTGGTCTTGCTATTAAAGACTGAGGCGAAGAAGGTGTTAAGTGCCTCAGCCTTTTCCTCATCCTTTGTCACTGTGATCCCTCCCCTGTCTACTAGGGGCTGGAGATTCTCCTTAGCTCTCCTTCTGCTGCTAATGTATTTGAAGAAGTATTTTTTATTGTCTTTTACGGCAGTAGCCAGATTGAGCTCTAGCTCAGCTTTGGCCCTTCTAATTTTCTTCCTGCACAACCTTGCTACACCTTTGTAGTCCTCTTGACTTGCCTGCCCCTTCTTCCAGAGGTTGTAGACTCTCCTCTTTTTCCTGAGTTCTAGCCAGAGCTCTCTATTCAGCCAGGCCGGTCTTCTTCCCCACCAGCTCATCTTTCGGCACCTGGGGACAGCGTGCTCTTGTGCCTTTAGGACTTCCTCCTTGAAGAATGTCCAGCCTTCCTGGACTCCTTTGCCCATTAGGGCTGCCTCCCAGGGGACTCTGTCGACCAGTCTCCTAAACAGGCCAAAGTCCGCCCTCCGGAAGTCTAAGGTGGCAGTTCTGCTGACCCCCCTCCTCACTTCTCCACGTATCAAAAACTCTACCATTTCATGATCACTCTGCCCAAGACGGCCTCCAACCATCACATCGCTCACAAGTCCTTCTCTGTTTGTGAACAAGAGGTCCAGTGGGGCACCTTCCCTAGTTGTCTCACTCACCAGCTGTGTCAGGAAGTTACCTGCCACACGCTCCAGGAACCTCCTAGACTGTTTCCTCTCTGCTGTATTGTATTTCCAGCAGACATCTGGCAGGTTGAAGTCCCCCACAAGAACAAGGGCTAGCAATTGCGAGGCTTCTCCCAGCTGCTTATAGAATGGTTCGTCTGCCTCTTCATCCTGGTTGGGTGGTCTGTAACAGACTCCCACCACAATATCTGCCTTGTTGGCCTTCCCCCTGATTCTTACCCATAGACACTCAACGCTATTGTCACCATCATTAAGCTCTAAGCTATCCAAACACTCCCTAACATACAGGGCTACCCCACTGCCTCTCCTGCCTTGCCTAGCCCTCCTGAAGAGTTTATAGCCATCCATCGCCGCACTCCAGTTGTGCGAGTCATCCCACCATGTTTCCGTGATGGCAACTATATCATAGTTGTCCTGGTCTACAATAGCTTCCAGCTCCTCCTGCTTGTTGCCCATGCTGCGTGCATTGGTGTAGAGGCACTTCAGCTGGGCTGTCATCCATGTCTCCTTCATAGAGGAACACCCCTTGTGTGCTTTGAGGTGTTTCACTGGTGTTTCCCTCTTGGCTCCTATTGCCTCAGTATCCCCTAGCTCAACTCTGTACAACTTCAGCTGTGCCCCATTGTACCCCGCACATCTCAGAGACACAGGCTGAGTGCCCTCGCTAGCACCCGCTCCTTCTAACCTTGGTACGTCATCCCTCAGCTTCTCTTGGGCAAGCCTGATATTATCCCCCTCCCTCTTCGAGTCTCGTTTAAAGATCTATTGATGAGCCCTGCAAGCTCCTGAGCAAAGATTCTCTTTCCCCTTTGAGAAAGATGAATCCCATCAGATGCCAGCAAACCTGGTGTTGTGTAGGCCATCCCGTTATAAAAAAAAAAAAATCGTGGCGATGACACCAGTTCTTACGTATTTGCTTGGGCAAAGATAGCTATCTGCTATTTTTAAAAGGCCATCTTATGTATAACATCCTTTTCATCCTCATGGTTGGAACAAAATATACATGGCTTCGTTGCTGTTGTCAACATTGCATGACTTGACAGGAGCCATTACATTGGAGAAAGCTTAACTTTTCCTCTTGAAGCCTAAGGGAATATAGGCATTGCCACTCTGAAAGGAAATGGTGGTGGAACGTCACTAGCCCAGCAGACGCCCTATGCTAATGGCCCCTGGTCATTCCCTTCAGTATCCTATTCCATGGATTGAAACAGGAGAGTGGTATTTGATAACATTATTTTATTTAGCTCTTGCACAAGAAAGAACCCAGTCCCTGTTAGCCAGACTCAGCGCCTTGCCTTTCAAAATTCTTTTGGCCTGTCTGTCTACACCTCAAATTCTTACATAAATTGATAAGGGGAACAGCAGTGGTAGATAAGGAGTTGGTGAGATGGGGAAGAGAAAGAAACCCAACTACCATAATCACAATTCTGCAACTATGAAAGGGCTCAAGGTCACACGTCTGAAGGCAGCCACTTTTATTAGCTTCAGTATTTGAATTGCTCTAGTCAAAACGCAGTTGCTCTTCCTTGAGCAGCTTCAGGATATGGAAGCAAATCTTTGGCTATTTCTCTGTCTTACATAAGGATGCTTTCAGAAGTGGCAGCGTGCTTTCATTGAAAAACAAAACAAAATATTCTCAACTTTTCAGTTAAAGAAGATGACAGATGTTTTGGAGCAGGGTAGAACTCATTCAAGTTGGAGGTAGAGAGAAGGGTCAAGATAGCATCATCTATATTCAGCAATGTTCCTAATCATCATGGCCAGTGGCACTGGAATTACTATTCAGACTGTATGCTCATTAGCACCTTGGCAGCTTGCTAGTTCACTAGAACTGGCAATAGAAACAAGTGATTTGTATTAATAAACTGCAGGGAAAAAATACATCCTCACAATTGCTAGATGTTTTTCAGCTTCCCAAAAAAGCTCAGCTGAACAACTTGTGTCTCCTATTTTCAATGCTCTATGCAAGCATCTTTGTATTGATCGCCATGAAGTAGAGGACAATAGAATAAAAATATTGTCAGTATTCTTACAGTGGTGTTCTGCTCCCTGGTCTGTACGGAAATAAGGTAGAGAGCCTATATGGCTTTTCCAATCCACTATGAGAAGTCAGTGACAGAAGCAAGATTTGAATCTAAATTATCCTGAGCTCCTCCTTCAAGTGCAGTCATGAATTATATCCCAAATACAGCACTAGAAATATTAGGTAGACTGGTTTCATCAACAGGTTCTGGTGAGAAAGTTAAGACAAAACTAGCCATACCTTGCCATCACGCTCTGGCCACACACGTAAACGAAAAAGCTGCTTCAAGAACTATGGCTCTGCTCTGGTTCAAAATGCAGAGATTGTGTAACCCCATATAAGAGCTATAAACATGTTGCTCTTTTTCCTAGTAACACACAAAATGCACACATACATGCATATATATATTTTTATATATGTGTGTATATATAAATATTTTTACATTCATACATACACACACACATATTTGTATATGTATATATAGAAATAGGTAATGAGCCTGTGTTCAGATAAACAAGCATACAGAAAAACCCAGTGATTTGGAAGTTTAGTGAAGCTGGAGGAAGGAAACTGAAGTGCAGTGCAGAATTCATACGTGTCACCCGTGTTATAACTGAAGCGTGGTTGGATGTTGCAGAAGGAAGACAAGGGACACAGCCTAATGCTATCCTCTTAACATTATTGTCATTCTGTTAGCTAGCCGGTGGGTAACCCCAAGCCTTACCCTTCACTTCCAAGCCTCACAAGATGTTACAGCAGGATTTCAGAAGAGTGAGTAGTGGTAACTCTCCTCCATAGCAGACAGCACAGAAAACCAGGTCTGGTTCTTGGCTGTCTGGCCTTTGGATACACCAGCTGCACAAGATGCTCATCAGGGAGAACCAGTGCTTCTGGCTAAGGTTAGGAGGCAATGTCCAAAGGAGGCACTGAATTCAGAGGAGGAAACTGCAGTTGTCAAAGACTCTCCCCATGCTCTTCCGTGGTGGCACTGGTGCTCTTCCGTTCTGGCCCTTATGCGAAGCCGCCACAGGCTTCCTCCTCAGACCCTGAGATCTGACAGTCTCCAAGTCCTGGGGCTAGAGACAGAGAAAAAGCACAGGGATTCGGAAGTCAGTGCCAAGGAGTAATGAATGGAAGATTAAAGCTCACACTTCTGAGAAACGCCTCACAGACATCTCACAATGACTTCTTGCCGTAAGAAGGACTTACTGGAATCAAGGAGCTGTTAACACAAATAAAAAATACCATTAATAACAACATGTCTAACAAGTGACAAATACACCTTCTTTATTCTTCCCAGACACTTGGGTCTTTGGAGGTCCTGCTCTCTCCTACAGAGATCAGTGCTCACAGGCTTTTGTTTGAGGAATAATTTTTGAAGAGGAAAACATTTTCTAGAGATTTCATGGCCAGCTACCATAACAGTTCAGGTGATCCATTTTCAGGCAATGGCCCACTTTTCATGGTATGCCTTAGCTTTGGGGCTGGAAGGTTTGCAATCTCTTAACATTTTTTTAAGGTTTTTCTTTTGAACTGAGGGAGAGCTTGCATGCAATGTCACCCTTGCCAGCAGCACAACAGCTGTTAATTGCGTTCTGCAGAGTTCATCATGTGGTGACACAAGATGTGGAACTGAAAAGCAAAGGGCTGGAACAGCACAGGCGTATAATCATAAGGGGGGCCGTTATAATCAAGCCATATACATTCTGTTTTGGAACTGAAAAAATTATCTTTTCAGAGTGATGAAAGACTTGGTAAAATGGATTGTAGGAGTTAAGCCAAGAGATTACTAACTTAATGAGAAGAGAAGGCATCTCCATGTACATTTAAATTTAATTGCATCTATCCAGAATTATGCTGTTATAATGGATCACACAATGGATTACCCAGTATACAATTAGTAACTATTTTTTATAAAGGGTAGGGAAAAAGCGAGCTCTTCCGTCCTGTATTAATCCACATGCACTGGATGCAGTAGGGGCAACATTTTATCAAGCACTTCAGCCCTCACCCGTAGGGAGATTCTTTCTGAAGATCCCATTTACACATCAGAATGGGTCAGTTTGTGAAATCTGTTGCAGCGCAGGACTTTGTCCTCACCATGTCATGAAAGCAACACTCTGTGCAGTCTTATTTAGGGTCCCAGGAAGGTGGGCGATGGAGGAGGAAGGGACATAGGGAAATTCTATATCCATGTATTGATGCTGAGTGGCTAAAAATCTGTTCTGTTGGGAAATTGTGTCTCTACAGCTCTTCAGTACCTAGCTTGTCCATGTGCCAAATTTGATAGGTATGGGATTTTACTAAGAACACGCCAATGCAATCATGTAATTCACTTAGAGGATTGCTGCCTAGACTCTCTTACTGGCTCAGGGCAATTCCCATGAAAACCAATGGCATTATGTCAATATGGACAGCTGTAACTGAGCTCAGTCCTGCAAACACCTTACACCACAACTTCCTCCAAAAGAAGCCACCTCGTTATACACCCATGCTCCCATTTTGCTCCTGGTATCTCCTTCTCTTGTCCTGGCCTGGGAATTGGTGGGATCGCCTGGTGAGGAGGACTGGGAAACTGCTCTGAGTTAACCATTGCTTCCTATTTTTTTTTAAACTTTTCTGGTTGGGTGATTTTCTGAGAGCAAAATTGGGCCAGCTGTCTATATAAGGCACAACATATACAATGAGCATATCCTTATCCATTTCCTTTGTTCTATCTGGAGTCCCTGTCTGTGTAAGATACCAGCCTTCTACATTGTATTCATTATTTCTGTTCCTGTCAGACATTCCTGTGATAAAGCATGAGTTTAAAATTCCATTCACCTGTTTATGGTGATCAGAGGCAGTTAGTTATTCTAACTGGTTGATGCCCACTGAGGGCCACTTCAGGGAAATCAGCTGGAAAGCTGAAGCTATGAAAGGTCATTTTTAATCAATTCATCTTCTGAAAATCTTCTCCAAAGGTCTCTTACTTTTGGTTGTATACTCAGCTAGTAATGCAACACTGATTAAAAAAAAAGTAGCAATGAATACAAGTAATCTCAAAGATGTTTCACAGCCCATGCATAAGTTTACATGTCATTAGTTACAATAAAGTGATTGTCAATGAAAATTAGGATTTGCAGACAGTTATCACACAATGATTGATACTTTCTCTATTCAGAGCAGAAAATATTTCTACCTATAAAAAAAAGTTGACGTCTTAATTATAACCGCTGTATTACACCAGCTGGCCATGTGTAGTTTTACCAAAACATTGAAAAAGAAGTTGGCACATGTAATACATACATGTTCATAGCCATAACTCTCAAAAGAAATACTGTTTGGCTTCCTAAAGGCAATACTATGGGTCAACAATATCTGTGTCCATATGACAGGCAGTCAAGGAGTGACCTTTTCAGGAAACAGTGATATTCTAACTCCTGTTTGACAGAGATATCCTTACAGGGCATGATGGCACCTGGGATAATTTAAAAAAAAAAAAAAAAAAGGAAAATGCTCATAAAAAAAGCAGTGTTCTTGAGTATTAGGTAAATCCTACGTTAGCATTCAGATTAAAAAAAACCCCACTAAATTAATAAAAGATATTTGAAACATGCTGTTTATGTTTGGAATTCATGGCTAGAGCCTCTGCTGTTGTAAACTGTGGGAGAGCCACTGAAATCTAAGCAGTTACACCAGTCTACAGCAAATAAGGATCTGGCTCATGGTGTTTATGCACAAAGCTTGCAGAAGGTACAAACTGCAAGACAACATAAATGCAAACTCATAAACGGAGGAGGTGTTGAACCACAGGATCAAATCCCAATTACTTTTTGGAAGCCACAATGAGAAATGGAAAGAATAACAGGAACAGAGAGCTGAAAGCAAAAAATGAGAGTTATTCTCAGAAGTGGCAAGTATTTCCTTTGTGAGCTCCCTCACCTTTGTATTCCTTGTTTATCAAACCATAAATTAAATTGGACAATAACAACTACCCTCAGAGTGCTTAGTTCACTGTTGTTTTGTAAGATACATTGAAAACCATCAAAAGAATCTGCAACAGAGGGTAAGTTATATCTTATGGCTGGAACTCCACAGGTATAATAAATCAATAACTAATAAATTTAAATGTATAACACTTTTAGCATTGCCAGCATGACAGTAAAAGAAAGAATGATTTTTTGATAACACAAAGATTGCTGATGAACTTGTGCTATAGTAAGAAACATCATAACCAAAATTCAGAGAAGAAAAATCTTGGTCGCCTGCCAACAGAGAATGTAAAAACGAGGCTTTTTAAAGTTTTCTTATTATTTGTTCCATTATTATACCAGGATAAAAGAAGTCTTTACTAATATGCTGTGCAAGTTAATGCATGGTTCATGGTAGCATCCACATCTGAAGGCTGGAATGTAGCTGAAGGTATCCAAGGCCGTTGGTTATTTGGAGGAAGAAGGAGAATCAGCATCATCCACATTTTCCAGAACAGAGGTAATTTTACAGATTTTAATAGGCTTGGATTTTAAAGGTCTGTTTCCTACAAGAGCTGCTTTTTTATTGCCATTCTCTCTGTTGAGTAAAATAAAAAGAAGCATTACTTTGAGCCCAGGTATTCCTGCTCAGTCTCTTCTTCAAATTCTACAACATAGACCACCACCACCATCCTCCTACTTTCAAAAATGCTTCTTGCCTAAATTCTGTGTTCCACAAAAACCTTTAAAAAATCCCTGTAAAATGCAGTTAGTTATGCTGAGAGATGGCAATATTAAAAATCTGCAATGGTATTTCACTTGTTTGTAAAAAATAACTGCTTTTCTTACTCCTGACAGTAAATGACTTGTCTAATTGTTGTAAGCCATTTACAGGTATCTAGGATATGATGAATCTGGGCATTCATCAATTCACGCATACTCTTCTGTACAAAACTTAAAAGATGAAAAAGCCTTATTTTTTATATTTCTAGGAATGCTCTCATTACTTTCACTAGTATGAGTGGGACTACCTGTTTGGTAAAGTTAAGCTTGTGCTTAAAAGCATTGCTGGATCAACACCTGAAAGTTCTAACTTTTACCAGATTGTTCACTTTTGCAGATCACTGCTTATTGACCAATCCATTTACAATGAAGGTTCTACATATCTTACAGAAAATTACACTATTTAAGTGGCATTTTAAGGCATTTTAAATTGCATACATAACACATAAAAGGATAATAAAAACATTTTAGAAGTCTCTAAATTATTTAAAAGACATCACTCTTCAGGGTTGATGTTTTCAAAACTGATATCAGCTGAGCACCTGCTTAAGCAGGATGCTCAAACCTATCCTTAATGTTGGTTTAATTCAAGGGAAGAAAACATGTGTGTAAGTATTTTCTAAATAAGGATGAGCTTAATTCATAAAAGCTTCCATGAAACAGTCCTGGAAAACAAATGGAGAAGCTGGGATGTTCCTTTTCCTATAGTGTAAAGCTTTCACATCCAGTTCCTATTAGCTGTATTGCATGTTTATCCTGTTAGTCAGGACAGGAATACCATAGATTTATATATCATTCTCCTGTTAAGGCAAATCATTTTTGTAGCAGATTTAAATAACTCTCAAAATCCTAATATACGCTTCATGGTAGGGATTTGGGAAGCTTGGAGAAGCCCCAAGAGAGGCAGCAACAAGCAGAAGGTAAGTGATGCATCCTAGATGCAATATTTTATATGTCTAAGACTTTCATGACATGTTGGATAACATGTATTTCTTCATGCACACCCCACTAACAACTCAAAATATATGTTCAATTCAGCTCAATAAATGAAACGTTGTTACATAGAAAGATGAACAAGTGTACTGTCTGTAGAAAATTTAATGGACTTGAATGACTCTCTTAAATGGGAAATAAAAATTTGAATAACAGGTATAATTGCCTATTTACCAGATAGACTAGAGTAACTTCTGTATTGTCATTCTGGTCTGCTGAGTACATAATATGCTTTAAAAAAGCTTAATTACATACTTAGCTGATAGACTAATAACTCCGGTGGGAGTAATTTTGCTCTATTAAGTATGAATAAATATGTATTTACCCAAGATGGAGCCTTCCTAGTCTCCTGAATGAAAAGTAAGACTTGTTGGTTTCTACCCAAACATGAAAAAATAGTAATTAAAAGAAACCCAAAAACAGAAAAAGGGCAAAATAAGATATTTTTACCTACTAGAATAACTACGTAAAAATACATACATGAAAAAGATTTCACAGACAATAAAGCATTAAAGTAACACTTTTCCAGTCTCTCCCTAGATAGTGTTCCAGCTATAAATATCCACAGGTGAGAAGGAAACTCCCCTTACATCTTTAAAATGCCAACAGCCATATAGTAATTTTCCTCCTTGCAGGACAAATTGTGCTACAGAGAATACATGGGCCTGCCAGCTGGGAGGTATTTATGTTCTGTGGGGCTTGGCAGACATCAAGAGAGACCTTGAAGAGACAGTCCTTCTAGATGCTCTGAGCAGCTGCATAAGCAGCTCCACACCAACCTGTTCAGCACACACAAACAGGTGCACCCAATTCTCTTTGAATATGCTGGAGAACTGCCCAGCATCCCTTTGCATCCCAGGACACCTAGGTACTGTAAGTCTAATTCAACACCCTCCTCCAAGCAGGACTAACTTCAGTCAGATCAGGTTGGTCAGGCTTTGTACAGTCACGTTTCGAATATTTCCAAGGACGGAGGTTCTGAAAATTCACTGGGCAACCTAGGCCAGTGTGTAAACACCATAACTGATCTTTTTACCTTACGGTTGGAATTTCCCTCGTTGTGACTTGTGAACATTGCCTCCTGTCCTTTTGCTGTGCACCTCCAACTGTTCTGAGTCTGCCTCTTCTATAAACCCCAGAAGCTGAAGAAGACAATTGGTCCCCTGGCCACCCTGAAGCCATTTCTTCTCCAGTCTGGACAAACCAAGTTCCCTCAGCCTCTCCTTGTACATTATGTGCACCAGCCCCTTAGTGTCCTAGCGGTCTGTCCCCAGACTTGCTCCAGAGTGTTGGTGTTTCTCTTGGCAGTTCTCCAGCTGGGGTCTTAAAAGAGCTGCATACAGGGGAAGCATCACATCTCTCAACCTGCTGGTTACACTTTTTCTAACTCAGCCCAGTATGCGGTGGGCCTGCATTGCCGCTCATGTTCGACCTGCCAGCCACCAGCACCTCCAGCTCCTTCTCTGCAAAGCTGCCTCCTGACCGGTCAGTTCTCAGCCCGTGCTGCTTCACAGGTTTGTTCAGCCCCAGGTGAAAGACTGCGTTTGTCTTTGTTGAACTTCAGGAGGATTTTTTCAGCCTGTTTCTCCAGCCTGTTGAGGTCTCTCTGCATGCAGCTCTCCCCTCTGCCTGGTCAACCGCTTACTCTTGGTTTGCTGTTATCCACAAAGTTGAATTCTGTCACATTGCTAAGGTCGCTGGTGGAGATGTCAAACAATTGGGCTCAGTACTCAGCCCTGAGGAATGCTGATAGTAATCAGCTGCTAGCTAGATTTTGAACCACTGAGTACTATTATTTGAGCCCAACGCTCTTGTTAGCTTTTCATCCATTTGTCCTGGTTTCAGCTAAACCATGACACCATTTTACAGTCCACCCACCCAGTCCATACTCTTCAAATTGGCTATAAGGATGAGAAATAATAAAAGTTTTTTGCACTTTATCACTCTGAGTCCATACTGTGACTTCAAACAGATGCTGAATGGAAAGAGAGAAAGAAATGATCCTTGTAGCAATCCATAATTGCAGAATGCAGCTTGCCATCCTCCCTACGCATTCAGTACATTTCTCTATTTAAGTGCAGATCCTTGGACATATGTCATTTTTCTGATGAAAAACTACAGTACTGCAGAGTGTGAGCTCCTGCACAGAAGCTTGGGATGATGAAAATGGCCCTCCATCATCATCAGGAAGGCATACATTAAGATTTTTTAATCCTTCTTCTGGTCCAAATCTAGATTGTGCCAAGTCTAAGATACATTTAGACAATACAAGGAGTATATTTGCAGCTGGCTTTTGACTATTTTTTCCCAAGAGTTTGCTATGGAATGGCAGGTACAACACTGACAGTAGCTGGTTAGAGGCAGTGGATGGAGGACTGGCTTCTCCACTTGCAACTGACCTGTTGAGAATTTGAAGTTGAAAGGGAAGACCTCTTCCCTTATTTTGATCAAGAATTACATCAGGAGCTCAGGAATATCCTTCAAAGGTCAGAAGGGGAATAGGCTAGATCTGTAGCTCAAGGATCAAGACTCTTTAGGGAAGGCTGATATCTCTTAAGAGCAAGCATATACAAAACTGAGATAGAGATGGCCTAACTGTCTGTATAGGAAGCACAGATCCATGCTACAGAGGAAAACTTGCTGAATGTGTGTATTCCACTTCTAATGTGGTGGAATAATACTTTTAAATAAGAATGGCTGGTCCAGGCCAGGGTGGATGTCTGCTTTATTCAGTACTATGTCTGTGGTGGTGACTAAGAAGGGATGCATAGGATGGAGCATGAAAAAGAGACAAAACCACACTGCAATGCTTCTTCAGGCTGAGACTCAGACTTGTTTTGTTTGATAATCCTTGAAGGACCTTTTTTGTATGAATGTGTCTGAAGTGAGGCTGCACCTCGAATACTGTGTTCAGTTTTGCGCCCCTCACTACAAGAGAGACATGGAGGTGCTGGAGCGTGTCCACAGAAGGGCAAGGAAGCTGGTGAAGGGTCTAGAGCACAAGCCTTGTGAGGAGCGGCTGAGGGAACTGGGGTTGTTTAGCCTGGAGAAAAGGAGGCTGAGGGGAGACCTTATCGCTCTCTACAACTCCCTGAAAGGAGGCTGTAGAGAGGTGGGGGTCAGTCTCTTCTCCCAGGTAATGAGTGATAGGACAAGAGGAAATGGCCTCAAGTTGCTCTGGGGAGGTCTATACGGGATATTAGGAAATTTTACTTCACTGAAAGGGTTGTCAAGCATTGGAACAGGCTGCCCGGGGAAGTGGTTGAGTCGCCATCCCTGGAGGTATTTAAAAGACGTTTGGATGAGGTGCTTGGGGACATGGTACAGTGGTGGTCTTGGTAGTGTTAGGTTTACGGTTGGACTTGATGATCTTAAAGGTCTTTTCCAACCTATACAATTCTGTGATTCTGTGATTCTGTGAATTTCTTTTTGAACCCCTGAGAAAGCTTATGGCACTCACAGCCTCCAGAGGTAAGGGATTCCACAACTGAGCTATGCATTGTATAAGAAGGTGACTCCTTTTGTTTGCATTGAGCCTGTTGCTTTTATGATTCATTTGATGTCCCTTTGTCCTTATACTGGGAAGCAGTGAATAATCATCCTTTATTTACCTCTGCATTATCATGACTTTATAGATATCATAAAGGTCATTTATCTTCCAGGCTGAAGGGTTCTAGTCTGCTTAATCTCTTCCTGTATGGAAGCCCCACACCTTAACCATCCATGTTACCTTTTGCTGCACCTTTTCTAATAATACTGTATTCCCTTGAGATGGGGGGATGAAGGTTATGCATCCTACTGAGGATGCAGCTACCATCTAGGTCTATACAGCAGCCTAGTGATGTTCGTTCTTTTGTTCTCTGTTCTATTTGCTTTTTTGACCGCTGCCAAGCTTTGAGCTGACATTTTCACAGAACTATTTATTATAATTCCAAGATCTCTTTTCTGAATGGTAATTGCTAGTTCAGAGCCCGTCATTCTGTATGCAAAGTGAGGGTTGTTTTTCCTCTTGTGAATCATCTCACAAACAGTGAAATTCATATGCTGTTTTATTCACCCATCATTCTTCTAAGAACCTTCTGCAGCCCGTCGCAGTTGACTTTTTTCTTTTCTTTTGACCATTGCCCTGAAAAATTTAGTGTCATCTGCAAACTGACGTTGCACTCTCTACTCATGTTTAGATCATTTAGGGATATGTTAGACAGCATAGGTCCTAGCAGCAATTTCTGCAACCTCTCCCCTTTTGCAAAAATGTTGTTTGTTCCTACCTTTTCTTTCCTGCTTTTTAGTAAAGTACTAATCCATGAGAGGACTTTCTCCTTTTAGTCTGTAGCAACTGAGTCTCTTGAAGAGCTTTCTGCTTGGGAAGGATGAGGAAATCTTGCTGAAAGCCTTCTGGAGATGAAGTAGACCATGAGCCTGTGATGCTTGTCTGTGCGCTCAGTCCCCTCAATCCTCTTCAGAGGACTCATGCGGATTTGTGAGGCATGACTTGTCTCCACAAAAAAATAATGTGATCTTCCCCGATGTCATATTTGTCTGTGCATTTATGAATTTGGTTCTTTAATGCAGCTTCTGTCAGTTTGTCCTACACTGATATCAGGCCTACAGGTCTTCATTAGCCAGTATAAAAAGAAGAAACAACAAAAATGATGCTGCTAAAAGCTACTGTGGAAAGCAAGTGGCCATGTTTTGTTTTCTGCTCTGACTCACCTCTGGTAAGTTCTCTGTCCCAGCAGGTATACTCCCTGCTATAGTGTATGACAGGGTCCTACAATAGCTATTCTCCCCTTACAATGATAATCCGAGATGCAGTTAATGAGAAGAATGAGGAAGCTCCTCATGCAAGGACATGGCTGACCTTGGAGTCCTCATGCAGATCCTGAACAGCACTGTCATGAATAAAAGTTTTGCACATGCAAAGACTGATTAAAAAAATCCCACCAGTAAAGAGCTCAGATTTGTTCTGGTTATTTATGGAGACAGCTATGTATTGATGTTTACTGAAGCACACCTTAATATGTCTTTTCCCCTGTCCTTCCGTATTTTAAAAAGGTAAATAGTAGTTTCATAGGATACTTGGAGCTTTATGCGTGCCATATGACAATAAGGTTGCCATGGAGACTTCTCATCCTTGAATACTGGTGTAATTAATGTAGAAGAATTCAGCTCCTTCTATCTGCATGAGAGCTACAAGACAGTCTCTTCTTTTTTGTCGACTTTTTTTTCTAGTGAATACGCATGCTTTGTGTAACAGAGCAAGGCATGTAAATCTGCAGTCTCCTGACCTCTGAAACAATGCAGAAAATATAGAAACACAATGTTCACTGCTGCAAGCAAAGATCGAGATTACCACCTGTGTGAAAAATGCATCAGTAACAACACAACAGCAGCTACTTGCAGTAGGATGCATACAAAGCAGGAGGAAAGCCGGAAACATGATGAATCACAAAATGGCAGCTCCCCTCCGACACTTCTCTTCCTTGTAGTATCAGTAATAATTTGTCACGTATGATATGGAAATGTCTCTTTAATTAATTCACTGATAGCTTAGTAGTCACCCAACGTACAAAAATCTGACCTGGAAAATTTCCTTTACCTGACACTGCAGAAGTAAATGTGGAGATTATCACCAAAAGCAACATGTTGCATTGACAATGTAATGCTTTGAAAATAAATAAAGCTGCATATTTAAGAGCTATTGGATGAAGAAAGGGATGTTTGCTTTAAGTCAGAGGAAAGTTTCTCTTGCAATTCTGTATAATTCTTTATTTACATTTGCTCTCCAAGACTGGACCAAAGTTAGGCTGCCTTATATATTAAGGCCGCTTAGTTTTTTCCTTCCATCCTGTCTATCATTAGGGATTCAGATCCTGCCTGGACTGGATGATTCTTTTCACTGCAGAACTAATGAAACCATGACTGCATGAGAGACAAGAAAATGAGCTAGTACAATGAAATAGGGTTTCAACACAATTGTTTAAAAGTAATTTTTGTTTTGCTTTTGTTAACACCTATTTAATTTCAGCACTTCATGTTCTGTATAAATCAGCAAGGTTCTGTTAAAATTTCTACACTCTTAGCGTTTCACTTAAGAATTTGAAATAAACAACAATTGGACTGCCTCCTAACAAAAACCCCCACGTTATTTCTGGTTTTATATATTCCAGGGTATGCTGTCAATAGAAAGTAATACCTGTTCTCAATTCATGTTAATTAACTCAGCTCAAATGCTGAAAGATACTCTCTCATGCTGAAGTTACTTAATGGTCTTTTTTCCTCATGGAGACATAAACTAAGGTACGAGTCAGGCAGAATTTAAAGACAACTGTAAAAAACATAGAAAACATCACCTTTCAAACTCTTTGATATTCCATCTGATATTCAGTAGAGCTTCCAGCAGTCACAAGATTTCTTTTTTCACCTGTATACTTCCATCCTCTCTGCTATTTTTGAAGTGGAAATACAGGAAAAATAGCTACTGATAAAAGCCATGCAACTCGGTCCTTGTAACTTTATTTTTGTGAGACTAATTGAGGTAAGCAAACCTCAGCTTTCCCTTCAATACAAGGTCCAGTTTTACATCTACAATGAAGTTGTCAAGCAGACTTGAAAGGAAACAGACTTCAGGAGCAGCAATCCCTTCTAGTATACGGGTAAGAGAGGCCAGACCAATCCTCAGCACTGCAGCGGGCAGAGCACAACCAACAGGCTAGTGGTGAAAACGTACTTTCAGACGACATACCACTTCTGCTCCCTGCAACAGTTGGCCCTTAACCAGATGCCTTTTGAGCAGGGCCTGGACTGGAAAACAGAGGATATGATCTCAATTTCTGGCTCCCACAGAAGCTTTTTGGGGCCCATGTACTCAAAGGGTTTTCAAGGACCTGACACCCAGTGAACATAGGTGCGCAAAGACCTTGAGGATGCTGGGCTGGAGTTCCCTGTCCATCAGTGAGTCTGTTCTCATCCTCCTCCTTTCAACCTCTTGTTCATCCTGTTGGTTAGGACTGATGTCTTAATCTTTATTCTGTACCTTATACAGCACCTTATTTAACTGAAAACCTGCTCTCATGTTATGGGTAAATTAGTAGATGAGTTGTGCCCACAGATGATGTGGCTGGCACACTGCTCGTCTTCATAGCAGGTCTTGTGGGCCAGATGGCCCCAGAGGGGTGCCTCGTGCCATCTGAGTGGGACCCTACGTTGGCTGCATCACTAGAAAAGGAAAAGCACAGAAAGGCTGGACACAAACTTTTCTAGGAGATGGGAGCTGTCAGACCTCTCCACACAGGGCTGCATAAGGTGTGTTGGACCCTAATATTATAGCTACATTCTCTGTGGAAACATTTGGTGGTAAGCAAGAGAAAGACAGAGAGAGAGGGAGAGGAGGAGTGTCTCTGCATCCATGACTCTGTCTCTGTGAGTGGAATGTTGTTGAGGTAACCATAATTTGACACCAGACATACAGCTTGTGTCTGCTCTTGATGCTCTTCTGGTGTAGCCATTAAGAAACTTCAAACATCAGATTCAAATTTCTGGAACCTGTCCACAGCTTGTCGTAAACCAGCTCTGATAGAAAATGTACATACCCTGTATTTTAATTTCACTTTTGGGTTAATTTCTAAGGGTCCTTCTGTCTTAATTTGCAGAATTCTCTTGAAAGTGATTACCAAATGATGCGGTAAACAACCAGAGCCAGCCACAGAGTGCCTGGCACCTCTAGTGAGACGAGTTACAATGACCCATATGGAGTAAGAATTAGGACAGACTTTCCTATCTGAGGCTATTTTGCTGACAGGAGTTTTAAGATTTCATTTTCACTTACAGAAAAATGTTGTCAATAGAAGCAGATCTTCTTGTCATACGTTTAGACAGAAAGGTTATTAACAGCATTTGTTGTCCAAACATTGCAGGCAGTGAACTCAGTTTGGGGCACTGGGATTATTGTGTGGTATAATTCATTCTGTGGTTTTTTTGGCTCACAGAAGTTGAACAGAAGGCAGAAGCAAGAATTTGTGCCTACCATTGCCGCATGGAAAGCATATTACTGTGCCCATGCCCAAGTAGCCTGTTGGCAATTACACCGCAAATGCCCAGGTAACCCTACTGCACTTTAAAGGAAGCCCATGTCAGCAGCCAGATTTTATTTAGTGAGCAAGAAACCAGAACTGCCATACAGGCTGCTGTGAGAAGTCAGTGTCAGATGGGACTGCAGAAAGGCCATGGCTTGCCTGAAGCACAGTTTTGTTCCTTATGTGGTTCATGTTATGTCTGTCACACCTAACTCCACTCTGCTATCGGTCTGATCCTGAGCGAGGTTCTCCGGCACAATTCCCTATGTCGGCACACCATATGTTTTAGAAAGAAAGTCGGGAATGTTGCTAGCCATTGCAAATGGCCCGCAATGGAAAATATCCGCCTTGGTGTGCTGTCAGTGTTTGTCAGTTCTGCCCTTGGGGACACTGGTGTCCCAGCCAGGCTGGGCTTGCCCTGATGGGGCCTATGGGATGGGACCTGGCTGGAGAAGGAGGGCATTGCACTGCGCTGATGGCCCCCCATCCCCCCTTCTTCCCCATGCAGGAACTGACTGAGGGTATTTAAGTTACCCATTGCTTTTTCTTTTTTAAATCTAAAAAACCCTCAAGGTATTCAGCTCTCTGACTGTAAAGCCTGGCTTTTTTATTTCTCATCAGGAAGAAGCACCTCAGGTTTGCAGACATCATTGATACCAAAACTGGGCATTAAAGCAAAACCCCAAAATCAGGTGTATCTATCTCCTACTCCTCTCTACTCCCAATGATACAGTGAAAGATTGCATTGGCTACATCAGTCATGTGATTGCACATTCAGCCGACCATCTGCTACCATGGCCTCCTACTGGAGTGCAACCTCCAGTCCCCACTCCCAGACGTGTGGCTGCACTATGCTGTATCGAGAGGAAGGTGGTTTGCTAGCTTGCCTCCCGCTTACCCGGACGACTCTGAATCAGTGACTTCGTCCTTTCCGCTGTTGGCTGCTGTCCTAGCACTCGTGTTCACTGCAAACTTTGTTAGCAATGATTTTATAGAGCCTTACAGGTCACACTTTGAATGTTAAATAGCACAAAACCAAGGCCACCAACCGAGAGGTCTTCAGAGAGAGCCAGCTTGTCTTTTTTTACAATGATACTTTGAGATAACACCACTTAAGCCAGTTTAGATCCCGTTAGTGAATACCAAGTTGATTTTGAATCCTAATTTATTGACCAAAATACAGAATAGTGTCCACTCAGGATTACCTCCAGATGGTCCATTTATTAACAATATTTATAATGTCCTAAAAAGCTTTTTTAAGAAACAGGTGTGTGTAGGCTGGTGTGCTATGTCACAACTTCAAAGAGACATAACAGATACACCACATTTTTCTGGTATGGGTTAAAGACAGCGTTCCCCTATTGAGGAATTTGTATTTGTATTTTGTCCACTCTCACTTTGTGGTATATACCTATAATAAGCTCCCAAGCACGGGGTAGGTATCTGAAAGATCTGGGATATTTTGGTTTTGCTTTTCAAAAAGTATAATCCCAATTCTGCTACCTTCAGTCACACTCAGACTTTATTCCTCAAGCATTTACTTGAATTCATGGGGAATTCACAGATTAAGAGCACTCTCAATGCAAGAAAAAGTATCAGGATCTTGTTCTAAATAGTAGAAGTATATGAATGCATATGGTAT
The DNA here is from genome assembly GCF_034638445.1 of Ciconia boyciana. NCBI lineage: Eukaryota > Metazoa > Chordata > Aves > Ciconiiformes > Ciconiidae > Ciconia > Ciconia boyciana. Next base: position 114,738,044 of record NC_132934.1, read on the forward strand.
TTGAACTATTGTTTTGAAAGTATATGACAGTAATAACCCATTACCTGCCCGACAACAAGTAGAAGTGACCAGTATTATCACAGGTATAACATTTTTTCCTTCTCGATGGGTCAATTCTCAAGAAACCATGAAGCTTCCCTCTGAGTTTTTCTGTCCCTGCCCCTACCCCTAAATTTAAATAACTAAGCAACACTTCTGAAATGATCTGCTGAAGCTTATACAACATGTGCTTTAAAATCAATGAGTGTGAATTTCCTAATGCTGCTTGATTTCTTTTACAGTATCAAAATATTTTCAAAAGACAGGAGTAAAGCACTCACCGTGGCAGAAACAACTATTATGAGAAAAAATATAATGATAAAATCAGTTTCTAATAGCTAACAAAGCTGACAGGCAGACACAAATGCAATATGGATCTTATGTTCTCCCAAAGCTATGCACTGCATTTTATGGTTTTAAAATGAGGACCTTGCACAATGAAAAATGAGATGAGTTTCCTCCTGATGTTTGCTCTTCTCACCATGAATTTCCCCATTTCCCCATCCCCCAAAGCTGCTGTGATTTGGCAATCACATCTTTTTATTTTCTAAGAAAGAAGTTGTCATTTTAGTAGAACAAAACGGACTGTTCACAGGGTAAACGACTTCAGAAGTATGTTGAGAAAGGTGTCTGCTGCAACAGGGTCCTGTTCTTCAGCTCCCTGCTCCAGTAAATACTCTCACTGAAATAAACAGGATCGCTTTCATTGCAGGGGTTTTCAGAAATATGTGTAATTGATCCCATTGCTTGGGTCCAGTTGTGAAGTCTCTGATGCTGAGGATGAAGGAGGGTGCCGGATCTGACAAATAGCAGAGTCAAGTCCCTGTGGCACGGGAAGGTCTTATTCCAAGACTCAAGGAAGAATTTTTTTTGAGCAGCCACTGGGTAGTGCAAAACACTGGCAATGACAAAGCAATAACAGAATAATGTTGCTAATTGAGTTTCAGTATATTTTATTTGATTGGCTTAAAAGCAGTGAAAACACACACTGCTAAATACACTTTTGGCTGTTCCAAGTCATCCACAGAGCCCAGAAGGATTAGAGTCGAATTTCTAATGTTCCCAAAGAAGTCTTTTTTAAGCTCTCTTCTCCCCTTGTTTCTATTAATCACAAAGATTGTACAATCCTTATTTCAAAATTACTTTTAACAGCCAGTTCAGTTCTGACAGCATGCTGTTATACTTTTCTAACGCATTATCTTTTTGTATTTTATGGGTCACAGACTAGGATATATGAAAACTTGCCCTCACGCTGACAGCACAGGACAGCCAGACACAAATCCCCTTATCTATCTAAATTAGGCTATCAGACCACAAAGTTTCTGTTTTGTTTTATTACAGCTGCTCAGCACCCTGGCATAATTCAGAAGCCATCCCAATAATTTTCTTCACTTGATTCTCCCATAATTGTGAAAAAGGGGGTTGGGTTTTTTCTTAAAAACCACAGTTCTCAGTGTAACAACATGCTGTTCTCTTGCCCCTGGGTGCTTGAAACATTAGTCTTGGATGCAGATTTGGATTTCCTGTCTGGTTTTCCCCAGCTCTGGAGGCTTTGGGGACCTCACTGAATCTTCCTGTGCCTTGGTTTCCCAGCTGTGCAAGTAAGATACAAATATTGCCTCTCTCTTGTTGGCAGAGTGCTAAGCAGAGAGAGCTCCACTTGTAGTACCAACAACCAAATTAAGAAAAGCCATCAAAGATATCTTATTTGTCACACCTGGCTCCAAATAGGTCTGAAAGCCTTTCAGCACCTTTCTTTAATAATAGGATGGACAGGCAGCATATTCATAAAAGACCATAAGTCAGTACCAGCAGAGATGAACAGGACATTAGTGTGTTTCTACAGAGGAAGAGAGCTGATGGGTTTTTTTCCCCATTTTTTCTAAAACTTGAGAACTGAGTTTTCAGTTTGAATTAATTGCTAGTCAGAGGAGCTATGACAATTTCCTCCAGCTGAGAGGTCGCCCACTACGGCTTTAGCGTGGTCCCTGGGCTGCGCGATACGCTGCTGAAGAAATGCAATTTTAGGGCTAATATTAAGTTCTTTTATCACAAAGCTGTTGTCCTATCAAATACAGTATCAGCATGTGTCAAAAGGAGAATCGTGAGAATAACAACAGTGAGAAAGCCCTGTAATTCCATTTTTAGTGTAAGCAAAATCTCTTCAAAATGATTCCAGAGGACATGAAATGCAGAAAACTGAGTCATACTACGGTGATTAGAAAGACATTGCTCCTTCTGATGAAAGTCTAGAAGCAACTGGCATTGCTGTGATCATGTCTATTCATTTAATATAGGTTGGTTACAACAGTCTTTTGGACTAGTTTACCTAATGATTCAAAATCTTGCCTGCTACAAGTAGAAGCCATTAGCCATTCCACTCACAATTCTGCCATTTAAAACCACTCCAACTCAAATCCAGGAGAGGTACTGGATGAGCCACATTGGTCGTCACCAAGTTGGTCACCAAGGTGGTCATCAAGGTGGTCACCAAGTTATCTCCAGGCCCTGAGGGCACTAACAGCCCTGACTGTCCCTGCCCAGCCCCCCTGAGGCTCCACCACCTGCCCACGGCCCAGGACCCCATCTCAGCCACTGGGGCCACCAGCCCCTGCCCCAGCGATGCTGCAGCAGGGCCGGCCTGCAGCTCCCCGCAGCCCTGCCCTGCCCAGCCATGGGTCCCGCTGAGCCAGGCCCACCCACAGGCCCACGCCTTGGCCCAGCCTGGGCCCATCCCCAGGGAGGTGCCGGGTGCCCGGGGCTGGGGCTGCCCCGTACCCCCGGCTGCCCTGCTCCTGGCTGGGGCGGTGGGACGGGCCCTGCCACCCCAGGGCAGCCCTGGCCATTCCTCACACCCTGCTCCCCAGGGAGCCGACGACCCAGGCAGAGCCCTGACAATGTAGGCCCAGGGTCAACTTTCTGAATAAAAGTTCTATATTAAAAGCAAGTTTTGGTCAGAATGTCAGATTTTGAAGTTAAGGAAAATTAGCAAAAATTTTTCATCACCACCGAACTGTTGAAACTATAAATATGAAAAAAGTAGTCTCTCTAAGTCTTACTTCAAACTGTCTAGGGAAATTCCAACTACGCTGTTTTCCAGTGTCTTAGTAAGTGTACCTGTTCTGGATAGATCATGCAAACACTGCACACGTTAGGAGAAATCTAATTTCTCAGCTATGAAGCATGTAAATAGAAGTTTGTGCCTCATCATTGGGATGTGTGTGCTCAGCGCGCGTGTGGTGACAGCAGAGTAGGGACTGGAACTGCTGCTGCAGAGCAATGCAAGAGGGATCCCATTTCCCCCGACCGAAACCAACAATAAAAAGTATTCCTCAATAAAATTATTTGACAGTAAGGCAGAGACACATAAAGAAAGGAAAATCTCCTGCAGAACAGTTGTGATTATATAGACAGCAGCATCCTATTAGAATATTAATCTTCATAAGGGCTAAACCCTGTTTGGAATAACTTCTCCCTTCCCCACAGATTTATAGTTCCTTGGAGAGAAGGAAAAGGTTTTCATAGGGGACATTTCAATAGCTCAGCAATTTCTAACTTTATATATTAATCTTTCCGTGAATCAAATAAGTGTATAATGGTTTAAAGTGAAGTCTTTGCGTGGGCAGAATATTGTCTGGAAGCTGATACTGCAAAGGGTTTGTTAATGAAGTGACAAGCATCCATGTAGTAAAAGACCTAATAGCAAACTTGCGGTCAATGATGTGTAACTTCAGCTGGATGAAAAACACAGTGGAGCACACGTGTCTGAGCGAGAAAAGCAACCGCAAATGTTATAATCAAGAATATCATTAAGCAAAGCCTAAACATGTAAACAGAAAGAGAACATTTGCTACGCTGCACTACATTTCTCCATACAGGTCATTCCTATAACAGAGGGAAATTCACTTAAGGGAGCATTGCATGATTTTAGTGCAGAGTCGCACTCATGCTTTGTTTGTTTACTCATTGTGTGCTTGGCGTGGAACACGCTACTTCGGAGAGGGAAACGCTCTGTTAGGCTTCCACATTACAAACACATATGCTGCCCTATTATTTTGACAGCTCGCATGGTGCCCTTTTCCCCATGGTGGATTCCTTCTGTTAGACAGGAAACACCCACATATTGCCAGTCTTCGTCATCCCCTGCAGCTTTTGAGGTGGTTCCAGGGAGGAAATAGATAGCAACTTTTCCACTTCACATTAGTAAGTTTCTTATTCTCTTCCTAACATACTGTGTTTCAGGGAACAAGGAATCAGTTCCTCACTCATTAAAGAAAAAATTATGAAGCCATTAACTAAATTCCCATAGTTATAATAAGGAATCAGACTCTATTATGCCTACAGAAGGCTATTATGAGGAACATCAACAAGGATGGCCAAGGATGGAAGAAGATCTGTAGGAAAAGAGAGAAAAAACAGAAGCACGCAGGGCTATTCAGGTGTGAAAGGGAAGCTGACGTTAAATTGTCAATGGGAAGAAGTTGTTATGTTTGAACAGGGAGGTGGAGGCACAAGCTGACTTGGAGGCAGTTAGGATTAGGCCAGACAGTCTGCCTCGTGAGCAAAAGAGAAAACCAAAAGAAACCTCACAACAATCTCACCAGAAACTTTGTGGACAAACGTGTAAATCCATTTATTTGTTTAATCTTCTGTATAGGACTATGGTCTTTATTCAGACAGAATTTTCAGACAGAATTTTGGTCTATGAATTTTGGTCTTTGAACTATGGTCTTTATTCAGACAGAAAATTCAGATAATTTTCAACTAGCAAGCTAGGGCATGGCACCAGGAGCCACTGATGTATTGCAAATGACCAACATGCAGAACGTGTTTTATCCTAAGCGCCACCGTAATATTGAACTGCAGTATTGTATTATGACTTTTTGAATCCTTTTAAGATCTTTCAAATTTTTTTCAGCCCTAAATTAGGTTAATCAGCTTTTATTGTGAGTATTGCAAGCGAGCATCGGAAGTCACTGTGTTAGCTTGTCTTTTATATAGCTCTTGTCACTGGAAGGCTTTGCATAGACATCACAGGTGGTGAGGCAGTGAGGCACAATAATTCTGAAAGAGTTTTTCACAGGAAACATAGGCGAGGAGAAAATATTGAAATGCACATGAGAGAAGCTGTCTGATGGGCTGCACTGGTGGAAACCAAACACTAGTCTAGTATTTTGCATCCAAATAACTCCTCCCTAGGAGGTCAGAGAGACTTGTTTGCCTTTGAATCTGAGCACATGTAGAGTAGTATATGGACCACAGGTAGAAAATAGCGTAGATATACTTTCTCGTTAATTACTCAGAGACTGAAACGGCAACTACACAATGGTAAATACATCCCTACAAATTCAGAAGAATTATTGTGTAGCTCCACCATAACAACAGATTGTTAGACCACAAAAGAACAGATGGGAATTTCATAGCATCTTAATAATGAAGCAGGAATAGGCCAGTGGACCATAACAACAGCTACAAGTTTTTCAGCACCTTCTAGTCAGGGATCTCAAAAGTACTCTAACCTTATACTACCTTTCTGAGTTACGCTTTAATATCTCAAGGAAGTATGCAGAAAAATGGAAGCACCAAGTATTACGGGACTGAGATAATAAGCAAAATCAATAACAGATCTAGAAAGAGAACCCAGGGTTTGTAGCTTCCAACTTTGTTTTCTCAAAACACTCTCTAGAATGGAATTGTTTGCTCAGCACTCTTTCAAAAGTTGGAGCAAAAAGCAGTCTAAGTGAACACCACCCCACATTAGGTCCTGATAGGTGTTTTGTACAAAAATCACCTGTTCTGGCTTTCTTTCCATGACTAGAGTAATGTAAGTCTGTGTTGGCAGCCTGGCAAATGAGGTAGGAAGAGTAATCAGTGTCTCAAAAACATCCTCCACAACACTGGGGCTAAAGAAATTTCAATAGGAAAGAAGGGAAGCTTACATTCTTTCCTGCCCTATTATTTTTGCATGTGTTGGCTTGAAAGTTCAGAATCTGTTTTAAATTTTTTCCATACCTAGAATGGCGTATTTCACAGAATTAGAACCATGCAAACCTCAGTCCTGCCAACACCCATGCATGTGCTGTCATGGGGAAATCTGCTGATGTCCACTGACTCATTATGAATATAGTGCTTGTCGCTGCTGCAGGTTAAGAGAGTCTGAATAGTTTTGATTAATGCTCCTTGACTGGTTGAAAACAAGAAAAGAATCACTATACATTTGGATGATCAAATTCCCTCATGGAATATAAATAAAAACATAATAAATTTATTAATTGTCATAGGGAGGCAGATGAAGAGTCCAAAAGATTACTTGCATACTTATTGTCCCAAATCCATTGACATCCAGCAAATTGCAAAAGATTCCAGGCTTTTACCGAAATGCAAGTCAGATTAAAATGTGAAACCTTAGTTTACTGGATATGAAAGTTCATAATCCATTTTTAATAGTTTGAGATTAATTTTAGTTATATATTTCCTATCCAGAGAGAAAATAATGATATTTTGAATTCATTATATTAAATCGTCTTCTCTGGACTCGCTGCCCTTGGTTTCAGTTCTGAAATTCCAGGAATTACATGTAAGACTTATAGTTCTAGATTCATTATTTTTAACACTGTTTTTCCCTATAATTCTTCTTTTAAAGCCAACCTAGAAAAAAGTACAGTTTCTTACCCCACAACTTCCAAAATTCAACTGAGAAGCAAAATCCCACTCAACAACCAAAACTCTATTGCAATTTGTATAACAAAGCATCCTATTAACTGCTTTATTAACGCATCCTATATTTTGTATTAAGATGGCAACCTTTTCTTAGTTTTATAGATGAGAACTAAATTCTGAAAGCTATAACGAAACATAGACTTACTGTATCTGATTTTGAGATACTGAAGTCTAGCAAGGAGTTCAGATGTCAAAAGAAGTGTCTGTGCAACAAGTTGCAGTGTAACGTTGAGACACACTAGCTATTTTTAAACAAGAAACAACCAAACTGAAACACATGGACCTCCATGCTACCATGGTTGCCTGCTTCCAGAACCTGACCTACTTTACTGAACACTACCTGTAATATTACTGTATTAATGCTGTGAATGTAGGATATTGTAAATCTTCTCTTCCATTGAAAACTGCAGGGGGAGTCACACCACTTGCCTTCAAAATTGTGTATTTCTTTGCAAAATGGTAAAATAAATGATAAAAGAAATTGTTAGGTTCATACACTTTAAATGTAATGATGTTCAAAATTCAAAACAATCTATTCAGACATGGTCTGCAATAACACAGCAGGGAAAAGATGAACCAGTCTGGCTTACAAAATAAAGTAAAACACAATTTGGGAATTGAAGAAGAGCTTAATATGTATATTAAAAAAACTCCAAATAAAACATCACCTACCCATACTCAGTCAGTGACACACACACAGAGGAAAAGAACTAACTACTACTAACTACTAGTTCTTTCCTTCTTAGCCAAGAATTCAAACGATCTGCTTGAATACAGGGGAGATTGTTGGGAAGGCCGACAGCCCTCTACTTTTCAACATATTCCTCAGAGCTCCTCAAGAGAACAGGGGAAAAATCATTAGAGCTATGAGGAACTTCCTCTCTGTTGTACTGCCAGAGAATGGCGAATACTATATTCCTTTAGAGATTACCCCCCAGAGGCAGTGGAGGTTAGTGTACATCTCCTATACTCCAGCCAGTCCCTCTACCTTACTTAGCATCACTACTGCAGCAAGGGCATCATTTATACTGGCTTTATAGCCACATATATATGAGGCACAGCAGAGAATATACCCAAAGCACTGATCTTAGCTTCTCACCTTAAAAAAAAAAATATCTCAGGATAGTAATGCTGGATCTTTCTGATCCAAACCCTAGGATCCCTATGAAACAGTTTATAACACTTAAACTTCTAGGAAAGATTATTAGTGGTAATTGACCTTGCTCTAATGAAAACTGTGTGCCCTTGATTCTAGCTTGCAATGCTTAAGCGCTCAGCTCAGTCAACTGTATCACAGTAATGTTGATATCATCATGTTTTACTATTTGAAGATATTGTCTGCCACTAAACATCAGCAAGACATTCAGCCTGTCGCACATGAGCAGTCAATGGCTGACGGCCTGTAATTCTCAAATTATAATAAATCTAAAGGAAAGAATTGTTCTGCTAAATGTTAGCTGAGTCACTGCACATTACAACACAAGGCATAAATGTGGGTCTGAATTTTTTGAAGGGTCCAACACAAATCCTGATAGATCCATTATGTTTACAGTTCAGTCTCTTTTGAAATCTGAATAAAGAAAACTAGAAGACAAGAATACCCCTCATAGTCTTTGGGAGTGTTCAAACACTCAAAAAATATTACATATTAAAACAATTTTAATCTAACCTGTCCAAAAGCTTGGAATAAGGTGATATCCCCTGCACTACGTTTGAGACCACTTGATCTTTGGTCATAGTGAGACTGAGCTTCTCTTAGCTGGAAATAAACATGACTCATATACCCTCCTGCAGAGATTAAGTATTCTGGACTCAATTAATGTTCCTTCATAATGCCTTGAACTTCAAAAATAGATCAAAACACAAAATACAAAAATGACTCTCTTGAGAAATAGGATATTATAGTTCACCCAGAATACGTGTCAACCTACTGGGTCTTTTTCATCTTAGCATCCTGATTGCACCTGAACCCTGGCTTCCTACAGACCAGCACTTTTTCTACAGTGACAATTGTGTGGGAAGGGTGGTGACTATCTTCTTGGAGCTAATCCTAAACTTCTTTTCTTGCTTTCTTACTTGCTTGAGGAAAGGTAATTTGCTTTGGCCCTATACCAGGAGAAAGCTGTAACCATCTCCTGTTGGTTCAGCCACACTAGCTTCTTTAGTGTAAGAGTGAAAAACAGGCCCCTACATCCTCTCCACGCTTTCCCATGCCAAACCATCAGGACCGTTACAGATCTTGGCTTGGGTTTATCATCACACAAGATGGTATCAGGCTGCTTCTGCTACAGAAAGACTGCCTCCCCCACTCTCCTCTTAAAATCTGCTTTGGGTTTTACTGTGGTTAGTTATGAGACTGAGATTCAAAGTGTTACAAGCTTAGATGAAAAGCCAGAATGTATTATAGTGCCGGTTCCAACTCTGATTTGTTAATAGAAAGCTTCCTCTGCCAGGATTTATCTTACCTCACTTCAGATACTTACACATTAGATGTCTAGCTGTACCCACTGCCTAAATTCCTACTGTGGTCAGTTGATAGAGACAGGCAGCGCTCAAGGATGATTTACTCCATGTGACTGAGATGCTGGCTGTGGAGACATAACATACTGCTAGAGGATGCCTGTCTCCTTGTTTCTCCCTTGACTTACTGAGATTCAATGCCTCACTCCTAGACAGTTGAACAGATGGATCTTACCCCAGGGAACACCAAGGGACTGGATCAGCTTCCTAAACATTAATACTTTTTATCTGCAGAAAGGCTCTGTAGATAAAGTTTGTAATTAAGTAAAAAACGTGAATTCAGTAGTCCAGGCGTTGGAGTTTAAGTATAAGGTAATATTGCACCACAGTATTTAAACCTCCATATTTAAACCTCCTGGGCTGAAACATGCTGTGCGGTCTACCTGTCCCCTACACCTGATCATTTAGAATCACTCAGTTATTTCTAAGGAGATTAAGAACAAACATGTTGCCTGTCTTATACTAAAAATTTCCTATAGAATATTGCATGTGACAGTTCTAGTATTTTTGGAGCTACAAGTTCGAATGTGGCAAGAAGGATTCATACACTGTGGGTTGTCCCCTGCAAAGTCTTACCCAAATTTGGCCAAATTATGTGCATTTGGAAACTTCAGTTCATATTGCTCATCAGAGCATCTGGCAGCTGTTAATCTCTGTTCATTCCATCTACTGTGGATTATGCCCTAGTGTAGTTCCTTCAAGGGCTGCACAAAACGTCCCAGGGCAACTTGGAGGCTACACGAGTGTTTGCCCTGGGCTCTCAGCAATCCTCACCCCGGTCCCAGCAACACTCACCTAATGACCCACAAAGAGCTAGGCTGGAACTGAGGGAAGGGAAAGACTGGCACGAAAGGAGCCTGGGACTAAAACTGAGGAAGGGCTGGGGAAGAGAGGAGGGAGGAAGAACTTATTGATGAGGCCAGAAGTGGAGGGTGCAATATTCACTACAGCAGACCCAGTGTCTGGATGGGGCACTGGATTCATATGGGTCAGCGTTTGCCACTTCTCAGGAGGTCAATAACTGGGAAATGAAGGCTAGCACCTCCCTTGGTGTCAGCCAGGAGAGTGGAGGAGGTGGCTCATGCCTGGAGAATGCATGTGGTTCAGTCTGGCTTTTAATTACTACCCTTCATAGGACTGACAGAGAAAGGGCCTCCCAAAGAATCCTGCTCCCTCCACAATTCCCCTGCGTACATTTCTATTTGAAATAACAGGCTGTACCACACATGTCAGGTCACGATTCAGTCCTGCAATCTTTTGTCATATAGATTGTACCTGGAAAGTAGAGAGCACTTGGGAAGTCAGGCTAGAGGCAATAGACTAGAATTCAAAATCATTGGAGTTTTCTAGCTGTTACCAACACAATTATTCAAGTGTCATAAACATACCTCCACAAGAATGCAAGAGTTCAAAAATAAAACAAATATAGCATTATTTTTATTCACCTTCTGGTTTTCTTTTTCCACTATCCAGGCATCAAATATCGCTCTGAGAAAACTCTTGTTTATGAAATTAAGGAAAAAAATAAAGCTGTACATTTTATATAGTTACATGAATTAAGGAACAAAAAGGCCTTGGTGAAAAGAGAGGGCTAGCTGATGCCGAGCATGGACATGGGAAGGAATGGCAGCACAGCACAGGCCTTCTCATTGCTTGTCACAGCTGCATTTATTCCTGTCACATGAGTTATGCTAGAAATTGTGTACACTACGGTCTGCTTGAAAACCAGAGAGCAAATATAGCAAAGCATATATTGTATGTAGTTTCAGTGCGCACCCTCTTCTATCTGGTTCCAAGAGCAATAAAAAATATGTTATTAATCTCCTTTCTCTGCTTCTTCCTATCTTCTTCATTATTCTTCACTGAAAGAAGAGGAAGGAGAAGGAAGGTTAAAAGGTGAAATTGTTTTGTGCCTCATCTTAGAAATGCACTAATCCTCCCAGCCCCCTTCTCATAACTCCAGCTGCCAGGTGAGTCTTCTTTTCAGCTGCTAATTCCAATACAGGATTTTCTGAAGCAACATGTTACTCTGTGGCACTTTCCAGATTCTTATTGTTAGAATTTACTATAAGAAAACAAAATACAGCTTTTGATATCCCCTGCTTGCCTTGAACCTTGCAGTAAAGAATAAAAAAGCCGTAAAATGAAAGAAATCTAAGGCTTCCCGCCACCCCCCACCTGCTTTTTAACCCAAACTCATTGCTACTACCATGCCTGAGCTTTTTTCCTCCCTTCTCTTTTGTTTGTCACTGCAAATCCAAATCTGCCAAGCTGAACAGTTTATATTTTATGGAGTGAAAGAAACAAACTGTCCAACAAAAATGCCACTCTCCTGCTGACACTGTTGACACATTGTTTGTTGTTCACAGCTGAGGACTCTGTACATTACTTGTGCTTACAGGGCCAGGGAGTGACACAAAAACGTTGGAAATACAGAGTGTACGTCAGCCAAAATGTCGGCCTAGGTGTAAAAAGGCCCTGTCACCCTCCTGTATGTGATTTGATAAAGTGCTTATAATATTCCACTAAATGTTAATGGCACAAGTCCATCAAAGTTAAAACTATACTTAATATTACATACCTATGCTAATAAGATACACTCAAAGAAGCCCTTGATAACATTATGCACTGCTGCCCATACGACGTGGAGAGAAGGGCATACATTAGTCATTTAATGTGTCTTTTAGGTGCCCAATGAACCTTTAGCTGAAGCAAAATGTTTAAAGCCCTGATCCATCACTGGGACTGCTGGGATGAGTAAAGAGTATAGAACCTGGCTGTCACATAAGAAGAGTGCCAGAGCCCTGCTAGGTTGTCCCTACAAAATGTGCCTCTGGGTGCATTCAAAGGGAAGTGATCTGCAACTGATGCCTTGGGAGAAGAGCTCATGGGTCTGCCCATCCTAGGATCAAACTTGGGCTTATTTGTAACATAACCATCTAGGACTGCCTAGTTACAAATTAAAAATGCTAAGCTGTCCGCCTCATTCATTTTGCTTCTTGGCGTTCAGCCTATTTGCATTATATTTTTAACATCCCCTATCAGCATAACTTTTGAGAATGACTTTTTTTCAGTGTGGTCATTCCCTATTAACTCTCATCTATGTCAGAGAGGTCTAGGAGTTGAAAAGAAGTCAGTGGCATTAAAAAGACGAGGAAATGCCACTCTGCTGTAGTCAGAGTGAGGTGCTGCTTGCCCAAGAGGGACGGCGGACGTCTTGGTCTGGGCCCCACATCTGAGGACAGTAGCTGACCCTGTGAACAGGCATCGCTTGCAGGGATCAGTTCAGCTGAAATTATTGTGAGCTTTAGGTTATACTTTAAGACTCTGTGACTGAGACTGGGAAGGCTTTGTAATAGCCGTGGCAGAAAGAGTGCCCTTCATGGTCTTTTCTATACATTATGAGTGCATAAAGCTGTACCAGGCCTACAAGCTTTACCTGTAAACTGTTAAATCAACTAGCTTAGCTGAATACGGACAGACAGGAATAAAGTATTCTGACATTTCTTTATTGCAATGCACCCTATGGGAATCGTTCTACCGCTTCCATTGCAGACGCTTCTTCAGTTTAACTTTTTCCTACACCTCAAAGTCACATGCTGCCTAAAGAACCTAAAAACCATCATAATCTACCTTTTTCCAAAAATCGCTTCACTGTACGCACCCCACGCAGTCCCCACTGAGGGGCTGTCATAACTGGGCAAGCAGCAGGACACTGGGGACAGTACACTGTTGTTGCTTGCACGTTTATGCTTCGCGACTAAAATAACGGAACATAAACAATTTAAAATGTTTGCTTCCTTTACTTTGAAAGGCTACTTCAGCATCCTTTCCAGGCTATTTCTGCTCATAGGCATATATTGCCCTTTAAAACGCAGCTACTTTTATTACAGATGTACCAGCATGGTGTGAAAGAGTGATAACTAAGACACAACGTGGCACTTAAACCGAGCCAAGCAGCACATCAAAATGTCTGCTTAGACTTGAACTGGGTCGCATTTAGTAACTTCAGGCATCACAGCCTCTCGGTCCCCTGGATGCCTAGCTCCATGGTTAGCATGGGCAGCGCTGGATCAAGTTCACTGAGAAATATGTCGAAGTGCTACTGTAAGGGGTTTGAACGGCAATTAAACTAACCCTTTCCTTCCTGTACATTGAACCAGGTGCTAGTGTGTGTGCAGGATTTGATTTTCACTATCTCAAAATGAAGAAGAGGATGGGGGCAGAGCATAGGCCAGAAGCGTTAGTGGCACTCTAGCCATTTTTTGTAGGGTGTTTCAGTTTTCATCCTAGGAGCACAGAGAGCTTTACAAAGAAGGTCAGAATCATCATTTTGTTAAAGTCAACTGTATTCATAATGCTTGCTTTCTCTGTTCAGCTGCAGCATTCCTGCAGAATCAGAATTAGAAGTAAGGAGCTTTCTTTTGCTGTATCAGTCATGCCAGGCCAGGCGAGACTCTGGGACTGGAGTACAGCTGGCAGGAGAGACAGGGCCAGCTATATTTAGCATCTAGAAATATTTTTTCCTCTTCCTTCAGGCTGGGAGTGCATCCCTTGTGCATGGGACTCTTGAGCAGGACTGGAAAATGTGGCTCAGGTGTGATCACATCAGAATGATGCCAGAAATGGCTGCAATTTGGTAGTTCAGAGTGGGCCATATACTTGTTATATATTTCCATTATATCCTGTTTTCTTAATCAGTTTGCATGCATGGCTATGCCTAACCAAAAAAACCCCCTGACACTTCTTCATTGCTGAAGGAAGCAACAAAACGGTAAATGATCAAATACAGCATTAATTTGTTGCATTTTTGCAACTGAACAGCCAGATAATACACTTTTCACAGAGTTAAGACACCAGAAGCCTGCAGCATCTTTGGGCATCACATTGGTATGAAATAACATGTATCTTTCTTCTAGTGTAGACAAGGCTATGAATCATGCATATGTTATAAAATTTCAGGTTCTAGTATTTCAGATTTAACAGCTTGGTAATCTTACTGTTAAATGCATTTACTTATGGTAAGTTCAAAATTACTTGCAACTTTCAATCTGTGAGGCTAATTACATGAAGGGCAAATGAACATATTTATTTCTAAGAGCACAGATTAAACCCTAAGTAATAAAAGCCAAATGCGGAGGATCTCACTGAGACTTGCACTGAAATCAATGACAATTTTGCTGGAGGTGCAATAGGGGAGACAATGGGGAAGGTTACAAAAACATGATAAAGGAAAGAGCCCTCATATTGGTTTAGAAATACTGATGTCTGTGAAATAATAAAAGCTTTTGATAATGTACTGTAAAAATAACATGGAGTAATTTAACGAATTAACATCTGTGGCCAGCTCCTTCTGTCTTCTTTTTTTCTGCAGAGCCAATGGAAAGCAACATTGGCCACAAGGGTACCTTAGCTTGGAGGCAATGGTTCATTTTTCTAAGAGCAGCGTGCTATTTGCTTGAATCTGTTCATTATTCAGCTTTCCCTCAGACAGTTTATAAGCAGTCTCTTGTGACTCTCTGACAATCAAAATTCAATCCGTTGTGCTGGATCTCACTACTGAAACCACTTGGGTGAACATTTGTGGCCACAGAGACTTGAATGCAGGATCAAGGCATACACTGCTTGGTCCAGACTGGACGTGTATCCTCAGGGACTCTTCGCTCTTTTATGTGTTCGATAAGTGTAATTCTTTGACTTTTTAATGATATTTATGAATTCGAACATCATTTTTGTGGATATCTTCTTAAACTGCATATAACTGTAATGCTGCAGTGACTGTTCCCACTTATGAACCCATTTACTAGAATATTAATGGTTGCAAATGTCTGAATGCAGGTAAAGCCATTTCATTTTTAAAAGGCATTTTCCCAGGTCTTCCATTCAGTAATTTGTCAATGAATAAGCACCAAAATGTTTGGTATCCCACAGACGGGAAAACAAAAGTGATCAATCAGTAAGTGGCTTGGTGCTGTTAATCTACACAAGAGTTTTTCATCCTGCATTTGCTTCTGAACTTCCCAGCTTATGAGAGTGGTGAGTAAATGCCTCCTGCCCCTTCTTCTCCTTACATCCCTCTGCTGGGCAAGGCTCCAGGCCTGCACCACACTCAGATGGATGCACTGCCGTTATGCAAGGAAGGGTCTCAGCTGTTAGGGAAAAGCTGATTCCTTTGGATGTGGGAGATGCAAGGGAAGGAAGAAAGACAGGGCCCATATCTCCAAAGGTGCCACCTCATTAAAAACATCTAAAAGCTGTATTAACCAATTCATGAGCTATGAACTCCATTCTTACTTCCATTTTCAATATCTTGTTTCCTCTGTCTCACTTCAAAAATAACCAAATTAGACTGTTAAAATAGTAAATCTTCAAAATTATCTTTCTCCTGTTTGATTAATGTAAGTTCCTTCCTCTTGCTAGGAATCTTCATTGTCTTTTGAAAGAACAGAGCAGAATATACAAAGATTTTTATTCTTCCATATAAATAGATTATGGAAAACATCATATAATTTTTATATCACTGATATTATTGCTCTGTGTTTCACAGTTGAATTGGCAAGAAGCTTACAGGTTTATAGCGTAAGGTGCTGTATACATTTCCAGACATATAAAAGCATAATAATAATAACAATAAATTGTAATGGTGGATGTAGAAACATCATGTAGGCAGGACTGGATAAAGTGCACTCCTCTGACTAGGGACAAGTTATTATCTCTAGACATTCAGATTAGGCATACCTGACTTCATTTCTTCTCCCACTGGCTCACTATGTTTACTGAAATTAATCTGAGTATCAGTCAGGCAGTCAGCGCTAGGATGACTTTTGCTTTCAAAGCTATTCTCATACCCCTTGCCCCCAAATTAAAGAACTGAATATATCCTATGGTGTTTTTGACTGAGGAAAGTTGTAAAGTTGACTAAATTTCTTCTCTTTTTAGTCATCTTTCTTTGTCAACTTTGTAGGTGAGTTCTAGTTTGGCACAAACTTTACCACAGACCTTGTAACACAACAGTGTTGAGTATTGATACCTTTTCCAAAATAAAATGTAATTTACAAATATAATTTTCTTTCTTTGACATCACTGGCCTCCATGGCATTACTGATGAATCTGATAAAATCATTAAGGGCCATATCTACTTTTTAAGAATAGTGTCACATATCTCTCACAATGCAATCTCTCACAAAAAAAATGTAATCCTATCCTTCATCCTAGAAGGTCCTAGACCATTGCCATCGGCTAATCTCTCCCTAGTACTGGAAAGTAAACTCTGCCAATCACTGCCCTGTACAGCATTAGGAGAGGTGGGAGGAAAGTCGGCATTTTCTACCCAAACATTGAGGTTGATGACCCCTTCTTCTCATTAACTCTGTTACAGGAATTTTAATAACTCTCTAGGAAACACAAGAGCTAAAATATTAAAGTCTCTTAAAAGATCCTACTTAATAGTTTGGAACTGAATGTCTCTAACCTTAGAGCAAGGCAGGCATGAGCTGGTCCTGCAGCAGTGTGAAAGCATGGCTTCAAGGAGATCTTCCCCTGGGCAAGGTGAGAGGAGAGCCACTTTCTGTCCATACCTATTCTTGCTGATTAACACATTTGTATTTTTGCCATGTTGTCTTCTCCTCTATCTCTACCCCTTCATTTTGTTCACTTGCTGTCTCAGCTTTACGGTGGTCAAATTTATTTGGTTCTGTGTGGCATTTTGTGCAAGTTACTTTAAAGTTAGTTTAATTATTTGGAAAAAAGAAAATATGAAACAGTCAACATCTCTGATGCACAGGAGGGAGGGCAAGAAGCCCTACAGAAGCTAACAACCCTGGCCCAAGGGAGGCATTTGTGTGGGTGGGCAGATGCCTTAGCATAAGCGTGTCTGTCTGATCTCCTGTGGCAAGAAGGTCATTCAGGGACAAGGGGCTGGTTATAAGAAAAGGGAACCAAAAGGTAGTGTTAATTAAGCACACTTTCATCTGCTTCTGCTGTGATCCCTGCCTGAGTGGAGTCCTGGCCATTCCCAGCCAAAGGTGAGGCTGCCTCATGGCAAGCTCAGCCAGGAGCTTTGGCATGTGCCCCAGCTGGGCACAGCCCAACCAGCAGAACGTGGTCCCAAAATACCCCTGCTGTGTGAGACACCTGACCAGAGCATCTCCAGGAAATTGTCCATGGCCACCAGGTCAATGGCATTACAAATGCCAGAAAGTGTCATTGTGGGTACATGAACCAGCCATAATGGGAATCCTGTTGTCTCAGCTGGGGCATCAGGCATAACTAGAAGTAATTTTAATAATTTGATTTTTATTTGCTTTCTTAACTACTGGCTCAATGAGGCCCTTGTGCTGCTTTATGTGTCTGAGATACCATAGGCTGAGTGCAGAGAGATACAGATAAGGACACTTCCCCTGTGTGAACTTCCCTTTGAGAGGAGTCTTTTTCCCCTCTGACTGACTTTTAGATTGTAGAGTTGGAGAATGAAGAAATTATTCTTTTGGCCACACCTGCCTTCCACACATATTTACCAAGGCCTGAATACATATTTTAAAAAACACGCTGTGGCAAAATCTGGTTTTAACCAGTTTTTCCTTTGGTTGTTGTGAAAATCGTCCAGCTAGCTCTTTTTGACCATGGATGATGCCATGAACTTTATTACTAGCAAGTATCTGTTCCATGCTACATAAGCAAAGCACCTCACACAGTCCCCTATGCAATCACACTAACCGTACCTTGAAAATTTACAGCCCGTATCAGACAAAAAAAAATGGGGAAGACAGCCTAGAAAAGGAAAGGTGTACAAGAGAAGATGCAGAAGGTGATTTACTGTTATCATTATTTCATGTAAAACAAAGGTTGCTTGAAAAGGCTACGTCTACTCTTGTGTTCATAGGAGAGTTCCAGCAGTGTATTAGAAATTTCCAAAATCTCTTATAGCTGATATGGGGCTGAACTCATCTCACATATCCTTAACAGCCTACCACTTTGACTCTTAAAGAAGTGAATGGAGTCAGGAAGAGAAATAGAGAACAGATAGTTCTACACACTGAAATTTTTTCAGTGCAAGGACTAACTTGTTAGTGCTCTTCACCTGTATTCATGTTGTGCCCAGCACGGTAGCTTCTACTACCAATTAGAGCCCATGGGTGGCTGCTGCAAGAGAAAGGCAGAACAACAGAAAATGATAATAGCACAGGGGTAAGGAGGGGCAGTAGGGGAAAGAAAGAAAAGTGAGGGAAATTACTTCTGAGGAAGACATTAGAGGAACAGCAGGAGGGTGCTTAGCACTGCTTTTCCTGTGTGCCATTTTTGGTGCAGGGAATAAAATAGTAATGCCTATTTATCAGTTTCTCTTTCTTGCTAAGCAGACTAAAATCGCTAAACAGCCAAATTATTTCTTTAGCAAAGAGTTAGAGATTTGCACAGACTTGACATTAAGCAACTAATCTTTATTTCTCATTATGGCCATATGCAAAATTTTGTCTAGCCTACAGTTTGGCCTTGCATAGGCTAGATCTAGCTGTGTGAGTATCTGCTGGTGCTATAACTTCTGCCACAGTGATTCAGAAAGAAAAAGGAAAAAAGAATAAACACTATAGTGCTGCAGCCTCAGATCTGAGTCTTTTTTTCCCTGCTTATACTCATTATCCTTCTGTTGTATTCACGTAAGTCGTAAAAGAACACAGCGCCTGATACTCACTTATGCCACTGTCGTGCAGACAACTAAGCCTTAGAACACATTCATTTGTTGAACATGGCACGATACCACAAATAATAATTATGGTACTAATTTCAGAAAAGATCACACAGCAAGCACTCGCCTACAGCAACAAAGCATTTCATTTCCTAGTATCTTTTTTTTTTGGTACAAGCTATACTAAATGACCTAAATTAAAAGCTCTTGATGAAAGAAAAAGTAAAACAAGAACCCTAGACAATTCAAACAGAACACGTGAGCTGTTTAAATGCTGGAAAAACAAAATCCAAAGCAAATGGCACCGTATCGAGCAATGTGAAACCAGGTTGTTTTACTTTAAATGGCACTCAACTGATCCTTCTCTTTGCTTGTTTTGGGTTTGCAAATTGCCTTAGCTGCACGTGGTTTCACATTAGGGTCATCAATCCTTCTTCATAATTTTTTTTTTATCGTTTATGGCATTTGATGTGGTTATTTTCTGTTTTTTTTTTTCTCTGTTTATTGGACTGGGAGTGGGAGGAACAGAAGAGAAATTAGGCTCTATAACACCTCTTCATAATTTTTTACATGGGACAAAGATATTTCATCTTGCCTAGACAGACAGAACATGAAAATTTCTGAGTATGAGATGCAGACATAAAGAACAAAAAACCCCACCTTATATATTTCTAATCAGTTATTTATAGATTTTATCAGCAACTCCCGCAAGCCAATTGGCATTCACTTAAAATTTGTCTTCTTAGGAAACAGAATTGGAAGCTTCAAATCAGCTTTCAGTTCTGCTTTTAAGTACTTGTTACCTGTAAATTTAAAATCAATCGCTCTTTTTCTCAAGCACTGATGAGTCCTCCTAGTGAGGCTGTAAGGTAAAACATGATGGTTTTTCCTTGGAACCGTGCCACTTGAGAAGTGCTAATGGCAGAACTTGAAAAGAAAATTTACATTGTCAACATGGCCTCGCTTTTGGGATGGAACAACACCTAAGAAGCAGAAGAGCTGATTTTCACTGAAGTGTTATTGGACCAGCATGAAATATTCTACTTGAAGGGAGGAAGAGTTTTGTCTGAGATCAAGCCTCATCTGTGAGCTAACAATGATTTATTACGCTCTTATTAGAGATTTCTTGACCTATCTGTATCCAGTGCCTACTGACTTTCTGAAGTTGTTTAAGGAGCACTTCAGGTTCAAGTAAAATTTATCAGCAGATAGCATAAGTTCACACAATTCTTTTTCACAACTTGATGATCCTATCATGTGTGATCAGCAAAGCCCTTTTTTGAGACAGAGAAAGGGAGAAACGGAATTATAGCGACAACCTGACCCCGCTGAGGAAAAAAAGAGTAATCAGATAAAAAAGTAATTTTCTCTGACTGCCTTAGTATTTTTATCTGTGTTGTGGTGGCCTTGTATAGTTTTGCTTTGTGTAACAGTCCCAGTTTTGGGGCTATCTTAAAAATAATGTGAGCAAAAATAAGAAATAAAATAAGTCCTTGTTGCATAAGGAAACTTCCTTTCCCTTCCTGACTCCTATTAAATAAGTGTCTAGAAATGCTGTCTTTCTCTTTCCGTAGCTTTTTTAAAAGCTTTGGGAACTTTACATTTTCAGTCATGTAAATTAGTAATAGTTAGGCACTGACAGGCACTGATTTACTGACCTGGCTTGCTGTCTTGGCAGGTTTGCTGCTGCTGGGAGCTCTGATCTGGGATGTTGTTGAGGCTTGCCCATTGCTATTACATGCCGCTCATCTACATGGACACCAGTGACACTGCTGATGGAGATCTGGAGCATATCAAGAGTTGCTACATCACTCTGGGGGCTGATAAATGGGTCCATAGGTCCATTCAGGCCTTTTTATGATTTTCAGTGTGTCTCCACACTAGACCTTTGAAGGGAACGGGTAAAAAGATGTGGACATCGGTAGCTTGAAACTCCACATCACCTCACCCATTTTAATTTTACTTTTTTCATTTAGTGAAGTGAATCACTCAAGAGAGGAGGGCGTTGGGACTGTAAGAACATAAAAATGTTACACAAGTTGCATTCTTCCTTCTTTTCTGAACAGATCTCAGGATTTGATTGCAGTGGATTGTTAAAGAATGTATGTCAAAACCCCTTAAAAGGGGTTGAGAAAAACATAGGAATGAAAAGTTAGCATCTGGAGCAAGTTCATAATATCAATACTCCATACCACAGTAGACAGAACTAAGACTGCCAGCTTTCCATAGTTTTGTAAATAAATCCTTTTTATTTTAAATCCCTCTAATCTTTGTGAACATTTTGGGGAGGCACATACTCCTGCAGAATGAATTACAAGTTTTTTGTGCTAGCTACGCATAGGTCCATTTTTATTGTTTGCCTTCTACCCCACTTTCTCTTCGTGTCCATAGCAAAATGAGAAAAAGAAAAGAGGCATGGCAGAAAAAGCAAGAAGAATTGGTAGAGAAACAGCCTCCTCCTTCCCTCCAAATTTCAAAAAGTGACTGGTTGCTATCTATCTGAAATGCAGGATGTATGCACAACCCTATTTAGAGAAATTGCCAAAGCCATGGCATATAAGAACCTTGATCACAAACTAAAACGTGAATACCCCTTTGTCATGCATCATTTCACAGGTGGAGTTCAGTGAAAATCTAATACTTCATGTTGCTGCTTTGTACTCACACACATACTCTGTTCCTTTCATTTTCACCCTCATTATGCAACTATTCATAAAAAAGCAACAACAAAATTTCCCCAAACTGAAAAGAAGGGGGCTGTTGGATAATACCAGTTCTCCATATTTGAAACCACATTGACTGCTACTTGCAGAAACACTATGGAAGGTGGTTAATCCATCATTGCTTTATAATGCCAGAGAGAGTTCCCTGCAGGAAAGTATCTCCTGGAAAAAGTGTGCAATGCCATAAATGGCGATGTTAGATTTAGACATCAAGGGATGATATACAGAGGCACTTCTGAAAAATCAAATAATACTTCTGATACTGTACCTCTGCAAGACTAGAAGCTGACTTTTGCCACTAGCACAGTGCATATACTACTAGAAAATAAGAAGGATTTTCTTATTGCCTATGAAATTGATTTTTTAGATAAAAATTAAGAGACAGACCAGTGAATTCTGACATGGCTGTGACACCACTGACTTTCTCCAAAAGCTCTATTTATGCCCAGTTATGAAAAGTCTTTGATAATCTGCACATATTTCTGCACATTATTATATAGCAGTACTAGCACAATCATTTTTAAAAAATCCTTATTACAATGCTTGTAAAAAAGGATAGGGTTTGAATATAGTTTGATGGAGTACTTATTATAGAGAAATCCATATACAGCTAAAAAATGAGATCATAACATCTAATTCTGTTCATTCAAGTGTTTAGATTCAGTTTTGTATTCTGGAGCTGTATTCATAAGTATTTTTCTTTCTGTTCTTCTGCCTGTATTTTTCTTTAATGACTGGTAGAAAAGTCATAGGAAGGAGCCTTCAAATAATAGAGTCAGTTTTCCTTTAGCAGAAGTAATAACTTGCACATCTGAAACATTTTCAATACCTTAACCTAAGCCAATACAGGTAAGACCTCTTGAGAAAATACTGAAGAAGCCACAGTGAAATAGTAGTCTGGACAACCAGATATTCATCATTATTGTCTCTTCCCTCTGTTCAAGTGATATTTTGAAGAGGTTTACGAGCATTCAATGCAATTACTTTCTGGACTGGTTATCAATCAATAGACATTGCAATGCCCTCTTTCTATAGCCTCCTGAGGTACCTCTCTTTCCAGTCTCCTCATCTTCATCTGGAGGAAAAAAAATAATCCTATGTTTAATTCATCTTGGGCTGTCTACATAAGACCAACATGCACTGTAAAAAACCCAAACAAAACAGAATCCTCTCCCATACTGGAGCTTTGCATTGCAAATATCTCACTTTCTTTTTGTCTTCTGAACAGGCAAATGAAGCCCAACAGCCAGCTCTAAGAAATGCCTTATTTCAGTCTTGCTTATTCCAGGTGTTCCAAGCTATGAATTTGTACATTCCTATGGCCACATGCCCTTATTGCCTTCAAAAGGAAAATGTGATTATTTTAGGTATATTAGTAACTTTCTGGTCTTTCTGTTTCCCTTTACACATTGAAATGTGTTCTTACTTTCCAGTTTCCTTCCAGACTCATGAGGTTTGAAAATTTTTATTTTTATAAATGAAATTCTCATATCCACATGATCCAGGAGGTATGATATCAAAGCAAAAAGCGAAGCCATAAAACTCAGTAAAATTGGTGGTCAGTCACAATACTGTCAATCAAACAGCAGATATGCTTACAAAACTAAGTAGTGTGATTTCCCAAATGAACTGAGGTGAACCAAAACAGTGTGCTATAAATCTCTGGTGCTTTTAGGAATAGTGCATCTGATCTGATTGCACTGTTAAGTATGTATGGCAGAACCCTTTGCCAAAATGAACAGAGTTAAATGAAAGGTGGCTGTGCAGGATTACCTAAGTGCATCCCTAGGGAAAGTAAAAGAATGAGCTCCACAAGGAGCATTCCTGTACATCTAATGCCCGATGTTTATAACCATGGAGAAGGCCTCAGTCTTGTCCTGTGACAGTCCTGATTTACCTGAGAGAAAGAAGGTCAAAGCGATCTGTTAAAAACTGTCTCTGCAGAGAAGAGGAGGCTGGAGGTGTAATCCAGCAGGCTGCAGAGGTTTTGCCAGGGGAGACAGTGGCAAGCTTGGGGACAGAGGTGGGACAAGGCAAACCTGCCTCAGCTGTTGCTATGGAGTTCAGCTTAGGAAAAAGAAATTATTAACCTTGGTCTTCCACTTCATGCTGATTTTATTGTGCTTTGTTTCAAAGAAGCTGTCTATGCCACCTGGCCAATTGTCATAGCTCCAAAAGGAGGACCTGCAGCTGAGGCTGGACCAGCTGAACTCATCGTGCCTGGAAGCTGCAGATGGGGAGGAAGGAAGGTGCAGCTCAGCCCTGGATCGGATCGGACAGTAATGGGGAGGTGGTTCAAGGCCCACAGCCAGTGAAGATAAAGGGATGCACTCTTGTCACTGGAGAGGTGTGTTTGATGACACTCAAGGAGCAACATGCAACAACCACTGCACTTCCTCTGTTACCAAATATTCAAAAGTTTTGCAAATTACAATGTTTAATTTCCCTTCAAATATGAAGTTGCCAGACTCATTTTGTTGATGCTCAGGTGAAACAGAGAAAAGGGCCAGAAAATTTGTTCTTCAATCTGGATTTAATAAAAAGTTTCTTTACCCTTCAGGTAGCCTAAATGGAGTCTCCTCCACAAGGTGCCCTGTAGCCAGCAGAGCCTAGCAAGTACAGATGCAGAGACTCCGTCAAGTTCAACATAGACATAAGTGACCTGAAAAGAAATTGAATTTTGAAGTGACAATATTCACTAAGGATATAAAAATCAACTTCAAGGTAGTTAAAGAGCAACAGAGGAATCTCATAGCATGGTGATTTAAAAAAACGGCAGATGACATTCAATATAAATAAACTGAAGTACATGTAAAATGAAATAACTCCAACAGTACATATACAATGATAGGTCCTCAAGAAATAAATAGTCATTTCATGGAGACTTTATAGATGGTACAGATGGTTCTCTAACTATATCTCATTGCTGCACATTGTCCAAAACATGAGCACAACGTCAGAAAATTTTAGGAAGGAATGGAGAACAAAACCAGAGGACACTGCTATGCTACTGTTCACATTGTTGGAGAGAGTAAGCGCAGCTTAGAGGAGAGATGACTGGAGGGTGATGTGATAAAAGTCTATAAACTCACAGATAATACAGGCAAAGTGATTATGGAATTTAAAAAAAAGTCATGAGAAGAGCTAGGGAGCACCAGTGAAATTACAATGTAATTACCAAATAATTTCTAAAAATAATCAGGGACCTCGATATGCAGCCCTACATATATACCCTTCTGGTCTGCAGCCTTCCCATACTTGAAGCTTACCAACCAACTACAGAAAAATAACTCTGCAAGACAGGAAGCCACATCTCTCCCTGCAGGCATAGATGTGTGCCTGGCCTTAAAGTCAACGTCGTCACCAGAGGTTTGGCAGGTAACCCAGAGTAATGAGTGTGGGTTCAGAATGACCATCTCCCTGGGCAATTTGCTCTGGTTCACAGGTCCTCAGCCTCATGCACCTACCCTTCGGCACTCCTGGGAAGGGAGAAGGTGTAGGGAAAGAAAAGGACCCTGAAACAACCTGCTGGAGATCCAAGATATGAATAATAGTTGGGATATCTTTCTTCCCGCTGTTCTCTCCTAGCTAGAAAGGCTAGCTCCATGCTGTCTGTCTTCTCAGGCAATGTAGCAGCAAACTGTACGAAAGTTCCTCGGGAATTTTTTTGGAGGTAGTTTCACTTTCCCAAGCAGGAGGGTGGGAGAAACTTGGCACAAGATTCCCAGTGTTTGCCAGGGCAAATTTTCAGATATTTTTAGTCTCAATGAATATCAGCATCAGATTCCCTTGTTAAGAAACAAGGACTGTCATTGTGTTTCTATAATCCATCTGATTTGTAAAAATCATTCTCTATATGCTGAAAAACATTTGGTTTTCCAACATACAACAGAACACAAAGAAGTCTCTGACTTAAGATCCAAGCTGGGACTTTTCAAATGTAGTTTTGCTACAGTTTAACTACTTTAACAATGATATTAAGTTTCCTATTAATAACACCTAAATTTAAGATGTCTATTTTACCTCTACGTAGAAGTCATTTATCTTCTCCTTAAATTGTAGAAAATCAGCAATACTGAGCAAGAAATAAGAAGAGTCTAATAATCGTGATGTCTAAATGCAAACTAAAATCCTAAATCAGAGATCAGAATAAAACTTGTCCATGGGGCAAATAAACATAGAATCACAAAAACATAGAATAATTTGCATTGAAAGGGATCTCTGGAGAACATGTGGAGCAACACTCTGCTCAGGGCTACCTTCCCACCTAGCACCAGTTGCCAGGCCTGTGCTCTAGTGCCCTGATCATCTCGCTTAACATCACCAATCACTCAGGAGAATTGTACCAATATTAAAATTAACAGAATTTTTTTTATTATTTTGGGTAGGGTAGATGACAGTCAATATAAATAAAGTGAAGCACGTGGAAAATGAAATAACTCCAACAATACATGCACAATGATAGGTCTCTAAATACCTCAGTACAGTGGTAGGTACCTAAACCAAGTGGATCTAACTTGATTCTGCTCATCCGCTCTCTGAACAGAAACTTTAGAACAGTATTAGCTGTAAATGGGCTAAGGCCCACATGGGCCTTTTCCAATTGTCGTGGTTTAACCCCAGCCGGCAACTGAGCACCACCCAGATGCTCGCTCACTCTCCCCAAGTGGGATGGGGGAGAGAATCAGAAGAGTAAAAGTGAAAAAACTCATGGGCTGAGATAAAGACAGTTTAATAGGGAAAGCAAAAGCCGCACACGCAACCAAAGCAAAACAAGGAATTCATTCACTCCTTCCCATGGGCAGGCAGGTGTTCAGCCATCTCCAGGAAAGCAGGGCTCCATCACGCGTAACGGTGACGTGGGAAGACAAACGCCATCACCCCAAACGTCCCCCCCTTCCTTCTTCTTCCCCAGCTTTATATGCTGGGCATGACGGCATATGGTATGGAATAGTTCTTTGGCCAGTTGGGGTCAGCCATCCCAGCCATGTCCCCTCCCAACCTCCCGTGCACCTAGCAGAGCATGGGAAGCTGAAAAGTCCTTGATTTAGTATAAGCACTACTTAGCAACAACTAAAACATCTCTGTATTATCAACACTGTTTTCAGCACAAATCTAAAACATAGCCCCATACTAGCCACCATAAAGAAAATTAACTCTATCCCAGCCAAAACTAGGACACTGATGAAGCTTTTCAAAAGCACTAAAGCCTGGACAAATTCCAGCCTCTCTGAAATGTCCAATAGCTTCCCACTGGAGTACAATGCCGGGTAACACTGAGCATTCAGCAATATTTCAGGAGGGGGAAGAATATCTTCACATTTTATAAAGGATCCCTTTTGTAACTGTAAGAAGATTTTTGAATGAATAATGTAATAAAAGTCTTTGCTATATACCAATAATTATTGCACAAACTGCCACGCGTGTTTACTTTTAGGCCATCGTTTACTATTAAATAGGTGTATGAAGTGACTACAGAAAAACACACTCTTTTAAAGCAATAGCTGTACAGAATAGCTGCATGTTCAGAAACGATCAACAGAATGTTAAATGCTATCATTTAATGCAGTGAATATCCAAATCCAAACATATGTTAGTGCTTATTGATAATATCAATCTAATTATTTCCAAATGAAATGAATTTCCAAAAGACCATTTTAAACTATAGCAGTAGAAACGCTGAAAACAGAGCTCTGCCGGCTTGAATGCAAATCTCTCTGTCTCACAAGGCAGGAAAGAGAGAGATGGGATAAAGCTGTGTCATGCAGACTGCCTGTACAGAAATGCTAACATGGCTGAGGCAGACAGGCATACTTTGCCACTGCTCACATAAGGCAGTTAGGCTATAGTCTCTGTAGTTAACCCATCCCAGAAGGAAAGGCAAACATTTGCAAACATCAGAGCCTTCAAGTTATTTCCTACTTGGGTCGACAAACCAAAATGTGGGGCACCCCCCCCTCCCACCACATAAACATGGATTAGGGGTGGAAGACTGATGTGAAATCTGCCTGCAGCATCCCTGCCTCCGTCCCGAGCCGTGCCCACGCCAGTCACACAGCCTAGGCAGCCGCTGCACACGTACGTACTGCCATACCCACGCTCAGCGCTCAGCAAAGCTCTGCTCTCTACAGCAAAGCTCTTCTCCCTACTCTGCTCATCTCCAATTTACCCATCGCGCTGTTCCCCCCAACCACTGACAGAGATCCCATAATTAAAAGAGCCTCTCAGATCAGTCATTTCATCTGAAGGCATTTGGTGGTCAATATTTACCAGCTGAGGTTGCACTGGACTCGTGGTATTTATTCAGCATTCACTGTAATAAGAGGTGATATTTAATGCTCTATTGATCACTGCAGCAACAGGTCTCGTTCGGAGGAGAGGGGCGGTATCCTGCTTCACCGCATTCAGCCGAGTTTGAACATTGTGGCCTTAACGCTCAAATACACGGATCCACTGGTGTGTGTAGTACACTGAATATAGCAGATCAGCCTTGCTGCAGTGAAGCTGGAAAATGTATACTCTTCAGGAAGGAAAGCTGATGAAATTAGAGAGACTTGATTTTGTTTATCTCCACTGATGCGTCATGAAATTTACCATATCTACCTACTAATATGGGTTCATTTTTATTGCATTGAATTAATTTAGGGCCTCATCCTCAGTCCTGATATCAGTGGGAGGGTTTTCATTAGTCTCAGCGAGCACTAAATCCACAGTTCCCACTGTGCTTTTCTTTGCCAGAAGAAAGCAGTTGCAGATATTAGACATTCTGCAAGGGAGGCCGTGGGGCTCGGCACAGCATCTCTTGTGATCAGCCGAATATGAGAGAGCAGTTTAGCTTATAAAAATAACCTTCCTGTAGCACAAGGATCATTTTGTGTGTGTGTAAGCTTCAGGACAGAAAAGTCAACCTTCATCTGAAACCATGAGAAAGGAAGATTTTCAGAAATGAACAAGGGAGTTTTGCAGGATTTTCCATGAGAAACAGCTAACTGTCTTTGAAAACATACCCTCAGAAGTATATGTTACTTTTTCCATTTTCTTTCCCCTCCCTAAGCTTTCAGCCATTTTACTAACAAACAGCTGTGAAAATATCCTGATGTTAATTTTCAATATTAGTCGAACCAAATTAATTAGTTTTAACTTTCTCTCCTCCACAACCCTATCAAATTCTTTTTCAAAAATATTTTTATCTTTAGCAACTGTCTCTTTATGTTTGAAGTGATCTGTTCTCATCCATCAGAATCTCATACTGGGAGTCTTACATGTCCACTTGTTTAGAAGTCAGTCCTATAAGAAACCCTCTGAAATATTAAATGGGACTAGACGTGACCTGACAGTTTCAAACTGCCAATTTCTTCCTTGAGCAAAGAGATTTTGGTTAAGCAATGCATTTATTTCTCCTCCCAATTTGGAACAAAGCTGCCTCTTTGCACTTGCCAAATTATTAAAACGTTCGGAAGGACTTCTCTCAGCTCTGCTGATGTAAACAACTGGAGTGCCAAGAAGAGGAAAGCAATTATTATAAGAAAACTTAAAACATCTTATCGAACTGTAGAGCCGTTTCCCAAAAAGAAGAGGCAGACACATTACCAGAGTCATTGCAGTACAGACTGGGCCAAGCATTTGAGAGTACACAACAAGCACCAGACTTGCTTGATTGGGTGGCAAGTAAGGAAATAGCTTCATATGCCCAAGGATTCACTATCTGCCTGTCAGTATCGTCCCATGTAAGTTATTATGGAGTTTATTTCTGTAGGCACATCTCCTATGTAATAAGCTTGGAGATGGATGCTATAATTATCAAATATTTAGAAAATGATGAATATACTTACATTCATTACACAATTTCCTTGTAACTGACAATCAATGCTAGCGTTGCTCTTGGCACTGAAGAGAGGTGGACAGGGGAAAGGTGCCTTCCAATAGACCACTAACACTTTCAGGTGTTTCATTGCCATCCTCCCTACTGCTAACTTTTTCCTGACGATTTCTGTAGTACTGCAGAAGGAATACCTTAGTCCTTTGAATATTACCACTGCTGGGTATATACCAGGGACACCCAGCTCTGTTGCCAAAGTTTGTATTTCAGCAAGGAGTTCTCAGTTTCCCTTGTGTCAATGCTGACAGCTCCTTCATGGCGATGGTCCTGACAGCCCTCACGTAGATTGATGAATAGGAGTTTGATGGATTAGTTGTTTACTAAAATGTTAAATTATTCCCAAATGTCTTTGTATGGAAGAAATTGCCACTCCAGCATGAGAGTAGGTTTCATCTATCATTCAGTCACTTTTCCTACAACTCCAAAGAAGATCATCTGCAGGCAAGAATAGATGCTGGGGAAGGAAGCTAGGGATTGACTGGTGGGCAGCCTTACCAGCCAGTTAGCGAGGGTGGGAAGGTGGAAATAAAACCTTCTGAGGTTATTTTACCAAATATTGTTTCAAACTGAAAAGTCAAAATATTTCATTTTCAGTTTGGCAAAGCAAATTATAAATCCTTCCTTTCCACCTTTGGATTCAGAAATATTCGAAGTCTCCATTAAATACTTTTTTGGAGATGGGGGACAAGAGAAATTTGCTACACAATTATATATATATATATTTTTACTGAGTTCTGTTTGCTTCTGACAATAACAGATAGTTCAAAAGCCAGCTCATACATTAGCTAGGGATAGGCTGAGGATGAGATGACCCAAGAACAAAAAGCATTACTGCTGTTCTGCAGGCTTTTTAGAATAAAGGAGTAGTCTCAATACACATAATTACTTGTTTACTTAAAAAAAACCAAAATGCAGTGGCACCTAAGATGGCCATGTACTATGTCTGGAAGCTAACTACCATGTCACAGGATGTCTGTCACCTGTTGGAAGGTATTGGAAGGGTCATGTTGAACTGCTAACAAGGGTAGAGACTGCTTATCAAACATCTGGTTACTTCTTTAGCCTATGCACAATGAAGAATGCTCACACAAAATAAGGACTTAGCATAAATGGTAACCGAGTCTAAAAGAGCACGAAAAGTATATTTTCAAAAATGTCCATTAAGAAGGAAAAGAAAGAAAAAATAGATCATAGAACCACAGAATAGTTTGGGTTGGAAGGGACCTTTGAAGATCATCTAGTCCGAACCCCCTGCCACGAGCAGGGACATCTTTCAGTAGATC
Source organism: Ciconia boyciana (assembly GCF_034638445.1). Classification (NCBI taxonomy): domain Eukaryota; kingdom Metazoa; phylum Chordata; class Aves; order Ciconiiformes; family Ciconiidae; genus Ciconia; species Ciconia boyciana. The sequence goes on from NC_132934.1 coordinate 114,768,890, forward strand.
AGAAAATACAGATAAAATATTGGAATAGGGACAGAACACAAGGTTTTAGGATTTAATTTCCTCATGGGAAAATCTTAAAGGAACTGTCTGTTTCTGTACGCTATTCCTGAAATGTGAGCTTGGGAAAGCGTATATAAACTGGCAGAAAGGCATAACCTTTCACATAACCATAACTACCGTAGAACATGCCCCCATGCATTATTTTGCAGTACAGATGCACCAAAAAAACCCAAAGAAACCCATAATCTACTCTAAAACTGAAAGGGGGAGAAGTTGTCTCTCAGCTTTGAACGTCTTTTACCCTAAACACTTTCCTAAGCATCCACATTACAGAGAGCAGCCCCAGCACTTAAGATAGGAGCCCCTTCAAAGTTCACATGCACCTTTTGGATCTCCCAGAAGGCTACTGCCAAATGTTTTACTCTGATATTCTTTTCAAACCCTCTCTTTTCTCCAGCAGTAATACCTTCAGTATTTTGAAAAGAAAAATATTGAAAAGAGTATGGAATCGCTAAGTTTTTACTATGCATGACCCTACAGAGTAAGTAAACTAAACCCCCAAAAGTCCATGCCTGCTGATCAGCTATTATACTTAATTAGCCAATTCACTCAGCTGGGCTAAGGAGGCTGATATGACCAGCTTCTCTAAGATTAAATGGGCCATCTAATTATGCACTTTTATAGCTCATTATACCTCATTTTGAACTTGAAACAGAAATTAATTCAGGGGAATTCAGTGGCTGTGTTAAACTGGAGGCCATGTTATTTAATCATGGAAGTCCTCATTGATATTAAAAATGTGTATCTCTGAATCTATCTTAAATCAATGTACCTTGACATTTAGCGTTATTATTCTATTTTTAACGTTTTCCTTGAACTAGTTCTCTGAAGCTGCAGCCTGGTGGGTTCCTGTTGATGCAAGTGTGGTGTGAACGTGCCTGGCTGCTGCAGATACAGGCAGCCCCTGTCCCAAAGGGTAGCTATTTGTCACCTAGTGGCACTGGAGAAGGAAGGCCAAAGGGAAGGAGGGCGCCGGTAAGCAAATCAGGCATCTCTCCATGACCGTGCCGCTCCCAGACACATCCATGTTAGTTTAGTGCTTGCACGATGGGAGGGGCAGGCGTCCCTGGGAAGCCAACGGGGTGGCCAGATGCCACCTGGCCCTGCCACGTGCCAGGTCACTGACCCCCATGGACTGTAGCCTCAACAGGGGGAGCCAGGATGAGCAGCAGCCATCAACCCCGGGGCCAAGAGTACACTGAGGGCCTGAAGGGACTAACGGACATGGAGGAGGATTGCCCTGGATGGCTCCCCCGCCGTGCTCCTCTGCACCACTGCAAGCTGTAATCGGGACCCTGCAGAGGGCAAGGGCAAATCCCTCCAGACCCAGGGATATTGGGCCCAGAGCTGCCTGGAGGTGGCCATGGGCTTCCTCCTCTCCTCTGCCCACACAGCGGCGCAGGGGCCGGGCTGCCTCTGCCGAGCAGCACAAGATCCGCTTCTCTGCCAGCAAAGGGCCTACATCTCCTGCGGGGTATGCAGAGCCCAGCAAAAGGGGGAGACCCACTGCAGCTGCCTGCCTTGGGAGCAGGGCTGTACTGGGACGCCCGCCGCTGCACTGGCGGGTACGGCCAGCTGCAACCCCAGTCTCCTACTGGGCAGCCGGGACCTCCAGCCCGGGCCCCAGATCTGCTCCAGCAAAGTCGGGTGGTGCGTTGACATCAGGCAACTGCCAATAAAACCGATTTAACTCGTTTCTATTTAGGAGCGTAGTAACAGAGAAAGGGATTTTGTTATCATGCCCAAAGACGTAGCGATCCCAGATCTAAATCACAGATTTTTAGTACTGTGGGAGAAGATTTACTGAAAAATACATGAATGGGTTGCCTTCCCATCAAGTAAATTAAATGCTTCGATGCAACTGAAAGCCCAAATTAATTTATTTACCCGTCGCAAACGTGCACTTAAATTTACTCAACGCATGTAATGTTTATCACGCTTTTCTACATCAGCTGCACTACAAACTACTTGTGGCCTTTATGCCGAGGCCTTTTGAAATGCAGATCATCTCTGGCGCGCTGACGGCGGTTTACAGTTCGCACGCGACTTTCTCTGTGGAAACGAGGGCCGCAGGAAAGCCGGCCGCGCCTCTTCGCCGCCGGCGGGTGCCGGGGCTCGGCCCGGGCCCTGCCTGCCACCCAGCGGCCGCCGGCCGCAGCGCTGCCTCCGCCGGGGCCGGGGCCGGGGCCGGGGCCGGGGCCGGGGCCGGGGCCGGGGCCAGCGGGGCCGGCAGCCTCCGGCTGAGCGCCGGCAGAGGGGGCCGCCTCTGTGCCTCTCGGGAGCTGGGGTCCGCTCCCTCGGCCCGCTCCGTCATCCGCCCTCAGTGACCGGGCACCGTCCCGCTCGGAATTTCTGCAGGGGTTTGTAACGCAGCTGAGGGCGCTACCTGCGTTTGGAGGAAGTGCTTGTGGAGCCGGGGACGGCCATGCCGTAGCTCACTACAAGAGAGACACTGAGGTGCTGGAGCGTGTCCAGAGAAGGGCAAGGAAGCTGGTGAAGGGTCTAGAGCACAAGTCTTGTGAGGAGCGGCTGAGGGAACTGGGGTTGTTTAGCCTGGGGAAAAGGAGGCTGAGGGGAGACCTTATCGCTCTCTACAACTCCCTGAAAGGAGGCTGTAGAGAGGTGGATGTCGGTCTGCTCTCCCAGGTAACAAAGCCACAGAACAAGAGGAAATGGCCTCAAGTTGCGCCAGGGGAGGTTTAGACTGGATATTAGGAAATTTTACTTCACTGAAAGGGTTGCCAAGCACTGGAACAGGCTGCCCAGGGAAGTGGTGGAATTGCCATCCCTGGAGGTATTTAAAAGACGTTTGGATGTGAGGTGCTTAGGGACATGGTGTAGTGGTGGTCTTGGTAGTGTTAGGTTTATGGCTGGACTCGATGATCTTAAAGGTCTTTTCCAACCTATATAATTCTGTGACTCTGTCACTCTGAACTGATAGACTTCTCCTACAGCAGCTTCTTTTTGCAACGTGAAAATGCTCTAGATGCACTCTTTTGGCGCTGGTTTAAAAAAAAAAACCACAAAACCAGTCAAATTCTTAAGCTGAAACTGTTACTTAAAAGTGTCTTCTGTGCCTATAAATGTTGTGTTTATGTATTCATGTCTTATGATTAGTTAAACTTGTACTGGATGTAATTCGAGAAATGAGTGGATTCAGTTTCTGAATCTACAGATTAAAGAAGGCTAAAACAGCAAACACGTTTTCAATCTGTAATTTCTGTAAAATCTGTAAACACATTTTAAATCTGCTATTCTACAGATTAAAGAAGGCTAAAATGGCAAACACACCACCACTAGAGCTCTGGGTGTGCATGCGTCTTCCCACAATTTTTTGTGCCCTATAGCTAAATGCTCTGCAGCCCTTTGCAACCACCCTTGGCTAGATGCCAGCTGGGCCCATTTCAGCAAGCTCGCTGCGTTGCTTGTAGATGCCTTGGGCTAGAGTGTACTACCTGCGCATGACCTATCTGTCCTGAGCTCTCCCCTGGACTTTCCTTTTCTACTCTTTGCCACACAGACTGCACTAACATATTTTATTGGTTACTCGTCAAAATAACAGAAGGCAATTGTGACCGGATATTTCATTACTTTACATTAAAACAGGCAAAATACACAACCAGCAAGCAATTTGAGGGGCCTCCGTGAAAATTAACTGGGAAAATCTAGGTGCTCACCTTGCATTTTTGTATTTGATTTAAAAGCTATACTGCTGCCATTAACTTCCCATGCAACTACCTCAAGTAGAGACTGAAGAGCAACCAGCTCAGCAATTAGAGGCCAATGAGCAGAAGTGAATAGAACATCTGTCTTTCTTATCATATGCTTCATATTCATGGCCAGGGGTTTTGTGCTGTTTGTGCAGTCATTCAAGCAAATAATGAATCACATTTCAATGCAGAGGAACCTTTTGCTTTATTTACAGTTTTACAAATCATGCAGGAGCTTTTATTTTGATAAACATTGGATGCTGATGTTTACCAAATATCCTGTATTCAGATTATTTTGCTAAAAATAGCTACAGAGAAAGAGCATCCATCACTGGTAGTGATTAGTCTGACAAATCCCCTACTTGGCTATTGCAGATGACGCTGCCTCAGAAAGCCCAGATGATCCTTTCAGAACCTGCAGACCTTTCCACAGCAGCACCGTTATTATTAACTGCACCCGAGACCAAGGCGCTAAAGAATTAAGTGCTATACATAAACAGCTAATGATGGCCACCCTGCACTTTGATCGATTAGTTAAGGAGGGTTTTACTGTCCCAGCGCTGCTGAGGGAAACCAACCAATATTTTCAAATTTGTTCAACCTGCTTTTGAGAAATGAGCTCAAGCCACTTAAGTTCTACTGAAGTTCATTGTAAGTGATAAACCTATCCTTGGTCTGAGAATTAATCCAAAAAATCACCCGAATCCCTGTGCCTTACTCTAATTTTTGAGCAGTTTGCTTACACTTTTTCTGAGAAGTACTTTGAAGCCAGAAAGAAAAGTAAAGGCATTCATTCCTTGTCTCACACCTGAACGAAGAGCCACCTATGGCTTTAGGGACTTGCAAGCTGCTTATCTACAATTCACAGATGTTTCATATCAGTCTGACCTGGGTGAACAACTCACACCCCAGTTTCCATTAGTTAGTGAATAAATTACTTTATGCCAGCTGGGCTTTTCTGTGCTAGAGGTGTTGCTGCCTCCCTCGCTGCTCACTACGCAGTAATGTGGCCAACAAATATCTCTGAGCAAAAGCACTGAGATGACAGGCACTGCCACAATGCTGTCATACAGTCCTTGTTCTTCCCCCCCGCCCTTCTTTCTCAAAAAGGGAACAGGGTTGACTCTGGTTTTCTTTGATGGATAAGTATCTATATCTACCAGAGCATCTGCTCAAACAGTTGATTTCTATCTATGCCCAGTAAAAAAACCCCTGACAACCAAAACCCCACAAAACATTCAATGCTGTCTCAATGTCCTATTCTGCTCTTTCAGAGCTCTTGATATTCACATCCAAAATGATATACATGATGTTGTTATTGGCTGCAGGTAAACAGTTGTAAAGAGAAGTCTAATAAAACATTGCTCAGATTTCTACAGATGCATTTTTACCTTTCAGATGAAACACATTTCTCAAGGCTCTTACCGTAAAAGTTAGAATCCTTTTAAGGTGCCCTTAAAACAACCAAAAACCCCACGCAAAACCCCAAACCTCGGACAACCTAATTAAGGACTTGTACCTGACATTCCTTTAAGAGTTTCTGCTACTGTTGAGCCCAGGTTTCTCAGGCAACAGCAGCAGAAACCCCTGGATACAATCTCAGCAAACTGTCTGTTCTGGAAGAAGCCTGTTACTGCACCAAAAAGGAAAAGAAACAGCAAATGAAAATGAGTGCATGTGTGGGTATTTCTCAACAGATCCAAGGAGTCAGCACTTCAGCTTTTTTACTTTCTCATTTTTTCTTGTCTTCCAGTTCTGTTTTCTTTCACAAACAGGCTTGTAGTGGTCCTCCTTTTGAAAATTCTGCAGGTAGCCTCATCCAGCTTACAGTGAGCGAGACACTAGTCTGTCACAATTAAAACAAAAAAATGACGATGCAGGACTTTCCTTTGAAATCTGTGAAAGATATGTCGCTGGGTGCTGTACTGCTCCCACCACATTCCTATCCCAATGCCTACTACATGACATGGTTTGGCAGAAGCAAGTAGACCTCTGGCTTTTCTCAGCTAACACAGAATACATCATCACTCTCTGTAGATTCCTCAGCTTTGCATAACTAACAAGCTTCCCCTTCAAAAGCTTACTCCTATCACACGTGTAATGTCTTCCACCTCACAGAGAATGGAGGTAGAAAATGTTGCATCTGTCAAGGGATAAAGAGTCTGATGAGAATTCCCAAAAGAAAGAAGAAAAAAAATACGAGAAATCGGTAACACAGATCTATTCCCCCTGTTGTGTTCCTGCCTGAAGAATTTGCTGCCCATAGAACGTTTTAACAGTGGCGAGTGGATGGTCCTGCCCTGACTTGTTAATGATGCAAAGAGCAACTCTTACATTAACTTTCTGAAGCATGCAGAAAACCATAAAATGTATATACATCCTAGAGGAATGATTTTTGAAGAGCCATTTGCTTACCGAGGCTAACATTATGGTAATAAACTATCATCTATTTATTCCTTAAATCTTGAAAAAAACCAATAAATCCTCTTTTCTAAAATGCTGAAGCAAAGCATGTGATAAACATTTTCAAGTCACGTTACAGAAACAAAGGCATGCATACTATTACTTATACGCAGATACAGAACCATGATGATCTATGATGGTAAGAAAGGCTTGTTGAGAGAGGCCATATCTTTTACCAGAACAATAGAGAGCTGGAAAAAACCCGCACAGGCTCTTCTTCAGGTTTGAAATGCATAAAAACCTTTGCAGTCTTGACTAGAGTTGGCAAACTTCTACCAGCAAATAATTTATTTGTCGAGAAATGTAGTTTTAGGGCAGACAAAACTCTTTGCCAAATCTGAAGTATTCAGCATGAGTTACAGCCAAGAAGAGAAAGAACTGGAATGTCAAAAGGATTTATCTTATTTCTTCTGAAATGGAAACAGTGATCGAGCTCATAAACAAAAGCCCTGACACAGACACGAGAGACACATGCACACGGTTCACCTTCCATTCACAAAATAGCAGGCAATCCTCCACAACCTAAAGCAGGGCAGCTGGGAAGTTTGGGCTCAAATGTCCTTCTCACATTTGGTACATCTGAGTTTTCCATATTCTAGAGAGCACCCTCACTGTCTTCTGACCGTTCTGAGGTACAGCTTTCTTGCTTGCACTGGTAACCCGTGTTATATTTTAACCTCACTAGGTTGGTGAAGGGGACTGAGCCAAAGTCAGATTTTGTGTAACCATATCCAAGAGTGGAGGGAAATAAAAGGAAGAGGAAAAAAAACCATATTCCTTGCATTTCCGTGCCACAGCTTTTAAAAAGACAGTTTGGCTTTAAAAATAATAATTTAAAAAGTGAAAGATTTTTTAGACTTCAACTCAACTCCCTTATGCTCAAAATATCTGTTTTGACATGATAGTCTAATATATGTGCAACCAAACACCCATATGCAGCAGTATTTCTTGTTAGACTCAGCAATAAAGATTTCTTTTTGAAAAACATCCCATTTTCAAGCCAGTATATGATTTTGAGCATTTTCATATGATTGGAATCAAAAGGGAGCCAAGGTGAACTAAGAAAAAACATAAACAAAATAGATGCTTAGATGACATGATTTATTAAATGAGACTGATTTACTGTTTGCAACTTATAAAAAGGAAAACGATCACAGCAACATTACAAATCTTGATTTCTGGTGTATTTTTAATCTCGAGAGATAAATGCTGTACAAAATGAACTGAAATAAAAACACGCAGCTTATTCAGTAGTGAAATACGGCTGCCTCTAGGATGGGAAGCAGCAAATGCTGATCGGGACAATAAGAACAAACCTCAGAGGATAACAGGGATGGGGACACTGTAAATGCTGTATGTGGTAACATCTGCTTCCATGGTACAGAATTGAGGATGACTCTGTTAGGCCCAATACTAACCTGAAATGCTGTCAGTGTAGAGGCAGAGGCAAACTTCACTCCTCTTGAACCGCTAAATCTTCTTCCTCACCTAACGCCTGTCCCAGCTCCAACACTGGTGAGGTCTAGAAGGGATTAAATGCTCAGGAACACAGATGCAAAACTGCCTCATTGCTTTCCCTGGGAAAATAGCAGGAGAAACTGCCAGGGGTTATTCCCCACTGCTCAGAGGGTGAAACTGTGAGCATCTTCCCTGGCAATGAGAATGCCAGACCCTCTAAGGACAGAGCTTATGACCCAAAAGATGTTTCTAAGACACACACTAGCTGCAACTGAGCCCATATCTCCTTCCCACCATCCCAATCCCCAGCTGGTCTTATTTAACACACCATTTTTCAGGATTTGCAAGGGGTCAGACTGACCTCCTCTCTCTGTGGTATAAGAAATAGCATTAGCAGGGACAGGATCTTACCCTGCTGCCATGTGGTAGTATGAGAGGAAGAAAGGGGACAAGCGATACGGGACACCAGGGAACCCTACCCACAGCTGATGGATCAGTTGCACACCCAGTGTCTTGCATGTCCTTCTCCCCTCCTGTGTGCTGGCGGGTGCCCCTTCAGATACAAGGATTTGTGATGCGTGTTCTTTTCCTTCAGGTTAAACACTTAAATGACAACAGGAGCACAGGAAAGTATCAGTTTATAATAGAGTGGGCTGCTTGCCTGCCCGGCAGTTTTGCCCCAGAGTTTTCTTCTTGGCCTCCAAACAGCTCATTATCAGAAGGGAGAGCAACGACTCAGCAGCTGTGCAGCAACATCTTGCTCTCAACACCTCCAGCATACATCAGATGGGGAAATCAGCTTGCAATAAGCAGAAATATTTCCTGACCCAGATTCAGGCATTTTATAAACTTCGAGCCTTTTTCCAGCTGTAGAGATAAAACACTGTGCTGAAGCAAGAAACAGTGATAGCTGTCAGAAACAGACGCCTTCGCCCTCCCTCACTGTGTGTGGCACAACCGTTAAGGAAATTTATACGCGATTTCACAACAGAAATGAACGCGTGTTTCGGTTCTGAAAGCCTCTCTACTTGATTTGTTTCATTGTTTCTGCTGAGCAAGGCAGCGCTGACTGCAAAGCTGTGCTGCAATGCAAAATGTTACACAACGAGCCATTTGCAGAGCCCTCTGACAAAAAGACACCTAAGGAGAGAAATGGCGTCCTCCCAACTTACACGTGCTTCTGCAGGAACCGACTGGTGCCTCTAGCCTTACCGAAAGGCTCCCGCAGTATCTCAGCCTGTGTGGCACCCGTTGTCACCCTGCGTAGCTGGGAGCTCTCAGGGAGCTAGGCAGGGACTTCACGCCCGGTGGCATGAAGCGCTGCAGAAACATCCACTGTAGCTGCCCAGAGCACTCAATTAGGAAAGACTGAGAAGTCTTTGAAAGACAAATTTAAGAGTTCCATTAAAAAAACAAATCCGTGTTAAATAATCCCCATTTAAATCCGGATAACAGCACTCTGCGGATAGCAAAAATACAAATTGCACAAGACTATGTTATACTTTATTTTGAAGCTAAGGAATACATTTAATTCTACTGTATTTGAAAATTTCCTAATGTCTTTGAAGAACAGATGTCCACTTTTCTGAAGAAGGCAACTGGTTCATTACTGTCTTCCTTCACTACCCATAACAAGAGGGTCTTTATATGCGGCTACAACACAAACGCTAATTGACACTTGAGAGTAACATTGCTAGAGGGGGAAATTGTATGGAAGTGCTTCAGAGTGGTTTTTTTAATTAATAAAGTCTTGTATATTTATTCCCTTTCAACTGAAATGATTTATAATGAAATTCTGATGGCAGTTGTGAAGGTACTTTCTCCCAGATCACGCACCTCAAGGGAGCAGGCATGCCATTTTACAGTCACAGTGTGATAAAGTTTGGTTTCCCACTTCCACATCCTCCGTCCTTTTCCTTTGTCCTGTTGCAATTCCCCCCACGTCCGCCCTGTCAAGTCCTTCCAGCTGTTACCCCTACGCAGAGCACAGCCCAGGCTCAGGTGCTGCCAGAGTCGTGGACGGTGAATCCAGCAGTTTGGGGTCGTCCCTGCCTCTCTGCACCCCTGGAAGCAGCCTAGTGGGCTGCGCAGCCCAGCTCTGCTCGACGGAGGTGGGGGATTTCCTGGGCGCTACCTCTCCCCTCCATCCCTGGGTGGCCGAGGCCTGCCCAGCTCGCCCTTCGTCCTGCGTGGGCTGAGCCGGACAGCCCTTGGCCAGCTGAGGGGAGCCGGCGCCTTCTCCCAGCCCCTGCGGGGCTGCCTCTGTCTCGCCCGCCCGTGGTTTCCAAAGGGAACCCACCAGACTCCTGAGCCACGAGGGTTGCTGGAGCAGAGCCATGAGTCAGCGCGGTGAAAACTCCCCTCGCTTTCCCCACGGCAGGGCCACGTTTTTTAATAAATTCAGTAAAAAAACCCAAAATGCGGCAGGGGTTGAAAATGACCCAGCTGAAGGAGTGTAATTGGATTTGGAAAGGGGAAGCCTGTTTCAAAAGCAAATTCCTGGGATGCTTGTTTTTAAAGTGGTAGCAGCAACCTTGAGAAGACAACAAAGCATCTGCTAGAAAATGAAGGGGAACGCAAGGCCTGACCTCAGGACTTACCCTAGTGCGGCTCTGTTGCCCTGCAAATATCTGACGGCCTTGAGAGCAAAATCATCTTCAGCGCAACAAAATCAAGGTAAATCGCTCCAGACATTTCTGAGCGCGATTTGTCACAGAGTGCAGTTCCCCCTGAGGTAAAAACGGCATATGTAAAACTGGACAGGAAGACAGCTTTCAGCCAACTAAGGCAGGCAATATTTTTTGGGCAAGTTTTTAATATGGTTTTTGAGATGCTATGCTAGTAATTTAACCAAGTTCCAGTGCTGCTTAAAGCAGGTTGTTTGTAATTGCATTATGCAGATGAAGGAGCAGGACTCTGTTTATACGACAATGCTATATGCTGGCTTCGACTGAGCCCGGGGAACTACTGTGCTAAACACACTACAAAACCAAACCTAGAATAAATTATAAATCTGAACAAAAAGGACAGGCAAAAAGAAAAGTATTACTAATAATGCTTCGTCTTCACAGAAAGACTGTGACAGAGCCTGTCTTGCATCTAAATCAAAAAGCTTCCAGGAGACTGCATAGTTTTGTTCATAGAGAAATAGAGTGAGCCAAAATTAGAGGCAAATTAAGAGATGGCAAAGTGCTATTACCCAAGCAATTTCTTCAGAGGGCCAAATTATTTCTAGCCTCTGGGGGGATTTGGTCTACTCTACAGTATCCATATTCTGTATGAGAAAGCCAGAGTTAAAAGCTGCCTCGCTGAGGGATTCAATGAATGCTTCTGCAGATCAGTGACTTTTTTTTGAAGTTGAAATTGGTGCTTTCGTGTCAGTTGATTTGCTTTCAAATCCTCAGATAACACGTTAACTGTAGAGCTTTTTTACGCTAAGAATGTACATGAAACACACATAGAGGAAAACTTTTGTTGTTATTTGGCTGGATAAATGTAGAGAAAGACTGAGTTTTCCTCATGATATTCGTTCTCCTGAAGCCATCACTTGTGAGTCAACTGTATCTGACACAAACTGTGCAAATTCATAAAGGACATGCAAACAAAAGAATTGCTGCATAACAATTTTCAGTCTGGACATGAAGATACCCTGTCTTATATAATATTTACTAGTGCCAAGAGACAGCAATGAAAGAAAAAGCAACAGAAAGGTATATTGCAAATACAGACATAATAAAAAAGAAAAGGCTGATAAAATCTCTGGATGGCAGCAGTTCCAGTGTATGGTTTATGTTCACTTTTTACTGCACCCTCTTCCTGTTTGCCTGAGAGCTTATCTTTGATGAAAAACACAAACATTGTTTAAGGTCTGACTAGTACCCACAAAAACAAGGACAGGCGGAGAAGGACACGAGAACTCCCATTTCTGTTCGTTCTCTGATGTCTTATGAATTGGGTAACATTGCTGAATTAAGCATTACACTTATATCTGAACAAGTGATGATCTGCAGTTGCTCAAGTTAGACTTTTTTGCCTGGAATAGGATCGCTTTTTACATATATAGGTAAAATTTATCACCAATTATACATAAGCAAGCAGTTCTTACTAGGCTACTTGCAATGACTAATTGTAAGTGTTCAGTATCCCTAACCCTCTTTGATCTGTATTTAGGCTGACATATAAAGAAGGCTTTTTCTTTTCAAGACCGGAGTGACATTTAAAATCAGACATCTCAGAAAGCTCTTGTACTAAGGATTTCAGTATTTACTTTCCATAAATAACCTCTTTAGAATTTTCTGTTTCTTTACACTTCTCTGCAGGAAAAACAATTTGCTAATATCAAGCATTAAGAAAAATTTGCACAAGGGCAGGCAAAGCAAATCTCTGTTTTGTTCAAACAAGACACTCCCTTCCTCAGTTTTCGACCTCCTTTCTTTGAAGACCCATGAGTTATTAAATTTGATTTACATCTTTCAAATTGAATGAAACAGAATTTCTCACTTACCACTTCCAAGTACCCAACTTCGGGAGTAACCACATAGAGATATACACCCAATCATCCCAAAACTTATACAAACGTTTAGCTTCCGCTATTGTATGTTTGTCTTCAATGGATTTACTTGTGTATAAAGGTAAATGGGTCCCAGAACACTTAAAGAATCGGAGGTCTGAGTTGCCACTAAGTTCACAACAGTACTTCTTTCCTTCTTTGAAATTCTTTCTATCCTCCCTGGTACACTGAATGTGTCTCAGCACACATTGTTCTCCATCATCAAATACTGAACTGCAAAATCATACTGCAATGTGACTTTTCTATTTGCAGTCCCTTTGGTAGGTTTGTTATAGGACACATTGTGAAAGCATGAAGATACTTCACCAAGAGTGAAAAAAGGGGTTTAAAAGAGTTCTGCAGTCTGGTTAATTGGATCATTCATCACCGAAATCTGTCTTTAGAGCATAGTTAGTATTTGCTTCACAGCTGATCATTGGTTATTTTATGGGGAAGAATACATTTATTAGAAAAGATTATTGGCCTATAATTTTACAGATTTCTGCATGCAATCAATTATGTAACTGGTAAGTTACTATTAATAAAACTCCCTTCCATAAATCAACCAGCTTGAAAAAATAATTCAGTCTAGCTTCTGCATTTTAACATTTCTAATGTTTTTTTTTTCCTCTGCATTTTTGCAACCTCTGGTTTTGATGGGGAAGGAAAAGCAGGACTCTAGCCATCTAAGACACACTTCCGAAGTTGTGATAGCTAATCCCTTTAAAGAACAACCTAACTGGTCAGGCACTCCTATAGCAAAGCAAAGACTTATAATGTCAACTTCGTGGTGCATCTAGCTCCATCAGGTCAAGGGGCAAGGGACCAGAGGTCATTGCTGAACCTTAACCTCTCTCACAATGGCATGCAGAACTGCCTGGCCAATTTCCTCTGGGTTTTATTTAGCAGGCATGTGACCAGCATGGGAAGCAGCCTTTCCCACAGATGTTTAGTATAAAAGAAGCTATTTATCAGTGTGAATTATACAGTCAGACTGTGATCAGAATAGATCAGGTCTCTATGTAACACAGCAGTTCCCATGTTCTCTGAAACAATGGGTTACAACAGCTAAATTAAAACTAATTTGTGCCTGAAGCGTGTTTTCTTGCATTGTTCTCTTTTAGAGGACACTGATTTACACCCATTTCTCACCAGGACTGATGTTGCCTGGGAGAATGGGAAAGGTCACAGGGCAAATGGTGGCACTGTCCAAGGTGACCAGCTGAACAGACCTCGGGCAAACACCAGAGTTTTCTGACAGCCCAAGTCCTATCTCTGCTAACCATTCCAGCAGTTCCCTTTAATACAAGCATTTGTCTTCCCCCAAAGCCTTCTAACATGGTGGTCTTCTTGCTTCCCTTTTTAAAAAAACCCAACAAAATAGATATTAAGTCAGTCTAAGTTCCTTTCCCAAAACAATTGGACTCTATCCTCTCTCATATTTGCCATTTGTTAGGAGAAGTACCACTGCACTTGTTTCATGTGCAAAAAATACCTCAGACATAAATCATTAGGTTCTTCTGGGACCACAAGGACCATGGGTATTAATCCATGGTAAATGGTCGGATTGGACAAATTCTCCATCAGGCCTATGAATGTATTTGAATGTATGACTTACTTCTCTCTAATGTAATGAGACAGATTGATTAGATATGGTTTTTGATGTATATCTTTGCAGCACATCGGAAAACATTTGGATTCAGCCTGCTCTCTCTGCATTGATTTATATTTACCCCAGACAGACAATTTTTTCCTTTGCCATACCTGTGTGAGGGCAGTGGTCTTCAACAACCCCACAAGAACTTATTGGTAGAACTGAACCTTTGCCTGAAGTATTCTTACTTCTGTCCTTCACTCTAAAGCCACATGAGGTCCTTTATAACCTCAAAGAGCAAGAAAGTTTCTCTTGTAAAGTTTGCCTTGCAACCGTGATAAATATAATCAAATTTACTGATTTACTGAACTCGATGAGACTGAAAACATTGCAAAACAATCCTTCCAGCACTTGCAATTAGAAAAAAATATATAACCTTCCTAGGGCAGGCAGGGAGGAACTGACATGAGTTTAAGCAGCACGCTTCATTTCTGGGACTGTAACTGAGCCATTCTAAACCTGGGCACTTTCAGAGCCCAGGTTTTAAATCTATGCCTTGCAGAGGGCTTTGAGAAGTTGATGGTTTTATCCTCATTTTCTTAAATTCTAGAGCTTCTCTTAAATTCTAGAGCTTTTCAAAAGCCTCCAGGCTTTGGTTTGAGTCAGAAAAAGTAGAACTCCCTGGATGAGAGCTACAGAAATCTCAGTCTCCTCCCCCAGTCAGACTAGCTCCATCCTTTTTCTTCCTCAAGATTCACTGACCCAGCCCATGCCCGTGTTCCCCATGCTGAGGCCAGATGGTCCCAGGGCTGACAGAGGGATTGTGAGACCCAGGAGAGCCACCAGCTGCTCCAGCCCTGGCTCTGCTGCTGCCTCAGCCCTGAAAACTGCTGGATGCAATGTTGCACTCAACTCTGAACCTCTGAGCCCATGGAGATGGAGCGTCAGAGCTTTCGCCAAGAAACCCTAGTGAGTTTCAAATTAGCATAGTAGAAGAGAGATGCTTCAAAGGCTTATGCATTTAACCACATTTGGGCTAAATTTCATGAGCAAAGCAGTTTTTCCACAGAGACACACACGGCTCTCCCTGTCCAGAAGTCAAGTTGCTGCTACAAAGCATGATGATCTTGTCCTGTCCCAGTAGAACACTTGTAAGAATTCAGAGACATGGGAAAACGCATCATGCCACAATTATCTTGGGAACAGATGATTTTTTTTTTTGGCAGAAATGTTAAAAAAACACATCAGTAACTGTGAAATAAAACTGCAAGTATTCACCCTGAGGCAGAGGCCTGGCATAAGAAATTTCAGAGCACTGAAAAGTAATTTACCCCAGCAGAAGCAGGATTTTACAAGGGAAATTGCTGGCCAAATGTAACTACTGGCAGCATTGCCAGCTCCGTTTATAAGAAATAACACACCTATGCAAATCAGCCAGTTCTTGAAAATTTACAAACCCCAAATGCTGTACCTCAGTCATATAGCCAAAAGGAAAGATTATTACTTCAAGAGATGTTAGCCATGTTTTGAGTAATGTCTTTTCAGGAAAGGCTTATAAAAGATTAAGAAAAAAGAGAACTCAGCTGGCACAGTGTTACTAGAAGACACTTGGTAATGCCTCCAGCTGCTCCGCTACCCCTCTTTTCTACTCCCCCAGTTTCAACTGGAGTTAGGTCTTTCCCAGGCAGGGTGAGGCCCCTTCAGGTCAGAACTGTTACCACATGTTGTCTCGTCTCCTCAGTTTCAGCACAGTTCTTTCAGCACACATCTCAAGCAGTCCTACAGGCTTCCTTTGTGCTCGAGCCTCTCCTCAGCATGCGTGGACTGATGTCACTGCAACGTCACTTCACAAGCGACTGTGGAGAACGAGGGCTAGACCGTGCTTTGAGCCTCTTTGCGTGCAGACCCCTGCCATGCCCATGTCCCTCATGGGTCGGGGTTGATGTTTTGCTCAGAGAGAACATGGTGAACGTCTTTATGCAATCTCCTTGGCACTTTGAGAAGTGAGATAATATTATCTTTCTCTTCTTTGCTCTCCACTCTCTTATAGTATGCATAATATACAGAAAAACACTGTGAATTTCTACTTGTCTTTATCAAATGTCAGAGGATACACAGGAGCTCCCTTCAAGACACAAATCTGTATGAAAATGGACTTTGGGGGTTTTGCTGTGCACTGCTATAACTTGCTTGTTGCTTGGGAAATGTGATCAGTGGTGCTGTAGGCTAGGTGTGCACAGGACTGCAACCTCTATTTCAACCAAGCCTGGATACCAAAAATTTTGTGTTCAGTTATCACAGACCAAAAAGCCAGTGCCCCAGGTAATAATTTGCACTGCAAGACATAACATTCCCACTTCTCTGGCAGCTTTCATACTGGCCGCTATTTCTCCCCTCTTGTAGTAATGAGGAGTCACTAAAAAACAACTTTCTGGGATTGATCTATCTTAAAATACACTTTTGCTGTCTTGCTTCTAGTAGACTCAGTGTAGCAGGGACCCTGTCTGTAATCTCCACAGTCTGGACTCTTCCCCATTTGTGCATGCTGGAATAGTAGATCTCTGTCTTTTGACATTCACCCAAGTATTTATTGTACGTGTCGACATCTCTATCCTGCTTAAAAGAGTCATCATATGAAAAAAAGTAAAATAATAGAGTAGAAAAAGTCAATAAAGGGAGAGAGTAAAAAGAAAAAGAGGAATCAACTCATTTTTGACAGAAAACTGTAGCAAACCTAAAAATCTCCTCAGATCCTGAAAGCAAAGAAAATAATTTGAGAAAGCTATAGCTATATATTGCAAGGGTAAAATAGGATGCATTTTAATATTTTTAAGCTAGCTCATGTTTCACATTTAGTGTTTTTACAATAGACAGACGAGTATTCTACCATTAAATACATTTTCCCCAATATGCTCTTTTATATTTTACACACAATTTGAAACATCTGGTAAATGACTTGTTTTCCTGAAGCACAGCAGAGAGCATGCTTGGATGATCCACTGCTGTGTGTGAAATGTTTCTCTCTGTGGAACACTTCCCTTCTTCCATTTCCTCTCCATTTTTGCTGTTTGCTTATTCTGAAAATAATAACACTAATCTGAAAGTACCATAACAGATTAGAGTATTGATTGTGCTGTAAGAATGAAACAATAATATACAACAGATGTCATATTTTACTACTGAAAGATCACAACATTAATAAGTGGGGTCTTTAGAAATAAGTATGGTTCTCTTGAGAGTGATGAATTGAGATGCCACACTACTGTAGTACAGACCGTTGTGCCATAGCTTATTTGGAATTCATCATTTATTTTAAGAGTGGTTATTTTTTGACAGGCAGCTTGGTATAGAGGTGTTCTCTGACTCTTATTATTTGGGAAATGTTGTTGAATGCCATTTATCTTTTAATATATGCCCTAGTCATCTTTCTCACTCACTTCCTAGGTGATACATGAGATTTTTCAGTTTTCAGCTACAGTTATAAGTAGCCCCTAAAATTGGGTTGACTTTTTGTTGCATTAAAACGTATAGCCTGTTATAGTACCGTATAGCCTTCTAATGGCTACTGTTTTGAGGATGCCACAGTCAGCCTAGCAATAATTGAGAAAGAACATAATCATAAACAAGATAGGACTTCTCTTCTAGCTAGCTCAAATGAAATACATTATGGGCAGACATTATGGGAACTGTTACCTTCTGCTGTTTGACTAGAAACACCGTAAGAGATATCAGAATAAACAAATCTCTGCAATACATTTATATATCTAGCAAAGTATTATGTCGAGTGCTCATTCCACCTCCTAAGCCTTACAAGCCCCATACCTGTTTTTTTTAACAATTTTAGTCCTGAAATTGGTTACATTCTTAGCAATAGAATTATTAGAGTCAGCATGCTCAAAGAAGTTGCATTCAAGTACAGCAAAATAGTACTGACCTTATACAAGCCTGTATTCCACTGAGCCAAATTCATCCCTTTAGTCATTTTAGTGCCATCTGCATGCTAGCATACACATTTTTTGTCTAGAATAAATTAAGAACGAGGTGAGCAGACAGTATCAGCCACTGCAAGCCCAGTCTTGCAATCCATCCAAGAATGGTGCTCTCTTGAGAGGAATAATTTATAGCAGTGGGTTTTGCATATATGAGTCCAGGGAGTGCATAATTTGAGCATGTAGATTTCTGGACTGAAGATTATTTCTTTTCCTTGTATCTGTGTGAGATTATTTCCAGGGTTAACTAACAGTGAAGGCTTTTACTCCCCCAGTCCTTTAAAAAGATATTTTAATTATTATTTTGCACAACACTTTTTTCTGGCTCAGGAACTAGATGCAAAATGCAGAAATACAAACCTTTCCCCCTAATGCAGATGGCTACTACATCAAAAGCAAAGCACTTTTTCACATGATAATAATTTTAGGAAGTCTGGGGTGGGGGAGAGCTTATAAATAGATATGACCCCTTAGGCAACTTATCTTTTAAAAACAAAATCCCAAAACATTAATTACCATGAAATTCACCCAGGCTGAGTAATGACCACAACTATTCTCACATTATATCACAAAATATAAACATATGCTCAGAAGTAGAGCTAGACATGAGAAGTGATGAGGTTATGGAAAGGTAATGGGGAAAGGTTCAAGGAATCTCTCTCCCTCTACAGACCACAAAGATTAAAGAAAAATGCAATCACAGAACTGCAGTATGTTTTCTCTGATAAAAAAGAAATGCAATCTGTGGAAACTTGTCATATTTTCTGACTGGCAACTATTGTCTCCAAAAACATAATGAAAATAGCGCTTCAGACAATAGGCAATTGCTATGAATTTTATTTTGTAAACGATAAGTTATTCTCTCACTGAAGTCTATAATAGGCCTACCTTCTAAGTGGAAATTTGAGAGTCTAGAGGAGTTTCAATTACTCCAAATCTTTTCAGATGTTTTGCAAAAGCAAAGAAGTAATCTAACAACTGTAGGTCATTGATGGAGAAATGGGCAAAGGGAGAAAAGGGAGTGAGGACATCCACAAGGACATCTGACCTCCAGAGTTCGTCTTCCCCCATCCCTTCTTTACACCAGTTGGCGCACTGAGCTCAGCGAGAAATGAAGGTCAGCGATGAACAGAAACAAACAGAAGGAAGCATAAAATAACAATTTCAAGCTGTATAAGAGATGTGAAGGGAGAATGCCATATTCTGCATATTTGTCTTCAATAACTGGAAATGACACTGTCTCTTGACTCTCATGCCTCACAGACTGCCCATACAGTTTAGGGAAAAGCAGATTATAAATGAATCAACACCCTTATTTTATGTTAACTTGAACGATTATTGAGTTTCTTTGCTGTTACAACAGTTTTCCTCTTCTAAGAGGTCCTTATTAGTATTCTTCTTCCAACAAGTCAAGATGACAGTTTATTACTCCATTTCTGTTAGAAATAATATCTAGCAATGTGTAGTCATCTAAGACTTACAGAAACTGTAGAGATACAAATTAATATTGTGTGGACTACATGACAGATAGAAAACTAAATTGCTGGAATCTTCCACATGAAAAAAAATTCCCAAACATACAAACCCAGAAGGACTTTGGTGAGGGGAGTAGATAAATATAAAAATAAATCTATAGATACTTCAAATGTCACAGTAATCCCCCAAACTGTGAACCTTAATTACCCTAAAGCAAGACCAGAATTTATCCCCTTACTGAACACTACCAAGCCAACATCAATAAAATCTCCACTTAGTTCCAATATGAACGAAAACTGGTTTCTCTGATGTTGAGGGCACCTGACATGAAGCTGACCAGTCACAGTTCCTTGAAACTGCTGGCATAAATAATATATCCACCAGCCCATTATCTCATTTGTTTTATTTTGCTGTGGAGGATAGGATTGAAAGGACTTGCTTTCCTAACTGTGACTGCGTGAGAACAACTCTATCTCTGTCTTCATGTCTGAAAGCATGCAAGTGCAAGAGATGAGTGAATTTTCTGTAGTGGCAGTAATATGAAAGCCTAGATGTATATTTGGGAAGGAGAGAAGTCTCTAGGTGGCAGCTGCATTCACTGACTAAAGCAAGATTTGGTCATTGGAAACCTACTGTGATGACTTGTAAGCAGAAAACCTCAGCTCATAAGTTCTTCCCATCTCAACACACAGATGTGGACCCTGAAAGAAATTTTCATTAAAATATCCAATAATACACTGAATGGATTCATAACACTTAATGAGCCCTGTCAGAGGAGTCAATGGTCACTTATCTCCGAAGAATCCAGAAAGGAAAATGGAAATTGCTGTCTGAAACACAGGGTAAAACCGAAACTTCTGACATAATTGGTCAGTCACTGCGGAAGCTGGAGGAGCACATGAAAGAGGATGCTCAGAAACTGTCAATAAAACAGCAGGAGGGAAAACATATGGGGCTTCACAATACACAGGACTTGCAGAGGGGAGCCACCATGGGCAGGGATGGCAGAACTTTGTTTGCCTCCTCGGAGACATCTGAGTGGGAGAAGGGATTTAGGCAAGGAATAAGAAGTTGCAAGGACTCCCTGGTACATGTGCGTACAAGCCAGACACTCTGCCCCAGGAGGAAGAGTACTGTGAAATAAGTACTCAATTACCTAAAATTAGAACCAGTGACATGGTTAACTTATAATTCTGCAAGCTGCTGCCTTAGGACATGCTTGATATTGAGAAGATTCATTTCTATTCATGTATTTTAGCCTACCAAGCAAAATTTTAATAAATAAATGTTGTGGCCCTGAACTTTCCTATGCTTTTGTGCAGATTCAAAAAATCAGTTTGCCATACTGCATGGATAGAAGGTTATTTGAAACTGAATGCACTGGAAAATTGTGCAAGACCAAGTGATGAAGAAAATAACTAGAATTTCATATAAGCACTGGTAAGGGGAGAATAATTATATAACTAAGCTTCCTGCATGCCCTTCATAAACCTTTGCAACTGGAAATACTGATACCTTTTAAGGAAAAAACTGCCATGGAGACTGCAAGTCGAAAGATTTTATGAGAACCATTAAAGGGCCTTTCTCCTCTTCACATCTGGCTTGGCCTATAGTGTAGATTTCATGCTGTTTAGCTAAATCTAAAAATATGGAGACAGAATTGCTTAAAATCAAGCAAATATACTATTAATGAAGTCTAGGACAATAACTGATGTATCTGTAAGATTACCTCAGAGGTTGCTTATTCATGTCTGTATATCTTTTGTTTTTTACTTATTTTACTTAGCTAAAAAGAAGTCAAATTTAAGAGTTCTTACAGTAAAAACCATTAGGTATTGGCTGAAGACTACTTAGAGAGCTGATGTGACACAATGTTACAAGTCACGTCAAATTATACAAGGTGTGAAGAATTGTTTTCATTTCCCTTTCCCAGGTCTCATTTATTTTGTAGACTCCCATGTCATTTAAAGATTTTTTTCCACAAATATTAATATATTATTAATTTATAGTATTTACTGGAAAAGGAAACCAATGCTGGAAAAATTCAAAGCCTGTCTAACCATACATGTGGTGCAATCCCCACTGCTTACCCACAGTCCTTCCATGGGCTTGTCTATTTTTAGACAACTCTGAACCAGAAAGAGAACTGGGGGTTAACCATTGAAGGAGCCATAGTATTTTGCATGAGGTTTTGGGACAAGAATTTTAAAACTTGGCTTTCGTGTTGATGCAAAATCATTCTTTCTGCAGTTGTTTCCATAAAGATCCATTTTGCCAAACTTTTACCTCTTTGAAGGAAGTAGAATTAGGGAAGGGAAGCTGAAAACACTATGGCCTAATTCTGCCTCAGACTTTCTACAATGTCATATTTCTCTCCCTTGCTTCTGAGACCATACCTTTAATGTCAGCAGGATAGGGGTATGGGGTCCAACGTCATGGAGACAGCAAGGTTTGACCCTTCTCTGTGAAAGGAGGCAGGGATTTGCGTGTCTGAACTTGACTGGAGGTAGCTACCTGTCACATGAAGCCTGGGCAGTGTGACTCCAGGAAGAGAAGACATAAGTGAGGGGAGGCAGGAGTCTTGATGGTTTGAATTACTATGCCTCCTCAGCCACCTCCGTCTTCTTCCAGCATGCCCATCTTTCTCCATTGAGCATACTGGGAACTGCAGTTCTCCACGATGCACCTAAATACATTGCTGAGAAGGTGTTCACAGCGTCTTCTTAACAGGCAGGACTATCCAGAGGATGTTTGGCAAGCCCATGTTTTCTAAGCAGCACTAGATTTTCCTTCTTTTGTACAGACTTTAAAGTGCCCTGGAGTCCTCGTTACCAGTTTGGGCACACAGGCTTGTCTTCCCAGAGTAATTAAGCCCCGCGCTATCAAGTCTGATTTGCTCCTATTGCAATGGGCTTTGAGCTCAATTCATCTTAGCTATACATGGCCTGGGGCAGCCATAATGGGTGCTCAGCACCGACAAACATTTTACCTTCGTTTTTACCAAGATTTAAATTGTTCCTGGGTGATCACACTGTGCTAAGGTGTGAGCATCCCAGCTGTGGGCCGAGGCATCTTGGTGCTACGTGCTGTACCGTCACAGGAAGAGAATTCCCCCTGTCCCAAAGACCTGTCCTTGCCATTTGATCTAAGGGCAATGAGTATGCCAGCACTGCTCAGTTTGGGGTCGATGAACTGGAGCATTTATTTTATGACAATCATGTAAGTTGTCAGTGTGCTCAGCACGCTGCTCAGCGCCATGGAGGGTATGTCACTAATGCAATATACAAGTTGGCAGAGGGAACCTGAGACATGGCAATATCGTGTAACAAGTTCAAATGAACTTACTGTACATGTCGTGTAGCAGATGACTGGAGTTGTAAAGATGTATCTGCAAGAGGTCTGAGATGTGATGATCGCTAGCCATCTGGATAGTGCAAAATGCAGACTGAAAAAGCAAAATATATTCACTGTCAACAAGGCTTTTCTCCTCACAGAAAGTTCTGTTAGTAGGAAACTAAAATAACATCAACAAAAACGGACAGAAAAGCAGCACATTAAGGCCTAGTCTGTCCTATAATCTTGAATGTATAGATAGGATTCTCCAAAAGCATCTTCTATTCCACACTTCCCAAGCAGCCATTTAATTAGATCCTCCCGTCAGTGCTTGTGTAAGGAAAGGCAGCCTCGCCCCACAGTTGGTTTAACTCTTTGTTCACAGGCCTCATGTCCTGCTCTGGAGCATTTGTGGACATTTCTCTCCAACAGATATTTTTAATTTTTTTAAACAGCCTTAACATTTTTCTCCAGAAAAAGAAAAAGTCCTCCATGTCCATCCATCAGCCCTGCCTGCCCCCCCAACCGCCCCCCCCCCCCCCCAAAAAAGAAAGAGGTATCTCTGCTCTCAGTGCTTCTAAGTGGAGCTGTTTGCCTAGGAAATTTAGAGGCAGGTAAGTGATAGTTACCTACATCTCTGAATTAAAACTCCTGAAAAGCAAACTGACTGCTGGGTTTCATTAATTTGTGTTATTACATAAATGTCTCTTCTGTTTAGGAACAGAATCACTAGCTGCCATCTGTGCATTCCCCCCTTTCTGAAATACAATTTACCCCTTGCCTTGCTCTCCACCCAGAAGTAGCAGGAAGATACTTGTTTCAGTGCTTCCTCTATCCTAATGGCTTGATCTCTGTCAACAAGGACTTGGATGTTGTGTTTACTGCTTCACATGAACACTTTGCAGAAGATAAATACAAGAGCGCAATGAAAATGTCTCACAGGCCTGCAGCCGGGTGCCTCCGCTCCGCTTCTGCGGCCAAGAGCCCCCTCCCCGAGGAGACATGGCCTCCTGCCTCCTCAGCCAGCCTTGCCCTGCTGCCGCAAGCTACCGAACACATCATCTGTGGCCAACAGCACTCAAACATTTCTGCACAGGCTCTCTTTTATGCTCACTGCTTTCTCTGGGGCTGCTTAAGTGTGAGATAAAGCGCACGTGTCTGTGGTTGCAAAGGGTGATCTACCCTGGCTTGGCTGATGTGGAGAGTATCCAGGGGTGGGTATTGCCCATTTGGGTTCTCTTTGCGTCATCCATGTCTGTGTTTACCTGGCTGACATTGTCCTTCCTGACTGGACAGAGTTACAGCAAACCAGGCGGTTCACCCTCTTTGGTTAGGGGAAGCCAAAGAGGCACGATGAGGGACGAGAGGAATTACCCCACAGCAGACATGAAGGGAAAGCAGAAGGCAGGCGGGGAAGAGGCGACCTGGCCGGCTCCAGCCCGTCCGACAGGTTGCAGTGTCCCGGCCCTCACCTCGGATCAAAGGGGCTGCAAAGCACCAGAGGCCTCAGCCGGCAGGGACGGTGAGAAGGGGCAGGGTGGCTGCAGAGGCACCGTGGAGACACCAGCCCCACGCCAGCACCGTGCCCGTCCCTCCCCGGGCTGGGGGCCAAGGGGCTGTGCCCAGCAGAGTGCACAAAAACCAGGGGTGCCCTCTCTGAGCGCCCTGCCAACCCCATCTCCGAGCCCCTGCGTCGCCATTTATTGCAGGTGGCGGAGGAGGAGGAGAAGGGTTTCAGGGCGCAGAGCTATGGAATGCATGTATATCTGCTCCCTTCAGGAATGGGAGAAAGTGGAGGGTATGAGGTGGGGTCGGTCGAGATGCAAAGAAAAAAAAAGAAAGCTTAATTCTTCTAGGGGGCTGCAGGGACTAACATTATCTCATTGATTTTGAAGTGAAACATCCTTCATTTCAACAGGGAGTTTGAATTTTGCTTCAAAACAGGTATCGCATTATCTCACCCTATAAATTAACTTGCGCTCTCTCCTTTTATTTTAGCACTCTCTCTGTCCAAGAAAAGTGCAGATTTCATGGATGGGGGGGGGAAAAAGCTAAAAAGAAAGCAAGCTTTTCAATGCAGAAAGAGAATGGAGAAGAAAGAGAAGACCATATGGCCCAGATACTATAGCTGCGTATTGTACAACATGCAGAGACAGGATTTTATGTTCTGCTGTTGTGCTTGAATAACACAAGGACATTTGTTAATGTAGAGCCCATCACATTTGAAAGACCTACTCAGCCCTTGGCAAATAAAAAAAATCATATTCTCCAATTTTAAACTAAAAACCATAATAAAAATAAAATATTTGCTTATTTATGCAACTACCGAGATGAAAAAAGTTATAGATTAATATAAATAATAAGGGATAAATTATCTTTACTCTACTCCAGCCATTACAAGTAGACTACTGGGTATTTCTTTTAGCACCTGCTAAGAGCTTTTCAGAATTCCTTTCTAACATTTGCAACACATACATCATTGCACAATACTTATATTTCAAACAAAAAAGGAAAGCTTCCTGCTCTCAAAAATAGTTGTTTCTGATAAAGCCACTTAAAATAATACTCCACCGCTCGATCTTAAACTCGCCAACAGCATCATTTCACCACTTATTACACACATAAAAGAACATGCAGGCTGTAAAGATAAGTACCCAAAACGCAGGAAATCTAGTAATTAAAGACTGCATCACAATACGCCTTAACCTCCATCACTTACAGCAAACATTGGCCTGTAATTAGCTGTATTATTGTTGTGCTATAGTACAAGGCATTTTACAGGCAGAGGAAGAGAAAGCCACTGCCCCAAATTCACCCAGCTGCAGCTAATTCAAGACCTGCAGCCAACATGTCCCACTCGGTCTTTTCTTCCAAGGCGTATTTCTTGCATCTGCCACCTGGGTCACATTAAACTAATCACCACGGACCGAGCAGGGAAGGTGCAGGCAACCTCCTGGCCGGGGAGGCCTGACCCTCGCTCGTCTGCATGGCTTTGCTGGCATGCTGCTGGCTGGGGAGAGGACATGGTCAGATCTCCAAAGCAGTGGAATTACCTTCGGAACAGCCCTTTGGTTTGTGAAACAGGAGGAAAAAAAAGGCTCTGACCCATACTTACTGCAAAGAAAATGTCGGTGCTAAGAACTGCTTCTTTGGAGACCGCCCCTTCTCAGCTGTGTCTCTCTCTTGTCAGAGCCGCCTACAAGAAGATTTTCCAAGACAAAAAGCCTTATCTGAGTCTGCAGTCTTCCTCAGCTGAGATAGCCTGTAATTAAATACTAGCAAACTATTAAAGCTAATAAGTGGGCCAAATGCTGACCCCTGCTGCCATTGCTTCCCCTCCTTCAGCGGGATAAGGAGTCTGTGAAGCTACTGGATCTTCTTCTTCCCCATCCCAAGGACCTCCTGCCCTCAGGTGATGTGGAGCAGCTTCTCAGCAAAGCTGCTCCGCGTCCCTGGCGTGGAGGAAGCCCACCCAAACAGCCGCTGGGTCCCTTGCAGCTCTCGGAGCGGGGGCTGCCCGGCCACTTGCCTCCGTTTGCCTGCGATGGAGGAAAGCGGTATAGCTCTGCATTTTCCTGCTCTTCCCCTGCGGCTGTGCCATCCTTGCTCTGCTTACAATTTGGACAGATTGGGGAATCTGGAATATTTCAAACTCTACTTGATAAGTGTTTCCAGTCATAATTGTGACTTTAACAGTTCTGGGCCCAAACCTTCCTGCTGTGACTTTGCTAAGAGGAGTGGACTGATCTTACTCTGCTTATAAAGGGAATCGCATTGACCTCACGTGGCTTTACTGTTATAAGTATATCCATAGGGTTGGACTCTTTAATCAAGACACTGAGGTTTGCATTTATCGTTACTATGTACTACTAGCAAATGCGTTTCATTCCCCAGTCTCTCTTCATCTGCCAATACGCTATAAGAGCAAAGTGTTGTGGAAAATCACTTCATCAGGAAGGAATCAAACACTGTTGCAAAATTTTCCTTAGAGTAATCCCATAATCTGGCAGTTCTTTGAAGAAGTCGTGCATCTGTAATGTGCAGACATCTTATTGCTAGGGAACAAAGCTCGCCTGTAATGACTATTTGATATTAAATTTAAGCTTAAACAAGACTGCTGTAACTGTTGCTTCTGCATGACACTGCCTTCACATTTGGATTTCAAAGGACTGTAATATTAAATTGTTTAAAAATAGCATTTATTGTTTCCAAAAATAATGCTGCCATCCTCAGATTTTAAAGTGCTGCTGACTGTGCTTTTTCTTCTGAGAGTTTGTCAGCTTTTCCATCACGGACCCTGCTGAGAAGCATGTGGGGTGGGATTTATTATCTTCAGCCAGCTGAAATGGCACGTGAGGTGAAATTTTTACTCTCCCGGGTATTGGATGCTTACTTGTGTAAAGTTATGTCCATTAAGATGGTTTTGGTGAAGGCATCGGCAAACCTCATATGCTACCCAGTTCCTGAAATATTTTGTAATCTCTTCCAGGTTTCTGATGGCCCAAATATTTAAAGGTAGTGGATAACTAGCATGGGCATGGGGATGTGTAAGAGAAGATGTGTGACACCCAACCTCCTTCACAGTCCCACCGCCTTGTAGTTTGAAATGCGGGAGAAAAGCAGGAGCGCTGGCCTTGTCATCTCCTGCACCTCTGAGCAGCAAGGAGGGGTAAGAGAGAGAACAGAGTTATTCCCTCTCTTTTCCTCCCACCCAACATGAAAACCAAGGGGGAGAGGGAGACTGATTTCCTAAAGCACGCAAGAGAGAGAAAGCTATTTAATGCTTGTCTGTATGTAACTGGGTTTGCCAACATGGCTTTAACCAGTGGAGCTATTTCCGTACATGTGAAAGTGCAAACCTAATTTAGATCAGTGAATGAAATTTCCTTGTTGGTATAGCTTAGATCAGTTCTTAGAATAGAATAAAGGACTTAGGCCAGTATAAATGCAACTTCATTAGGATTTTTTGCTGTTACAGCTATAACAAATTGGGTTATGTTTTTCTTTTCCGTGTTCTTCAACGACACTACTATGCCAGCAATGCTTTTAAGAGCAAGCCTTACTTAGGCAGGTCTTGCGTGAGTCTGTCAAACAGCCCCTAGCAAAAGCAAACAAGCTCTCACTAGTCAGACGCGTAGGCAGACCCAAAGCGAGAAGAGAACTAGCTGGCTACAATATACATCAGGGTCCACTGAAGGATAACATGAAGTAGATTTAGGCCACTTGACATTCAGGATGTCAGATACTCAGGTAGATGGAAAAACCCATGGCCATGTGAATTGTGGCAAAAAGCAGCTAAGCAGCATGCCTGTGAGTTAAAAATTCTCCTCTAGAGTCGTGAAAATGTATGTGCCAAACACTTATCTTTTAGTAGTTCAGGTCTTGAGTAGCAAATAATTTCCATTCTTTGAAGCACTTTCCTGGCATCCAACTGAAATTGAATGCAAATTGTAGGATCCATTTTCCTGGCACTGAAAAAATCCACCATCTTTTCGTTTTCCCCTACATAGCTCCCAACACTGCTCCACAACAGGCCAGGTCTTCACGGGTGCAGAGCTGGGGCTGCCTGGAGAACGCCAGGTCAAACGTCACTCTTCAACCCAGTTCTGTCAACAGACCCTCCATAGTCACTGACACTAAAAAGAACAGTGATTCTCCCCCAGAACTGACAGCTGAAAACACATGACCGATACGTACAGTAACTTTATGAAATTGTATTTTCTGTTCTCTGACACAGTGTTCCTCTTCAGGCCAAGTTACTAAACCAAGTCTGTGCTGGAGACAATAAACTAGATTTTGCCCCCTCCTGATTTAACAAGGTCCTTTGTAGTTTTGCCATTGCAAAGCTGTTTGAGCTGAATGACTGGCACCTGCTATCTCTATTCTTGGAAGTTATGGCCTATTCATCCTTACAGGCAGCTTTGTTGCTGCACATTAGGTAGTCTGCAAACAGTCATCAGATCATCCGTTCCCAATGGGAAGCCCTTTCCTGCTGTCTTTAGGGAATGTAGTGTGCAAACCTTGGCTTTATTTTTCATTCTTTGAACAAATAATTTGCATGCTAGCAGGGAGAACACGTGTCTTGAGAGAAACCAGCGGTGTGTAGAATCAATGATGCCAAACACGCAAGTTATTTTGGTAGCTCTGAGCTCAGATCAGGTTCACCCCGGCTGTGGGCCATGTACGATTGTGCTTGGCCCCACGTTGGAGTGGGTTTCGACCGGTCTGTGGCTCAGCAGCAGCCCTGGAGCCCAAGGGAAATGCCAGTACCTGCAGCTGGGGAAGGGGAGCCTGGCTAGAGAGGCTGCTTTGCAAAAGCCCAAAGCACCGCTGGCACCAAGATGATGCCACTAGCTTACTTTAAATTAGCTGCTGTTGCCAACATCTTC
Organism: Ciconia boyciana; assembly: GCF_034638445.1. Lineage (NCBI taxonomy): Eukaryota > Metazoa > Chordata > Aves > Ciconiiformes > Ciconiidae > Ciconia > Ciconia boyciana. The sequence continues at coordinate 114,797,911 of NC_132934.1, forward strand.
ATCTTCTCCTTCAAGTCTTTACATGACCCTCTCAGTACTAGAAAGTGAAATTTCCATACTGCTGTAAGCAATCCAGAGACTGTTTCAAGCGCTCACATACCTGTCAAACTCCCAACAAATATTCTGTCAGTGTCATCCGTGACCTCTCATCCAGGGACTCTTGAAAGCCCATCTCCCCGTAGGAGAGTCCAGCTGCAAAGCCCCCCTCCTGCCCTCCCAGCACCGGGGCCGTCTTCAGCAGGATGGTGTCAGACTCTGCCTCCTCCTCCTCCGCGCTACACCCCAAAGGCAGGAGCTCTCTCATTCATTCCTTGCAGTTAAAGCTGTCATGCAGTGCTGAGAACATCTGTGGCACAGACTTAAATAATATCAATCTACTTACTTTTAAAGTCAGACCAACAGGAATCTAATTTAAAACCTGGAATAAAGTTGTAAGTATATGACTTAGCCTCACCAAAGCCAGTGTCCTTATGTGGGTAAGATCCACTACTTCAGACTGAGCTTTGGAAACAGGCTTATACAAATTTTTGTCCCTATGCAAATGGAAGCATTAGCTCTGAATTGCCTGGCTTTTGCTAGCTTATATCAGATTCAAAATTATTTTATGCAGGATTTTAACATTTATATTCTTTAATGCCTCCAACCTTCTTGTCTGCCAGGCAGCTGTTTAGTGTCCCCTTGGATCCGCTCCAGCTGGAGCTGAATTCAGATGTCAGTTTGGGGGCTCTCCTTTCTGACATCAACTATTATTCCTTTAAAAGTGCAAATAAATAAAACTGTAAATTAAAAGAATCAAGAGGAAACATGTGCAGAGGTTTTTTTAATCTTTTTTTTTTATTATTCATCAAAGGCAGCTGAGTCCCTCTAGTGCTTCCGTGTTGTGCTCTGCACTTGTTCCAGCAGGAGGATAATGAGAAATGGAAAATATAAGGCTTCGTTATTTTAGCATATCCCCAAATGTGTGTATTGGTTCACTGGGAGAGAAAAAGGAGATGGACATTACATTGCATTTAATTCACTTCTAAATCTGCACAGACCTGCTTGTGAAATCTAATTTCTGACATATGCTTCAAAAGTTTCCACAATTAACAATTCCACAAAAGTCCTTCCCTTCCCTTCCCTTCCCTTCCCTTCCCTTCCCTTCCCTTCCCTTCCCTTCCCTTCCCTTCCCTTCCCTTCCCTTCCCTTCCCTTCCCTTCCCTTCCCTTCCCTTCCCTTCCCTTCCCTTCCCTTCCCTTCCCTTCCCTTCCCTTCCCTTCCCTTCCCTTCCCTTCCCTTCCCTTCCCTTCCCTTCCCTCACACAGTTTTATCTCAATGAAATACTTCTAATCAAAGTTTGGCCTCTGCAGTTAATTCAACATGTAATTAAGATTAAGATTAAACAAAAGAAGGTAAGCTTTTCTTTTGTCTCTCTCAGGTTTAACCAGTGCTGCCCTAAATCACGATGGGTGTAAGCATGCGCTTAAGTGCCCTGTTGAATCAGAGCTGTACCCACAGACATCTTTCTTTTATTAAAGTAGCTACAGACAAGGCCAGTTTTGTGACTCAGTTTAAAGAGTACTTCATGTTTTTGCTGCTTAAGTTAATTATTCAAAGCCCTTGGTAGGCAAAAGTGGATCATATGTGTGAGAAACGTAAGTAGTACAGACTTTAGTGGGATGTGGTCAATATCTATGCAACTTTGAAGCCATTTCTAATATAAATGATGCCCTGGTGATGTCCGATTTAGCCACTGCCCATCTGCCAGACATTGCAGAATGACCCCCTTTTTTGTGCCTAGCTGTGCCTTCAGTGTATGTCTTTGAGCATCCCTCTTTCTTGATATTGCAGCATCCTTTTTTTTTTGCCAGTCTGGCTGTCAGAAAATTGAAGAAACAGAATAAGAAAACCAGAACTGAATTGTTTTAAAGCTTCATATTTTTGATGGCATTTGTTTTCAATTAGAATAAAAAATTAGAAAGGATTCCCCATTAACATGTGTTGCTTGACAGAGAAAATTTTAATCCAAAGAATTGAATTTCAGTTGTTTTCTTATCCCTAATTTCATCTCCAGTTTTGTATGTGAAAGATCTTACAAAGTAGCAGTATATATTTAAATTGTTTGGGAGAAGACGGGCATATTGTCTTAGTTATACTGAAAAATATATTGGTGCACAATTAAAACGGCCACTGCTTTCAGCTTGCCTGATTATAATCTCTACCATATGACTTCCCTCTTCCCTTAGCTCCAATTGTTCCCACTATATTGGAACAACCAGCTCCTTTTTGTGCTTGTAGGAAAATATATTACAGTTGAGCGCAACTAATATTGGAGAAAATATTAATTTTCAAATGGAATATCTGGGAAGAATCATGAACTGGTAGAAACTCAAATTAGTTTTATAGCATTCTTACAGTATATTAAGGATGACAGATTTTGCACTGGTTCAACTTAGATTTGGGATGCTCACATTTAAATATTGTCCAGGCATCTGGGATCTCATTAGCTTATGGTCATAGGCTGCAATCCAACAAAAGACTTTATTCCCTTTTATCCCTTATACCTCAGCTTACAGGCAAAGGTACTGTATGAAACTGTACTTCTATTGCCCAACAGTAAACCTCTTTTGCACAAGACCCTCTTACACTGTCGGGTACCGTAAAACAGATCTGCGAGTCCAAACGATGCTAGTTTCTTCTCCGGCAATAATCAGCCTGCCCCAGGCTCCGGGAGCACAAGCATTTATTAAAGCACCATGTTCATAGCACCACTTGTTGTGAACCTGTTAACTATGTTTTGACTTCCCTTCTGTCGACATAGGTTGTCTTGCGTTTTCAGGGGGAATATCAAGCATGAATGCATGTTTGTAGCTGCTGTTTTACTAGGAAAGCATCAAGGTTTGGTGCTGCCACAGAAAAGCTACCAAGCGGGCGCTGCTAGGAGAGGTGGCAATCTCCTGGTCTGTTCCTTTTCTGCCTCCACATGTTATAACAATGCACTCTGTTTATGCAAAATGGGGCAAAATGCAAATGTTTATGCAAAATGAGGGCTATTGCTGAATGCTTACTTACACTCCTGTTGTAGCCTAGACATGTCCTAGGGATTCGCCTCTGGTTTTGGGGGTGTGGAGGCGGGCGATCAGTTTGCTATGTTTGGGTGACCTTTGCTAGGGAAAGCTTTTCACCTAATTATACCCTCTTTGCCTTGAGGACTAAGCAGTCGTGACCATACCACACAGGATTTGATCTTTGCTCCAAATGGTGGTTGGTAGGCATGTTTGCAACTGCATGGGATAAAAAGCTTTCCCAGGTGTATGAGGCCCACAATAATGTCAGGCTCTTGAAGCAAAGCTGTGCGAGCAATTTCATAGCCAGCTGATGAGCAGAAGCCAGACATTACGGTGGGAGTGTTTCTGAGGAGCCTGGGCTATTCTTCTGAAGCTGCCTTTCCAAATTTCTTTAGGAGTATTTTCTTCTCCAATTCCCTAACCTAGCTAGTGGGTTATGATATTTTGTGTAAAATTTTCCCCCCACCTAGACCATATCACCTCTTTGTCCCACAACATTCAACAAATCACATTACTTTGCATCTGCTTACCCCCTTGCGATGTGGCAATGATAAAAGCAAAAATCTCGCTTGTTTTTTTCTGTACAAGGTGTGCCAGACTTTACTGACACATATATAGGGCTTGGAGATGTTGATTTGAATGAAAGCTACTGTGAAACTACAAACAAAGGAATCCAGTTGCCACATTACAAGCTATGTGGAGCTGCATTTCAGAAAGTGAAATGCCAGCTTTGCTAGTACCTGGCAAATCAGAGTGCTGTTCATATACATAGCTCTGGGGCCTTTATGCTCCAAGTCGATGTCCTGACATTAAAATTACAGCTCTGAATATGCTCAGGCAACTGATGGCTCTGAAATGCAGGTATCAGCTGCTAAAGTATGTATCAGCTCTAGACAATTTCAGGTTTTTTCCATACCAGATATATAGAATTATTTCTTTACTCTGAAAGCTCAAACACAACCAACTGCTATAATAGCAACCAGCCTTTCTCTGCTCTGAAACCACATGTATTACTATCAGTGGCAAAATAGTTATTTAAGCAACACCAACATCTCTTCTTTATATGACAACAATTGGACTAAAGAGAGGGGAACACAGAGGCTTAAGAACCCTTTTTTTTTTTCCTATTTACTGTTAATACCATTTCAAGCAGTAAATCATATTATTTATGATTTTAACAGTGCCACAGGAAAACAGCTATTCCAAATTTTCTAGTAGCACCATTTACAGTGCTTACCCAGCATAGTTACCACAATTTTACATCTAATCAGCCTGGAAGGTAGTTCTCCAGCATAACTATTTTCTTCTTCAAACTCCCAGTTATTTTCTAAGTTAGATGGTGAAGTTTGAAGATTGGGTTCTGGAGATCTAGCCCTCAGACTGGACTTCTGTCCCAATGCCAAGCTCTTTAAGGCCACTGAAAGGCTGGAAAGAGTTTTTCCTCAGTCTCATGATGCCTGAAATGGCAAAGAACTACTCACTACATTGCTTCCATTTGCCCCAGTCTGCCAACAGACTTTAGCTTTACCAAGAACTGGAAGACCACTCAGCCTTGAAAGCAATGAAACCAAGGGTGATTAAGGAAGACGCATTTCTTTCATTTAGACACCTGCTTCTCCCCACACCTCTGAAAATACTTGAAGATACAGATTTCATCTACCAAGTCCACACTACTCAGTTAAACCCATTTATCTTATGACATCAAAATGTTAAAAAAAACAGGCTATAGCATCTGGCTTCTCTGAACCTGGGAGGAAGCTGGACAAATTTGGCTCCAAACTGGAGGGAGATTGTCCTCAGCTGAAATGCTGGGCACTGGAAACCTCCCACCCAACCTGTCAAGCTGGACAGCCGAGACAACCTGGTTGAAAACAACAATCTTCGTCTAGGGTCTGAAGCCCACTTGGGCGTCAGTGGAACCAGTGGCCCTGGCCCAAGGAGAGAGCGCCTGGGCTGGCAGAAAGCACCAGCTCTTACACTCACCCCAACACAAGCTTCAGTACCACTTCTGCTCCCGGGAGCGTGCCTTATGAGTCAGTAATGAAGTGTTGCGATTCCTGCTCACAGTAACGAACGTGCACACAAAAAGCACTGAACTATCCAGTCCTTTGTAATAAAAGCTATAAATTGCCAGACTCTTGGTGCAGGGGATGTGTTTAATTGTGATCTTGATTGCTACACAGCTAAACTATGCTCCGCTGTTTTTGCTTGTTTCCCTTTGCTGGGTGCCCCAGAGCAGCAGACTTCCTTGTAACTAAAGGGCGCTTTGGAAGGGAGCAGTTCTTTGATTGCATTGCTTAATTAATACATTATTTGGAGCACGTTCTCTATAGCCCAGCTCTATTAAAAATAGGATATAATTTCACGAACCATATTACTGTATAACAGATGCAACTGCTGAGAATTCATGATCTAGTCAAAGAAAAACATGTAGTCAGTAAACTATGACTTGGAAATGCAGTCTTGGTCAGCTATGCTACAAATATGGGTAACGAGTTGACCTTCTGCTGCTATGTTTATGCTCTAAAGAAATGAATGCCACCATAGCAAATAGGCTGCCATTATATCATAACTTTTTATAGTTCATCACTCATTTTATTATGCAGTTGTTTGCAAGAGTGTAAAAAAAGAAGTTGTTATTGCCATCTGTTATTGTAAAATACCGGATGTGTTTGATTTCCCTTACCCCCTCTGACTCCTCGCTTAGCTCTAGTTCACCACGGGCTGATTGCTCTAATCGAGGTAACGCGGGTGAAGCACTTCGCAAATGCAGAACACTTCAGCACCTTTTGTTAAAAAAGGGGGGGGAATTTGCTGCATTTGATTGGATCCAAATCCCTTCAGCATGAAAGGCGGTGGCTGTGAAACACCATTTTTCTCTCCCAAGAGCCTCCTTAAGCGCTACTGCGAGAAGCGAGAGTATGTCAGCACCTTGGGCTTGCTTTAATTGATATGGGTAGGTCTGGGAGAAGCTGTTTCCTCCGCAGGGCTTTTTTAGCCTTGCCTTGAACGTTTCTTCTAGGTTGATGAGAGCAACTTTGGGCAATCACCGTCACCCACAAGTCAGGGGATCTCGCCAATTCTGTAGATATAGTAGGGTCTTGCAGTTTCAGGACTTTGGGCCCTTAAATGGAGAGGGTTTCAGGCAACACCAACCGACAGCTACATGTTAGGAAATGAAGTCTACAAGGAGAAAGAGCAACAGCAGAAAATGAAAATAAAAACGCATTTTTTTCTCTTGAAAATGTATATATTCCTCATTTTAACCTGCTGTAGTAAAATATACATGTATATATACATATATACAATTAAATAAAGTAATATTTGTTGTATTTATAAATACTCTTAAGTATTTATAAAAACAGAAAGTGATTGGCTCCCTCCTAAATAATGCTAGAAATAAAATGTTCCCCAGTATTTTTGCATGTCAAAGACAAAGTAATGCTCAATGAAGTGTGACGTGATGAGAATTTTTCTATGTGCTTTAGAGGGGCCAGGATTTTATCCGTGGAATAAAGTGGGAACTATTTCTGCAAGACAGAGTCCAAACATTGGCAAAGGAAGTTTTAATAGATTTTTACATGACACAAAGCCAAAAGTATTCATAAATGACTGATGTCTCAAATTCCATGGCAAAAATCCTACTGAGTTCAACAGAAGATTTTCCCTCAACTGCAGTGGTCATGAGATCAGAAATGAGGGAGCAAAAATCAGTTTCTTGATGCTTAGTGTGTATTTTAACATTATAAAACGTGTTACCAACAGCGTTAGAACAGCTCATTCATACAGTACTTCTAATTAGAAAAGCATGATCAGGAGGCCCTCCAGAAATTTGTGAGGGAAACCTCTGACTGCTAGCTAATGGGTTTGAATTTTGACTGCTGCTTTCCCAGTAGGGTAAGGTTAAGTGGAGCAGGTAAAACTGCTACTTTTGTACATATTTTGTTGGTTATAAACACCACTAACAGCAATACTCCCTCTGTAAGCAGTTATTAAAACCAGTGGCATCAGTCTAGTTGCACTCCATTTTTTTTAAAAGATGAAACAACAGTGCTGAGCACCCTCTTAGTAGTTAAGTAATAAAATACAAAATTACCCCCTTTAACGTGGTATATGACATTATGGGTAGAGTTTTCCAAACCCCTTCACTAACACAGTCAATTAGTAGCCTAAGTTACCAGTCATTTTGAAAAATGTGGTTTAGCTTTTTTCGTAATAGTGCCTTAGGTTCCAAACTCTTTCCGCTCGATGGACTAGTTTTACTTCAGTGAAATAAAGACGCTCCATTTCCAAAATTTATAGGGTTCATTTATTACCTCTAGTAACATATTATACTGTATAAATACTCTATCCTTGTTATATGTCCTTTTAAAAAAGCGATAACTTAGAAGATCACATTAGACAAGAAGTATAAAAATAAATACGCTCATTATATGCATTTATTACAAATTATAACCCTTCCCAGAAGGCAAAGAAATATAAAATACTTATAAAGTATATAAAATCTATAGTAATATATTTTACTATATACATATGGAAAGCCATATTCTCTCATCGTCTATGGACTGGCACAAACTTCAATTATGTGAATGTTGGCGTATTGCTGTGGATGGACCTGCTATCCTTCAGCTTTGTCTTCCCGCCTTATCAGTGATTTGAGCACTACAAACCCATCAGAGGCAACAGGAGAGGTTCCCATTCATAGCGGGTTTCTTTGATCTTTTTTTTTTAACCCAAATGCAAATAATTTCCATTGGCTGGGGTAAGGTAAAAGATTTGAATGTGAAAGCATGACTCAAATGCTCACAAATGCCATCAGTCTGGTCGACAGGATGGTAGGACCAAGCTCGAATCTGAAAAGCCAGTGGAAGGTATGCAGAAGGCACAAAGAGCAACTACTCAGAGCCACTACCTGCTCCATGAAGATTTCCACTTTTTCTAGCCTCTGGATTACATATGTCACCGCAACGGCATCGGAGTGGACGAGAGAAATGGACAGGCACATTGGGATGACATAAAGATACTTTAAAAAAATGACATTCTAGTTATTTGTGGAGTTGACTGACTGTTCTTGATATTTCTTACTCTTTACAGGTAGAGAATATGGCTTTATTTTTATATAAAACTATTCTCTGAAACAATAGCAGCCATGAATGACATAGTTAAAGCTCCTTTTCCAATCCTGTTTTTTGCCCTTCGTGAGGTAGGTAAGCCCTGACCAGTTATTTAAGCTATCTTTCCACTCCCCTTTCCCTCCCCTTCCTACACATGGGGACTTGATCAGTACCACAGTATAAATCCAAAAGAAGGGAGAAATAACCGAACCCCCAAATGTTTGCTTAAACGTGTTTTGGGCACTGCTCATGTTTTGTTTAATTTGTAACAGACTTAAAAAAAGGCAATTATAACACCCTCGGGCCTTATCTGCTGAAGACGAGCAAGTGACATGGGTCTGCTATCTTATCAAATTTTCAGTTGGCAGGGTATTTTTAGGATTCAACGCCAACTCAAGCTATTTGCACTGTCCCACCTGAACAGATCCTCACCACGAATTTCGTATGCAAAAACACATGCGCTGCCTCTAGCCCTCTGTTTTTCAGTGCATTGTTCTGAAGGAAAAAAATAAAATAAAAAAAATTTAGCTTTCCCAACTTATACTATTTAACTGCAGTCCGTAACGTTGCAGAAGTCTATTAGGTGTTTTGGTTTCTTGGAAGGCTCACAGCTTTCTTGCGGCAGCACGCTGCCGTCGTAAGAAATACATTTCAACAATCTCTTCTTGAAACCTTTCCCGCACGTCTTCGAGCAGGGCGACCAGTCCCCCAGCTGCCACTGTGGGCAGGGCATGTCGGCGCAGGGACGGATGTCGCTGGGCTTCAGCTCCCGGGCGCAGTCAGCAGCCGGCCGCCCCCGGGGGTCCCGGCACTCCACCGCCCGCCGCTGCCAGCCCGAGCCGCATGACTTGGAGCACTCGCCCCACTCCTCGATGACCCACTCAGAGGAGATGATCTCCCTGATGGCGTTGAAGGACTCTTTCTTTCGACTGGGTGCCTTCTCCGACCCAGGCTGCGTGGGCTTCTTCACAAAATAGGTGAACTTGATCTTCGGCTGTGGCAGGTCCCCCACCGTGAGGACCTGGATGGTCAGAGGCTCCTTCAGAGGGCTGAAACTGCGGATCCTCTCCAGGGCAGCGGAGGAGCCACTGTACCTCAGCACACTGCCCTTGTAGGTGATGTCCTGCTCCAGCGTCGACAGGGTGTAATCGCCGTTGAGGATGTAGGTGCCATCTGCAGCTTTGATGGCGAGGAAACTGCCGTCGTGTCTTGCGCCCCTGTGGTTTCGCTGCTTCACCTCGATGTTCGTCGCCCCGGCTGGAATGGTGACGACGTCATGGTAGCCAGGTCTGCCCAAGAGAAAACAGAAAGACTGAGTCCTCGGCTCTTCCCTGCAAAAGGGAAGAAGCTGCCCAGTACAAGACTGAATTTCATCTGAAGCCAGAGCGTTAAGCTCATGAGCTGCCGACCTAATTGAATTAATGGATTAAGGGATTTGCAAAGTCACATCCCACGTTATTGCTCCGGCAGAGGCATGCCCACGTGGAAGGGGCTTCCTTTTGCTGGGATCTGACTGTAAGTTATCTTTAGTCAGGTGGCTCCGACAGATGAAATCTCAGTTCCAACAATAAACTGGGGCAACACCTCACTGATGTGGAAACCCAAAACTTACACCCACAAAACATTCACCAGAACAAAATAATAGCAGCAGTTATACACTCACTTTGCTCTAACAAGTGTGCCAGACACTTTCTTGCAAGTGGATCCGTTACCACCGCAGATACCGCATTTGTCAAACTTCTTATTGGATCCTATCATACGGTCGCAGCCAGCCTTTACGCACTGTCCCTGGACGCAGACGGAGGTGGAATCGGGGCTACATGGGGTACCATCCACAACCTTTGCAGGAAAGAAGCAGTAGGGCCTTTGGTTAGAAGATGCACATTGCTTTGAAATTGGGTAATACAGACACATACAAAATATGGACAGGTGAAAGACCTGCAGCACCTGTATTTTCAAGGCTTTTGAAACCAAAAACCAAAGCAGCCTATAGATAGTTGGTGGTATGTAGTGCTACTTCATCTCACTTGCAAAAATGATGCCATGGTGACAGGAGAAAACAACCAATTTCATTTTCTGTTAACACGCCCCTCAAACCCCTCCACCCACAAAACTGTTTTTCTCATTTCATATAAAGAAAGAATGTTGTTTTCTAATGTCACTAGAAGGTAGTCATGTCCCTGAAGTACAGGACCAAAATTGCTTTTAATGGTGTTCAATGTATCTTCTATTTCTAGGAGTACTGCACTACAAAAAACGTGTCATCTGTGTCATCGCCCTGGTAGTTATTGGCTCTCAACATCTTACGACAGTGAATTCAAGTAGCTATGCAAGACAAACATTTTTCCTTCTGTTTATTTTAAGCTGTCAGCATATTAGTAACTGGTATGAGAAAGCACCAATGTTTTGGCAAAGAACACCCACAGTTTTCCAAACATATCTCAATGTAATCAAATTGGTGGAAGGAGAGGAAAGGAAACTAGGGTGGAGTGGATAGAAGAGGCAGTACGTGTGAAATAACTGGAAGGACTGTGCCAGAATATTTAAAGCATGCTTGCACTGATCAAGCTGTACATGTAGGAAGAGGAGAAGGAAGAATCTAGCTTAAATACAAGAAGGACATAATTTCAGATTTCTACACTCCTTGACCCTTAACTTCACATAAAGAGTTAGAGGAAATAAAAATCTTATTCATGATGAGATGGAAGAGGTATAGTTTTGAAGTACCTTTGGCTGTAAAACAAAGAAGTATCCTGTTCCTTTTGCTCGGCAGACCAGCTTGCATCTGTCTTTTGGAGAGACACCGGCAAACTTGGGAGTCCACTCCACTGCAGGTCCGCTTCCAAATGGAGACTTGGAAAACTCATTGTGCTTTTCACATTGTTCCTCCCTAAAGGTTTTGCCTGCAGGCAGAGGAAAGACAGGTGGACATTAGATCATCTCTTGTACATGCTCTTCCTCGACAAGATACCCCTTCCTCCGCCTCAGAAATGGGCAAAAGATTACCATCATTGTCCGGACAGTCCTCGATGTTACATGATCTGTATTGCACCCGCTTCCCTTCACAGTATTTCCCCCCGTTCCTCGGGACGGGGTTGTCGCACTCCCTGAAGGAGTACTGCACTCCACCGCCGCAGGTCCGGGAGCACTCTCCCCATGCCCCCCAGGAGCCCCAGCTCCCGTGCACCGGTGTCTGGAATGACAAGCAAAAGCAGAATAAAAAAGTTAATGCAGTAAAAGCAAAACCAAACCAAGCCACAAAACCCACAACCATGCTCATTTTTACCTAAGCCACTTGTAAAAAAAAGCTCCAAGTTTGTTTTATTAGCTATCTGCCTCCATTTATTCAAGCTCTTTTAACTGATTACTCCCACTGAAGCATTATCTGTGCTGCTCTGCAACCCAGGATATATTCTGATGGTTTTTTTAATACTTACATCATAATGCTTCTTCTCAGTTTTATTCACACACTTGCCATTCATGCACCACTTCCCTTCCCCGCAACTGGTGCCGTCTGCCCAAGGGAAGTGTTTGGTTTGGCACACAAGCAGTCCTCCAGAAGTGCCAGTACACCACAGCGTCGTACACGTACTGGCTGCATCGGGGCAGTGCTTGGACTCATCTCCAAATGTAAACTGGCACTGTCTGTTGGCGTCGTACAATGTGCCAGGCAAGTCAGAAGGAAGCTGAATTGGTTTGTGAGGCTTGTCCAACAAACACTCACCTGAAAAGGAAGAAAAAAGAAAAAACAAAAAAGCAGATGATGCTGTCAGTGAGTTCGGTTTCAAAAGGGAAAAATATATTTCCATCTCTGGAACTGCATTTGCTTTGTAGCATAAGTCTTTGAGCCAATTTGTGCCACCGTTTTTGTAAAACTAAGGGTCTTCTAAATTCATTTGCAGGATATAAAAGGTTAACTGTATGCTGTAGCAGAAAGCACTCTGTTAAGAAAAAAGAAAGGAAAAAAAAAAAGCAAAGCAGTAAAACACAAGAGCTTAAATGCCACATGAATGGAAAGCTTAATAATCTTACCATGACCATTATCCAAAAATGTTGTAATCATGTAGGCACTACACGGAGACCAAGGCTGGCTGCGATCCAGATTGGAAAGCATAGATGCCATCATGTGGAAATCCCGGCTTATTCCATTAATACCAGCACACTGCTTTGCATCGTCATGAGGCATGTTAAACACGTGGCCTTAACAAAAAAAAAGAAGGAAAGTTTGTGATTTTCGGAAGTCTGTCCTATGCATTACCAATACTATTTTAAATATTACTCTAGAGCTGCTCATAACCTGATCTTTAAATAATAACCTGAACCTGAATACTGCCAAACTTTAAGCAGATGGCACTGTATCTTCGCTCCCCTCACAGGCTTCTCACATGCTTTTTTTCTGCAATCAGCCAAATACACAGCTCTCGCAGACAATACTGTGCAGACCGGATTTGCTTTCCACAGTTCAACCCTGCTACATGGCAAAGCTTTGCCTCCTCCCGCCTGCGCCGGGGAGCGCAGGGTGCTCCGTGCCCAGCAGGGCGAGCCCGCCGTGTGGGCTGGGCAGCTCTTTGCCTTACGGCATCGAGCTGGCTTCAATTAATCACATGAAATCGCCTTTCAAAGTTTCAAGTACCTAGTTCATGGGCTGTTGTAAAGGCAGCCTGTAAACCGTCGTCTTCTATGATAGAGCAACTGCGGTTTAGATCACAAACTGTTCCCACATCAGCCATCCCAAGAGTATCACATGTCTTGGCACCGCAAAGGTCCTGTAAAAAAAGGCAGTTTCATTATTAATCAGATCAGAGACTTAACCTTGGCAAGAAACACCCAGCCCTGGCAGTTTGCCTTTACTTATGGAAAGAGCATAAATATTCAGCACTTCAATGGGTATGATGGCAAAAATCTGTCTTTGGAACATACACAAGGGTTACACGTAGAAATAAAATGCATAATTTCCATACTAAATCTGCTAAAAATACACGAGGCAGAAATACGTTGCGCATACTGTGAATTTCACCTGAGACAGTGCAAACAACAAAATAAACGACTAAATAAAAAGCAGTTAATTGCATTTTTAGCCTACTTTACTGAAGCTGTGATGACACAAGACTGCCTCTGAACACTTTTTCAGAGGTGTCCTGGCAGAGGGGGCCTCTGGGGGTAGGGAGAATGGGCATGGGGATGGATTTGACCTCCGTGTCCCTCACCTGCCTGGTGAAGAGGATTGCTGTGTCGTAGTGTTCGGCGTGCCGGTCACTGGGCGGGTTGTGCTGCTTCTGCCAGCTGCAGAAGTTTCTCAAAGTCAGGGCTGCGTTGGAAGAGATATCAGGTCCCTTCCGCTCCTCGTAAATGACCATGATTTTCACCACCACGAGGCTGATGGAGTTGCGGATGCTGGGGTGCTTGTACAGCTTGGCCGCCACGGAGAGCAGCGTCAGGAGATAGTGCTTCAGCCCACTGCCGTGGAACTCGGCCATGGACTGGTCGGCTACCAGCATGGTCTCCACATAGCGGGGGCTGGATACGAACCTCTTCTTCCTTCTGCTTCTCGTTTCTGCATTAAAAAGAGCGAGGGAGAGGGAGGGAAAGCACAGGTTAGCGCAGAAAGAGAAACACCGCTGTCAGAGAGCACCGTAAGGCACCCAAAACCCACCGATACTCAAGGTTTGCACCCAAGGGATGTACCCCACGGCGCCGCGCCCGGCTCCCGCCCCCAGACTTCGGCAGCCTCGGCTTAATAACCCCCGGAGTCGCCGCCGGGCGGAGGGGCGATACCCGGACGCGCACCCAGGTGGGAGCACCTCCCGCCGCCCCTCGGGGTGGGGATGAGGGGAAGCGCCGGCCGGGGCCCCGCCGCCAGCCCCCGTCGGGGCGGGGGCGCAGATGGGCGCAGGGCGAGGCAGATCCCCCCTCTCCTCTCCTCTCCTCCCCTCCCCGTCCCCTCCCCGTCCCCGTCGGCGCGGCGCCCCGACGGTACCTGCGTGCCCGGCGGGCTCGGGCTCCGGCTCCGGCCCCGCTGCCTCCGCCCCCGTCTCGGCCACGGCGCAGCGGGCGGCGGGGGCGGCCCGGCGGGTCCCGCGGAGGCGGAGGAGGTGGGGGCCGCGGCGGTGCGCGGTGCCGGGGGCCGGCTGGATGAGGTACTGGCGGCCCCGCAGCGAGAAGGCGCCGCGCATCCCCGCGCAGAGGCTGAGGGCGGCGGCGGAGCTCGGGTCCCGGTTGACGGTGCCGGAGTAGAAGCAGCGGGAGAGGTCGTCCTCCGCCGGCGGCGGCGGCCCGCCCAGGTACTGCAGGGTGAAGTCCGGGGCCAGGAAGCTGCTGTCCGGCTCCAGCTCCAGCGTCAGCCGCTCCCCGAAGGCCTCCAGGCGGAAGCGCTCCCGGCCGCCGGCAGCGCCCAGGCGCCGCGGCACCACCAGCGCCTGCCGCTCGGCGGGGAGCTGGGCGCTGCACGGCCCCAGCAGCGCCGCCAGCACCGGCACCAGCACCGGCACCGGCAGGCGCCCCCCGGTCCTCATGGCGGCCGCCGAGCTCGGGGCGGGGGAGGCTTGCTGCTGCGGCCGCTGGCTTGACGGAGCCCTTTTTATTTCTTTATTTGTTTAGAGACAGAAATATAGTTGGAGTTTTTGCTTTCGGGTTTTGGGGGTCTCTGAGTTTCTCTCTGTTGGCACAGGGCCGGGCGGGCGCCGGGTCCCGCGGTCACTGCAGAGGCGGCGTCGGCTTCCCCATGGCCGGGGCGCGGCGGCGGGGAACGAGGGTCTGCAAGGGGAGCAGCCGTTGCCCCCGCCTGTCTCTCCGTCTGCCTGTCCTCCTTCTCTCGCTGCCGTTTCTCCTTCCCGCCGCCTCCTCAGCTCTCCCCAGCAGCAGCGGTCGGGGAGGAAGCTCCGGCGAGTCTCCGCTCGCCCCTCCGGCAGCCCCGGGACGGCCTCGCCTGCACTTCCACGGCCCCACGGAGCGGGGGGCGGCGAGCGCCGAGAAGCCTCCCGTCCTTGCAGAGCGGAGCAGAAAAGTGAACGCTACCCCCGGCCCTCCGCGCCGAGCCGGCCGGGCCCCCTTCGCTGCGGTCCGGGCGCCTCCGCCGTGCGGGGTGAGTGCGGCTGCCGGGGCGGCCGCTGCCGCCCTTTATGGGGTTTGCCCGGGCCGCCCCCACCCCCGGCGCGGCCCGCCGCCCCCCGCCGCGCCGCCCCTCGGCCCGGGCCGCTGAGCTCACTGCGTGCGTAACGCGGCCGCGGGCGGCCCCCGCCCCTCGCCTTCCCCCCCACCGCCCCCGACGGGGCGGGACGGGGCGCGGCGCGGCGGGCAGAGCCCGGGGTCGGCCCTTGGCTGCCGGGCGGGGGGCGGGCTGCGCCCTGCCGCGGCGCGGCCCCTTCCCCCGCCCCCGCGGCTCCCCCTCCCCGGGGCCCGCCCGGCGGCGGGGGTGTCCTTCCCCTCGACCCCCGAGGGCGGCCGGGCTCGGCCTGCGGTCGGTGCGGGGCGGGAGGGGTCCGCCGCCGTCGGCCCGCGCTCAGCTCCGCTCCGCGGGGCGCACGTCGCTCGTCGGAGCGCCTGGACGGGCTGCGGGCGGCCGTCCATCCCCGCCCCGCCGGCCGGGGGCTCGGGTCTCCGCCCGGGGCTGGGGAGCGGCAGGTGGACGGCCCGGAGCTCCTGGCGGGGACGGAGGGAGGGAGGGAGGGGGGAAGGAGAGAGGGAGATCCCTGGTCGTGTTCGTGGTTTGTCCTTTTCTTTTTTTTTTAAAGAAAAGCAATTCCTGCCCTTTCATGGCCCTAATAGCTACAGTCAGCTGTGCACCTGTACTTCTGGGAAGTGGTTCCTCCTGAATCACTTAATCACAGGCATTTACATAGGTGCAACCAGTATTTTCCTCTGAAGCTATAGCCAACCGTAGTGGTACAGCTACTCCACTTGATTCTTTATATGCAACACGCGTGTGAGGTGCGCAGCCCAAGTAATACTGCTTTCTCCTTGTTGAAGCCTTTTTGGAGGATGAGGGCAAAGAAGTGGTGAGCAAATGTGTGAATGAAAACAGAAGCAGTGTACCTGTCAGTGGCAACTCCTGGACTTCCAAATTAAAGATGCAGTGTCAGTTAACACTGCATTTTACACAAGTGTAAAACTCAGAGGTTGAAAACAGAAGTAGCAGAATATATTATCCTTGTGACAGAGTGAGCATTGCTAAAATGTCATGTATCCGCTATTCCCTTAGGATGGAGTGTCCCATTTATGCTGCTAAATCTAAACCAAAGGGCTTTCTTCCTAATTTAAACTATGTCAGATAAACTTGGAGCCACACTTCCATGTCAATTGCACAGTCTGATTGCCCGCTAACTTCCGATGATACATTTATTTCCCATGGTGGTCTGTAAATCATACAAGTCTAGAAATGCACATTTTTTGATGTTGTGCAAAAAACATGTGAAAAGATGAACCCGATTTTCCAGTTACTTATTCCACAAAAGTGCTGTTGTCCCACATAGCGATGAGCAAAACCAGAACTGGGCCTCAAATGAGGGATTTTCCTTGGTACACAGCAGGAAATGCTGGACTTTTTGAGCAGTCTTGGCTTTGAGAGGCTGCAACTACTGCCCGTTAAGTCAGGAGCGGAAACATCCATTCAGTTACAACAGAGGCCTAATTTTTTCCTCGAGTCAGACATGTGTGCCAGTCTCTGCCCTTATCTTGGAGATCTGGTAACGTGTACCCAACTCTGTCGTGCTTTTCCTAGGATAAGAAAACTCACAACAAATGGTTCATTTGTGCTGTTAATTTTGTGTTGCATATGATACATACCCAGCAGTTGGATGTGTTTTGAATACATAGGGAATTACAAGTTTAAAAGTCTAGAAATACAGTCTATGAAACATAGAATTGAAAAGAAACCATTTTTATAATTTAGTTTTGAACTTAATGTGAATTCAAAATAGTTATGCTTGCAAAGATATTAACTAAAAATACACACACCTCCTAGTCTGTCGGCGTAATCGGTGTAACGTGTCGATCAGCGGGGACTAGAGCTAGGCCACTCCGGTGTCCACCCAGGACATGTCCACCCAGCTGCCGGGTGCACCTTTGTGGTAATGTTTTGCCGTTACTTTTTGGTTTAACATCTTCGATTTGAAAGGTCCCGACCACCTTAAAACGGCTTTTTTGGTGTGACAAGTCTTTCTGGTTTTCCACCAGGTGGCACTCGCCTATAAAGAATTTGTCTCGAAGAGGGTTTCAGGGTTCCTCGCCCAGGTTTCAAACCGGGCTCTGGTGGAGGGACTTGCGTTTTTGTACTCTTCTCAACAGTTCCGTGATTAAGACAAAAGTTTTCCTGGCCTTTATATAATATCCAGGAAAGCGTTTTAGTGAAGAGCTCGGCAATTGCCTTGTTTTCCCCTCGTTGCTAGCCGTGCTGCTGTGAACGCGCAGGCCGGCGCGTAAATACTTTGCGCTATGTGAACGCAACTCAAGTTGGGAAGGAACATTTACAAAAGGTTTGCTTCCTAACCAATGTGCGGTGTTGCTACACGCCACCCGTATAGTCTCGCAAATGTATAAATCTGTTTCCGTGAATAACCCCAGTGAGTTTAGCTGGATTATTCAAGACTAGAAGGCACGTGCACACGTTTGCAATCCGTATCCTATCCAATCCGTATCAACTCCAATCATATTTTGTGTAAATCGAGATTCAGAAAGGTAAACGTACTGAACTTTTGCAGAATTTCAGCTAGTGGGATAAAAACCTAGAAAAGGCATAAAACTTGTCTTTTTAATACATTTCTCATGCTTCTTGGAAAAAAGCTATTAAGGGGATACCAAAAAATTGTAATGCAAAGTAAGCCACCAGATGGAGGTAATAGATCATCGTATTTTAGTTTACAGTGCAGGAACAGATTTTTAGGGCTTAGACCTAAGTGTTATCAGTATCTGAGCAGTATTAAAAATGGTGACACTTTAATTTCTTTGCCAGTGTTTGTATAAACTGCTGTTTCCAAAATTAAAAAAAAAAAAAAGCCCACACTTTTTCAGCCTGTTTGTTTAAATGCTGCAGAATTATAGCTTCCTTCACAAACTTATAATTTAGAATTAAAACAGCAGGTGGCACATTAGGCCCACTGAATAGGGGATTAAAGACCTGATGCTGTTATAAAAAATTCTCAGAACACTTCCAATAACCTTAAGCCACTTTTTTGGTCGGAAATTCATCTGATTTTGCAGAACTCTTTTCCCATCGCTGCTTGTGACTACTGAAAGGTTCAGCCTCAATCAATGCTTCTGTTCTAAGCACTCTCTTATTAGTTGTTGAGCAGCATGAGTGGTTTGGCTTCATGCGGAGGAAGGGAATCCATTGCCATTCAGGGCGAACGACTGTACTGAACAAGATTATTTATGGAGATTGTTCCTCTGTCTTTTGTGATATGCATGATTAGTTTGGGTTTTTTTTCCATTTATTTATTGATTTTGATGTCATTAACAGTTGCTTTTTGTTAAGAAGGATAACAGGGATAAGAGAGAAAACCTCTGATTTTGCCTAAGTGTTTGGATAGTCGGCAGTAATGGAAAAAAGCAAAACAATGTCCATCATCACTTTAATTAGAAGTATACATTTTTTTTTAGGAGGAGGATCATGTGATTTAACATGGTTATCTGTTTCCCCATAATTTCTGCTTTTACGTGAGCTAATTATCAAAGTTGCTGAAAAAAATAGATGCAGAAATTTTGGGAGCCCCCAAATTTTCTTCCTAAATAGCCTATCTAGGCCTGTATGCACTCAAAATGAAGCACTGCCAATTCTTTCTGCTTTCCATTAGTAAACTTATATCAAAATTGGATTCAATGGGAACTTGGTCTACCTCTGGCTGCGTGAGTGAAACATTTTATTATTCAGCAAATATAATGCACCGGACTTTGATGTTCAGGCTTTAGGTTAGTTCAATTTATAAAGGTAAGGGCAGCCAGGAAGCTTGATTTAGTTTAAACTCAAGAACATTTGTAGAAATAAGAATCCATTTATTTGGTGCTGGTCCTTATTTAGAACACAAAGAAATTTTCTGTAGATTTCGCACTGACTGACGTAATACCACTCCTATGATTTTAATGCAATTACAGGCATTATAACTGATGGCAAAATTTCCCTCTTTAACAATTTTTTATTGGGTACCGGTAGAAGCATGTGTAATCCAGGTCACCTTACACATCTCCTAAAGACTGCTGAACTATCTTTCAGCTGCATTTTTCTTGGGGCTTCTTCATACAAGTTTTTACATCTGGTTTATCTGTTTGCTCCTGAAAAATGGCGAAAAATGTATTGAGTTTTGTCCACAATAAAATGTTTTCAACCATTTTATCATTGGGCAGGAATGGAGGGAAATGAAAAACAGGGAGGGCTAAAGTCAGTTACAGAGCGTAGGGACTGCAGCCATGGGTCTTGTCATTCCCTTACTGTTTAGTGGGCAGCAGTAAAATCCCCCTAGTCACTTGTGGCTCTCGGTGTCCTCCTCGTGTTATAGCCACGAGCCATAGTGTTCTCCTGACACTAATAGTAGGACAGATCCAGTGATGGAGATGCTGATGTGGGTCGTGCTTGTGACTGATGTGGAGTGCCTTTTCTTCTGCAGCTGCCTGCATCCAAAGGAGGATGGCAGTGCATCGCTAACGGTCTACACGGGCTGATGCGCCTGAGCTGAATCAGCTCTGTGGGGAAGGCCAGGCTTCGATCTTGACCAGGAGTTGGCCACATTCATAACCACGTGTATAAGTGTCTACTGTAGTATCCCTATCTGATCTGAGACATCAAAGGCTGCTAGCACCTCCCGGCTGTTTTTTGATTGATGTGCTTGTTAGAACCTGTGAGCTAATTCATTTTAACTGATATGTTCGAAGAGTAGTGGAGGCAAAGCTGTGCATATATTTAATACAAGTTTTCTGGCTAGATCAACAACACCTAGGAGATGGCCTAGCATTTAGTTTTATGTTAACCTCTCCCCCCAGATAGTATCAGTCACATACCATAGCAAAAGTCTGTTAGCACAGCACTGTAAGTCTGAAGAGGGAGCTTTGCATAAGAATGTGAATTCAGACATGACTGTATCGCACATAAATCCACAGGCAAGTGGTTTAAAAGACTGTTGAGGTCTGACATATGTATCTCACTTTCTGGTGGGAGAAGTATTCCTACTGAAGAATTTGTGTCATCATCTAAATTGCTTGTGAACAGCTGACCTAAATCCAAATTTTCATGGTCAAAACAACTGCTAGTGTCAAATATACAAAAAAATCTCCTTGGAAAGGAGGGATCAAATAAAAGGAATCAGGCAAAACAAAACGTTGCATTATAGTATGTCTGTGAAAGTGTTTGAGAAGTTAAATATAACTGTAACATTGGCTGCAAAGTCCCTCGGCAACTGGCAAGGAGCACATTCATGCATACCCTGAGCTCCATGACATTCTGATATTTTTATCACACTGCAATTTCAACAGATACCACACTTTCTCTATGTACTTTGGACAGAGGATTTCACAAGTGCTGCAAGAAGTGTTACAGTTTCTGTGAAAGTCCTCATAATGAAAACTCATCACTGTACCTAGTAATAATTTTTTACCTTCAAGACGTCTGTGTGATGTAGGAGACAATAGCCGTCACTTAGCAGATGTAGACATTGGCCATGCTGATTCCAGGGAAATTTCCATCTTGCTAGACGATGCTCTGGTTATTGCTCTCCTGGTCTACCTGGACAAGTGCTGGTCATTCTTTGTGACCAGAGCCTATATAATACTAATACTCCCTATAAAAAGTATCAATAAATTTGAACATAAACAACAAATATTTTCTGTAGTGTTAAATTTCAAGCTGGGCAGTTCCTTCACCCCAGTTCTAGCACAGCCACGCAAACAATGGTGTCAGCTTAGCAGAGGGTGTGATGCATCGCAGCAAGTGGTGGAAACGGGCAGCTCAGCCTGGCAGGCAGGGGAGGGCAGGAAACCCTCTGAGCTGGTGTTGCTGTCCTACCATTACGGGGTCTATTAGCTCATTGCAATACTGCTTCCAGACCTAAACTGCCACGTACACATCGTATTGTACTGAACTTAACGTGCATGAGGACGTACTAATATGAGGATCCATTTTACTAACCTTCCTTTTCTTCTTCATATTCTCCCTGTATCATTTTAATAGCCTCATTTACATGCTTTACCTTACCCGTATTTTTGTTTCATCCCCTCTTACCCCACCCTTCCTCCCTGTTATGCTGGATAATCAAGAGTTGGCAGTAAGTGTATTTAACAAAAGGCAAAAAACATTAAGGAAAGTGATTAACCACTCTCCACTCCCCAAACAATTTATATACATGTTTAGACTCATCTAATCCATGCTTTGCTAAAAGCTGGATTGGATGGGGTTTCCTCTTGGTTTGCAGGGATGGGGCTGGGCCTGTCGAACTGCAATTCTTGGGGCTCCTCTGGGTCTCAGCTTGTTTACTTGTTCTGAGAGGGTTCCTCTTTTACTTTCTGTCCCTTTCCAAAAAGCCTCACCTTTTCTATGTGTGTCTGAAGATGGCCGCTGCTGGATAAATGGCCTTTGTTGTAGCATTTGTGTGAAAACCTTCTTTTTGCCCGGCACAGCTTTCTTCCCTCTTGAATAACCATGACATCTAGGGAAGAAAGTTAGACCCTTTCTAAGTGTGGTTATAAATTCATGTATGGGGGGGTCAGTGTATTGTCTGCTCTCTGTTATAGTCCAACACACTGCTTGAGGTTACCCAAAAACACAGTTTAAAGTACAGGCTTGTATTCATTATCAGGTTCTCCATCACCTATGACAGAGATATTACACTAATTGCAATAATCAAGGTAGCGTTCAAAATGTTAGATAGCAATTTTCCCCCTTTTCTTTTTCTTTAGACATGGGTCTTACCTTTCTACACCTTGTGAAATGTTTTTCTGCAGTTACTATAATGAAAAGGAATTCCCCAGACACCAGTCCTAGGGGTATTTGGTATCCTTTATAGAAGTTAGATATCTTGCATTTTAACATCCAAATATCTTAGATCGCTGTCACCTTTGCTGATACTAAATAATGCCCAACTTGTGCCACACTGGTGCCTGACACATAGTAAAAGCCCTGCTCAGTACAGTCAAGGGTAGATTTTGCTAT
This sequence comes from Ciconia boyciana, assembly GCF_034638445.1. Taxonomy (NCBI): domain Eukaryota; kingdom Metazoa; phylum Chordata; class Aves; order Ciconiiformes; family Ciconiidae; genus Ciconia; species Ciconia boyciana. The sequence continues at coordinate 114,820,200 of NC_132934.1, forward strand.
ACGAGCAGGCAAGAAGCCCTCTGCCACCTTCTAGAAAGAGTGAAAAAGAAGAAGAATTTCAGTTGCTTCAAATACGTGAGTCACCTCTGTGGTCCTCAGTATGCTGAGGACATGGTCCTTAAATTTACTGAGGCACTGACATTGCTTCCTTTGCCTTTTGGTAAAACGACAACGTCTTCCTCTCTCTGTGGTCTGACATCTGGATCGCTAAGACCAGAATATCTGTAGACTGTGTGGAACCAGAAGATGCTACTCTTTCTGTCTACGTTGGCACAGAGGTGGACGTTATGAGCAGTCTTAACCTTTTCAATGTGTATTTTAGTACCTACTCTTACGTACTAGGTCATGGTTGGTGTTTTCCATCTTAAGTCCTGCTTTGATTTTAAATAAGAGCCTATATTGGCTGAGCAGCCACTGACTTCCATAAGACTTGCATCACAAATGGGAAATGGCATTTATAGTCTCCTCTGCTTACTGTCGGGGTTCTTTCTCTTAAGTCTGCGGCTTCAAACCAACATGCAACAGTAGCCATTTGAGAAGTAAATGGGGAAATGCCTTTATTACTCAAAAAGTGGAGTGAAACTTTGGGGAAAAAAGGGTACAGAATTGAGCAACAGTTATGCATTTCTGCATTCAGCAGTTGAATAATAAGCCTCAATAGGTCTGAGCTTTTCTCTTCTACAGAGATATGTCAGTGCAACTTTTTAAAGGCCAAAAGAGTTGCTAGTCCCAGTGTTTTCACTAATCTCGGCACTACCTGCAAGCAATTGTAATGGAGATCGTCTTGCTGCCAAGCTGGACTTGCATCACAAGTAGAGAAAGTGCTAGCCAGCCAGGCGTGAAATACTCTTGCTTGTGTCTCTTTTATTCAGAACTGATGGAAATAACATGTGAGTAAAAATCTCAGCAGTACATACCTCAAGAGAGAGAACCTTAAAAGGCAGCTTCACTTAACAGCAAATTTGGGGATTTGTATCAGGATCTTTATTTAGATGCTTTAATCCAGGCATTCATCAATTTATCCCATGACCTAAGCAAATATTTCAGAAATGCTGCAAGAGATTATAATGCGAAGTCATGTTTTTAAGAACAGTTCTATGTGTCTTTCTTTAATATTTGCTTTAATATTAAATTTAATGTTTAATATACCAAAATAGGGTAACATGTCTCTCTAGCTTTTGGGAGACCTAGCTGTGCTACAGGCTCCTTTTGAGATGAGGAGCAAATCACCTAAACTTAAGTCCAACACAAGCCATAAATACGTAAAAATCAGTTACTGAATCCAGTAGCTGGGTCGACTCTATTTTTTAAAAGCTTGTTGGATTTCAGGAGCCCTAATTAATTACCTTCTTCTAAGCATTATATTTTTGACTCCCTCATTGTGCTTATATGGCTCTCAAATGAGCAACTCACAGTCATTAAGGAGTATCTCCTCAAAAGCCCCTAGCAAGTGTTATCTTTATTTAACAGGTAGAAAACTGAGATACAAAGATATTCAGCAATTTAGTAGCAATAAGACAAAATACCTTTGTTACACCAATGCACTTCATAGACATTTGCAGAGCCTCCAGCTCTGACATAACTTGTTTCAGCTATTTCAGGACAGGGCTCATGATGTTGCTAATCTGTTCTTGCTTTTTGACAGTTTTATCTACATATGGAACAGGCTACCTCTTATTTTTTTCTGCTTTCAATCCCCCTTGTTTTCTAATGTTAGTCTGGAACTTCAGATTGCTTCTTTGCACTTCCTTAATGTTAAGGAAAAAGTAAATAGAAATCCTTGTTTGCTCTCAGGTTCAAGGGCACATAAGTCAGTAAGACTTGTTTAGGTGTCTTGGGATAGAACAGACACCTAAAAGGTTCTGAATATATCTGTACATCAATGCTGACACATTGTTTTGATCACAAGGTCAGCTGAGCTGGATGCAAGACTTCATCACAGATTTTGCCTGACACATTGGGATGCTTAATAAAAGGTTTTAACACTAATCTTAGGCAAAGAACTATAGGGTATTGTGGTGGGTTGACTGTGGCTGGCTGCCAGCTGCCCACCCAGCGGCTCCTTCATTCCTTCTCAGGAGGACAGGGGAAGGAAAGTAAGACAGAAAAGCTCGTGGATCAAGATAAAGGCACGGAGATCACTTACCAGTTACTGTCATGAGCAAACCAGACTTGACTTGGGAAAAATTAATTTCATTTATTGCCAATTAAAATAAGAGTAGGATGATGAGAAACAAAGACAAAATCTAACCCACTCTTCCCCCTACCTTTTTCCCTAGGCTCAACATCACTCTTTAATTCCCAACTCCTCTGCCTCCCTCGCAAGTGGCACCAGAGGATGGGGAATGGAGGGTTGTGGTAAGTCTGTGACAGTTCCTCTTTGCTGCTCCTTCCTCCTCAGATACTGTCCCTGCTCTAGCATGGGACCTCTCCATGGGCTGCAGTCCTTAAGAGCAAACCTGCTCCAGTGCGGGTCCTTCCCACAGGCTGCATGCAGGGCATCCCTGCTGGGGTGCCTGGAGCACCTCCTCCCCCTCCTGCCCCTCTCCCCTTGGTGCTCGCAGGGCTGTTTCTCACACTTTTCCCCCTCATTCCGCTCTCTGACTGTCTAGTATTTTGCCCTCTCTTACCCAGGCTTTCCCCGAGGCGCCGCCATCGTGGCTGCAGGGCTCAGCCGTGCCCTGCGCTGGGGCCGTTGGAGCCGGCTGGAACCGGCTGTGTCCGGCACGGGGCAGCCCCGGCCTCTCCTCACAGAGGCCGCCCTGCAGTCCCCACTGCCAGCGCCTGGGCACCTGCACCTGGTACAGGTACTCTGATTAAAAGCGCTGCAGAAAGGCGATGCAGAACAATATCCTGTAGTTTTCACTTTCTAACTCATTGTCTTTTTGCCTGACTTCGCTGTCACTGTCACCTGCTGCCCTTCCCCTTTGCCTTTTCCCTCTGCCTTTCTCCTTCTGGCCCGGGGCACCAGGGAGGGGGCAGCAGAAGCAGGGAGGAAGACTGCTTGTGGTGTCATGTTTGCCGCTGTCACAGAAACTAATATCCTCAGCTTTTCTCATCTGCCTATTCACAGTATAAAATGTTCCCAAGCCGTGCAAAAATCTAATACCAGGCTCTCTGTTCAGGAATGAAATGCTTGACGAAATCGATCAAACCATTTTTACTAGGCATGGATCGATGATATCCCATTTTTGGCTGTTCCTTGCTGACACTTCCTCTGCTCCTCTCTGAGGAGGGCACGTAAGGTGAGGAGGCCTCTTGCTGCCCTCTGCTTCCCTCCGTGCGTATGCACCTGCTGCTTTCCGCCATCAAGGGGCTGGATCAGCCGGGTAGCTGTCAGCAGGACGGGTGTGAGCGCAGGGGCAGTGTGGGCCTCCCTTTGCTGCTCCCTCCAGTTTTTGGAAGATTTTAAATTGCTGTCATAGTTCACTGCAGAGTCACGCTCACTATCTCCCCGGCCGATCTGGAGCAGCTCATGTGAGCCACTTCTCTGGCACATAACCTCGCTTGCACAACTCCATATTAAGACTATTAATACACATTGCCCGCGTGAGCAACCCTCGTTGCAGCAATGTAACGCATAGCTCAATCACATAATGTTAACAAAAAGAACTGGAGCAACATGTAGGCCCCAATCCTGGAAATATTTATAGTTAGGCTTGACTTCTAGCATCTTGCTAACCCCTCGAGTGTTTGCAGGATTGAAAACTTAATAAATGTTGGCTAAAATATTCTGTTTACAATTGATATCAAGAGGAAGCAATGGCTTATACAAGAAATTAAGTTTTTAAAACAAAACACCCTTCCATCCATCCTCTGTGTCAGTTCATACTGTAGACACTATAAGAGAGTGCGGCAAGAAATAAACAGTCCCTTGTAAAGCAATACCTGGATTTGTGTTTTCCCTCCTGTTACCGGTAGGTCTTCTGGAAAAACATCATTCCTGCTTAAGACCAAACATCAAAAAGCCAGTCAACAAAACTTTCTTTTTTAACTTCCATTTAGCATCGCTAAGTTTCTCCTTTTGGCTTTAATACGCAAACCCTTATGCAAAGGCTTCACTGTTGTGGTGTAGACACACTCTTTGATTTCCAGTGGGTATAAAGTTAAGCATGTGAATGCATGTTTGCAGGAGATGCTTGGGCCCCCTGTTGATCTGCTGCCTTCGCTGTGCCACCAACTCTTTTTTGCATAGCATGGCACAAAATATATTATTATTTTGGGTGATAAAGAACTAAAATCAGGGAGCATGGGATGCTCATGAAACCTTTTCATTCAGTCTTACTTCCATGAGTGTCATGGGGAAGTCACAGCATATTTGACTGAATGGTTCAGGTTGCCAAGTGCATGCTTTAAACTTAAAAGCTATACTTAAAGCAAAAGTAGAGGTTTGGGTATGTGATTAAGGTCTATCAAGGAAAAAAAATCACAGGTTTTGAAATGTCTTGAGTCTCCTAGGAATATGTGGGCCTAAGAAGAGAGGGAAGGGGCAAAGTAAGCATGGGGAAAGCTTTTCCGGATATTATTACATCTACCAATTAATCTCAGTATTTTGACTCATTCTTTTATTGTTGAGTTCCACCTTCTGTTTATTTAAAGGATTGTAAGTTTTAATTCAAAATATATTTAAATATGTGATTAAAATATTGAGGACAGAAAAATGCATAATAGTTTCACATGGAATCTTTTTTTTTAGCGGAATAATTAATTTTATTGCCATCATTTCTGATCATAAACTGGGCATAACTGGAAGGCAGGCGTCACATACCCTTACCCGCTAGCAATGTCCTCTCCTGTTGTGAAAGAGGCCTGGGTCTGATGCCTAGTTTGGCCACCGGCTCCCTAGGATCCACAGGGAGTACAGCTGAGGCAACCCCAAGTTGGGTTGCAGTTGCCTCTGCCTGCCTCAGCTGCGCGCTGAAGCCTGGGCAGAGGGACATCTGTGTGCCCCTTGCGAAATGCAAGTGGGTGAAGAGGTGCGAGAGTGTCCTCCAGCTGCTTGTGGCCGATCCAGGCTGTTTTGGGCTCGGTGGAGCTGCTCGCTGAAGTCATGTGGCCGCCAATGGGCTGCTCTTCAGTGGTGCGTTGGCAAGAGCAGTGCGGCGCTGGGCTAGTCCAGGGGCAGCCCAGGATAATCCCATAGGAGTTAATGAGGGACATGGACTGGAGGAGACTTTCTGGGTGTCTGAGGCTGACATGCCAAGGGGAAGCATGGTCTGGTTACATATTATGTGGCTTCAAAGGCATAAACGAAAGCAGCTAGGGCAGCCCCTTCCCTGAGACCTCCAAGGTCCCATAGGAGGGCTCCCTCTGAGCCTGGACTTGTTCTTATACTTACAAAGTAGAACAGCATAATTCCTAATCAGCTGGAAAAAAGAAAGTCAGTGCTACTCTGTGCTGCTTCTCTCACCAACATTTTCTTTCTTGATTATTAAAAAATCTCACAGGTTGTTGCTCAATAACATTTATGAACTGAGTGTTGTATAAAAATCCTAGCTACAGCACAAATATGCACAGCTGTCAGATGTAATGCACCTTTTAAAACCAAAGCATCATCAGGTATTTTAGCAGAGAGGTAAAAAAATTCCACTTTATAAAACCATACATTTACATAATTCTAGTGATGCCAACTGAGCTGTCATTGCTTTATATGGTAAATACATAAGCTGAAATAGGTTGTCTAAAGAAATTGCTAATAAGACAAAAAGGTGAAATGAAATTTAACTGAGAGGGCCCTGCCAGCTTTATTAATGTGGATTTCAAAGCTCTCCAAGAAAAATGTTATCTTTTTACCTTTTCAAAAGAATTCAAACTCAAACATAGTATTGGAAACAAGCTGAAAAACTATAAACACTCAAGCTATGACATCAGACACTAAAAGCTCAGAAACTGTAAGAAGTGGCAACATTAACTCGTGCTGTTTGCTTCAGGGAGGGCAGAAAAGCAAAAGTCAATTAAGGTGAGGACATCCGCTGCTAAAACTGCCAGCATTTGTTGCTTTATGTTAATCTCTGTGGCCCCAATCCCACAGTATTTTTCACATACCGGTGGACAGCTGCGCTTGAACAGAGGCCCATTGACTTCATGTCATTTGAGCATCTCTTTTGCATTCGAGGGCTTTGATCTGTGTGGCTGGAAGTCTCTTCTTAGCTTCCGTCTACAGCAGTGTCCCGGCACACACCCACTGCTTTCTTAGCACAGTGCAATTCTTCTTGACTGCTGCAACTCTGCAAAGAACTATGGAAATACGTTGTGCGTTTAACTCCCATTAGATCATTTGATTGTACAGTTATGATGTGAGAAGTACGAAAAGCTCTAGCTGTGAGCAATATAAACGGTGGTTGTCCACAGGCCAGACATTTAATTATTAGTGCCAATGAAAAGAGACCAGATTATTGATGTTGGAGGCCTCCGCATCCATAGCCTATGTGGCCTCTCAATGGGTGCAGTTTCATGATAAGGCCTGCTGTAGGTGCACATGGGTAGACCTGCTTTCCAACAGGAGGGATGGAGAGAAAGGGCACAATGGCTGCAAAATCGAACTTGATTAATTTCTGAACTGAATTACACTTATCTATCTATTACCACAGCAGAGGAAGGGATACACTGATGAAGGAAGTACCTTCCACACTCATGTCCCTAAAATGCTACAAACTGTACATACATAAACTCCCTGCTTGGGCTTATTTCAACATCCAAACAAGCTTGTGAGCAGTGTTTGATTATCCAAGAGTAGGGGTATGCAAACCTTCCGACACCTCCAAAAAGCCTCTAACAAACACTTGGACTAGGAAGTGGTGCCTGGGGAACATTTCCACATGAAGATAAGTTTAATTGCAGACATCAGCATTTTCCTGGGGAGGCTGCCTTGTCCAAAATTTTGCAGTGTGTGCATATGTCATTTCAAGCCTAACAGCTAGCAAAAAAGGATCAGCTGGCCCCCTAGACTTCAAGGCCAAACGCTGTAAATATCTACAATAAATGCTGTTCCACACGTGAGTAATTCCTTTGGCTCTGTCTGTGCTGTCTCTGAGACCATGAGTCCGGGAGCACAGTGCGAACCTTGACCTGCTCTTTGTGGGTCTATATTGCTGGCAAGGGGATATCCAAAGCCCAGCTACCTCCAAGCCCTGTACTCTCCCTGTCGCACGTGAAATTAGGCTTTGCTATGGGGAGTAGCTCGTTTGTCCCAGGGTAGAATGGGATAAGAGGTGGAAAGGCCTCGCATCTCATTAAGGGAAAAGGAAACCCTGCTGAAAGCATTACCTACTTCACTACACTGAATTTGTTCTTGCCTAAGATGAAACCAGTTGACCACTGACCTTTTCAAAGGGACATTGTCATCTAATCCTATTTTAGACCATCTGTGGAAAAGGCAGGGTTTTATGGCTAGATTTGGTTATTAGTTACCACATACCAGGTACCATGGGCATAATATTTCATGTATGCTTTTAATTCTATGGCATCACTGTAGGTGTTAAGTTGGATTTTTGGATGCTTGGGTTTTTTTTTGTTTTTTTTTTGACATATGATCTGTTTTTAGAGCTAGCAGGAATATGGAATAAAGACAGAATATAAAAAATTAATTTAATGAGTTTACTGTTGGTCTTATGTTAGGACTCAGAAGAAAGAAATTTGGTGATAAAGAGCGTGACTGGGATACATAGAGAATTATCTTATAAAATAGCATGAACATTGGCCGAAGTTGGAAAGAAACAGTGTTTCTAAATAGGAAAATATTTTGCTGCTGGGGATTTGGGGATTTGTGTGCTAAGAAAGGGCTGGGGGATTTCTTTATGAAGCATGGAAACACTCCCAGCAATTCATCCTCACATTGAGTTTCTTTGTCATCTGACTACTGCCACTCAACCATGTATGGTCTTCATGTAACTGTGGCTGTGGGGAGGGCTGGAAGCATTTTGATGCTGGAAGGAGACTGAAATCTCATAATTAAAGGCACATACCTTTTTAAACAATTTCTCCTGAAAAAAGAAAAAAAATTATGCAGAAGACTTGAGCTATTACATAGGTGTCTGCTGCCTATCCAGGTAATTTGCAGTTATCATGAACCAAACAGTGTAAGCGCAGGGTGAAATTTGATTTTATGAGCGTGCACATATACTCCCGCACCATAGGAGTGCCCTAAAGAAACTGCAGTATCTGTCCTGTTTCAAAGAGCTACTGCGGGCAAGGCTCCTCCAACACATTTTCCCTTCAATTCTGAAAGTTGGTACAAGATCGATACAGGCACAGATTGATGCATCCCCACAACAGCCTCGCGCCAAGCAATAGAGGCCTAAGCATGTATTTTCTCACCCAGCTGGCGAGCATCAGTCTGCCTTTATGGTGTAATTACACCTGCTGTCACCGGTTGTACTTGTTGCCTTCGTTTCACCGATTCTGCCAGGCTGGGCCGCCGGTGCCAAATAGTGCCCTCGCTCCTGCACCCCTGACTAGCACAGCCTGAAACCAGGGCAGCCCCCTTCATCTCTGCCCATTTGTTCTTTAGAGAGCTCATACACATTGGAAAGCAAAATCTTACGGAGAGCTGTAATCTAGGATAAAACCCCCAAATGCTCTAGAAACAATTTTAGGGAACTAGTAACACATGGCTTCCTAGCCACGTGAATGATGGCAAATGTGTGACTGATTTGATTAAGTTGTTCTGTAGTATTAGGACCACCCAAAAGATGGCACTAAACAACCTTTAGTCACACACACATACACATGAAATTTGCTAATAATACTCAAATAAATAGTTCACTAGCTTAATTCTGTAGTTTTGTGTGCAAAAGTAGAAGTAATCTTAGATAATTCTATGTTAGACCAACAGGAAAATTGAGGACAAACACTTTTATATGAGCAGATAAACTTTGTACTGTAAATATTACTTTTCTAGACCCACACGAAAGCATTCATATTTTTGTAAACATGACTGTGACATTTGGTGAGCAGTGCAAATGTGCTAAAATTACTCAGGAGTTAGGCACTGCACTTAAAATATTTGTTTCTTTAGGAGCTACTGATGCCATTGCTGTACACTGACCTTTGTATCTGTGGTTATTGGGCCAAAAGTGCTTTTATTTATGTGGGTGCAATGTGGAGTCATTACACCAATGCCCACAGAGCTACATGGAATGACAAGTGTTAGCAAGGGGAAGCTCTGGCCTGTTGTCGCTACCTTTTTTAATAGGTAGGGCTGATATTATTTTGATTTTTGAATTAGCTTAGTTGTCTGTGATGGGAAGAACAAGACACGTTTCTCCTAGTCACCTTCCATTTTATGATGGAATAGTTGAAGGAGGAAAAAAGATCCCTTTCATATTTATAACCTCTGAAAACTCAGTAATGGGATCTAATTTACAATAAACCCTAAAGATGAGAGTGTCCACAAAAAGTGCTGGAGGAGGAATCCTCACATCCCGTAGGAGTAATTTTTTACTATGACTTCAGTTTCATGAGTTTAATCAAATACCACATGTTAATAATAAATGATACAAATGAAAGAACACCTTTGCTTACAGCAGAAATCATTTGGGTACCAAAACGAGTTGAGAGATCTGATGCCTTCCACAAATGTTTGATTCCCCTCTATTATGAGGCTTCTCTTTTGAATGTGTTTGCCTGTAAACCTACAGCTAAAGTAGAAGGATAAAAAGAAACTTCCCAGGAACTGGGAGAGATGTAGTGAGAATCTAGCAGTGTAAAGTCTGCCTGGATACAAAAACTTCTTTCACCAATTTCTCCAAAGCTTGTCCTCTCAACAAGTCTAATATTTTGCTCACTTCTGCCTTTCTTACTGCCACAGCCAACATGGATGCATACAGAGTGTTGAGCTCTCCATGGCTCTATGCTCTCATTAAATTAAAGGCATCTAGATCAACTGTATCAGCTCAGAAAAGGGAGTCAAGGTTTTACATTTGGGGAGGGTTTTTTTCCTTTTTTCTTTTTTTTTGACAGCTCAGGTAAGGCATTTGGCTCATATAATAATTTGGTTATAATATGGTTATATTATAACCACTATTTGGTTATAAGTGAAAAAAGAAACTTGGGTGCCGGGGTTTTATTCAGGGAATGAGCTGGAGCATATTCAAGAGAATTTAGTGGCACCTGTGGAAAAACTGTGCACAGACATGGGAGCACCAGCTGGCTTGATTACATTTATTCACCATGCAGTAAAGAAGCCAAAAAAGAAGAGATAGTGGAAGTATACACACAATGAATGGGCGAGGAGCTGGGTTCTCTTTGTGCTTGTAGCACAGCAATGACATCTCCTCACTGAGAGATTCTGTACAACGCATAGGATTCAAAGCCACCTTATATTTCATGGTTACATTTTGGATCTCACTGTCACAGCTTGTTGAAGCTAAAGGCTTACCAATATTAGATGTGCAATAGAGATACTGAGTTGTAATAACCAGTACTAATATATAATTCAATAACTGACTTTAAAAGCTCTGTAGTAACATACAATTTTAATATTGTATATCAAGGCTAAGTGAAACAAATAATTTTGCATCTCTCCAAGGCCTTCACAATTTGATTTTAAACAACTTCATATTAGTAAAAAATTCTGCAAATAAGTCTTAGCATAAAAACTAGATCACTCCACAGGAATATATTTTGGGTGGTGGGAAGAGAGCAAAGCATTCTTCTGACAATCATTGCAATATGTATAACCTTCACATTCTGAGGGGTTTTGAACTCACTGAAGATATTTTCTATACCAAAGATGATGTATAGTTTCTTACACAAGCTTAAAGATAACTTTGCAATGAGGACGTAAGGGGGAGGGAGCTGGAGGACGTCAGGGGGAGGGATGATAGGGAGGGAGAGAATCTGAACTGGAACATTACTAATTCTCACAATGGTAGCTCAGTGAAAAAAAAAATGCTGCAGAACAAATCTGCCTTCATCCAGTCAATTTTTGGAAAGAATTATAGCCATTTGGAACTGAGTTTTTACTTGAAAACTCTTTGGAAACAGATACTGCTCCCAAGCACTTTCAGCCCTTTTGAGACCTGGAATGAGATTCATCTCACTGAGCTTCAGACATCTGCACTGTAGCTGTCTGCATCTGAACCCTATGTCCCTTTGTCACTGGAAAGAAATACACATTTGTAATGTGCAATTCATCTAACCTATTATGGATGTCTACCGTAGGGTAAAATGAATAGCATGTGTGAAGTGCCCATTTTCTCTCTGTTGAATCTAAAAGGCACCTATAAAGACTGTTTCAGATGCAGATTCGGAAGTCCATGAGAGGAATGGACACAGCATGAGGGGAAAGCCATCCCCAGTGTCAAAATAATTTTTTAAAATTTTTGAAAGACTATGAAAGAGTTGCTACAGTTTTGTGTATTTAAACTTAAAAAAAATTAGTAAGAGGAACAGTGTAATACACACAGCAGACAACGTGCCACTGGAATAATTTATGACAGCAGTGTTTGTCTTGATGGACCAACTTGCATAGAAGTCAACCGTTGTACCACAAAGCAGTCTGTAGAGCAGTCTGAGGCCAGGGGTGGATTTCTCTGGTCAAAGGTGGAAGGCTTCTCCGCATCTAATAACCTAGACACTCTCCACCTCCTTTATAGTCAATGGAGAGAAACAAGAGCCTGGGGAGCACAGCTCATCCTATCCTAAGGTCAATGGCAAGAGGCACAAGTCTTGCAACTTTCAAGTGCCTACTTTTCTCTGTCAATTAGCAAAGGTGTCTGGGTTGACTACAGGCACTTCAAGAGTTGCTGTAGGCAAGACCAGTGCTTCTGTCTGCAGCGGGGAACTGCTTCTGTGGGTGCAGCTTCAAGAGGGAACTTGAATGAAAAAAAATAACGAAGAATGTCAACCCGATGCTGAAAGCAGCTGTAAGAAATCCTGGTAAAAGAGGAACAGTTGTTTTATATTGCTATTTTGGAGCCTAGAAGCCCACAGTACGTTCCTGGCTGTGCTTCTGCTCACTGTGTGACTTAGGATAATTACGACTTTTCTGTCTTCCAGTTGCTTCAGCTGGGAAACAGGGGTAAGGATATCTTCTGGTGCCTCTTTGTTTGTCACCACTTCATTTGACCTGTGTAAGCACAGGCAAATACTGAAATCTTGCAGCTCAACTTCACAGTTAAGGGAAACTTGGGGATATTTGAAGCTTATGCTTCAAATGGTGACACTCTGTTTTAGCTAGCTCAGTCCTCATCAACCCAGCATAACTTGTTTGGGAGAAAATCCAAACAATTAATTAATCAGTGAATCCTTGGAGATACAAACTTCATTTTATTTTGTGGCATCATACGTATATGCTTTGCCTTTTCTTCTCATTTCTTGTCATTCTCCTGTTGCTGCAATGCATGCTGGCTTAAGTTTGGGAACTCGAGACAAAAGCGGGGAGCAGACATCCCTGTTGGTGTTACAGCCTTCCTCTTTTTTGGAACTACTCCACAGTGAAGGCTTGTGTAACTCCACCATTAGCCACACAACTCAATTGCACACTAAGAACATGTGTAAGGACGCCACTTGATGACTCCTGCCATTAAGCTAACCAGTGGGAAGGGATTTTTAAATACTCTGAAGTGCTATTGCAATAGCTCTCTGTTTATTGTATAAAAGAAGCTAAAATGCCTAACATAGCTATATAATACATGACTTGTATGGAGGCAATGAAAATCATTTTGAAGGCAAAAATCTCAGTAAGGTAGGTACTTCATGGAAGAAAAAGGGTTTTAATCAGTGAGAACTGCGTTAACACAGAATACCAGGCGATACGGTCCCGTTGCTGAGCTTGGAAGCAAAACCATAGTAATACCGGCCTCACAATTTTGGATTGGACCTGTGTCTCTGCTGTTACTTTTCCTTCCCCTCTATTTTTCATAATTTCAGGCTTGTGTACTGTATGTGCTTTTGGGTGCTTACACTGTCTACACTGTATTTCTGCAATTTGTTTGCAAACTATCTTGTAGGCTGAAGCTACTGTGGTGGAAATTATTAATGATCACAATGTGTGCAATGCCTAATTAGTGATGGAACTCGAGCCTTATCTTCTTCTCACACCCAGCCAAAAATCCCAAAGTGACTTGTATCATGATGGTTGTGTTGCATTTTAATAAAACTTCCCAATTCAGTCTATAAGAGAATTCCTGCTTTTTAAGTGGCTGTTCATCTCATTGTTATCATGATTTTTGATTCATTCAATTTTTTGACATGCTTGTACATTTGTATTCATTCGCTATACAGGAGCTTGAAAGAGCAGCACATTAGACTGCTGAAGTGGTCTGTTACGATGTTTTCTCATAATAAGAAAGCATGAAATCATCCAACTATCTGCTGGAAAATGTGCTAATTATTTTCTAAGTGGGTAAAAGGTCACAGCCAACGGGGCAAGGGAATGCAAGCTCCGTATAACTGTGCATTGGAATTAAGCCTAGGGAGGGAAAAAATATTTATAAATAGAGTCCATAAAAATAATTGTGAAGCTTTTCTAAAAGCTTTACTGTGTTGTCAAACAGGAAATTTAAGAATTATTTTGTGTCAAGACCAAAGACTTACTCATAGAAGCAGAGTCTTGGTACTGGCAAAGTACAGGGACATTTTATTTTCAAATTCATAATGCAAACTTTGATCATCATGCAGGAAATACACCAGACTTAAGAAATCCCACCACTGACCTCTATGGTAGAATAAAACTAAGAGAGAAGGGGAAATAGCTCACCAATTTTTTAATTACTATTATGCCAAGACTTTTAAGAGAGTTTGAATCCCAAACGTGCATTCTAAGAGAGGAAAACACTTTCTTTCATTGAACAGTCCTGGGGGGTGGCTGGCTTTTTCTCCCCCTGGCACCTCCCTGAGAGGTTTTTTTTTTCTTTTTTCTTGCATGTACGTGTGAAAATACAAAGTCATTTGAAAGAAGTTCACTTAGTTCCTCAATCTCAGCTCACATTTGTTACAGATTTTGTTTGGCTTCCAGTTTGCCAGAAGGGAAGGGGAGAGTGTGCTCTAGCCAGGGAATGCTGCTGTCCACTGAAAAATGTGTTTGGATGGAGGAGCTCTTTTTCATGGATGGATTGTGGCTTTTGGCAGCAGAGGTGGCAGGAAGCCGTTGCTATAACTACTATACCGTTAAAAAAAAAAAAAGTCTTTAAGTAAAAAGACATTTTTGAAGTTATGCTTTTATTAACAATCCTGGTAGAATCAATCAGTTCAATATGATGGGTGACAGGATACTGAATGTGGTCTCTTGGGTGTACGCTAAGGATATGATTTTAGGGCTATATTCAGGCATTGGCTTGTAAGGTACATAGGGGAGGAAAATATGTAGACAGCCAGAGAAGCGAACATAATCTGCCTTGCGTGGGATTTCAGGGCTTGGCTACAACCACACTATGGTGTTAAATAGCAGACTAAAAAAATAATAATATATGTTTTTCAAAAACTTTAAGAGTAGGATTTACAAATTCACTGAAATGATTTAGAAGCATGAGTTACATTTTAAGTCAACACTAAGGACTCTGCCTTAAGTGTAGACATAATTTAATATTTATCTATATTCAAGTGACAGATACTACTCAGATAAAAAACCCCAGATATAGTTGGTTAACACAATATTACTGCAGTAGACCCAGGGATGGTTTATACTAGGTCAAACCCAGCCAACGGTTTTTCATCCTCAACATTACACCACACATTATTGTCACTGGCAAATTGCTTTGGCACTTTTTTTGTGTGCTGTTGGAGTCAGAAAACATTTCACACTGCTAACATAACCTCTGTCTATTGCCATATGGATAACCAACATAGTTTTTGTGGTCCTCTAGCTACTTTCCTGCAGTGCTTTGAGATGTGTCCTAAATGACCAGGCTATTTATTTACTCACGGGACCTTTACTGAAATAGTCAGGTGAATTGGACTCATACCCCTGCTTAAACACCAGCTCCGAGGCAGGCTTTATCCCTTCACTCTCACAAATTTCTGGGGTCAGCACCTATGAGACTGTCCCTCAAGGAGCCTTTGCAACCCATGGTCATGGTGCACCTTCAGCTGGGACCCTTAACTCTGGTCCCACAGAGAGGAGAAGTGCTCCCACGTTCCCATTTCATTCAGCCAGCGGCTTTCTGTTGTGTAACGACACCAAGAGCCCTTGGGGTATTTGTTAATCAAGCTTCAGTCTAAATCCCTTGTCTGTGAGGTGCGTTTCCTACCATGCATCTTACTGACCTGAGCACGTGTATCGAAGAAACTTTCTAGACTACCTACTCACCCTTTGCTTTAAACGCAAGTGTTACATTAGGAAGTACATTAGGAATGATTGATTCACTCCCACCCCTTTGTGAGTTGTATATTACAGCTACAATTGCTTCCGTGCAAGAGCAGGAACCTCCTGGCATATCTAATTAAATAAATCAATGAAGACTTTATTTCAAGCTTTAAAAAGGCTTAAAATGATAAACCCATCTGGGCTGCAATCTTCAGTTTTTTTAGTAACAATATCCACATTCTCGTAAATAATTGGGCTATGAAGTCTTCAGCTACTAGTTCTAACGGAAATCCATATTTATCCTTATAGAATCAAAAATTTGTGTTCCTTTTACATTTATCTGATAAATTTAATCTTGTATGAAATTATCCTAAACTGTCCAAGCTCCCTTCTTAGTTACTTCTTGTCCCTCACTGTATCTAAGTCAGAAGTAAAGCATTTTTCCTCTATCGCTACTCCATTCTCTTATTTCATCTGTTCTGCTTTATATTTTAAAGTTTACCCCAATATCTGGTTTTCTACAAGGTCCAAATTAACTCCCTGAGTTTTCCAAAGTTTTTGAATGCTGCCTGGTTATGGCTTACATCCAGATTCAAGACAGAAGAGATACGGTTTGTAGATACTGTTCCTTCTTGGAGCTTTTACCCCCTCTTTTTTCTTTTGTAGTTGTAAATGAGAAGTAACTACATCTCCTAATTTTTTTGCCAATGTCTTTGTTTTTTTTTTCCTGATCTACTAGGTCGTTATCATCCTCTTTTACATATTTCTAGAAAACTGACTAGCTCTGAAAACAAACCAGGTGATGATTTAAATAAACATTATGAATGCGGCCAAAGGAAATGGCTCCTGGGGTAGAAGGTGCAGGCTCTGGGGAACAGGAGCCCGAGACTGGCGTCATACTGGAAAGGCCTTCAGCAGGCTGAGGCAGGCAGGGACCTTTTGGAGGCGAAGCTGTTCCGCAGTAACCTCACAACTTGTCTTAGGTTCTGGCTCTGTCTCTGCCTTGCCTTAAGAAACTATTTTGGGGAAAAAAAAATAGCCCAAAATACACAATGAACTCATCCCAAAATAATAATTATTTTGATGGAGAGGGAAATAAAACATCCTTTTCTTCTCTCTCCTCTCCTCTGAAGGAAAAGTTCTTCATATATAATACTTCAGTTCACCGTTTCGTTTTAACCCGATGAAGGGCTAGCGTTTTGATGGTGATTTCCTGCATACATGAAGAGGCTGAGGTTTACACAGAGAAGTCCTGCAACTTCCCTTCTCCTTTTGAAGGGAAGCTGAAGGGCATGACAGCGTGCCTGTATGGCCAGGAGTCTGACTGTGTATTTTGGCATTTGAATGCCAGACTGGTTGGTAATTTCCCCTTAAATCCTTTCATAGCTCAAATTCCTGTCGAAAGAACCTATATCTCCATAGCCGCGAGTTTACCATACGGAGTCTGTCTCTGCTATCTGCGGCCGCTCTGCCATTCGGTTTACCCCTCAGAAGCAATGCCATTTCACGTGCTTTTATTTGGTTGTGTGCAGCACATATTTAAAATGAAATATTGGCCGAAACCCCTCTGGATGGCTGTCAGATCTTAACATGCCACATAAATATCAGTGTGAAAACATTCCTCCCAGCCCACACAGAATGCATCTAACACTGTTTTTTCTGGACAAAACCATCCCTAAGTACAGCAAGGCCTTCAGCAAAGGACCACTTCCAGTGGGCAGGGCCCCGTCTTAAATTGACCACTTTAAAGTGCTCTGAAAGTTTCCAGTATAATTTTCGTTACCCTTTAGTTACAGACCACCTTTACTAGGTAACTAAGCTTGTTTGCCAACCCGTCGGGTAGCTGCCATCTAAGCAATTGCCTAGGTGGCCTGCTGCCAGCTTTCAACTATTTCAAGATGTGAGTTACCTGATGCTCTCAGGCACTACGGGACCGTAGAGATGTTCACTGTGCCAGTGCCTTCCTGCTTACCAAGCAGATGTTTCCCTGTGGTACCTTCACGTCTTTACGGCTGCATGGGGTTGGTTTCCAATGGGCCTCTGCTGGATTGCCCGTCGAGGGCAATTTGCACATTTTTTTGCAAGGATGTGCACTTTATGTGCACTGACACATGCGTACGGCCCTTCTGTGGTTACTGGCACGGCTAGGGCAGAATTTACATCGGCAAACCTCACCGGGGCATATGGCCTTCACTCATTACAGCAGATAAGCAAAATTATCAATGGGCGTGAGAACACCCAGCTCCCATCAGCAGAGGGGCCAGGCACAACACCTGCTACCGCAGCAACTCAAAGCTTAAAAGGAGTAAGTGCCTCAGTGCCTCCAGAGCAAAAAAATGTAAAATCCATTTTGACTGCACTCTCTTGAAATAACACCACAAATGTGTAAGGGGGAAAAAAGGCGACTAGCAGAGCCAGCACTATAAAAAGAATTAATTTCTGATGCACACCTGTGCAGAGCCCGCAGATGAGCTAGAGATAGGCATGTCCTGGCACATACGCAGGATCTGAAGTTCAGCCAGCTTCACCCCTCGAGACAGTCTGAGCCGATGCCAGCAGGGCTCTTGCGCAGCGCTGCGGGGCTCACCCCCCGACCCTCCTCTTCTCCTGGCAGCTGCAAGGGCAGGGGACGCCGTTCCTTCAGCGCCCATCTGGGACTTACCAGGAAGCGTTGCTGCTAACGTAAGTCTGTTTAGCAGAACTCAGGCTTATGCAGTCGGAGACATGCAGGAGGGTTTGGCTTTAATTCTACAGATTTGGGTCCTTTAGGTAAAGTCTTACTGAGACAGAGGAATAGATGGAGTAAATAAAATAAAGACATGCCAGTAAACCAAATTACAGGTAGGCAAAAATACATGCTTAGAAGCTTCCTGTGGCAAAATGCATTAAAGCTAATAAAGATTACAGAATGCAACACTTCTTACCCCTTATGCCTTCTGAGGCGTCCCTCTCTCTCCCATACCTAAATGCACATGTTCTCCAGAATTTCATCTGACTATCCTGTCTTACTGTATTTGTTTAGCAACACTTGGAGCAGTGAGACTATGGTGGCAATGGCCACAATGGCTATTTTAATAAGCTCATCCTTAGGTTGCACAATTGCTACAACAAAGCTTTCTCAAGCAGCTGCTTAAGAAAATGTCCGTGCACTTTCACTTAGACATACTTTTCCCAGAGTAATCAAAGGACAGCAAAGAGATTGCCACCCTGGTCCTCCAAGTATGGAAAATAATAATTTTTCCTTGGCTATTGTTAAATTATTTTTCCCACACATTTTCTCTTCAACTCTATCCTTGGGTCAGCTTAAAATGCCGAGTGGTCTAAGTATGATGAATTTCTTATTTTAAACTTCGCAGAGCACAGCATAAGGAGAGTGAGGTAACAGTGTAAGCAATGTGGAAAGACTTGAACATTTTCTAGTTTAATTATTTGATAAATTTTGATGTTTCCAAAACTTATGTTTTTTTTAAAAAAGGATCAGTTTGGCTAGAGGACTGAAGTTGGATCAAATCCATCTTGCATCCCCACCTAAAAATGAGATTTGGGTCTACATGTTCAGTGTCGTGGGAATAGAAGTTCTCCCTCCTCACATGTAATTACACAGAGTTTCTGAAGAGGTGAAATGTCACATTATGAAGAGATGGAAAATACATTAAGAGAGAGTGAGTTCATCTTCCTGATACTGAACAGTCCCTGCACAGTAATGGGATTATGACAGCGTTGGACATTTGAGACAGTCTATACTGCTGCCTCTGCTCTATTTGATTTGTATACGACTGGATTTCTGTTCCCAGTAATGGCTTTCTCTGAGCTACTGCAAACTCTAAAATGGGCAGTAAAAATGGAATTTTGGGAAGATAGGACCTGTCATAATCACTCAGTGACACTGCAGCTTGCTATGCAGACAAAAATGCAGAGGAGGTACTGAAGTGTCTCTGAGGTGGTAACACCTGTGGAGTTCTCTAAGAGACCAAAAATATCTAAAAGTAGAGGACAAAGTTGTGGCATAGTTGGCATGTCTGCTATTTCCCCCTGCAGGTGGGCAGCGGGAGACAAGGAGTTGGTGGAGGTTTTGCTCTGCCCCAGGACCCTGGCTGAGGAAAAATGCAGGGAGGAGTGAAAACCTGTTAGCCAATTTTTACTGAAGAGAACGTGTAGCAGATGACTCATCTGCCTAAACCTTTTAGGCAGGATAAATGGTAAAACTGCCTTCTAGCACAGGTTTTTCACTGCACCCTTCATTGATGTTGAGCGCTGTATTCTTTCTGATGGGCAGCGACCAGTTTATAAGCATCTAGCGTAAATGTATAAGCAAGGTTTTTGGAAACATCTTTATATACATATAGCCTGTATACAAATATGTAATATTGTGCATATATATATAGACATGTACTGTACCAAGCAGAAGGAGGACAGCTCTCTTGTAATGTGGTTCAAGCAGATTTACGTATAACAGATTATGAGACAAATTTTTCTGAAGACCTTGGGCCTCTCTATAGGTACCGGCAGCTCTGTAAAGCTTCATTGCCATTGTATGAACAACCTAGGAAGAAAAGCTATTCCCAGGCATATATAAAGGATTTCCGTAACTAAGAATCAATTTCATTTACAATTTGTGAAACAAAATAAAGCAAAAACTCCACATTGAAAAAAAAGGCAAAATCCAAAATTCATAAAAATGCCAGCAATCAACAGAGTAGACACACACATGGGGTAAGATTTAGACAGGATGAGTTTGCCTGCACTTTTGAAAAAAAAGCCTTGTTTTCAGGAACAAGAAAAACAAGTGTTGTGGAATGAGAAAGGATAAGCAAGAAATCAGCATGAAAACTGAATTATAATGCGTAATAATATGGTTCTATTAGAAAAGTAAATGTTGGTAGTAAGTCATCTTAAGCGCCATGCTTCAATGGGAGTGTGTATACAACTCTGTCTCACCAGCCCAATCCCCTTGTTACTGCTTTTATCTTTCCTTTGACAGATATGCTGTATCACCACTTCCGCACACATCGTACACTTCCATGACCCGTTCTGGCAGGTTTTTACTACTCTTACATTGGTTTATATGGCTAATTATGAATCTCATTCTGAATATCTTAATCCACTAATTCTGCAGGACGTTGCTTTTGGACAGATCCCATGGATTTCATGGGGGCTTTGGGGAGGCTCTGGAGATCCCATCTTTCGGAATTACAGCAAATAGGAACTTTGTCTAAGGCTCTGGAGAGGCACCGAATGCCGCTTTCTGCACTTTCCTGTTGTATTTCATGACTCACAAAACCACTTTGACAGAACTCCACCCCACCACAACTGAAGTGCAATGTTTACATATAGAAAGAATATTTATGCCTTAACGTAGGGATCAGCTCAATCTCTTTTAGCTCACCTGTCTCTAGTGAGGCACAAATGGCAAACAGTAGCCCACAAATATACCATATACAACAAAAATTTTGGACCTATGATACAGTTTATATTTATTACTTTTACTGAAATCACAGAATCAAATGTTTTAAGATTACAACTGGTAAATTATACATATGTAATAGTTGACAAAACAAAATATTGGCCTTCAATGTGTCATAGTACAGTGTAGACCTTGTACAATTCAGTTCAAATGAATTTATATTTTGCATAACATATTATTTATGATGTAAACTGGCTGACATAGTAGTGCTCTAAAAATATGAACTCTCTTCGATTAGACACTAGGATGACGAAAAGTTTTGTGACACATCTTGGTTTTTCAAAGGGTACTGGTATTTCAGCCAAGTTATCTGTAAAGCACAAGTGACACTTCCCAGAATATGCTGACACCAATAGAGTGTATAAAGAGGCACATGAAATAAACAAAGCAAAACCAAACGTTGTGCTTTCCCATAGTCTTCCCTACAATACCTCTCTCGTTTTACCTTATCTGATGTTAGGCAGATGACCTGGCAATAGAAATTAAATTGATTTATTGCTATACAGGAGTATTACACTGTCTCCAACTTACTTGAATTCAGTGTATTATTTCCTGTATCTGACAATACAGAAAATAATATACTGTATATTAACAATGCATATATGCTTGACTGTCAGTGAGTATGTTTCATATGATATACTACCTGAAAATTTCACAGTTCATATGATAAATTGTGTAAACCAGTTCCTATAAATTAAAAGACAAATTATGCTGTCACTTAAAGTGGTATATGTCCGAAGCAGCTCCTGCAAAGCCAAATGATGTAATGAAGTTACTCTGAATTTACACAGCTATAACTAAAACCGGTGTAACTATTTTGCCCTGTGAGTGGGAGTAATGGAGATCCAAATACTTGTTTGTATATACATACATGTATGTGCTTATATATACACAAGTATACACGTGCACACACAAAAAATATGCATATGAATTTAGCCACAGTTAAGTTCTACATATGCCCACGCATGTGTTTCAACACGGACTATGCAAGGCTGATGTATGTGGAAATGATTTTAGTGTCCTTACAGTGACTGTGAGCCTCTACAGACAACTTTTAGGGCAAACGACATTGTAAGTTTTGTTTTTGACCTGCAATTCTGCAGTGTGCAGAGCAGCGGGACAGTATCAAGATGTTTGGTACGGCGTGTCTGGAGATAAGTTCTTACACCACTCACCTGGCAGACTAAGAATATGTTTGGGGCGTTTCAAATTTTGTATGCTATCACTGAAAACTTACACTTGTAATAAAATCTTCTAAACCCCAAAGCTACATTTTGTGGTGCCAGTTGAGGACCTGACAATTTCTCTCACGTTAAGAGTCATTACTGGTACACGTGATAAACCAGAAATATTTGCATTTGCAATGCTATTCAAAACAAGAGTGTTGAACTAGCTTTACTATACAAGCTAGTACCAGTGCACCCACAGTAAAAAACCCTCTTGAAAATGTTACCAATGACAAGTATGAATGCAATGATGCACTCTGGCAACTCTATAAAAACTAATCACTTAATTAAAAACAGGCACAAATCCCTCCAAACCAGCAACTTTTTTTTTTCTGAATATTGCAGCCCATGCTCAGAGAATCTAATTTTGGCTCTTGCCCTAGGCTCCATCGTCCTCGGTGACAAAGAACAGCACAGCATTCATTAACACAAGGAGAAACGCTCACCTAAACATATTGCTGAAACCCCCCAATTATTAATGCTTCATCCTTACAAATCCTGTTGAAAGCCAGCCCTAGAGATCATCAAAGACAAGGCTTATAGGCATTCCCTGGCATTTTGGAGTGGGTCTTAAGTGAGGAAGCATCACCCACTGACCACCGCAAATTCATCTAAAGCCTTGTGGCTGGCTCTGAGTCTTTGGTAGTGCCTGGACGGCAGCAGACACTGGGCAGAGAGGCCGAGCTGGAATTTAACTTGTGTGAATGTGGGCACTGATAAGCAAGATAACTTTCAACAGTTTGAAATAGATTATCTGCAGTCTCTAGTACTGCCCTTACGGTGAAGTGGCTACAGAAGTCATTTGTATTGTTAAATAAACTGACTGTAGAAAAGCTGCAGGCTTGTCTATATTGCATTTTTTTCCTTACAGTGGACCCAACACAAGTTCCCTTGGGTTCAGCAGTAGTTGGACTAGATGAAAAGTAGAAGCAAACATATTGTTATTTTCAAGGAAACACTGGGAATGCATGCTTTGCTGGCTTTTTTGCATCAGACTTTGCCTGATGAGGTGCAAAGAGCTAGAATACAATGTAGTAAAACATTGCAAAGCCTTCCAAATTGGGCTTTTGACTATTTATAGCCATATATACACATTTATATATGTATATAAACGGTGGAAAGACTGAAAAAGTAGCTTTTTTTAATGGATCAGTCTTCATAAAGCAAATCATACATTGTTTCACCTATATTTTTAAAGAGGCACACAAGAGTTTCTCTGTACTGTTTTTCACTTAAACACGAGAAGCTGCATGAGAGAAGACTCACTTGCCACCCTGACAACTCAGAGAAACTTCATTCACATATAGAGGACTCCCATTTTCTACAAGCCTGAACTTGCTCCCATTGAAGCAAAGGGTAAGACTCCTACCAGCTTTGGTGGTAAATCACTGAGGCATGCAGCATGAACTGCACGCACCTGTGTGAAGCGAGTCTGTTGTCTGACTTCTTTAGGAGCTAGTATGGGGGTTCTTTTGGTCCACAGACCTTTATGACTTGCTAGTTGAGAGATTTTCGAAGTGAAGTGTAACAAGGAGCTTTGAGCATGAGGTGTCACAAAATTAAAAGTCTACAACTTCTCTAAGAAAAATATGGTAGCAGAAAAAGAATATACATCTATACAGTGTGCACACATGTATACACATATACTCCTGTTTCATGCAGAAAGCTTTCTAAATAAAAACATACAAAAAATAACCAGTGCCATACATTATGTAAACTCACAAGGCGTACTTTCAACATAAATTTGAAGCATAAATTAAAAGAGCGAGAAAGAGAGAGACAGAGACGATAGCAAAACATTTTAAATATAGAATTTGCACAATTGGTATTTTTGTTAAATAAGAATAAATAAATTCATTACATCCGTTCACATACCAGTTGTAAAAACAATAAATTATTTTATTTTTTTCAGTGCTGTGTTGCCTTTTTTTTTTTTAAACAATTGTGATTAATCCACAAGATTATTCCCTCTCCCCCTTGTGATAAAACTGTTTCCACAGGAGGGCAGCTAAATTTAATTTCTTGTATACAGTCAGACCAAAGATGATAGGCTTTTTCTTAATGAGAATGTCTTATTTGAAAAGCAGATGCTCTAAAACCCACCGATGCTTAGGGGTCCAACTCCACCTAAGGGCACTGGAGACGTGTCCCAAAAAGTCAGCAGTGAATTTAACACTGAGGATTGTTTCTTTCTATGCAAAGAGCAATACTCCGGGTTTCTATCCCCTAGATGCATTTTATGAACCCTGTTTGGCAACACTTGGTAGTAATGTAAACAATGACATAACAGTGTGAGTGACAAGGAATTTAGTCGAGAACAGAAGTTGAAATGACAAAGTCACATACCTTGCACCAATTTTTCATTCATCAGTTACATGAGATAGCTACGACTAACAAAAGCAAGGTTTGGAATTGGAGTCTGATTACAAAGAACAGCTAAAAAGCAAGTGTTAACTAGAGCAGGCTGACCTAGGTTCTCTTATACTTCCAGGGTTGCTTCCTTGGTCTGTCCCCTTTGCCCTCTCACCATATAAAGGCAACTGCTTTTTGCTCATGCTAATTTGCTTCATTACTACACCGGTGAAAAGGGAAAAATCACTATAGTGGTTTGTTCTCATATTTATTTATTTTTTATAAATAAACTCTTTCTACGAAAAAAGGTACTCTTGATCTAAGGAAGCTTTAAATTTATACCCGCGTATGGTATTACTCTTCTGGAGCCTGAAGAGCATCCAAAAGCTTTACTCATCCTGTTGAATATATAATAAATTATTACTATGATGCAAACACAAATACTTGCACATTCTGTCTCTATTATGATAAAACACAGGAAAAACAAAGGCCACAATACAGCAGCTGTATGCGGAGACAAATGTTAAGTCTATGGTGAGACACATTAAGTCTCCTTATTTTTCCTCTCATCATGGTTTCTATTTGTTATGAACTTGTTTGAGAGGTTCTAGAACATGTGAAATACATACTTAAGTATAAAAATTAGATTACTTGAAAGGAAAATAAGACACTTCAAAGTGACCTTATGTTTATAGATAGAGAAGGCATAAATTTTAACTTTCCAGAACTCTGCAAATATTCAGAGCCTTGACCTCAGTTCTTAGGGCGGGATCACACATTAAGTGGGGAATTTCCCTCAAGATCCACAATTTTGCATAGGACTACTCCTAATAAGAAGGCCACACCATTCTTGAAAGCTGAAGATGACTAGTAACATTTGTTGGTAATTCATTCATTTTGACAGAGGAGGAGGCCCTGCCCCTATTACTGTTTATTTAGAGCAGGGTAAAAAAACAGATACTTCTCCAGGTTTCATACTTGTAGATGTAGCAATTCTATGCTGTTTTGAAATCATCACATGCTTTCTTAGAGTTCATACAAACATGCCACAGTTGCAAAAACATGTTTGTGTCAGCCTGGAGCAAGACCTGCCCTTGCTACACATGCCAACAAGTTTTCTCTACTGATTTCATGATTGGGATTTTCAGAAGAGCCTGGGGTATTTCAGTGCTCGAGTACCACTGACTTACAGCTGTGAGGCTTGTCCGAAAATCCTCCTGCAGTCTCACACTCTCCTGTGTGGATGAACGAAGGAATAAAAGACAGATGGGATTCTATTTTCATCAGCATATTATAACCATTTATTTCGGTATCTGTTATCCTAGGGCTTAATTCAAAGCCTGCTGATATATAAGGAAGCAATTTTAACAGGGTTGCTATCGGGCCTCCACCTGTTCCCTGCATAAGGTGAAATGCCCATCCTCGGCCACAGAACTTCTACCAGACAATAATGGGATTCAGAAGTTGCTGCCAATGAAAACTATTACCAGCTACTGCCTGTACTGTGGAAACAGTCTTATTGATATTGGGCAAGTCCTCCACATCCTGATGTGGTTTGACTTCCTAGTGACCCCTCTTCCTCCCAAATGTGGTAGATATACAAAACATGAATGCCTTCTATAGCTTTAAAAAAACCCCAAAAAACACACAAAACAATCAAAAAAAGACAAATAGTTACAAACTTTTGCTGGTAAGATGAATACCAGAGTTAGACATGATGGACAAAACAGTGATAAAATATTAACTGCTTGCTGTGTTTTTTTGACCTTTATAGCCTCTTCAAAAGATGTAGGTACATTACACATTGTTAGATTCAAGGTGGAAGCCATAGAGAAAATAACAGAGAAAGCAGTTGAACACAGCCTCAGAATATCTGAGTTAGAAGACACTTGATTATCTTACCTGTAATTTTTGGTTCTCTAACTAGTTTCTACAAAATACAGTATGCCTTTGTTTTATGGAAAGAAGAAGCTAGCAGCTATTGTTCATTGACAACAAGGACCCCAAGCTGCGACACAGCTGGAACTAGCGAAAGGCTTACAAGCAAAGTGTACACAAATTCCTCCTAGCAGCCAAATCCTCCTTCTGTGTGTGTCTGACACACACATGGTGAGGAGTTGCTGATGGTGCTGGTATTTGAGCAATGTACATGTGGGAATCCCTGGTCTGCAAGCTGCTGCAATGCTCCTTCTTGGTAGAAACACAGTATTTGTCACAGAATAATGATCTGCTGTCAGGAAATTCCTAGCATGAAAATGTGTTTCCTTTTGTCAAAACCAAAAGGTATTACTTTTTAAAACCAGCAGCAAGCTCTTCATTTTCCAGTACAACATCTGGGGCCCCTTCTGAAGAACGGACCAAGTCCACAAGGGCTGCAGATATACTTTGGTCAATCACTTTGCTCATTTAGTTTGTCTTTTGATTTTTTAATAGAACCAAGTGATATAAAGTGACATACCAAATGAAAGATATTTACAAAACAGTATAAAATAAGCTACTGTGGTATCATGGGTACATGTGACGTTTTCTAAGGACATACTGTATTAGAGGTAGGTGAAAAAGGGGAGATGATTCTGTAACCTTCAAATATCCCAGGATCCTCCATTCACTAGTTTTTCTTCTTTTGCATTATTTTATTTTATATTTTTGCAGACACAGAGGGCTTATAACAACTTTAATGCTTAGTTTTTTGACATATTAAGATCACCCTACTATCATTTAAAGCAGTGCACATCTTCATTTGGTCCAAATAGGCAGATTCTGCCCATAATTTGAGACTGTATGTAAGTACATTGAAGCCTTTGCTTCTCTCTGTCTGGGCAGACCTAATACCAGTATGTCAACAATGGCTTAATCAAACCTCTTTTAAAGAAGATCACAACCACAGGTTAACACTTTTTCAACAAGCACTGTTTAAATGCTGATGGTCTCTGAGAGAGAAGACATCCTTTAGCTAATTTTCCATGCCCGTCTTTGCACTGGACAGTCCTGGTGTGCCATCCTGTGTCGCATGTTCGAGAACAAGAAAGCCACGGCCCCGTAACCCAGCGGGGTTGCATGAGCTGTGGAGTTACTTTGCTGCTGCTGTTGCCACTGCTGGTGACAGAGTTAGTCATTTGCCCTTGCTTCTTTGGCACAAAGAAACTATAGCGGACATCCACTGGTTGAGTTGGATCAGTCGCAAGTATCTGCACAATAAGAACCTCTTTTGTGGCAGAGTGTCCCATTGCGTGCAAGAAATCATCTTTGTGACTCCAGCCGCTGTAGTTCATGACAGTCCCGTTGATGTCAATGATTGTTTCTGAAGTGGAGATCATATATTTTCCATTGACAAGGTACTCACCATTTTTCTTTTTCAGGGCCAGGTAGGCAGTGAACCTGCTCTGGTCCTTAGTCTTGAACTGCCGAACTTTGATGTGGGTTGCCCCTTCCGGGATTTTCACTACATCTGTGTAGCCCTTGCTGAATGAAGTTAAAAAAAGAGTATTCAGTAGCCAGCGTGAAGTAAGCCTCAAGCCTTACTGCAATGCCTACTGAAGTCACTGGCATGACACATCTTGCTTCGTTTTAGTTCAGGCCCTGAATCCATCTGGCTTGAGGCTCATCTAAGATTAATTTAACCAGGTTCCACTGTTTGTCTATTGTATTGTTCTTTATGTTCTTGAAGAAATTTCTACTGCACTTATTTCAAATTACTTAATCTTTAGCTTTAGTAACAATTTTACGTGAGTCAGATACAAGAGGAATGAAAAATAACAGATAGCTTATATATTTCAGCAAAGGGTGGGAGATACGAAATACGATGCATGCTTTCCCTGCCAAGGAAAAGATAATGAGATATACATTGGTTACAGCTGTTTCTTGCTGTCTTTGCTATAATGATGATTAAGGAAAGCATGAGCAGAGTAACAGCTGGGTAGAGGTACCTTGGGAACATTTAAAAATAATCTTGATCACTGAGGAAAAATTTGTTTACTTTGAAATTCATAAAGCCAAAGATTAATTGTCAAGTGTCTAATATGAGGTGTGCCCAAATGTTTAATTTGTACCAACAGAGTTCCCTCTGTTGCTACTTATGAAGTATCTTAATTCAGATTTAGAAAAAGATATTTAACTCTTCTACCGAAAGTGACAAACATTCAAAACCTCCAAGTGTGCTGGAACTTATCACTATCTCAAGTATGCTATTTATTTTAACTTTACTGATATATAGAAAAAATCTAAAGAATATACATAGCTATAAGCTAGCAGCTGGACTTTGGAGACATGTATTTTCATTTCTAAACCTGTGACAAAACCATTCTGCAAGTATCTCATATCTGAAAAGTTTAGTGCTGAAACTTCTAGAAAAAAGGGAATGAGAAAATATATTAAAAATATATAAAAGTGAAGGGGTGTCCTTTGGGATTGTTTCAAGAACAGACTGCTAATTCCGAGGATTTTTGGCTGCACAAGCAGAGACTGCACAGACTACAGATTAAACGTTTGTGCTATTCCCCTGCTATTTCCAGCAGTTATGGGACAACGACTAAAACACTATTGATTTAGCACCTCCATAAAGCTGAAGGAATATGGTGCGAAAAACAGGCTGGGGGGACTCTGCTCTACAGCACTGCACAAATATTTTTACATAACAGTTGCCAAAATAACTCTGTTAAAACATGTTATTAAAGTTACAAAATCATTTGTTCAAAAACTAAAAGCAATGCTGGAGAATTCAAGTCATCTGCACAAAGAACTGTAACACTCCATGTGCACAAGGAAGCACATGCAGCCTTAATCCTCCTCTTTTTCCGACTTCTGACAATTTGGCTTTACAGTCTTTTAAAAAAAGTTCTTAGGAAGCAAGTTTTCCAGAAGATTATGTTTTGACTCCTTTAGAAGAAAAAAGTACAAACAAATGTTGTTATGGCAATTGTCTGCAATGGGAAATATTAGTTTCCCTTGTACATTTAATAGTTTCACTGTACATTTAATGTACAGATTGCTACAGTTTGGTTTATAATGGACAGCAACGCAGGAGCTGCTATTTTTCAGTGGAGAAAAGATAATTTTACTACAGCCACTGCCCTTTCATATGTAAAAACAGTTTACAGACAATTAAGATATCACTATTTTAATGAGGGGTTTATTTTGAAGTCAACTACTCGCATAAGGGAATTGCCTCAAACAGTATTTCCAATAAAAAAGAAATCCTCGTCACTCCAAAATTAATTCAAAATCAAGTTAGAACATACTTGTTACTTACAGGTTGACTATTACTTTCTAAATGGGGCAACTTTTTGAATGCATTGAGGTTGAACTAATATTTTACTCTCCGACCAGTCTCATTTCAGTTAAAGGCATGATTTGAGGAGTCAGATGGTAACTTCATAAGAATAATTAGAATAGAATCTCTCAATTTCCAAGTATATCTATGCTACAAATCTGGCCTCACTGAAATTCATGGAGTCACTTTAAACATTTTTGCTGCAGCCTGGATTCCAGCACAAGGATCAGTACTGAATCACATGAAGTATATCTCATACTGTCTTCTTCATTTAGACATCCCAGACATTTCAGTATTTACAAATTGGAAAATATTTGGTTTATGTAATTACTAATTTGGATGGAAAGTCGTTCTTTTTGGCAGAGGTGTTTCGGCATCCTTAGGTGAGTAATCATTGGTTTACCAGGAAGAAGAATAGTTATGTTTATTTTTAGAATAAATTCACTCTCAAAGCCATTTTTGACTGCTATTAATCAATATATCAAAATGTACAGAAATAAAAGGTCATTTCAGCAGTCAGATTTCAACTTCTGGTAGCTTTCAATATGCTATGTAAGAATTTGGAAGATATAAAACAAAATCAAATTTATGTACATTTTAAAAGATGGTACACTAATGCAGTCACAGATACTGAGTAGAAATTGTCAACTGAAAGCTTCTAAGGGTAGATCACTACAGCAGTCCTTGGAGACCTTGGAATCTATATAAATGATAATTAAAAATCCTCATTTTTCTATGAATCTTAAGACTTGAAGATGGAGGGAAACAAGAGTTCAGGCAGAAAGCAGACTTACTTGACATTGGTATCTCAGTACAAAGCTTATTGCTGCCCTCAATGTGGTCAGGGAAAACCACGGGGGCGGTTCCTTTTATTTTACTTCTATTAAGTTTTATTATAGTTAAAAGCTGAACTCTGACAGAAAAATGTCTTATGGATAACTGCTATAAATATTTGGACTTGAAAAAAAATCCATCTGGAGATCGACATTATGCCAATGGACATGAAGGGATACAGCAAATGCCATGCTTAAGCCTATGTTTACTTCTGACATCTCATCTAGTCATCTAAGCTCCACATATACTCAGCAGTGTGAACAGATATTTTTAGGGTATAATCCCTCTCAGCTATTAACGAAGACTTTTACAGCTGTGCTCTAAATGCTGTCTGCTTCTCTCCACCAGCTACACAAGGAATCCATGTCACTAAATCAGGTGGGATGTCCTCATTGTCATTCAAAGTTAGTTGAGATGAAACACATTCTCAGTGTGTAATTTGCTAAACACAGCATCATCTGGGAAATGCAGAGTTTCAGAGATACTCGGATTATTCTGACCCCAACAACTTTCTGATTCACTCCTCTCTTCGCTTTCCTCTCTCCTCTAGAAACCACAAGCCATCTGACACAGCAAGACTAGCAAGTAGCACAAGATGCTGTGCCTTATTCTAGGCAGACTTCCTATTAATGGGGTGCTCACCTGTATCACTGGCACTTTGTGTCAGAAATGAACTGGGTACAGTGTTTTGCCAGTTGATTATTTGCCAGTTTCAGCGTAATGTTAAAAGGCCAGCAGCTGTAAATACCTGGAAAGTGCAATAAAGCACAGGCAATGTACTTTTTTGCTCAATCTTCATATGAAAGTAAACTGCATTTGGAGACAGAAAAAAACCAAGCACATAGCAGAGGTACTATTTGCACAACAAGACACATTTACTAATACTCAGGATCAATACCTCTTTTTGGTAAAGGTTCCCATGACTTTTGTGCAGCTGGAATTGTCTCCTCCACACACCCCACATTTGTCATACTGGAGCTTTGAACCGATGATGCCATCGCAACCAGTTCGGATGCACTTTCCCCGGACACAGACTGAATTACTGTACGGTCGACATTCAGTACCATCAGTTACCTAGGCAATCAAATGACCATTAGTTAAAACTACCATGGAAAAGATTTCCTGTTGTGAATCTGACTGTCAAAACCCAGCTACTTATTTATGTCACCTACTCAGAATGGAGTGCCTACCCTGACAGACCAGACTGAGTTTCTCTAACATTCCCAGCACAAAAGCAGATGAAATTTAGCAAAGGGCTGAGAGCAATGACAGATAACTCCACTGTAAGACACTAAAATGACCCTGGCTTTAATGATGATCTCACAGCTTATTAATAATAACAATAACAGTACTTGTAGATAGCCTTGCATTTGATCTATCTACATCTAAATGTTGCCTTCATAACATTTAGAGGCAGAAAACTGCAAGTATAAGCACAGGAGACATTTCAGTTCGAATTGCATCTGATATACCAAACTGACCACAAATCACATCTATACTAATTGGCTAATTATTCTATATTAATTGGCTCCATAAGAGTTACTCCAGACTCTCTTAACATAATTCAGGGTAAAACTTGTTCTTTTACCCATAGTACTCTTTCTCCCCCAGAAAACCCCAGAATGACAAATGACTCTCCAGGCAGAAACTCCTTTATCCACTACTGAAAACAAACTAGTGCAGAGCACACTAAGAAGCCCATATTTTTCATGAATCCACATATTGAGATGTGGAAAAACTTATCTCATCTCAGAGGCCAATTCTGGTCCTAATGTATAACCAGTGGATCAAACCGTTAAATCTAATCACACAGTTAAATCTTTGAATCATATTATTAACTTCTTTTCCCTTGTTGTATGGAAAGATTTCTAAGATACAGGACGCTTCTAAACTGGAGCATGAAATCAGAATTGGAGATGCCATTACCTTCTGAGAAAATACCACATAATAGCCAGTTCCTTTGGCTCGGCAGGTGAGCTTGCAAACGTCTCCGGGAAGTACTCCAGCATACTTGGGCACCCATTCAACAAATGTCTTGACACCCTTTGCGTCAGACTGATAGCCATTCCTTGCTTCACACTGCTCTTGTCGAAAAGATTTAGCTGCAGAATTATTCACATCATTAGTGACTATTTCAGACCACGCTGCAAATATCATTGTGCCCATCTATTATTCCAATTTCTTTTTCACATAATTTTTAAGTTACGTCACTTCACCTCTTTCCTTAGAACTGGCCTTCAAATCCTTCAACTGTTTTAGCTTGGAAATCTTCCCATGATATAATAAGCATTAAAGAACTAAAGTTTGTGTTATGGTTAATTTTCCAGGACTGAAATTTCTTTTCATTCAAGTGTCCTTTCTGTATGGCGTCAGGGTGGGGATGGGGGAAGAATTATGGTATTGTATTAATGATTAATGTCTTGCCCTGGTAAATACATTTTGCAGAAACTACAATGGACCTTTGTTGTTTCCTTTCACAGTAAATGTTCAATATTTACTATCTATGAACAGAGGCTGGAGCATGAAGGCACTTACCATTTGCTGGGCAGGGTGTGACGTTGCAGGAGCGGTAGATGGCCCTCTTGCCGGTGCAGTACCGTCCGTTGTTTCTAGGAGCTGGGTTATTGCAGTGACGATAAGCAAACTGAACTCCTCCGCCACAGGTACGGGAGCACTGTCCCCAAGGTCCCCAGGAGCCCCAGTTACCATGGCTTGAAGCCTGAAATATATGGGGAACAGTGGGAGGTAAGGACATAATCCAAGTGTGAATAAAGGTGCTACATCTCAATGTACTGCTAATGTTTTCCTCAATTGAAGGAAATTCCTTGGTCATTTTAATCAGGGATAACAGGTCTTAGGAGCCTTCTTTCTCCCACCAGAGTTATTTTCTGTCTTTTATCTGCACATTGATGACATCTCATTTGGCACTGTGCATGCAAAGGCAATACTAGGCCTTGCTTTGCACAGCCACCTTCAGCTTGTTTCATGGAAGACACCCATGCACGAGAAACAGCGCCCATAGTCTCATGTGCTGCTCTCCTGTTTTTGCTATTCCTACCAATAGGGCCCCTTAAACTAGCTCCAGGGGATTCGGCTTCCAGAATATGTTCATAAGACTAATCTATGATTAATTAAATGCAATTATTGGGATGTGTAGGTATTGCTCTGAATTACTGGCAAGAGGTGGAGTTGTCAGATATAGTTTGCAACTCTGCTAAACTGGCTACCTAGAAAGAGTATTGCAACAGCATGTAGAAGTATACAACTCCATAAAAAAGTGTTACAAGGGCTATAGCTTGACTTGAATGACTCTCATAGTTTGCAAATATCTTCACAAAGCCCTACAAGTCCATACCTCTTCTGTTCTGTGGTGTGGTATGGTATAACAGAAGAGGCAGTGCTACTGTCTACCCAGTAAATTTAGAAGTATCTGAACTGTGCAGTTGACAGTTCTCATGAGCCAGGGGACTTCTCAGATATATAAAGTTGACACAGGGGACTCTATCACTGGAGGTACAAACTTTTCTGCTCCAGAAATTATATTCTGGATGAACTTCATCTACCTTCCTCTTCACTAGAGTTAGGGCCCCGGGGCCTTTCAGATGAAGGCTGTAAATTAAAAAAAAATTTACAGCTTTAATTTACCTTGCATTCCATTGCCAAGAAGTCAGGAAGCTCATAATAGGCCCTTGACAATCTTTCCGTATGTCCTGAGACCTGACTTACTGAATGGGCAAATCCTCTACTCTGAAGGGATGCTCCCAGTTTTCCAGGAATGAAGGCTGTCATACTTGAAGAAACCATGCTTCCTGAAACTCAGTGGCGTTTTCCCTGTATCCCTCACCAATAACACCCCAATTACATGCTAAAAAATAAGGCAGCTTTCAATCTGACTTCCATGAAGTCCCTTTCACTCCCACAAAAATCAGAGCCTTTGAGGGTCATGCCTTCTAAAATTCCCTAGGGTCACAGCTGGTAACTTACTGAGTAGTATTTCTTCTTGGTTTTGTCAACACATTTTCCCTGGAGGCAGATCCTCCCTTTTCCACATGGTGTTCCCTCCACAGCAGGCAGCTTCTTAGTCAGACAAACCATCTGACCTTGGCGCACAACTGCACACCAGAGGCGAGAGCACACATCCATACCAGGACACACTGTGTATTCGGGTCCAAACGCCAGTTTGCACTGCCGAATGGCATCGTAGGTTTGTCCCGGAAGCTCCTCAGGGCCCAGGATCTGCTTTCTCGGTTGGTCCAGCAAACAGTTACCTAAAAGAGCCAACCAACCTGTTATTACTCATTTCCTAGTTTTCTCTGCAGTGCTGCAAATCTGTCATTCAAGTTAGGCAGACCGATAATGACAGTGAACCTCATTCAAAGGATGCTGACATGAACGGAAAGGCTCTCTGAGGTGTCATCAGGTTTTGGACAAGGTCATAGTATTGCAACTGTGTTCTCACCCAGCAGCGTGCCAGGTGTCGAGCTGTCTATTTCCAATCCAAGGGTGTAAATGAGGTTTACTCAGGTCCCTTTGGCCTTTCATCCTGGTTTCCGTTACTTGAATTGACTCTGAACACATTCCACTCTATCAGTTTGTGATTTAAGGAATGACCAAGACTCATGGCAAAGTAAGCAAAGTTGTTATTTGAATTTTGAGACAGAATGTCAGAAATGGCAAAGCTTCTAAAGGGATGCCAGGAAAATCACAAAATCCAGACTTGTAGCCAATGAAGCCCTTAAAAGAAAAAAAAAGGAAAAAAACCCCAACAGATCAAAGGAAAAATATAAGCTGCGTATCAAAACTAATGTTGGTGGTAAATCTGTACTGGGCTTTCCTTGTAAGGAATGATACTTGGCTGCTTCTGGAATTAGTTTGAAGAGGGCTATCCATTTTATACAAAAACACATAAATAACAGAAAGAAAAGAAAAAAATAGCATAAACATAAAGAATTGAACATGTGTTTTGAGATATATTGCAGAGAAGATTTGTCTGGCACACTCTAAAAATGAGAATTCACATTTAGGTTCTAGAGGATCTACTAATAGATTTTTTTTTTTTACTATTGAAAAACTTACTTGTTGACATGCAGAACTATTTATTCAGTGTAACCTCTTTTACACTTCATGAAAGGGATATGTGGTCTGGGCAAGCTTCTCTGATCCTTGGCCAAAATAACTTACCACAGTTTACCTCACTTTGGAACCTACCCCAGTGTTCTTCAGTTGGATCATGGGTGAAAAAAGGCTATCTATAAAATCCTCACTATTTACACAAAAATGGAATAGAATTGCAAGCTATGGCAGTGAATTTAAACAAGCCAAATACACCGTCTCTCAAAGGCTTGTATTCTCCCTCCAGAACACACACTTAACTGCAGCTGTTCTTTTTTTCCTCTAAAGACTAAGGCCAATTAGCCAAATCAGCCAAAAATTCTTTCTGCATCATCACTTACTACCAAAAAACTCTCTGCCTTGTTAAACTTGTTCCATTTGTCCTTTGCTGACCCTGATTTACCCTAGCCTTATCTTTCTTTACTCTGGATTATGCTGACTTTTTTTAATGAAGACAAGGTGTGCCAATGCTAACTGATGAGCTGAGTGCCATGAGATAAAGATAATTAAAAGTACTCTAGCATTCAAAGCGTGTTGTTGTGTAAAATATAAAGTCACGGTGAAGAGTGAGGAAGTACGGATTTTTTTTCTGGGGTTTGTGAGAAGGACATCATTGGCAAAAGTTGCTGTCAAAAATACACTCTGTAAAAGCAAAGAGCAGCAGAAGTCCTACTTCAAAACCCTGTGATAGGGGAGGAAGCTAGTACAGTGTTAGGGGCACTGATGGGAAGGCACTAGCATGTCAAAATTTAGTGGTATACACTACTACTATATATATACTGCAGCATTTATCAAACTCCCAAGTGCAACCATTATTCAGTATTTTAAAACTTCATAATAACACATAATTTCTCCATGACAGACATTGCTGCGCATCACAGAGATCTGCTGTGACTGACATGACTGGAAATATAAATTTAGAGAAAAAAGAAAAAAAAAAAGTTACATCCTTGCATATACTTGACTTGTCAATCATTTTAGTTAACAACCATTTGAATATCTTTCACATGTGAATAACAAACAGGTTTCACAAGCTTACATAGCAAATATAGCATTTTTTCCCCTTCAGAATACAGGGGAAGGAGATCCAAAGTTCTCCTTAACCGATACTGCTCTGAGGAAACACATACAATGTCTATAAAGCCAGGTGTTCCAACTGATCTCACATGATAAATTCAAAACTGAGGGTAGGAAAGGCCCCTAAGGCTTCCCCACAGGAAAAAAAACCAAAACACCTTTACATTTATAGATAGTAGCAGTGGTAATCTATGTTTAGACAGGTTGCAAGGAAGTGCAGGTGTTTTCACCAGCTGCTGGTCCAACCTCCTACTTGTAATGTTCAGAAAAGACAGAGTTAAGAAGTTGGAGAATGGTTTGCCCTGGGTGCCCTGGTTGAGAGGGGCAGAGAAAGCTTCAGTTCACTACATTACACTGCAACATACAGAGCATGTATATACTGCTATTCCTGGTTTTTGTCCTGAGTACCAAAGAACATCTGTGTGCCCTGGAATAGAGCAACATTGTTGTCTGATGACAGTGTTAATTAAGCCATCTCATTATCTCTCCTCAATGTTATGTGCAATGTATCTTGGGAAAAAAAGGCAGAACGAGATCTGTGCAGGAAGCAGATAACCAGGATATAAATTAATTAAAATATAAATAGTCCTTGCTTCAGGTTGCACAGAGCACTGAGCACTCTGACAAACACAATAAATCGCAAGCAATCATACCACAGCCTAGTGGTTGGCATGACAATAAAGGCAATTAGTACCTTAGGAGAGAGTTGTCTAAAAGCAGATGAAAATAAATGTCACTGTCTTTTGGACACTAACTCAGCCTTTTATTCCTAAATGTCAAACTGCTGTCTGGGGTCATCTCACGAGTGTAAAACAAATGGTGATATCATGACAATGATGTTTATAGTTCTCAGAGTGGGTCTCAGGAGACTGGGAATCAGCACCTTGATCCTCCCCAGACCTCCTGGGTGACCTTGGACAAGACATTTATACTGGGATTTATTTAGCTGACTTTAACTGTAGGTAATGCTGGTGTCTGCAATTCAGTCAGCCGTCAGATGTTTCAGTACTCAGACAAACGAGTTTATGGTGTAATTCAGCACCACTAATGCAACTCATGAGATCAGTCAAACCATTGATGACATTGACTACACCCCTCTGCACTACAATGGGAACCGAAATACCCAGTTTAGGAGTAGCCACCTACATAGTAAATACCCACATTTTATAAGATGAGTCCGCTCCTCAACATTGCTTTCCAAATTTAGAAAATCGGAACATCAGTACTTGATAAAGTGATGTTAAGGAATTAGAGAGTCAAGACTGTGATGTTTGCTGTTACAGCAGTATGGGGTGAACATCTAAACCTGTATGGGAAACTTAAAGCTTTGATAAGACATTGTTCTTTTGTAGTAGAATACTGCTCACAGATCCAAACTTCTGGACTTCATTCACATTTCATTATGCTTAGCCATAAGGAGCAGCAGATGAAGCATTTCATTTATTTCCCCACACCAATGCTGCCACGCCCTGTTTGTCACAAAGCACAATTCATAAGCTCATGCCCGCTCAGACCAAAAGCCCGGTGCGAGCTGCTTATGCTGCCTGTCAGACAATGGAAGAGTCTCCTCTTGTTCAGGGTATCCCACATAAGTTTCCTGTGACTACACAAAATCCGGTCACAAACTTCCTAAAAGAAAGCCTGGCATATGAATATCTGTATTCTTTTGTTGCAAACTGCTATTTTGTGCCTTCCTCGTTTACGCTATGCCTGCGGTACTGCTCAAAATTACACCTGAATGGTTAAGGTTTTTTTTCTCTGCCTAGCAGCACCTGAGAGAGAGATGATTTTCTTCTTTTTATGGGAAGATTGCACCTTCTTGAAAACAAAAAGGGAGGGAAAACACTGCAACTACTCGACAGTACATCTGCCCCAGCTAAGGAAAAAAATGAGCAACCC
Organism: Ciconia boyciana; assembly: GCF_034638445.1. Lineage (NCBI taxonomy): Eukaryota > Metazoa > Chordata > Aves > Ciconiiformes > Ciconiidae > Ciconia > Ciconia boyciana. The sequence continues at coordinate 114,858,680 of NC_132934.1, forward strand.
AAAAAGCAGACACATGTATTCTGGAGGAAACATGGAAATATGGCACGTTTGCACTGTTTTATCATCAGCCCAAAGCAGTCTGAAAGGCAGCATCATGCTCTACTACGATCCTGTGGTTTCTGGTACACTCAGCATACATTACAAATGGGAATTACGGAGCTATGGATTCATTCACTGGCTGGAAGAAGAAAATAAAACCAGAAGTTCCCTTCCTAAAATAACGCCTGGCCTTTCAGCACAATAATTTGAAGAAACTGCAATTTAAATCATTGACTTCCATTTTTACTTTATAGATAGTGTTTGTGTTCTGTTAAGACAAATCTTTGATTTAAGATAAATAACTGAAAAATTATAAACTTCAACAGAAGAGGAAGACTGTTACTTAGAAAAGGTCTCTGAAGGTCTGATCTATCAAGAAAAGAGAGTCCCTAAACACTGTATATTTGAAATCGCACCAATAGCATCAGTAATAAAATTATCTCCCAGAGGACTATGGACCTCTATGACGAGAGGTTCAAATTTTCTGTGAATTATTTCATCTCATCGATAACTCTTTGAGACTACATGCCTGAGTGGTAACTACTCATGAGTGTTAGAAAGGGCAATGTACCCTAACCTATCCATTAACAGACTGACAGATCCTAAGCCCTTTACATGCAGCAAAGAATACATGACTTTGTGAAAAGTGTCAGCAGTTGAGGACTGCTAAACTTCGTGTACAGGAAAACAGTTCTCATGCTGAACAAAGAGACCATAATGCAGCTCTGAAGGATCTGAAGCTCCTACCTACTTTTACTGAAAAAACCTGTCAGAGTTGTATTCTCAGACCTATAGGACTGATTGTTACAGCCCCTCCTTACATCCACATTGAGACTGGGTCCAGCTCATGGATAAGGGTCCAAATTTCAAGCATCCCTCCAGGTACAAACAAGCCAAAACAAGGGTACATCCCTCCAAAACAAGGTGGGTGGGAGAAATGCTCTCTTTGCTTTCTTCATTGTTGGAGAAAGTAGCTAGCTGGATGCATAGTAAAGAGAAGAAGTCAGGCCATTAAAAAAGGGAAAAAATGAGAACAACCTTTCTACTCGCCTGCAGCAGGAGAGGAACAGAAGAGGAAATGTAGTTCAGAATTCCTTGTGCTCTCTAAGAGGTCATTCATGGATGGTGAGGGAGGTCCCTTTTTTTTTACCCCAGTGAACTGTACTGTACCTCAGTAACTAAACTCAAGAAGGAAAGTTCTCTTCATATGTGGAAACTAACTTGGTAATATTAAGTCAATGCCAGAGCAATATGGACCATAAAACAGGACAGTACAGATTAATAGATCTAATAAAATTGAGAGAAAAAATGAAGTCATTCTCCAACACAGGAAAACAGGAGAAAATATTTCAGAGAGCACTGAAATTAGCCGACAAAATATTTAAAAGCAAAAAAACCTTTACATTCAGCAGACATACCATATTTTTTATCCATAAGTATTTCGGTTACCATAACAACTTGATCCATTCACTCAATTATGTAATTTTTATCTCAGCATTTTGGAATTTGAATGGTTTGTTTAAGAACTGCAGTTGCTTTGGGAGCACAATGAAGACTTTAAAATTCATTAAAGAGTGAAGACTATGCTTTTTTAATACTACTTGTGGAAAAAGAAAGTTTTGCACTTATTCTCCAAAGAGTAAATGACACATTTAACAAATATTAGTTCCGTGATTTGGAAGGTAAGCTCCTGGGGCAGAAGTAATCTTTTATGATATACAGCACAGGGGAGTCTTAATTCTTGCTTACAGCCCCTCTACATATACATAATAAATACAATGGCATTATAAGTGTAATAAATGTAATGGCATCATCAACATAATAAATGTCATTAATGGTAACAAGAACCCATACACTCTGCTCATATCTGTAGTCTAACGCTAAGTAGACCATATCACCCATTTTAATTTCTGTGAGGAAAAAGCCATTTCCTTGTGTCTTCTGTTTAAAGCACTCTCTGAGCTCATATCTGTGGCATTTGGGAAGACAAGACTAATTTCTAAATTAGGTCTAAAAAATGTTCCATGTTCCAAAACAAATTATTGCCAACACACACTTCATCAACTCTTTCTTTTCTCTTGCATTTGAACCATGCAAAGGGAGGGCAAGACTCTGCCAGCCTTTTAGACCTTTGCCTTGTTTTGCAGGCACTTCGAAGATAGTCCTGAAGATGAGCAAGGAATGAACAAGCTGGTATAAAATGTTCTTATTAAAAAAATAGATCACAGTAAAAACTAACATGTAGCTGACACAAGATGTGATAATACATACCATGACCATCATCGAAAAATTCTGTTATAGTTGCTGAAGTGCATTTGGACCAGGGTTTTGAAGCATCTATGCTAGTCAGAATGGAGGACATCAGGCGCTTATCTTCCATGGAGCCAAAGTTCTCCTCACAAAATTTGGAGTCATCATGGGAAAGCCCAAGCAAGTGCCCTGTAGAAATGAAACAAATAAATAAAATTATATGACTATCCATAACAGAGTTTACCAGCTGGAGCTCACAGGCAAGGTAAATTAATTGTATAATTCATTCTCAAATTTTGAACAGCAGCCCAAAGCAGGCCACTTGAAACGTGGTTATCTCTGCTTGAAGACAAAAAAGCTGTGACAGTTTACACTGTTACATATAGCAAGGAAGTAATGCCATCAGCTGACATGTCATCGAGCTGTGCTAATTGAAACTCGATGAAGACTAAAGTGAACTGTACTCATTTATATTAGTTAACAATTTAGTTCTTACTGTTTTTCCAAATCATCTTCAGCAAGAAAGACTATACTTCACTCTGTAAAGATGTTCTGCAATTGTCTAGAAAGGTGCTACAGTATCTTTCTAAATGGAAAAAAATGCTAGTATTTATGGAACAACTAAACAAACTGTATGTAAATTCTTAAAGTGCACTCCTCGCTGAAGTACGAGTACCCTCTACAATACATCAAACAATCTGAGTAATATTTTCAAATAGTTTCTTCCATGTAGAGAGTCTTGTTTTGTGGGAGGGTGCTTTTTAGTATTGTTTTGGTTAGGGTTTTAGTTTTGCTGGTTTTTATTTTTAAATGTATATGGTATTGGATATTTATACTCCAGAACACAAAATAATGTGCATACAAAGCAGCACATGATGGAACTTGCAAAAATCCTTAATGTTCAGGGGAGTTCAGTCCAGTGCTAGATGAGTTCTTATAAGTGTGACAGCAACTTTTTCTGTAGATCAGTGATCCCCATCTTCTCTAGTCTCTGGGCAACAATAATAGATTGCAGGCAACGCACTTTGTTCCCTCTGTAAACATCAGGTTTATCTTTAATTTCCATGCACACACTGGATTATTTAACAGCCAACTTACTATCCAAGAGGTAGAAGACTGAATGGGAACCAAAGCTGCAGGGAGCTCAAGCCTGAACTTAACACTCACAGTCTTCAACCCAGGCCAGAAGATGATTAATCAGACATCCAGGGCTAGACCAAGTGCTTTAATGGTAAGGACAAAGAACACCTATCAAAGGCACTGCAGAGAAATAAACCTGATGCCCTCAAACAGCAGCTGAAGAGACAGATTGTGTTATTCTGCAATAAATAAAAGCATTCTACGTACCGTTGGTTTCATGTTTCGGTATAACTGCTGTAGACTAGCTGTAAGGTGACATAGGTAGGGACACCGATGGCAGGATATCATATTCTGATATCCATAGTAGTAGGCATGACAAAAATAATAACAATAATAATACCTACAATACAGGCTGGAAAAGAAGAAAATCAGCAAATTGTACCTATTTGCCTTATATAAACTTGCTGTTATGTTGTTTTCATCTGCTCTGGGGGAGAAGCCAAGAGGAAAGACATGGAGGCAGCACTCACTGCCAAGCTGTATCTGAGATTAGGAAAGTACCTATCTGACCAGAAGTCTGTGTTAAGGCTGCAGGAGATCAGAAATCAGGGTTTCTGTCCTGCGAAAGAAGCCAAGGTATCATGTGGCAGCCTTACTCACATGCTGGGTTCCTGACCTAAGGATGGAGCTGCAGGAAAAGTGACAAGAGGACCTTGATCTATCACTTCTAGTTGTACCAGTGATGACTGAGAACAGCCAGTCTGTCTTGTGCAGCTACTAAATTCCCACTGGAGGGGAGGTGGGAAGGAGAATGAAGAGGGCATTTCTCTTTTTTTGTCTCTTCCCCTGATGTGTGCACATTTACTAGTATCATTCAAATACAGCTACTATTTGAATAAAAGGCCCTGTAGTATTATAAATGCTAGTAAGAATTTATTCAAGGAACCTGGGTTAACACTGATGAAAGCTAATACTCCTTTCCCTGTTACTACTGTTGCTAATTGCTATTGCAATGCTGTTATCACAAATACATTGCTGCAGAAACAATGAATCAAACTGTCATGCTGAAGGCATGTCTAATTACTGGTGTGCTTTATGTGCAAGATTTGGGCTTATTTTTTTCTGATAGGTAAAACCACTTTCCTTTGGCAATACTTATTATATATGGGCCAGATAATGCTATTTTTATTCTGCGCTGAGACACAACCGAGTATCAGTGGGTACATGTCAAGTTTCAATCTGATATAGCACAATATAAATACTTGCTCTGAAGAGATGACAACATCTTTGTTTTATTTAAGCCAAATGCTGGTGTTGAGCAAAATAATTCACTAGTAACCTTATGATTTCAAGCAGACATTTCTGTGACAGAGTAACCAAATAATCAGTGCATCCCTTCTAACCTATAGAGCAAATTCTGTGGAAGTGTCACAGGCTAAGTGTATAATGAATCAGCAGCTACTGTGCCAATGAGGACTACCTCTGACTTTGCCAAAGTCCTAAACACTGACAACGAGCGTCTTCAGGAAACGCAAAGATGATGTTATTTTTGGCTGCCGTTCTATACAACATTATCGCTGTGCTTGTATTCGTGCTAATGCACTGAATGCCACCAGGTCACACCTCATGTCTGAGAACTACGAGCAGAGCTGACAGGCTAATAAACCTCAGCACATGCCTAGCAGTAATATAACTAGAACCATTTTCTGCTGACATTAAATAACTCCTCATAGCATGTTTCACCAGTGTTCTGCTAACTTAAGCAAACATTTACTAGAGAGGGCTTTAGCCCCATCCCCTAGCTTTTGTTGACGTACCCCTCAATATGCAGCACAGCTCCCCCGTGTAAATCAGGACTGCGCACACACTGCTTTGCAGAGCTGTTCAGGAGTTTCAGCCAGTTTCTTGTACTTTACTTGAATCTGTGCACTTGAATATGCATATATTACCCATCAATTATACAGAAATATTTGCAAAAAATTAGCCCAGCAAGCACGAAAACACCGGGCTGGTTGACCTAGGTCTCACTATAGCAACCTTCTCTGAGACAACCTGTATGCTTAAAGGTTGCAGGAACAATGCTTTTGTATTTAATGTCCCAAGACTGCTCACAGTTGTAACACTTCAAGAAATTACTTCACTGCAGCATGCTTGTGAAATAAGGTAATGAGATTCTGTCAGTGGAAAAGGAGTTTCATTTCTAAGGTACTAAACAGCTCTGGGTGAATAACAAAAGCTGGAGGATTGTTCAGAAAGTTCGGCTGAATAACATCCCATAGCACACAATGCCTCTTCAGTGTAGGTTACGCATAATAGTTGGGTGCAAACTAGCAATTTGAGAACTTAAGTTTTCAGAGTGCTCAACATTTTATAGCACCATTCAGAACTACCCAAAACTCTGTGATGTGAAGGATTCAGTCTTGTAGGGCAGGATTCAAGTTTCTTAACCTTGGCACACTCTGACACCACTCTGCAACACTCCACTGATTTAGGACACAACTTTGCTCTCCATACGAATCCCTTTCTTGCATAACCGTACTTCACCTTTCATAACTTTGTTCATCTTACGTGACAGACATCCCACATGAGCACGTAATAAATGACTTAATACAGTGCAGATATGCACTGGCCCTGACGCTGATGCTTCTGAATGTGCCGCTTGGACATCTCTGAGTTTCTCTGCTACCGATGACATTCTTTTAACACAGTTTGTGTGTGTTTAAGTTCCTCCTTGCACCAACTTCATCAGTCCTGGCTTTGGAAAGACCTCTTTGTCTTTCCTACGTGTATTTTTCAGCCCCGGCTCCTCCTGCAGTGCGCTTTGTAAGCAACCTCAGGTTAGACTACCTCCTGTCAGAGCAATGTGAATGTTCCTGGAGCAGGCCAGGGAGTATATTGTGCTTTAGCTTGCCCCTGGCTTCCCTGCCTAAAGATGGTACAGTTTCCTCCCCTCTCTACTCTGAGAGATGCACTGACTCTGCAGAGAATGTAACCGCTGAGCAGTGGATTGAAGTCGTTCTTTTCTTTTTTCCTCCTCCATATATACAGAAAAAGAATATCCCTCAGATAGGAGAGAGCTTGCAGCCAAATCTCAAGCTCTTCACTTTGAGCAGAGAGACTGCAAATTTTTCCATAAAATGATTGCAAATTAGTCTCCCTCTCAGAAATGGCTGGACAGTCTCTGTGGAGAAGTTCAGAGTAAATAAATAAAATGAAATGCTTCTCAGGCAACTATTCAGCACAGAACATTTTATCCCAAATACCTTGGCAAAAGCACAGGAAACTGCAACAGGGTCATCTTCTGGAAAGTGTCAAGCTACTGGCTTCACCTTTAACTAGAGTGCAGCATAACTTCTGTACTTTACAGTGATAAATGGGGTAAACAGAGGACATACCTCATTAACATTACTTTGTCATATTAAATCAGGCCACTGTTCTAATGCATGACGAGAGCTAAGTCACTTACTTGGCAGACTTCACCTTTTCGAGAAGATTCCCAAAGTATTTGTGAATCTCTCTTGTTATTTTTAAATTTTTCAAAAATAATTTAAAAAAATCATGACAAGGAAAGAAGTAGTAAGTAGCGAATAATTTCCAAAATACATAATTCCAATTGTAAGTATTTGAGCTTCTAAATTAAGCACCAGTGACATTAGTGAGGGTAATACCTGTTCATGGCATTAAGTATATGGATTCCATCTGTCCATACTGATTTGCCAGTTAACTTCATATGTATGTTTACAAACACTGTGAATGCAACTTCCAAAGAATTTTATGGAACTAAAATTCCTAATACTTATCACAACCTAAGTCTTTCTCCATGCTACCTTTGGCTTTTAAGGCATTCTGACCAGGCTTAAAACACATTAAAATATACGACAAACTTCCAATGACTCTTAAAACTGTTTTTGCCCTTCATTAAAAATAATCAAAATTCAAAATATCACAGTGATCTGTAATCCCTAAATACTGCCTAGCTAATGTATGCTCTTTTTAGCACAGAAGTGAGAACAACAAAGTACTTCTACACCTGCGCCCTTCACCCTTTTGCATCCAAGAACTAAAGAAGGGACACTTCTCTTCCTATTTGAAAAGCCTCCCTCCCCACACCCCGCGCATGCATGAACATGCTGGTATCACCCCATATTGCTCATGACGTTAGGGTGGTTTCTGGCATTTCTTATCTTACTTTCATAAGAACCAATGTGAAAAAGTGACAGGTGATCCTTCAAGTGAGCCTGTATGTAAGCATAATTCCAGCAAAAGCTTTGACTTAGCGAACACAAATCTTATAATGAAGGCTTTTAAAAACTATGCCAATTTTAGCACCACAACATTTTGTACTGCTATGAACCTCAAACCAGGCTATTGGAAAAAGAAAAAAAAAGGCTCCCAGCAGCTGTGTAAAATGATGACTGATTGAGAATGGGTTAGTAGATCATCTGATGTTTTCTACTTAATGAAGCATCTTACTGGTGTTGACAGTTCCCACTGAGTGAAAATGACATAATATAATTTTACCAGCAGGATGGTGTTTAGTTAAGTTATGCTGTAGGAATGCACAAAATGGTAAAAGAAACAGATGGCGAGGAGGCAGGGTTTACCCTCGTGCAAGTGAAGAGGAGCTAGCCTTCTTGTAAATGGGTCCTTCCCAAACGGCAAAAAGACCAACCAGCTAAATAGACTGACAGGCTTTCTACACAGCCTTCCTTCTCCCCTTGAGGTGAGAGAAGGTGTGACTACATCAATAAACTGTTGAAAGCAGCATGAAAGCAACCTGCAGACTTTGAACCCTAATGTATTTTGGAATGTCATCTGCAAGGGGCTCTTGACACAGCTCAGTCTGTTCAGATCCTGAAGCAAGAAATGAAGGACTCAACACCAGCCATCAGCCCCTGGATCCCAGTTCACCCGCACTGTCTGCATTCCTGCCAGTGGACCTTGCACTGCCCAAGCTTCCCTACCCCAACAGCTCCTGAAGGCCAACACCCATTACAGCCCAACAGGAAATAATACCTCCAATGGGTTCAAAAAGAATTCCTACACCTTGTAGGAATGGGGTGTGTATTCCTAATATAAGGTAGGAATACTCCAAAGCAATTATGACAAGTCAGCTAAAACTTACGTCCTCTCTAAACATCAGGACACAAAGAGCTCTGCAGGTAAATCAGGAGCACATCAGAGCTATGTGGGACGTGTGGTGAAGCACACTGCGCTGCAACTATTTGCTTCCCAGGAGCACTGGGAAGCAAACCAGAAGTTTGGATATTTCTGAATTTTCTTAAAATATGCTGCCAGACTATCTGTAGAGGCTCTCTGAGTGAACAGCATGCAAAAATTACATCTCATTTATTTTCCACTGGTATCTCAAGCATAGGAATAAAGAAAACAAAAAGCGTCCCCAATGTACAGCAAGTAAAACTCAGCTTTTGCTAAAACACAAATTGTGGTGGCTCTTCTGGAAAAAACCCAACAACCTTGTTTATGGACATACACAGATCTCTAGTGCTTGAACTGAACAGCATGTAAAAGTACAGCTCTTGCACTGAATTTGACCACAGGACACATGCAAAGTGACACAGCACACTAAAAAATGCTGCAGGCATTGTAATTTGTTTTCTTAGAAAAGCTCAGCTCCGATGAAGCATGTGTTTTTCAGTGAGGTCATGCCTTTCACCTAATTTTCCGTGGGGACGACTGGGGTACAAAAGAAGGTCAAGTGATTTGCCCAAGGTTACCCAGTGAGTCACTGGCTCTCACGGGATCAGGATTCAGGAAGCTCCTGGCTCAACATTCCTCAGTCTAATCACCAGCCCATATTTTCTGCATGAGCCTCTCACTCTCTCCTTTGCTAAACAAAGATTGCATGGGGTAACTCTTTTAAAATAAAACCATTTCTTTCTGCATGTACTGTTTTTCTAACTTGTGCAAGTACAGTACTCCTCGTTAAGAACTGCATACTGGTATCACTCAGAAATCCTCTTGAAGTCATGGGAATTTTGCATAAAAAATGATGGACCTAAGCAATAACAATTAATACAGTTGTTTTTTTATAAAACAGAAGTGCTTTGAATTACACAAGCTTACAAAAAACATGCACAGAATATAAAACTTGCTAGTAGTCTTTCTTCATACTTGAACTTTCCTTCCAATTTTCTATTCTTTACTGCTATCCATCACTTACGAAAGAAAAAGAAAAAAAAAGAATCACTCTCTCTTTTAAATCTCCAGCCCAGAGGCAGTTTTTAATATTTCTGGCTTAAAAGAGTTCTTCAGACTGAATGAAACAATAGTCTGAAGTGCAGCTTCTTTTCAGGAGCAGACATAAAAAAAAAGCCACAATCAGACATTCATACACCAGTTCTGCAGACTTTACACAAAACAAACTTCTGCTGAAATGGCTTGTTATAACAGACTTCTGTGGGAGATCACAGCTATATCACCCCCATCAGACAGACAATTTGCAGGCAAGATTCTGTCCAGGCAGGGCAGACTAGGCAATCAGAAACCACTATGTCCACATAGACTCAAATAATCATTAAAAAGATGTGGTCTTGGAGGTCCACGCTACATCTGTTATGCTAATTAATAGGGCATGTAGAAGAGAAACATTGATTTTAATGAAAAAGCGGGAGATGGTGACACCATTTCACATCTGTCCAACTCAGAGTAACTCACAAAGAATGCAATTCATGGTAGCTGATGGAAAATGAATATACTGCGGGAGAGAAGATAGTGCAAGAATGTAAAAATTGCATTGCCTGCTGCCTGTCTATTGGGTAATTCTGCCTTCTTCTCTGTACCCAAAGCACTTTCCGCACAAAACCAACATGATCATATCAGTAGTATTTACTTGACAAAGAGGAAAGTAATCCCTACTTTCCCCTGCAATCTGGAAGACTGGGGGTTCAGGCACGCACAGCTGAAGTGGACTTTTAGAATCATAGAATCATTGACGTTGGAAAAGACCCTTAAGATCATCGAGTCCAACCGCAAAGCTAACACTGCCAAGTCCACCACTAAACCATGTCCCTAAAATATTTTTTGATAATGACTGTTCTGAAACATTAGGCAAAACACCGTTTCATTCTCAATTCCCTTATGGTTGCAGAGATACTGATATTTCACTCTATATAACTGGCTTCAAGTTACGATGTTTCAGGATCTGTAGCAGCTTTTCAAAGCATAGCACTTGTTTAATCTAATCCTTCATGAGGTTACACGTACAGAAAGATCAGCACAACTCCAGAAAACCTCTGAAAACTCGGGCAATGTTAGCGCTGTGTCTGAGTCGCTTCCTGAAGTCTCTGCTTGAGAACTTGGCTCTCCATCTGCTCACTGCTCTGTCAGAATCGCTTCACAGACATTAAGAAGGTGAAGATCCCCAGTCCACTCAGACTTAAAAGTAGGCGGTAGACAAAGAAAAGCTCAAGTATATTCAGAAAGTGAGAATTCAATTTTTCTACATCATATCAATTTCCCCCTTCCACCTCTCCACTTTTCCATACAAACTGTCTCAGCTTCACTAAAAAAGGTTTCTTTTAAGCACCATGTGTGCTGCAGGTGGAACAATTATATATTACATATAACTCTGTAAGTTAATCAAAATACTGTTGGGCAAGCCAAGAATTTTTACCCAAAATTTTAACCAGCAACCTTTTGTACAGCTGATGTTTGTTTTTTGAAGCATCAGTTAAATTTTCTGCCCCACTCTTCACCTCTTGTGAAGGCTCAGCTTTGACTGCCCATCTTTGCTCTTAACCAAAGAGAATATGTTCATGAGGGCTTAATTCAAGAGCTTTTGCAAGAGAAGTTTAGATAGAACTTTGAAAAAGGTTCAAAGAGAAAGAATCAAGCAATTTTCCTGACGTATGTCATCAGAGAAGACTTGGATGAGTGTACTCTCTCTCTTTTTTGTTGTTTTAAGAAAGCAAATCTGCCTAATTATGATTACCTGGATCTTTGCCTAAACTTTGTCTGTCATGAAGGAAACGTAATACGAAAGTCAGACAACCTTCACCATTTTTTCATGTGCCTATGAGATTCTGTGCCCTTGGCAATGTATCCCCCTTGAAATGAAAGGCTACAAAAGATTTGTACCTGTCAAGTCTGAAGCTTGTCTTTATCTGCTTTATCTTGACAGCCTTGAAATCAAACGGCTACACGTTCAGCAGTGGAAAAGAAAAGATGACTGTATCTAGTTATTTTTGAGTGTATACAAAATGAGTACATGTGGTAAAATCTGGAATGAGAGTATTTTTTGACTCTTCTACGGACATCAAAAGCAAGACTACCATTTAAATATGGTACACATTGTTCTTGGTTTCAGTTTTTTCTGAAGAAGGGTCAGAATCACACAGTTTACTATGAAGATTACATAGGTTAGACATTGTGGGCATGGCCCTCTTTCTACGGAGGCCTACAACTCAAATACAGGCTCAGGCTCTGAATAAATACTTTCAATCTACTCACAATTCAACAAAATGGTATTTTGATGTATTTCTGTGAACCACCTGAGTAGGGACCCCAGGAGTGATACCTCACTTCTGAAATGGCTTCTTTACGTAAAATGATGCTCTCTAATAAAGCACTACACTTTGCTGGCAGCGCTCGCGATATTTTTGTCCTCAGTGGTGGCAGATGCCACAGAATGACGGCACGCTGAAAAAGATTTGGTATTAAACACATTATTTTCCAGTTCGAGTTGCTGTTCAGTTCCTTGATTTTAGGTGTTACACAGCATAGCTGTGGAGGAAGTTGTGATAACTTCATATAACCGTAGAAAATGAGGCTGAGAGGAGACCTTGAAAAGCCATCTTGTGCATCCCTCTGCCCTAGGGTGGGATCAGCATCCCCTAAGCTGCGGCGGGCTCAGCCAGCCGGCTCCTGTGAACCTCCAGTAACGGAGATTTCACAGCCTCCCCAAGCAATTCATTCCTGCCCTTAACTGTCCTTCTGGTTAGAAGATTTTGGCTAATGCTTAAAGTAAATCTCCCTTGCTGCAATTTAAGGCCATTACCTCTTCTGCTGTCCCAGGTGGACATGGAGAATGATTTATTACGTACATTTTCGCAATGATTTTTTAAATATATTTGAAGACTGCTTTTGTGCCCCCCTTTGGCCTTCCCTTCTCTAAAGTCACATGTAAAAGATAAAAGAAAACTAATGAACAGAGGTTTAATTAGTTCCATGTAGCAATTTTAAAGCTATATTCTAAAAATAAAATACTTGGAAAGAACATCAGTAAACCATATTACTCAGGAGGATAGAAGGAGTAATAGCATGCCAGCGTTGTTGCATAACAGAGAAATAGGAACTTTGCAAAAGGTCAGATTAACATTACCACTGAGCAAAAAGGCAGCGCTTTCTCTGTATCTCCTCTTAGGAAAAAAAAAAGAAAAAAGAAAAGTTCTTCAAGATTGATGGAAAGAATAAAGATACATATAATTTAAGTTATTAGACCCATGTAACTCTCACTGAACTAAACTGGAGCTTTGCCTGATTAAAGACTGCAGGAAGGACGCTTTTGTATTTAAGGACTAGATCGAAACTCAAGAGACAAGTTTAATCCTTGGCTTTCCTTGAGACTTCCTTTGTGATTTTGGGAAATTACCTATTGATAAAACGAGCAGTAGCTCCACTTATTTTCTCTTGAACTCTTCTCATTTTGTTTTTGTAGATGACAAACCCTTTAGGATGGTGGGCTGTCTGTACGGAAGCATGCGGGACTCCAGCACAGGGGGAGCTAAAGTCAGCAGAAACCTCTGACCGTGACTGCATCACAAAATGCAACACCAGGCTACTAAACAAGGAATTGTCATGTATTGGATATATCCCGTCGCAAAAGATGGTCAACGTAGCTTCAAATTGATTGACTGCGTCTGTTGGTGATGTTGGATCATGCTTATCTTCACGGGATGCACAGGTTGGCCTATAATTCAACACTGTAAAAGCAACAAATCTCCAACTCAAAAGTCCAGAGTATTAGAGTGAGAATCTAGTTATTTTTGTTTCCTGATGGTTATTTTAATAAGGGATATATGGAGAAGCAATATGCTAGTGCCGACCTATGAAAAACATTAAATAAATGTTGAGATTATGAGCAATCATAGGTTCTTTAATGCTTTTCTCCAGATGTCTCTGTGAAGCAGGGAAGTGCATGAAATAAGGAAATACCATTTTTTTACAGACAATAGGCTGATGATAACAAAGACTTGGAGAATGTCTACGTACTGTGCCTAAGCTAGCTCAGATATCCCTGCAAAGCTATGGAGGCATAGCTGAAGGAGTTGCTTGAAGTCAAAAAAGACATCCATATGCCACAACACGGAGCTGAACTGATGATTTCAGGCAAGAATCCAGAAGACTATTTTTGTGACAGCAAAGCTACTGCTGTCCAAACTGATAGCAGCATGTCCCCTGCTAGAAAATAACCATATATGGATTTACCATTAGTGGCTGGATATCTTGACAGGCTATGATTTAGAAATAACATTTATGCTATTAGCACTGCTTCTCTTTATTCTGAGGAGAAACTGGATTATCACGTTCAAAGTTACAAGGTTTCCTCCTGTTTTTTGTTGCATTATCCTCATTTTCTGCATTTGACACTGGAGACAAATTATTCCTGATTTTCCTACACACAAGTAGGACAAGATTCAGGTCCTACCTCGTCAATCTTTATATATGGATCTCCACCTCTTATTGTCAGCTAATCAGTTGTACTAAGAATTTGGTTGCATCTATTTCTTTCTGTGCTCTTGTTTACGTCTCTTTGGAGATTTTGCCTGTTACTGCTGCTCATTCACACTCTCCCCCTCAAAAAACCACTGGTCAAAATCCATCTATTTTATCTGAAAGAAATAAAATAAACATCTAACACAAAATAAACATCTAACACACAGTAGAAACCCTGGCAACAAAAGTGGCAGGCTTTATTCTGTAGCAGGCTGCTTTTTGGCTTCCTATGCACATACCGAACTTGAGCCCCTGGGCTGTGCATCGTCCTGTTTGGTTGAGCTGTAGTTCCATTTACTTTGGTTGCATTCCAGAGAAAGAATCTGATCCTCAAAAATGCTCTTGGATCCTTCAGAGAGGAAACGAGAGCATTCAGATCCCCTTGGAAGTCAAAGTGAGGACACACAGCCATTCTCCGGATCAAGTCCATGTTAATGATGCTGCATCTGCTACATATGCACATGCAGCAGGGTTATTTAAAAAACTGCAGATGGTGACTCTAATTCACTTAGCAGCTCACCTTGCTCTTCCTACTGACAGAAAGGAGCATCTTGGGCTTAGAGCCCTTAGCATCCCCTCTGTCTTGCAGGGCATCTCCTATGTTGCCAGGTGAATTCCACCAAATAACTAAGCCGCTGTAAAATTAAAGCTACACCCTACCCACAGGACAGGGGGAACTTTAAGACTTCTGAATTGTAGGAAGAAATCTGGTCTCCAAATAAAATAAAGCAAGGTTTTCCCCAAAGTGCTTAACTAAAGGGTATCCATGCCACACTTTTATTTTTCATCCTTTTTTGACCTTTAATTTAATATAAGTACTGAAGCAATTTTAGCTGTGTTTTTTTCTCAACTTCTCCCACTTCAGGCCACACACACAAAGATAATTTTGTGACTTGACACCCCTCCTTTCTTCAAATGTTATGGTGAGGAGAAAAAAAAAGGGATGTTATTTTAAACAACCTCAAACTAGAGTTTTTTTGTCCATTAGGGTACTTACTTATTCGTTTCAATTCATGCCTTTTTTACATTGAAAATTATAGCTTTTACAGATTCCTGTAAAAGCCTAGGTATTAACATGGCTCTTTGTCAAAAATGTGCTTCTAGATCACTAGAAATCATTCAGTTTTGTTTACATTTTCTTTGTGTGGAATTCAAGGTAATAATATGTATATTTACTGCTCATCCCTATCTTTATTGGTCTATGTTCTTTCATTTTTAATCTATGTAAACATGTATTTATTGCTGATAAAATGGTAGTCGAGACACATGACTCGCCTCTTCACACACCAGATATATCAACACTGGCATCACAAGAAGGTCCCTCATCCAACCTCGCCAATGCCCACTAACCTTCAGCAGTAAACATCACTTCTGGATGCAAGAATATACAAGCAGTCCCTCTAGCAGACTGTCCTTTGAGTGACAGGCTAAGTTTGCCAATCTTTCTACTTGTCCCAGTTCTAGACCAGGTTTGTGATGGGTCATTAGCTTCACAGCATCCACGTTTGATGCCACTAAACTCATCTGATGTGAAGTTATATTTGATGTATTGCTGTACTTATCTCCAAATGCTCTGAATTAGTGATTTCAGAGGGCTTTTTCTTTTTTAATTATATTATTGTTTATTAAAATAAAATTTCTGTTTTGGGGACTCATTCTGCCACAACATTTTATGTTTTCATGCAACACATGATCCCTCTCCAGCCACTACTGATTTCATTTCCTTGGAGCACCATAAGAGCAGTAGGATTAGGTTCACTAATCGTTGAAGGGTCAGGTCACTGACATGCCAGCTGCTTTTTCATACTTGGTGACCTCCGGTTGCTGACCCAGATGTATATATAAGGCACACAACTCTTGGGCTCTACCTGCTAGCTACTTGAAAATTGAACTACTGCAATGATACTCCCAAAGCAAACTTTACTTTGGTTTGGCATGAGGTACAAGGCAATTCAGAAATTGGCGCCCTCTGAAAGTTCTCCTTTCCTTGTTATTTCCTTCCAAGAATGTTAAAAAAAAAAAGAATGTTATCCAGTTTTAAATTGCTGTTCACTCACCAAAGCGAATAGCCCTCATACCAAATGTATTTCCAGTGAACACAGCTCACAAAACATTAGTAAATTAAAAATAATCAAGATGGCAGCAGTCTCTCTGAAGGAACATACCATGACAGATGTAATATTCCAGAATATGAACTTGCTTCTGTCACTAATTCTATCTTAAATCCTTCTGAGGGGTACATGTAAGGCTCCTACATTAAATTGCTGTCCACCGAGGTGGAAACTGAAACAAAGTTAAACAGATTTTTTTGACCAAACCTTTATCACCTTTATACTATTTCACGTATTTCAGGATTTGCATTAGTACCATATTTTACCATATAGGTGGAATTTCCATACACTTAGAAAAAGATTAGAATTCTGTTTTTTTCCACAAAAGCCTTCCTCTGCAGGTAATATTGTGCCAAGAAAAAGTTTTGTAATAGTAGAGCATGCAAGTAGTTCAAAAAGGTGAGTTATTTTTCACTGTGTATGCACTAAATGCATGCAAATTACAATAGATGGGCCAAATGCTTTCTCAGGAGGGACACGTATTGACATCTTTGGACAGTAGCAGCAGCCTTTGAATTTTCACTTCAACTACTGCTTAGAAATGACACTGTCAGAAAGGAAACACCTACTGTGCGCCTTCACTTGCCTTCTGATCCCTTATTAGTTAACCCTGAAGTGCATATGTATACAGCCTTAATCCCCAAGTGAGTATCTGGACCAGGGGAAATCTGGAATTAATTGTGAAGTATTTTGGTTACTAATGCAGCTGTTACAAGTGTTTGATTTGGCAAGTGAACAGAAAAGGCACTGCATACCAATTTCGTGAGCCACTGTAAAAGCTGCATGGAGGCCGTCATCTTCAATCACTGCACAGCTGCGCTCAGGAGAGCATATGGTCCCAACGTCTGCCATTCCCAGAGTATCACATGAATGATGCCCACATAAATCCTGCCCAGGAAGGAAAAAAGAAAAAATCATTAAAATAAATTTTTACACGCATAGGTAACAACAGGTTAAAGTCACCAGCACTTTGCAAACAGCAGAGCCTGGATAAAAACATCAATATAAGCTTCCGTCTAAAGATGTCAATGCAGTTTAAAAGCACGATGACCCAACCCCACCCCTGGTAAAGTCAGTGGGACTATTTTAATTGTCTTTAACAGGATTTGGATACGTTCTGTAATTAAATATTGTTAGTTAAATTTGTACTTCTGCAATGCATACAGAGGCTCAAACTTGCATTGAGTTAGGTACTTAAAATACGTGCCATAGAAGCATTTCTTCATTGACAATAAAAATAGAGTATTCTCTTTATTTACAGAAGGTGAATCAAGGCACAGAGAGAAAGCTTCAGATTCCTGATCAGTCCTTGAACCAGAGATCACCTTTCTTTTCCAAAGGCAAGTCTTGTACTTGCACTTAAAGAAATAAGATTGTTATATATTAAACTTCATGTCACATCTGTCAAGTAGTACAATGATTAAGAATGTATTACCCAATACACCAAGTATTTAAGCAATTCTCAGAGGCTGCTTAAAGAGTCAGTGATATGACAGAGTGTAAAATCTCTTGATTCCTAGTCTTACTAGCGTGACAACTCAATCACATTTCCCACTTTACAAGTGGAAAACGAGTGATATGGGGTGTCTCCAAACCCCATGATATGGGGTGTCTCCAAACCCCATGCAAGTAGCATTAGGTTTTTTCTTTCTGTTCCAGGATGATAATGATAATGATATTGATAATGATAATGATGAAGGCAGCTTTCATCAGACATAGTCTTTTAATCATCAGCGGTAACTTTTCAGTGCTTCTGCTGGAGCAGAGGGAAGAATAGTAGCCTGAATGTACATACATATGCTTTTTTTGGTTGAGAAGGAAAAGTAGGTATCATGCTATTTGGAACACTTCAGCATTCCATTGTGGTTGAATGAAATTGTCATCTTCAAGGCATGAGAGTATTATCAAATGTTATTATCAAAATGATCAAAGAGTACCTTTTTCCCCTTCATTTTTAAGACTCTCTTCTTCCCTTCAGATCTCCTGTATGAGGCTTCAGGTCAACAATGTTCACTGATTATGATAGTTTCAAATTTAGGCAAACTTGAAAATGCACAGAATTCTAATCCCACTTAAGTCAAAGAAAAACACACTGAGTTCACAGGTACTGTGACAGAGCATCTCTTCACAAAAAAAAAAGTGTATTCTTTTTTCCCCAAGATGAAATAAAGAAATTTCAAGCTAAAATTACAGAGCAGTGTTACATATATGGAGCAAGAACTTCGGGATCAGTTCTGGCTTCCAGGTGTCTGGGAACTCTTTTCGATAAGTGCACTCTTGGTGCTACTTAATGTCAAGATTTAAATGCCGCAGTACCAATGAACAAAACAGCCTCACAAGAAGAGAAGGAATAAAGTTCAAAAGTATTTCAATTCCCAAATTTTCACAGGTATAATCCATGGTTTAAGAAAAACTTCCATTCTGTAGCAATGTAGATAATATGCAGACAACTTTCTCTCTAACCCCACTGGCTCCCACCCTTGACATCCAATTAGCTCCCCAGACTTTGCTTCTGGGTCTGCATGGGAAGGTACAGAATAAGGATGCCCATTTTCAAGTACTTTAAAATCTGTCCCTTTCAGTCTAAGGGTACATTTTACATGGAGTAAACTCTATGTAAATGTAACTGTAAGTGGTTTACCTACAGCAGCATGAGTAACAAAACTCAGAAAAAATGCATGTGCATAGTACCAATAAAAATACCTTTTCATGGTGATATAATCTGTCTAAATAAATGAGTGTAAGCTGTATAGGAAGTAAAATACCTTTATACTAATGTAATTTGAACTGAATCCACACAAGCAGTTGAACTGAAATTCTTACACAAGTACCAAAAAGCACATAAATCAGACAGAAGGCAGCTTACTGGAGGAGGTCTAAATTACTCTCAGGTTGACAGTGCCAATAATAGTATAAAATGCATTAATTCAGGCCTTGTGTCTGCATGCAGATTCTGTGTCATTTGGTCTTTCCTTGTATTTGGGTGTCATTATTACGTAGATACTTACATCAGTACAGCTCCCAGTGTAGGCACAATTATATCAGCACACAGATGCTTTATGCCAGTGCATGATTTATTTCCATTTGCATACATGAAGAAGCTATGCCAGTGATATGGCTGTGAAGCTATACACCAGCAGACACAACCAGACCTCACAATGATTCTCCAGATTTGATGCCACAAGTATAATTAAAAGAATACAATCTTTCTAAGCAGGCAATCTCATAAACTTCCTTAGAGTTACTTCTGATGGGATGTGTGGAGTATGGAAAATTACGACAGGGATGTTAACTGTAAGCAGCTCTTCTGACTCTTGGCTGGTTAGTAATCCCACCCTCAAAATTTCGAAAGCTATGCACAGGATTGCGTTACGCCATCTTCATCAGACATCAAAAAAACAGCTATGTGCATATGCAAGCACTAACGGACATAGGAATGTTTGGTTACTTTTCATATGTTAGGTGTTACTGACATCGCACCACACTGCATGCCCGGGTTTTCCTCAGAAATCCAGTCACTTCATCAAATCGCTGTTCTTCCATTTCCATCATTTCCCAGAGTATGACACATACCCACATACCTCAGCATCCCACCAGTAACTTTCAAGGCAGTGCTCATTTGCATAACAGTTGTCTAGACAAAACAAAGCAGGCTTTATGCTTTCTTTGTGAAATACCTTAACTTCAGGTCAGTTAAAACGAATTTCTTGAAGGGCTGTATTAGTTAAAGGTTGCTCCTAGGAAATCCCACAGCAGAAAACGAGTGATTCTGAAAATTGCTTATCTGTAAAATTACCTAGCTCCTCCAACACCCCACGGACAGCTGGAAAACAGCTGTCCTCAGATGGTGTGGGACCAATGATCCTCGTAAAGGAGAAGAGAGGAAAGCGACCGCACTGTGGTCAGAAAGTGGTGGGCAGTGGTACAGTAAAGCCCCGCTCCCCTCAGCCAGCTCCGTGACCACATCCGCGCTGCCTCCCCAGCAGTCCGAGCAAGGCGGTGGGGGGATGCCTGCAGCCGCCTACCGAATCCCAGCTGGGCAGCGGTGGAGGAGGCTTGTAAAGGATCTTGGAAACAAGGACAGGAAATATTTTCTGGTGTTAGCTTCTTTGTATGAAGCTGTTATTGGGGAGGGATGTCTATGGGTTGCCCATCTGCTGCTGGAGCAGGGCGTGTGTTGGCTACGCATTGAACAGAGAGCATGTGCTGGGCCTTCTGGTTTTCGTTGCAGACTTCAGTCCTCAGTGACTGCATGAGGATGCTTTTTTTAAGCTAATACTGACTTTGTCAATAATCACTTAGGCAGATTCCTGAAGACTCAGCTCCATTATGTTCTCAACTCACAGTCTCATTTATTCTTTATTTCTCTTGCCTCTGCATGATTTGAACTTTAATACATTTCTATTCATAGCATCATGTAGCATATACTATATACATAATTGAAGCCTATCAAGTGGCATCTCTGAGACACATATTCTGAAAAGTTTGCTATCGGGTCACCTCACCATTCCCTAGCTACATGGTCCTTTCCAACAGCATGATTTTGAGTGACGTTATTGAAAATCACGCCTGTTTACATTTCCACTGATTGAAATCTTTATGGCAAAATTTCTTTTGACTTAAGCCTCCTGTAGCTGTACTGGCCATGGATTATTTGTTGCCAGCATCAATAGCCATATTTTTAATCTTCCTGGGCAGTCTTGGAAAGCAGTCCCAGACTTTTATGAAGTAAAGTTTCTGGGAGTACATTAAAAGTTTTTATTTCCCTTGAAAACTTTTTTTTTTTCTGTTAAAAACAGGCCCTGATGTAATGATGCAATCTAAAAAATCTGTGTGGGTCTCCTCAACTTTTCATACCCCAGCTAAAGCACTAAGAAAGCGAGGACTCACATGATACTTAAAATCAGTTTCCAACGATTATTTCACTCTGGTGTGTGGCTTCTATTCAAAAAGTTAATTGCTTACTCAGATCGGTATGCTCATGTAATTGCCTCCAAATAGCGGTAGAAGCTTCAAAGAATAAGTGTTTCTTGATATTTCTAAAGAAGGAATGCAGAGTCTGGCCCTTGATCTGCATTACAGTAGTTTCAAAATAGAAGAATGACTAGGAAATGCATTTGCTACACAGGAGACAATAGATGTTAAGACTTAAGCTTTGGCAAAGGAATGACTTAGGAAAGCTGAGCTGTACATCATAAGACTAGTAGTTAATTAGACAGCTTATTAAAGGCCAAGTTTTCTTGGCATTTGTAAGTACATCAAGAGCAGCTGGCTGTTTGCCATATGTACGTGGCATTGTTGTGAACGAAGATAACTGCCGTGGCACCCTGCTGGAGCAGTTCATTTATTTTACCTGAAATTCTTTGATTTGTGCAGTAGGCTTAAAAACAAGAATAAACTGTTTAGTGAAACCTGATATTAGGCCAGAGCCCGTGGAAGGGATCCAAAACAGGATTTAAGCACCAGCGCGGACAGTTTGGTGGAATGTAAGGGCAGAAGAACAAAATTGGCTCACACGTCCTCCGGTCTTTGAGTTATCTACCCTTCATAGGGCTTGCAGTTTGTGACCTTATGGGCCCCAAAGTGCCGCAGTTTTACAGCCCTGAGCAGCTTAGCACTTAGCTTATACTAAAGCTTGATTGGGGTTGAGATGCTTAATGTTTCTCCATCTTTGCCCCTGAGGGAAGCTAAGCCTACAGGCGTTCTCAGATCAGGCATACGAGAAACCAACAGGATTAGGCTTTCTATCAGGCACAGCTGCACATCACCTTCTTCTAAAGCACAGCTAACAGCTTTTACATCTCTGTGTGTTTGTTCGCTTGCTTTTCTGGTTTCTTCACAATGTCTCATCGGTTAAAGCCTTTGCCCAATAAGAAGGTGATCCAGCTTCAAATTCCTTCCAGGGATGAGGAGACTTAGAAGCATGTTTCTTAGGAGAGTGCCCTGTGGTCTACACCAGACTATGGTCTACAACGAAGGTCTGCACGTGTCCGTGCGTGCAGGGAGTTGAGGCTCCTCCTGTTGCAGCCCAAGTGCCAAAGGTTTCCCTAGCCCAGGCTGCAGTTAGTGCTTACGGCGCTTGGGGAAGGGACCTGATTTTTGGTCCCTGCTCCTCAGCCAGCTTCTGTATTTACACTGAACAGTCCTTCAGTAAATTACAGAAACAGTCTTCTCTCTGTGCTTTGGGAACCCGGACTGCCTTGCTCTAAGCAGTGCGCTCCAGTCAGCGGCTTCAGGTCACGATTTCTCTCCTTCTCACCATATGAATCTTGAATTACTTGCTAAACAGTGACATAGCTTTGGTCAGAGGGGTGGAAAGTTTCCTTAACACCTGGAACAGCTTACAACCTACCGGTTAAGGACCTCTCCTGGGAGGTGGGCGATACAGACCTAAAATCCCTCAAGCAGAGGAAGGAATTAAATATGACTTTCCGACTTCCTGCAGCAGCGTTCCCACCGCAGCCCTGTAAGGGGAGGGTGGGGTCAGGTGGCATTCGGGACCCACACATCCACCCTCCCGCGCGCCCCTCTGCAAAGTGGGTGAAAGGTTATTAATGTCACAGCAAAGCAGAATGGCACATGTGGAGGAAACTAAGGCTCGCCCAAACAGAAAGGATGATGGGTGTCACCCAAAGAGCGCATGATGACTGGAAGGCAAAAGGAGCACAAGACCGGAGTCAGACTGCAAAAGGTATACTGGAAATAAGGGCTAACTGGTGAAAAAAATAATTAGGGCACAGTCTATTTTACCCCTCAACCGATACTATGACACTTGAAAGAGAGGCTTTACAAGCCAAAATGACGGAAGGCTGCCCTGGAGGAAGCCTGCTGTGAAATGTCCTTTTCCTGAGACACTGGTGGGTCTTGGTCACGGGGATGTCCAGGTTAGGGCACCAGGGAGAGGGCCTGGCCATCTCTGTGAAGCGAGGAAGGACTCCCGTCAGACTCAATGGGATACTGGTTTGTCCTCCCACGGCCATATTTTGAGAGGAAAGACCGAAGTCCGGTTACCTTTCGAGGAAAACAGGAGTGGTGATACCTGCCATACCTACCAAAACAAAAATCACATCTTTTCCTCAAGTAGTTTAACTTAAAAACTGTGGTCATCTTCCTTTCAGGTTAATATGATAAGTACAGGCCTGAGTTTTGGGCATTTGGATCTCAACCGTACAGAGCTGTCTTTCTGAATTCTAGGTAAGGTGAAATTCAAGAAAACTCAATGTATGGGTGATGTCCTGTTGGGCTAAGTTTAGCACATGCATGCTACGCTTGCTGGCTTCAGAAACTACCTCCTCACCAGACTGGATATTTAGGCATGGTCTTACTCTCCCCTTGTACTGTATGGGGATCCTAGGCACTTGTCAACCAAGGCACTTGTCAACCAAGGACGATCTGCAACAAAGTATTAGAAATAGAGCCTAAACTGGGTTAAGCTTTTATGCTCTGAATGTACATATTAACAAAACTTATTTTTTTTCCTAAAGCACATGAAGAAAATGCAGCAGCATTATGCAAGCTACAGATTATTTAAAAATATTGACAAAACGCACGTAAAGCATTTGGACTCTGCATGGGGAGGGGAAGGGCAAACAAAGTTTCAGTTATGAAGCTGGTGAACAAGGGAAAATGTGCGATTTAACTTGCCTAACCCATAGTTCCTCCTGTGGGGAAACTCCACACCATCTCTGCAGATTAGTGTGAATCACGCTACTTCTCCCACACAAATTATGTCCTGCTTTATTTTCTTGTCAGGGACGTTATCTAAATATATTAGATTTGCAACAAAATTGGTGAAAACACTACAAAACTGATAGACACATCACATTATAATTTCTTCAGAGTAATAATAATAATAAACATTAGTGAAATATATTCTATTGACCATTGGTACAGTGACCTGTTTTATTAATATGGGATAATAATTGTGGGAAGATGATAATATAGAAAAGAAAAAAAGAAGAAAGAACTGGAGCAAAAGAAAGCATGTGCTTCACGCAATGAAATTATCATCTATAGAGCTAAAATAATCCAAAGCTTGCTGTTAAATTTCAATAGCACTGTCAGATTGACAGTTAAACTAAATCACACATGCAAGACCCCATATAATTACTATGTAGAAAAAGGCAGGACAGAGGCCTTTGGCTCTAGCATGAACTTTTTGTTAGAGCCAGGCATGATGGCACTATCACAGATGATGCTAACAAGCACTTAGGAAAGTATTTTTCCTTGCTCTTGTTGCCTGTATCTACTGTGAGAAATATCTCTTTTAATTTTCACATGATTCAGAATTGGGGGGAAAGGAAAGGAAGAGAACTGGATTTTGTCCAAATGCATTCAATAGTTCACTTGAAATTTAACTAAGGGTCAGTAATGAAGTAGATTGGATGAATTCTAGAGGATAATTGCAGAGCAGGCTAGGCCTCGGAAAAGAACAGTCTGAGTTCAAGTGCAGTTTGCAAGCCACGTCTAGTATGTTTTTCTACTGTGACAAATAATCTGGCAAGTATTTCGTTGCACCCCTAAAAACCTGAAGACTAAAGATAACCTGTTTCCAGCTTCTGAGAACTGTTCACAATAAAAAAGCCTGAAATGGACTAAATTCTAAATTTGCTGTTGACTTCACTGCCATTGAGAACAAAGCGAGCTAATCTCCCAGGGAAGAGGGCTTTACAAGCTCTTCTTCCCACCACACAGCCGCTTCTCTACCGCCGCACGGGACGGAGGACTCACCGGGCCACCAGATGATCAACTCCTTGCATTGCCATATTCCACGGAGGATGCTCTGAGGATGCATGCGGCCCAAAAATTTACAGCTGCTGTCAAGGACTCAACCACAAAGTAGTCAAACAGCAGGGGACCCATGTATTCTCTAAGGCTGTTAAGGCCAAACCGCCTTAATGAGAGCTCTCACAGGACTGATTAGAAAATTATCACCTTTTGATACTGACAAGTCCGACCTCTGTCAGGCTTGATACTGGCCATCATGGGTCAAACGAGAGATTGAGACCACTGGGAAAATATACTTCTCCTTATTAGATTTTGGGAATTTAAATAATCACTGTGGAACCCAACTACCTTTCTGCAATATTTAGTGATAGATCATTTCTGTGCCCAGTGAGGGTTTTTACAATCTCCTACACAGGTGATAATAATGACCAGACACATTGCTGCAGTTTTCCTTGCGGTTATAGAGTAAACAGAATCACTGCAGCTAATGGATAGTTACATGGTTCTTGCCACCACTGATAAGCAATATAGAGCCTTAATATAGTTTTAACACAAGTTGTCTGTGAACTGAACCCATGTTCATTATTTATTTACTATTTACTATTTACTATGCTCTGCAGCATGATTGCTTAAAAGCCCTTATCAAATTAAACACAGATTATGACCAAAAGTGATTGAATGTTTTAATCCAGAATCAGTAAATCTTCTAAAAATCTTTCTGCATGAGAAGTCCTTCCTAGTATGAATGATGATGATAGGGCAATGAAGCTGGTGAAGGGTCTAGAGCACAAGTCTTATGAGGAGCGGCTGAGGGAACTGGGGTTGTTTAGCCTGGAAAAAAGGAGGCTGAGGGGAGACCTTATTGCTCTCTACAACTCCCTGAAAGGAGGCTGTAGTGAGGTGGGGGTCGGTCTCTTCTCCCAGGTAACAAGTGATAGGACAAGAGGAAATGGCCTCAAGTTGCGCCAGGGGAGGTTTAGACTGGATATAAGGAAGTTTTACTTCACTGAAAGGGTTATCAAGCATTGGAACAGGCTGCCCAGGGAAGTGGTTGAGTCGCCTTCCCTGGAGGTATTTAAAAGACGTTTGGATGAGGTGCTTAGGGACATGATGTAGTGGTGGATTTGGCTCTGCTACGTTAACGGTTGGACTTGATGATCTTAAAGGTCTTTTCCAACCTAAACGATTCTATGATTCTGTGATTCCATGATTCTATGATACTAATTTGAACCGCCAGTACTAATTTCATAATAAGGGAGAGCTGCCAGCACACTCTTAGTCTATTAATGGTTATTAATTTATCTTTAAAAAAGTAATGACAACAGAAGAGGAGGAAGTGATGGTCCTGAATTCTGACGGGATTCTTCCTTTATAAGGAACTTGAGTAAAGCTACTATCTTTTCAGAGAGCCTCTTTTGGTGTTAAAAATAACATCCAAGTAAATGTCACTCCAGAACTAAGATAATTATTATATTAGAGACTTGTATGGCAACAGGCATGCATAATTTAGATTCTAACTACACATAAACAGTTACATACAGCTAGGGACATGCGTTCGGCTGACAAATTATTTGCAAATATTATTCTGTTGACGCAGAGACACAAAGTTCAAGGTGGCCTCAGTTAGTAAACAAAGACGGAAAATGTACCTCACACATTTACCCCATGTCTAAAAAACAAGCCATTGAGAAGACGACATCTGGATGTTCAAAAATTAGCATGACGGTATTCAGAGCCCAACAAAACAGGCAGCCATGGCTTGGCGTCTAGTAGCTAAGCAACGTACTTCATACATTCAAAACATAGTTGTAAAAGTTGGATCCTCCTGCCAGTTGCTGCCACTCTCATTGAAAAGCTAAACTGGAAAAAATCTCTCTTTAGTTCAAAGTGGGGCTGTTTTCTCCAGGAAACTTCTCTACTGCTTTTTCATCCTTTAACCCTTTTCGTGTTTACATTCCACAAGGAGCAAACAGATTCATGTTGACATTGCAAGTGTAAGCATATAAAAATCATGTGGACTCACACATACTCCCTGCAAAGAACATCATGAACACATGCAGCAAGAAACTACAGTCTTGTTCTTATTGAGTCAAATACTGAAATGTAATGCCAAACAATATGCGTGTGCACAGAGCAAATCATTAAAGCAGATTAAGTTATACTGAATTGCACTGAGGGGCTAATCCCATAGTTAAATGTGTTAAAATGTAAACCAAGAAAACGGAAGCCTGTGCTTTTTTTCTTGCAAAGCTTTTTCATCCCTAAGTAACAGCGCAAGCAATATTTGCATCTTAAGAGTGGAAAGAGACCACGGGAACTGTGACATTTTGTTTAGTTTAGGTACTACTTACATCCAAAAGAGGTAACTCTACGCATGGAAGATGCATTGCTCAGGAGTCTTTGAAAGTGGATTACTGATTAGCAGCACACTCTTATGCTGGCATGAGGGCATCCATGCAAAGAATTACAGATAAGCATCTGTAAAGCAAGTGCACTTTAAATTCACATCCTATCTCAATCCAAATTAACTTAATAATTGATGTCAAGATTCACAGTCTGCCACCCGAAGAGTTTCTGAATTGTAATAAATCCCAGAGAAATAAATGGGAATACTGGCAGAGAAAAACACTCTTTAGTGAAAAGTGACGGATTCTGGCTCAGGCTTAATTAATAAGCCATTAGAAAGGACGTTTACAGAAAAAAGCAAGAGCATTCTGACCCAGGCTAGGTAGCCTGCTTTCATTCAGATTATAATGATAAAAAAATGAAAGCTTGCAAATTGGACCAATGGGCTTTAAACTGCTAAAAAAGGCTCCTGCTGTACAAGTGATGCCTGACTGACACAGAACCTAATGTTTCAACTATTTACAGCTATAAAAGCAAGCCAGGCGCTTTTTTTCCCCCCTTCTGGAGCAACTCCTTCCACAAACCATCCAAAGCATCCTTTTTGGCAGGCTCCGATGATGTAGAAAAGCAGGAGAACTCAAACGAACGGAAAGTCATGCAGTTATTTTTTTCGTACTTGGGGAAGGGAAAAAAAGAAAACACCAAACCCAAACCACTGAAGGGATATTCTTACAGAAGAACTTCATTGCATAAACTCGGCCACATGTCTACTAGAGCAATGTCCCTTAACGACCTCTGGCAATGCAATTAATTAACAACCAGGCAGGGAGCAGGGCACAGCTCTGCATGGGTAAGACCGGCCAGATCCGACCCACAGTTGATCAGGACACCCATTTTTCACTTGGGGAACAAGAAAGAGATTGCATCCCCTTACCATCAGCCCAACTCACTCAACTTCTGCAGCTCTGTTTACCTGCGGTTTGCATTTACGTCCTACCCTTGAACCACAAGCGCTGTCAGCTTCCAGTGTGGCGGAGCTATTCTTGCTGGAAATAGCACCTCAACGCACTCAACAAGGAAGTTGTGCGTCCTTTTAAGGTGTTCTTCACCATTTTCGCTAGCAGGTTTGTTTGGGGACTAATTTAGGCTAGGGAGCACTATCAGCCCTTTGCCTGGACCACCTCCCCAGAGAGACAGGGGCTGTGTGTGAAACATCTCACTGGGAAAGATGGAACAACGTCATCTCTCAAGCAGAGATAAACTAGGCGGCCTCAGCCAAGTCCCCCAGTCAGGCTCCACCACCTCTCCACCCTGGCAGGAGTCCCAGCACCGCACTGGCACGAACAACCGTGTACCCGCAGCGGGGATGACCTCGCAGGGGAAGGGGCACACACAAGTGCATACACAATTTGTTGGGTTTTCAACCCCTCTTCCATCCCTGGCAGCTGTGTGCGTGGGTGCCGGTCCCCGAGACGCAGTGCAACCCAACGGAACGGCCGAAGGTGTGAGCGGGGAGGCAACCACTGGGCAAAGCAGGGCAATGTGGCTGGAAGGCTGCCAAGGCGGCCTCATCGCAGCCCAACCACCCCATGACACATCGTTCGAGGGACACCAAGTCGCCGTCGGTCGGGGTGATGCCTACCTCGCGGGTGAAGAGGATGGCAGCGTCATAGTGCTCGTCGTGGTCGTCGTCGAGGCGGTTGTGCTGGTGCTGCCACTTGCAGAAGTTCTTGAGGGTGGTGGCGGCGTTCCTGTTGACCTCCAGCCCCTTCTCCTTCTCCCCCAGGGCCACCACCTTCACCACGGCCAGCCGGACGTGGTTCTCCAGGCTGGCGTGGGCGTAGAGCCGGGAGGCGATGGAGGCCAAGGTGAGCAGGTAGTGCTGCAGCCCCTTCCCGTACTTGCGCACCATGGAGGCGTCGGCCACCAGCAGCAGCTCCACCTGCCGGGCCCGGGAGACGGAGCGACGCCGCCGCCGTCGCCGGCCGTCCCCCGCCGCCGCCGCCGCCGCCGCCGCCGGGTCGCGGGTCTCGCAGCTGGTGCGGGCCGGCACCGTCTCGAAGCTGAAGCGGTCCCTGCGGAAGAGGTGCGGGGCGCGGGCCGGGCCCTCCCCGTAGATCCGCGGGCCGGCCGCCTCCGCGCCGCGCCGCGCCGGCCTGACGGTGTAGCGAGAGCGGCCCACGGCGAAGAAGCCGTCGAGGCCGCCGCAGAGGTTGAAGACGGCCAGGGAACGCGGGCTGCCGTCCACCGTGCCGCGGTAGTAGCAGCGCGGCGGCCCGCCGGCCCGCGGCGCCCGCGCCCCCACCGCCTCGTCGCGCTCCAGGTCGAGGAGGAAGCGCTGGCCCCCGGCGTAGAGGACGTAGCCCGCCTTGCCGCCCCCCGCGTAGGTCGGGTCGAGGCGCCGCACGACGCCGCTGGCCCCGCGGGGCGGCGGGGGGCGGCGGGGCGGCCCGGGGGGAGGGCCGGGCCGGGGCGGCGGCGGGGCGGCGGCGGTGGCGGTGGCGGCGGGGGGCGGCGGCGCTCCGTCGTCGGCAGGTGCCGGCGGCTGGGCCAGAGCGAGGTGCAGCTCGGCGGCCAGCAGCAGGGAGAGCAGCTTCAGGAGCATGCTTGCCTCGCCGTCAGGAGTGGGCACAGTGGTGGTGGTAATTAATGGGAGTGATAATAAGAGTTGGGGGGGGCGGTGGAAGGAGCCGGTCGGCGGGGTGCAGCAACGTAGTTAAGGGAAGGACAGAAGGGGGAAGGAGGGGGGGGGAAAGAAAAAAAAAAAGGAAAAGAAAGTTCTCCCTCCCAAACTCGAGTCAAGTGTGAGTGGGAGAGAAAAAAATGTCAACAAAAGCCGCTCGCGTGTGAACTTTGTGTTTCTCTGCAGGGAAGAGCCGGGAGCACATGGAAGGAGAGAGAGAGGCAAAAAATCCCGAATCGCTGCTGCTGGGGAGGCAAAGGGGGGGAGAGAGAAAAAGGAGGAGAGGAGGCTCGGACCCGGCAAGTAGAGAAGTTTGAGCACTTCCCACTCCTCTTCCACTTCTCTGCTGTAGTCACCGGATCATCACCATCACCACCAGCAGCAGCAGCAGCAGCAGCAGCAGCAGCAGCAGGGGACAGGTCTGCTGCGACTCGGCACTTTCTCGGGCTCCGGTGGGCTCCCTTTCCTTCTTTTGCCCCCTTTTGTTTTGAAGAGAAGGAGGAGAAGGGGAGAGAAGAAATTCAGGCACCAAAAACCGCCTCGATCGTCTCCGGTGAGATGGTTAAAAAGAAAAAAAAAAAAAGAAAAAAAAAAAGCCCAAGAAGCGGAAAACGTCCCGGATTTTTGTAAAAGCCCCCTCCCTGTATCTTTTCTGTTGTTGTTGTTGTTATCCCCAGTCTGTCGATGTGAACAAGAGGAGAAGGGAGAGAAATGTGAAGATGAGAGGAGGTGGAACAATGAATTTATAGCGGAATGCCATCCTGCAATGGCAATTTCAACAATTCGTCACTGCAGGCTGCCTCTTAAAGGGAGAGCTTCAAAACCACCACTCCCACACTTCCTTCTCATTTAATCAGACAGAGGGAGAAACTTGAGGGGAGGGGGAAAGGGGGGGGGGCTGCGGGGGGAGGAGAAAAGGAGGGAGAGAGGGAGGCAGGAGAGGGGAAGAGAGGGAGGAAGCCGGGGAGGGGAGAGAGACCGGGAGAAAAAAATATTTGCCTATGAAAAACGCAAGATTTCCCTGGAACCGCTTAAAGCCACAGAGTCACCGGGGGTGGAGATGTCACCGCTGGCCGGGGACGGGGAAGCGGCGCTTACCTCGCGTCCTGCCCGCTTCCCCCTCGCTCCCGCCCGCCGCTGCCGTTCATTTTGCAGTGCTCAGCGGAGGAGGCAGAGGCAGGTTTACGCCTGGCTCTCGGAGGGGAGGGAAGCGGCCGGGGCTTTGCCGGAGCGCCGGGGATGCCGAGCGCCCGGGGGGCGGCCGGGGGGAGCGGAGCGGCTGCGCCCCCGCCCCTGCCCCCGCCTCCCGGCTCGTCCCCTGCCCCTGCACCTTCCTGGGGTCGGCGGCAGCACCGAACTTCCTCCCTTTGTCTGGGCGGCCGCGGCTCGTCTGCACCCAGCCTGTCATTAAGTCCCGGCAAGCTGTCATCTAGTTTGGGCGGACTGTGATTTCCCCCGAGCCCCCGAGGAGGAGAGAGGGCGGGGAAGAGTTAATGCTTGCTTTGACCTTTCGGATGACTTCAGATACTTAGATCATCCCCCCGCTGGCTGACACACACATCCACTCACCCTGTCCCCTCGTCTTCCTTCCCCCGCTTCGTGCTCCGACAGGGACACCACAAAGGGCAGATGTCCGCGTTTACTTTTTCATCCGCCCTTTGCACCTTAACGCCGCCCGCAGAGCGAGAGCAGGCTGGCAAACAGCTCACTCTCTGCCGAGATCAAGGGCTGGAAGGCAGCCTGGGCTCCGGGAAGGCGAGAGGAGCGGGACCCCGCAGGGGTCCGACTCTGCCGGCTTCCCTCCTGCTGAGGTACGCGACCCAGCATCACCAGGTGCCCTGTCTTGCCCCGAGTCACCCACGGACGCGTGGGAAACAAAGGTGCTTCCTTTATTATCTCGTGTTTCCTCTCCACCTCCCACGACGGGAGCCGGGAACAGGTGCTCTCTAGCTGCAGGACTCCAAGGGGGATGCAGCTCTCCAGCCTCCTCCTAGCCCGCAAACCGCGTCTCACACCCTATCTGCAAGGGAATGATGTGCACGTCTGTAATGCTTTGCAGGATCGGGACCGTGGTGGTGGGCTGCGCAGAGAATGGCAGAGCAGCACCTGCCTCTGCAGCTTCCGGAGGCTGTTTCGAGGGTCGAACGCTTCTGTAAAGAACAGGTTAACTAATGCAACAAACGTTTCAAAAATTAATATTCCCATGTAAATGATTACATTAACATACCCCTGAGGTTATGCTTATGAAATACTTAACGCACCGAAGTTTTGCAGGTGTTTTTTCTTTTTCCTTTTTTCCAGAAATGGTGATACCTGCGAACAAAAGTTCATTTCTCAACCTCCTGGTATTTCTTTTTCTACGTTTCAGTATCTTATCATCACCAACAATTCTTGACTGGAATCAGTAAGTTCCAAAATTAAGAGTTATCTATCAGGGAGGTCACATGACATTTTTGGGGCATTGGTCCAGGACTATTCAACATTTTAAAATTTAAACATTTTCTCAGTTACTTTAAACTAGTTATGAAGTTAAGACAGTTGAAAAAGATTTAAAGGGAGGGAGAGGGAAGAAGGCACATTTTGAATAAAAAAAGAACCTGTAATTTGTCTCCCACTTTTTCTTGGATGGCTTTTACATTTCATTTGAGCCTAGTGGATATCTGTTCAGCACCAACAATATTTTTATTGACTTCACTGGGACCTGATCAAGCCCTGGATTTGCAAATATGTCTGGGTCCAAACTCCCAGATACCTCTGGGAGAGGTGCTAAAGATGAGATCTGGGATAAGGAATGTGGTTTGGATAACAACCTCAGAAACTCTCATTAAAAAAGTGTTAGTTTGTCAATGAAAAGGCATATGGTACACAAGAGGCCAGTGTAATGTTGTCCCACGCTACAGCATAATTCCAACTGTCCAGCCATATAGCCTAGGAAAAACAGGAATGCTTAGAAGGGTTATAGGTAATTAAATGGTGCGTCTCACTGCTCGTCTCTTGTGTTGTCCTTGATTTCCCAAATGGCAGGAGAAGTTGACTAAGCTTCCACAATGCCCTGTTTCACCGAGCAAGGATCTAGGCTTTCCAGGAAGGTACAAATTAGCCCATGCAGATTACCCCATAGATTACAAAATCTTTCCTATTTACATTTCAAAACTGTAATAACTCATCAGTGCAAGAATGGAAAGATAGGTCAGTCATGCCTCATACAGCAAGAGGAACCCTCTTCTAGTCTGAGAGTCTTGAAGTGTAAGGATAAATCACTTAAACAAATCGTCTTCCTTTTCCTCCCAGTTTTGCCCTCTTACCCTCTTTTTACAGTTACAGCATTGCCTTTAAACAAGAAAGCCTGTTAGCATGTCCCAAGTTGTGGATGACACTAAATCCTTGTCAAACAGTTCTGACCTGGAAATCTCAAAGCTGACCTTTCCCAACTGAGAGATAGAGTGCCACAAATCCTCAATTAGCTTTAAGGCACAACGCAAGTTTTGTACACTTTGGACCAAACTTAATCCTGATGTAAAAAGACACAGTCCTCTTGAGTCTCTGAGAGCTGCAAGCTGCTTTCATTAAGGTTGTATGTCACCCCCTGGGTTTATCCTTGAAACCCTTTAGGATCCTTCAAGTAACAACAGCCTCGGTAGCTGGGGATTCCTGATTATATAGTATTGTAGCCACATAAGGAATACTGCTCTAAGCATTATAAATACTCATATGAAGGAATAGCTTGAGAGACATGGAGATACCGACAAAGTTGCTAATAATTTTATCCACGTGTCCTTCAGACTGTCTTATAGAAGGGTCCCCTTTTACATCACCTCTTTTTCAGTCCTCAGTCACATTACTAGGGGTAGAAAACCATGAATCCAAGGTGTCAACAAATTAGTCCTGTCTCTGCCTACAGCCCCCTGATAGTAGTCAAGGCCCAGCTGAGATTTCCTACCCAACACAGTCTGTCTTTCACCATTAGCTTAACTCTTCCTCCTTGGGAATTAAAAAAAATTCTGTTTAGCTTTTATTGTTCTGGTGCTAAGACTGCCTGACATTTCTATGTAATTGCACAGGAGAGACAGGAATTACTATGGGACATATTGTTTTTTTCTATAAAATTATAGGAAGATCCAATCAAACCCAAGAAAATTGCCTGCTCAGCATGTTCTAAAGTAATATCAACCACATAACATTTGATAATCTTGTGATTAACACAGGCCTATGGCTGGGAAATGGACCCAAGTTTGGGTAAGTTCCTATCCAAGAAGCTACCTGTAGCAACACACTTCTTAACATGGGACAGCTTTGTCTGTCTTGAGAATCGAAAGCCTCTGTTAACTTTATGGGACGTTTTCAATATGCATATCAGCAAGATCAAGCTTGCCTGCAACAAGAGGCTGTTCAAATCTTTATCCCCCAGAAATCTATCAGTGATACTTTTCTGCCTCTCAAATCCACTGTGGTTTATTGGTCTTGTCAGCAGTTTTAACAATCCAAACATTATGATTATAATGTTCAAGTCTATTTGTTTTAAAGCTTTCCTATGGTGATGCATTAAAACCACTGAAGACATTTATTTCTAAAGTGCTCATTATTAAATAAAATACTCATTATAAGTAATTTTGCAAAGAAGTCTTAAAGAGGAATATTTTTGGTTGGTATTCTGGAAAGGACTAGATATACTGGCATTTGGAATGTTATACAGCCTTTGACCCCCGCCCTAGGACAGTGGCATAGTCAAAATTGTCCCTTATTTGGACTATGTGTCTTTACGTGGCTTGAATGCTATGAAAATCCATTCAGATGGAGACCTCCTGGCAGTCATTTTGACTGACTCTAACTTGCTTGTTGATATTGCAATAGGTTTGCGGTTGATAAATAAGCCAACATCACCATTATTGGTGTATCCTTCCTGCTCGTCTTACCAAATGCATCGGGAACTGAGTGCTTCTAGAGACTGAGCTAACTTCTTCATCCTTCTCGTATTGCATGGGGCAAAGACAGTGGCGGGAAGCTTGCTGTGGGCTGCACGTTCTCTCATTTCCACAGCTGGCACTTCCTCCACACACAGCTGGCATTTCTAAGGAGTCCAGGCCAAAGTTTCTGTAGGCCCTAAATTATATATTTAAAGGTCAAGTAATGTCTACCTCAGAAAACCCAAACAATTAAAAAGTTTTTTCACAATAAAAGCACAGGCTGGTGTTCCTCAGTGCATGAGTTTCTGGATGGCATTAGTCAGGTTGTACCTTTGTGCCTCTCACAAGCCGCCACTGCGTATGACCACCACCTGTAGTTGCTGTAATTGGCCAGTTTTAGAATAAAAATATCTTCAGTTACAACAAAATCATGAACCTGAAGCAGTCATATTTGGTAAGAAATGTAAGTCTTTTCAATGTGAAGCACTGTAGCTTTAAGGCAAAATGTTTTACTTGCTTCTTTATGGTCAATGACATCTTCTTCAACTACAGCCGTGTGGGAGCGAAGGAGACGCCTTTGGCTTGGGGTTTACATTTTTATAACAGTTCCAGCAGGCTGAAAATTTTACATTTGACATCAGCTTCATTCTTCTATGCGAGCTAAGGAGGCAGCCGTAAGGGGTATAGTGTTAAAGCTGGGGTGGGCACCATTTAAATAGCTGTTTTAGTGTAACATTGTTACACTAAATTCACAATAGGAATATTGTGAATTTGTGGGTACTGTATCAAATTAAAATGGGAAACTGTCTGAGGCCTGGCTAGAAATCAAGTTGTTAGGGTGTCCACTTATGGAGGAGGAAAAGAGATTTCTGCAAGATTAATCATATATAAAAATATATCACATAATAAACGTATACCTCTTGCCTGCATAGCAGGATCCAGAGGAGGGGTGAGTTTACTGATCAAAAGAAGCTATGACATTGTCCAGTCAGGAGGAAAAGGAGGTGCAAATGACAAATTATATTTCCTAGGTATTGACCTAGAGAATAGACCGGAATGGGGTCCTCACCTTCCTACAACTGTTGCAAGAGATGAACTCACACAAACCATAACATAAGTGAATAATTGTGACCATTGAACCTACTATGAATTTTGTTTAAAAACACATGTTGGGTGGAGGCAGTGCTCTGCAGGAAGTATCAGATGTTGGTA
Source organism: Ciconia boyciana (assembly GCF_034638445.1). NCBI lineage: Eukaryota > Metazoa > Chordata > Aves > Ciconiiformes > Ciconiidae > Ciconia > Ciconia boyciana. The sequence continues at coordinate 114,894,769 of NC_132934.1, forward strand.
TAGTAAGTGTCAGACCCTTATCCTTTTTTTTCTGAACAGCAGCAAGATAATCAGAGGAAGGGTAAGATGTTTAACTTTCCTTATAAAAAAATGACACTTGTTATATAAATACATTTTAAGAGTGCAAGATATGCACATGATGTATTCTACAGCTGTTCCTTCAGAAGACTAGAAGGCCTGAAAAACTCTGGAGTCTAGTTTGTATGAGGAGCAGCAGACATTTAATTAATCTCAGTCCTAGAATTTTACAGCCAATATGTGGTCTCTGAACATCTCTGCTCTAGTTAGCAGAACATCTGTAGTAGAAAAACAGAACTTGAATAAATCCAAGTATTCTTGTACCCCTCCAAACCTTCCCGCTTTTTATCATTATTTCTTTAAATATTTTTCCAAAGATTTGTATGTTAGCTTTTCCTTGTCCTCCCAGCTCCATTCGGGAATCTACCCTTTCAGCCAGCTATGTGCCTTAAAATTTTTAATGAGCCACGTCTAAACAAAAACTATTTCAATACTGATTTAGCAGGCAAATAGTCTCCCCTCACTTCTACCCAAATCTTGTTTGTTCCTTTTTGCACATAGGCTGGATATATGTTCTTGCATATATTCTGAAATAGCTGGATCTGAAATACTGGGGCAATTATAATAAAAAAAATGCCTCAAATGTTCTTTTTTTTTTTCAGTCAAGTTCTCAGTTGATGCAAATTGGGATAGTTCCATGTGGGCAAACTGTTAGAGGCATAGCTTTATGAATTTACACATCTATAAATGATATTCCAGTACTGTAGGTGGAATATCTTTTTCCATGTCATCTGAGGCATAAACCAGAAAGTGTACTTCCCTAGACTTCAAAGTTAAAACTGTAAGAGTGATTAAAGAGAAATTTAAAACAAACATTCACTTGCCAGATCTCACCTGGCATTAATACACACACTGCACCACTTAAGATATCAAGTTCTGATTGCCGTGCGCACAGATTTTTCCATTTGAATCCTGGTTGCCCTGAAACTCAGGGAGAGAGAACTTTGCAGGTCCTCTGAGGCAGGAGCCGGGGGGAGCGCTGTCAGGTGGCACCACTGCCTGGCACAAAGCTTCAGCTGGCTTGTCCTCACTCGAAATAGTGAATCTTTGCCATGAAAGGGAAACGTGGAGACCCTGCAGCTCGCTCTTCCTGCAGATGCTTCTGTACCATTAATACGCAAGTACGAGCATTTTGTGAGCACTTCTTTGTCTGGCATGTTGTCTAAGAAGGCTTGTAGGTGCGCACAGGGTGCATCTAGGGTAGGATCATGAATGTGCTTTTGGAGTTCCTTTGGGATGAAACTAAACCGGAAGATATGCTCCAATGGGCATACAAGGCACAGGACTAGACTAGAGCTAGACCACATAAATCCACCTAAAAGCATACTGAGTGGATGTCACGCCCTTAGCACCAACTGTTCTGCTGTCCAGATCTCCTCCTGTCCAGCTGCACTACTTCCTAGAGTAGACAGTCTTGCTACTGCTGTTGAGGAGCATCAGAAGGACACAAACAGGCTGCAGTGTCAGCTGAAGGCTACACAATATTCCTTTTCAGATGCAAATGTTTTAGACACTTTTGCAGGCTAGAATGCTGTATGAAGAAAAGATAAGAGAACGTGTATGTAAGACGAGTAGTTTACTGTCTTTAATAGTGGAAAGCATACATTTTATTGATTAGCACATATCTTGTAACTTCTGTCAAAATGGCCAGGAGGTCCATGTAGCATTTAAATACTATGTTAGTCGTCTTATAAGGGCTTAAACGGGTCTCAAACGGTGCACGAGGCTTATGCTGGCATTGGGCATAAGGGCACAATTCACCCTGAAAGAAGAGACCAAACATAAGTCTCATCACAGCTGCAATATTCATTTCTGGAATGCACCCAGCAGGTCTTATCCAAGCCACTACAGACAGGCAGTTTGAGTTTTTCCAGTTCCTAATGATTACACAGTATCCTGGAGTCAGTTGGACAATTTCCACCGAGAGTGAAACTCTTTGTATTTAATATCCCCCTAAAATAAAAGTGGTATAAGAGAAGGGCCTCAGTCTTTTTCTTCTTTTATTGCTGTTGTTGAAAAGGTTTAGCCCACAGGGATTGGAGCACTGGGCAAAACTACAAAATATGCAGTACATCCTGTTACACCAAAGTAGGCAGATCCACTCCCGTAACAACCCGACTGGTACAATGGAAGACTTTGTCTAGTTTTCCTGACCATACGGTGCTATAGCGTGCATGGTATTTCACTATGGTTTCCATTTCAGGAAGTTAAATGGTGGAAATCGCTAAGTATCGTGACTCCATGTTCACCATTGTTTCCGGGAGGGGGTGCGTTTAAAAGGAATGGGTAAATCTCCCTGGAGCTCTATTACATCATACTGCAATGTACCACAGGAAATTATTTCCCTCTTTACTGGAGACCCAGAATATTGTCAAATATGAGTCTTGAAAATCTTCAGCAGCCATGTTGCAAAGAAATTTGCAAAGAAATAAACAAATGAAGTGCCTAGCAGATATAACATATGGACAGAGCAGAGAATAGCTTGATCTTAAGTTGATCTGAACAACTGGTCGTTTCAAAATCCATCTATCATGATCTTCTGCAGGAGAAAAACCAGAGCAGGTCCACTAGACAACAACCTTACCTCCACTATACACCATGCTACAAAATGCCATTCCTATCTATTGTGACCTGAAATAGATTTACAAAGCAGTATACAAAACACACGCACCCATGGAGGCAGCCTACCTTTCAAGGTGTTAGGAGAACAGGACAAGAAACCTCTAAGTGAACCCAAACTTTTGCTCTCCTATGTAGTCTGAGTTACAGAGATTTCATCATAGCCTCAAGGCTGTTTCCCAAATTACCTACCCTCTCTCAGAACCCTTCTGCTTCTCTGCTCCCTTGTCTGTAATATTTTAAGATTTTTTTTCTCCCAAGAGGACATTTTGAAATGTGCATGTCATGGTCCAGATCATAACCACACCAGGCAACCTTCTTTCCTCCCTGATGTTTACTGGGTTTTATATTCTCCAATATGAACTGAAAAATGTGTGTACTCAAGCCCTTGCCAACGAACAGCATGACTTTCCATGGTTCATAAAAACTCACCCATCCCCTGTGTAGGAAAACCATTCTCCTTTGCACAGAGCAGGAGTTCACTACTTCAAAACACGGAAACCATATGGTGACATGTTTTAAAAGAAAACATAACAAAACAATGACCCTTCCCAACAAAAACCCACCCTTTTCATCCTGGAAAACCCACCAGTGCAATCACCTGGTCTACCACAAGGTTCCAGCTGCCGCTGTGTGAGGAAGGATGAGTGTTAGCACCATGTTTGTGTTTGACAGCTGTAAGTGAACCCGTTGTCAGCCTTGCCACCTTCTTCTCTGGTCACTGACTTAGGCCCAAGGCAGGGAGAAGGCAGAAGGACATTAAGGGGTAGTTTGTGCTTGAGCCTCTTCCCCTGCTGCAGCTGGGAAGCTCTCAAACCTGAGCCTCCAGGCGTGTGTGCAGGAGTGTGCACGTAAAGTTTGGAGTCAATGTACATCTGGGCTTGAGAAGGGCCATGTGTTCACACCCAAAATACTCAGCTTGATCCACTTGACTAATTTAAACCAAGATTTTGATATTTCCAGGGAAGAAATGACAGCCTTTGGTAAGGTGTTCCAATGTTTATTAACCTTAACTGTTAAAAAGTTGCATCTGACTTCTAATCTGAATTCATTTAGCCACAGTACCCAGCCATCACACCTTGTTAAAATTTTGCCTGCTAGTCTGAAGAATCTGCTACTTCTTTTTCCTAGTTAGTAAAATTATAGGTAATAGCCTTGCCACTCTAACATTTTCTTTGGGAGGCTACAACACAATAAGGACCTTGTACCTATGCAAAGATCTATTTTTCAATATTTCAGTCATTCTCAGGGTCCTTGTCTTAGCCTCCTTCAATTTATTAAAATTCTCTCTAAGCTGTGGATGTTGCAGCTGGACAAACAAATGCTGCTCATGCCAGTGTAAAATACATGTACAACTTGACTTGCCATAACCCTGTTGGGCAGAGCACCACACCAGGAACTCACATTAGCTGGTTAACAGCAGCTTCTCCCTTTGGTTTTGCAGAGTCCTGCTTCTCTGGAGAAAATGTTCCTCTTCTAAGGTCATGGCTTACAGTCTTTGTTTCCAGATGTACTGCCCTGCTCAATACTTATTCTCCAGGATCCTAAATTCTTCACATCAGTGTCCAGCCCATTTTAAAGCTTAGACTGCCTCCCAAACTTATTTTATGATTTTATGTCTATTTCCAGGTCACTGATAAAAATATTAAATTGTGTTGTGCCAAGAATCGTGTTCTTTGGTATGCAGCAGAAAAGTCTTGCTTGATAATGAGCACTTCTTTACAGTCACATGTTGAGGTCTATCAGTTTCCAATACAGTCAATGTTTGCTGCATATTTTCTACGCCTAGGCAAATCCACATGAACCACACTGAGCAAATACACTGTATAATAAGGCTGAATAACAGTTCTCTGTCGTATAGTCACTTCCTTCTTCTTATCCTCTGTCTGCTGGAGCGTTTGTCACTCAGGCGCAGGACTGCCGTCTAGAACATTGCTGTTGGGGTCCCACAGAGCGCAGTCAGGCTTCCTGAGTGGCACTGACAAAGACGTGACCTCACTCCAGCTCTGTTTTGTCTGCTTGTACACGTTTCTATTTACAGGGCTCAGATAGCGCCGCCCTCCTGTACTTCACAGAGACCTAAAAAAGCCCTGTCTTTTCCTGTTTGCATCTTCTGAAGAACTCTTCTTGGTAAATTCTTACTGCAAGTTTTTTTTCCTCTTACTTAGAACATCTGTCTACACTTTTGTGTGACCTTTACCTCATCACGCCACTCATTGGTCCAGTTCAGACCAATTTCTAGTGAAGAGCAATATAGCACTTACTGTTGGGTTTTAAGTATTAAGGAGAAAACATTTTGTGTGTGAGGAAAATCCACATATCCTTGACAAAAAGCCTTAATGCATATCATTGCACATAAGCTGTACTTTTCCTTGGGAAATAAAGGCTGAGTGAGGCCCGACATTCTTTTTTTTTTTTTCTTAATCTGTATGTTCATTTACAGTGATATGGAGTAGTCCCCATTATAACTAGCCAAGGAATTATGATGCAGCAGAGTCTTGCTCCCAGTTTGCACATGAGGAAATTAATAACTGCATGAAATGCAAGGCAGTGGCATATCAGACTGTCTGTTCTCCGCCGTATAATCCTCATGGACTTTTCTCCTCTCTCATTTGGCGAAACCTCTTTTAAGAAGCACCTGGAATGGTTCAGGTCAGATGTTCCTGCTGTTCCTGCTCTGTAAACCCAGAGTGACTCCTTTACATATTGCTCTGGAAGCAGTGACTTGCATGGGGCAGAAGCAAAATTCCAAAACAAAGCAAGCAGACGCTGTGGGTCCATGAAAGCCACATGAAGTTGGAGCTCTGATGGCTTTCATTATGTTGTGGCGTGAGTACCCTCTGTTCACATGGCCTGATGAATTTTAGTAAGCTCTGCGATTATTTTGGATTTCAGACTCTTTCTGAGGATTTGAAGGCACTGTGTGTGCATGTGTATTTGTCTGCACATGGTGGGGATTTTATTTTATTTTTTAATGTCGGAAAGCAAAACACTTTCATCCTCCAGCCTCTTCACTTACACTTTGCTGGGCTACCAGGGAAACACTGGGGGAGTTATTGGTCAATAGCTCTTATAGTAAAAGTTAGTAATGTTTCCCAGTAGTAAATGTTGTGGGAAAGACATGAATTCCTTTCAAGTTCTGAATCAGATTCTTTTTTTTCCTTCAACCTATTCCTCAGATCTGGGGAATTCCAAAAAGAAGGGTTTTCATACTGAAACCAAACCCATCTATATTGTTAATGGAACTGTCAAACTGCTGTTTTTACAATGTGTGATTCAGAGAACTCAGCCACCCACACGCTAACTGTAACCACAAGAGGCAACACTTCAGAGCATCCTATCTGAGAATCCATCTATACGGACATTTCAGACAGACCTGAGGCTCCTTTGCTTATACTTCGAACTGCCTGGACATGAGCCAGCTCTAATTTAGAAGTCCTGCAGACATGTTAGCTCAGTTCTGTGTTTGAGCTAATATCAAAGCCCTTGCAATCATCTGGATTGAGATGATGCCTTGTAGGTAAACCTCAGTCCTCAGGTGATTCAGAGTTGTGTTGCCTCTGTGGATGTCAGAGGAATTTTGCCTCAAAAGAAAAACATGTAAGGGAATACGTGTTTTTCTGCTTTCTGTTATGCATGTGGCATAACCATTGCTCTTGCCCAACAGATTTTTCTGCAGCACTGATGCTTCGTCTACAGCCAGGTTCAGGGAGCCTCCTTGCACCCAGCAGCCTCCCTGTTGAACATGAAGCAGCTCACTAACAACCCCCACCCCAGCCCATCTTTCTCTCCCTTCCTTTGTACCCACTCAGGCCTGGCCAAAATCCAGTCCTCAGCTGAAGCCTGTAGCACTCCTTTCCTACTGCACATACTTTGCAGATAAAAAAAGGTAAGACTTGCATCAGAAGAAAAACAACCAGAACCCCCCTGCCTGCAATCACGTGTCACACCCAGAAGCAATATCCAGGGCTCTTGGCACTCAGTCTCGGCAGACAACAAGTTTGCACCTGAATCATTTGGAAGCAAAATCTTTTCAGGAAAAAGGCATCCGGTCGAAAATATAGTATCAATTCCTTTGTTTAGTTTAGCTGAATCCCATGGTTTTGCATTTTCATCCCTCAATCCTCCATACCAGAGAAACAAATCTCCGGTAATTTGAACACATGTATGCTCTTCACTAACTCCCGACACTGGTAACTTGTTCCATATTCTCAGTACCATTTGCATTAAATAGTTGTGCCACGTTTCCTCTTTGCTCCAAATGCAGAGAAACAGATGGGTAAACAAAACAAAGAACGGCTATGTCTCACTGCACTTGAGTTTTTGTTTGAAACTTATGCAAACTTTGTGACTAATTAAGTCATTTTAAAATAAGGGAAATTCCTGTAAAACCTTTTTTTACTTCTTCAAACAAAATGAAACATGGAAGCATTCTGGATTACAGCATGTAAACTGATGTGGAGATGAGATAGGCTTCGTTTTGTTTGAGACTCAGAAAGATACTTTAGGTAAAGTTCCTTGTGTGTTGGCAGCCTACTTACCTTACTGAAATGCAATTTAAAGTTATCATTTACCAGCTTTTTTCACAACACTTTTACAGAAGTAGGAGGAAAGTGGTAGTGGGAAGTCTTTCTATGGGTGGTTTGCTGAATGATTATGAAAATTTTGTTACACTTAAAAAACAGTGCAAAATAACTGTTCTGCTGTTTTTTTCTGAAAAGTCAGACCCATGGATGACTCTGTCTTTCACATTATCTTGACACTGTCTGTACCTTTGAAAAACCCACCCAAAAATGAAAACAGGAGTAATGAAATCTCTCTTCTGTGAAGGGGTGGCCTCCAAAAGGTTGTTAGCTGGTGTTTTAATCTGAGGCTGAGACAACTGGTATTTTACTGACTCAGGGAGCAGTGCTTAATGATTGCTAACAGTATCTAGTGACTGTGAATGTTAAACCTGTATTTGCTTTGCTTTCTGTTTTGTCTCTGACTGCCTCCACTAAAAGGCAAAAAAACCCTTCCGAAAGGCTGGGAGATCTTTTTGCAAAACCTTTGCAAAAAGGCTGGGAGATCTTTGTGACCTTTCAGTGCATTCATTACACCCTGCCCTTTCCAGCTCTCCTACCTCCAGCTGGCAGCTGTTTTCTTAAAATGTCACTCACAGGTACTGCCTCTGGATTCCCCTTTCTCCCCATTGCAGGCATATAGTGTCCTCTGCTCGGGCAGCACAGGTAGCGTGGCTGTCTGCGTACGTCAGCTGGTTCTTCCCACCTCCTTCCGATGCCCAAGAGGCTGTTTGCCTCCAGCAGCATCCCTCAGGGAAAGATGTGTTTGACTTGTTGCTCTACCTGGAAGCCCTTCACTGCCACAGAGCTGTGGAGGGAGCATGGATGAGATGGGACCTACTTGTTGGTGGAAAGCAGGAGACCAATTGCTGAAAAATAACTTCACAAAATAAAGAAGTTGCCTTCAGCTTAATGGCTACAGGTTATTTGTTTTTTTGAAGGGCTGGGACCTGTTCTTGTTTTTTAGCATGACAACAATAAAAGTTCCTCAATTAAAAATAAATACAGATTTGGTACCTGGAAAGGCTAATTTCTGCTTCCATAGATTTAAGAGACTGCAAGTCTTGATCAGAGGTTTTCTGGAAACCAGACAACTCTCCAAGCTGAAGGCGCAAAGTAAAGTGGTCTTGAAATATCCAGTGCCTCTTGTATATACATAAAGATCTGTAGACATTCTGGTTTTAGTGCTGTGCTTGGCAAATAAGCATTTTCAAAAGCTAGTGTTTTATACCCTGCCACTGCTATGCTTTTTTATTGCAAATTTTTCTACTCCTTCTCTGGCCACCAAGTAGTCACAGCAGGAAGCTACGCAGATTCAGTAGATAAACATGACATCAGGCTAGTAACAGGTGAAATTCTTCATAAAGGGACTTACACCAGGCAAGGGGCCTGGATGGCATCTGTTTCTCCAAGGCCATCTTTATCAGGGGATTTGAGACTCTCACAGTCTTTTGCCACATGGCGCCGCAGCACAGTGAAGTTCATCTTACTTTTTCCAAGACAAGCAGCTGAGAAAAGCTGATATTGCAACATCAGGTGTTGTGGCCGGAGTCACATGGAGAGCCTGGGCTGGAGGAACAAACCCCTAGAGCCCAGGTGAGCCCAGTAATGAAGCTGTTTTCAGGGACAGAAAGTCCCTGGGACAGGGACAGAAAGTCACCTCTGTGACTTTCAACAAGGATTTCAACAGGGACAGGAAGTCACCTCTGTGAGTAGCCACGCACGGATTATCAGACTGGCCTGGGAACACAGTGACCCCCATTATAATAAATTGTTTCCTCTGAGACCTACTGACGGCCTGTAAAGCAGGAGAAGACTGAGCTGCAGTCCCGGACACGGCAGGTGCGAGAGCCAGGAGTGCTGTCCTCCGGGCTGGGGCTGGCAAGGAGCTGCCTTGGCCCCTCCACCTCCTCCAGCCGCCCTGCTCCCTGCACAGACCCTGCCGCACCGCCGGTGCAGGGGCAGGGCAGCTGCCTGTCAGCAGGGAACGGGCAACATTGGTGCCTCTAAGGGTCTTCTGGCCCCCTCATTAACTACTGATTGAATGCCCCCGTTACTTCATACTGCTCAGGGTCTTGTCCTTGTGTTTTTTTACCGTGCTTGGAGTCAGGTTTTCAGCCCTTTGGCTTGCAGATTCACAGGTGATCAAAGCACACACAAAGAAGTGAGCAGGCAGGTTGGTGTCATGTCAGCTGGACATCCTGGCTGAACCACCGTACACTGAGGGGCCTCGAAACAGAGAGAAATGAGGAATCTTTCAGAACGCAGATTTTCTTTTCTTTTGTTTTAGTTCTTGGGCTTATTCAGGATGTGTTGAATACGGCAGAGCCTTATCCAGGCTCCATAAGCATCCAAACTTGCAAGGAGCTGGAGATGGAGTACCTACAAAGTACCTATATCACAGCTTTTGGGAAATGGCAGCAAAACCTTCTCCACAGGTTCTTACACTCACATTCCAGGTAAGTGCCTGAGGCCATTCTGGAAATCCTAAATGCCATTGAAAGTCACTGAGAAATGGCTGTGGAGTTTTCTAAAACCCCAAATAATTTAGGAATACATTTAGTAATCCCTTGGAATGGTATGCTTTGGAAAATCCCAGCAATGTGGATTTATCATTCCAAATCAGAGATGATTGTGGAAAACCTGTGAAAAAGCAAGTCTTTTTAGTTGACCTGGAAGACCTCAGCTAGCATATCTTATCTTCTGCTGCTGCACCTCTACCTCAATTTGTTCTCAAATCTTGGAACAAAAGAACTCTTTGGTACCCAACCAATTCAAGAACAGTTTTCTTACACATGAAATTACATGTCTGAAAGCATGTACCTCTTGAATCTATTCATATTTTTGCTATTATACTGAAAAGGTTCTATTCCATGCATTTGATATCAGAACTATGCTGACATATCTACAGCTTTGCCTAATAACAGTACTTGAAAAAGTAAGATTTCACTAAACATTGATTTTACATGACACAATTTTATTTTTATCATTCTGTTTGCCTAAACAAAAGCAAACTTGCCTTGCATAATTTTTCCTTTACTGATGTTAGTTGTACAAATATTTACTGACTCACCTAAGCCAGGGTTTCAACTAAAACAGTTTTTATCCAGCTAAATAAGGTAATTTAAATGGTCATATACCATTGAAAAGAAGAATTTTCACATACTTCAAAACATAAGTTTTACTTTTGGTGAAAGGGAGGGTAATTTGCTATATTCAGTCTTGAACTATGCTTTATTTTATAATGCAGTAAAAAAATTCATTTTGCTACCTATCAAGTCAAACCCAATTAAAATGGCATTGGTATATGATCAGCCTGTTCACAACCTCATTCTGCTGTTTTTATTCAGAGTAAAAGTATGAGTAAAATGTCTCTAAAGGGTGTTTTATCTAGGCTGACATTGCAAAAGGAGCCTCATGGGTTTTTTTTTCATTTGTTTGTTTTGCTGGAGGTATGGACTTGTATCCAGGTTCCCAAATAATGCAAAAATACAATCTCATCAGTGAAAAGATGCACAGCATACAGCAGTCTTTATTTTAACAACAAGCAACGAGGGAAACTGGAGGAGATCCATTGTACAGGAGGAAGGGGTAAGGGAGGCACCCATTGTGCACGCTGCCTGAGAGGCCATGAGCATAATGTAAGCTCTATTTGTAAGGACTTTTTTTCTCCCGTTCCCTCATTTTAGCTTTGGCTTAAAAAATAAGATAAAAAGGTATAATGCCATTAGTCACAGCTTTGTTAGAAGGAAGCCAGCACTAAATCTTTCTTCCTCCTAGGCCCTGCTTTATATTTTGGTGATGTGAAAAATGTGATTTGAATGCAAATGGGTCCGTTGTTTATTCTGACCTTCTTTTCTATTTTCTCTAAATTTTTAGTTTAAACGTAACACTGATTGTCTGTTTCTAAGGCCATGACTCATGAGAGCAGCCCACGTCCTTAGCAAAACCAGGAATGCCTCTTTGACATTTTCCAAGTCTGCACCAGATACAATATTCCCTGAACTGCAGAGGAGTCATCCAGCTGACCTCAGTGGTTTTGAGCTCAGACCCAAGGTGTGTGGTGGAATGTGCAGAAGAGAGGATCTGGATCAAATTCCTCTTTAGTGTCTATTTTATAGAGGAAGGAACTGGTTAGTGGGCCTTCCCACCTCAGGTCTCAGTGCTCAACCATTTCATCATCTGAGAAAGGGAGGAGAGTTATGAAGAGTCTCTAACTGCTGTTTTCAAAAGAAATGCCTTTCTAATGCTTCTGCACTAGAAGCATCTGTTCTTATTTATGAAGTTTTCCATATACAAGAGGATATCACACATTTTCATTCTGGAGAGCTTATTCTCGATTGAAAAAAAAATCAACAAAAAACAACACATGAAAGGAAAAAAAAAATCTCACACCATGGAAATGTCTCCAAAGAAAGTGAGACTGGGTGCCTGGCTCCTTGGCAAGCTATTGTCACCCAGGCTGGCCCCGGTTCAGCAAAGCAGTCAAGTGCCTCCATAGGCCCTGTTCACTCCACTGGGCCATTAAGCCTGGACTTACATTGGACTTTCTGTAACAGCTGCCGAACAAACTAGTAGTACTGCCTCCCCCACAATAACACAGGGAGAAACCTGATCAAAGCTGATGTAAGAGACTACTAGCGAAAGCCAAGTGCTCTGTACAACAACAAGTTTTATTGATCTCATAAAACTCAGGAACTCTTCTGTTAGCCAGCCACCTATTTTTGACTGCCATATACAAACAACTAAACTACTATTCACTTATCTAAAGGCATAGAGCACTCTTGCAATAAGTCCCAGCATTTAAAGTACTCCATAAAAGAAACATCAGGACTCTCCCTGCTTGTGCAGCTACATAAACATTGTCTCTCATTTGGATATGTCTAAGAGCATTTAGGCTGCCAAAGGTTGCTCTGGCTGCTGATTGCCTGGTGCTGTTGCACTGCGCAGCAGAGGTAACAAGGCTGGAGAGCCTCTGCAAGTGGTTACAGTGCTCACTGCAACCCTGAATCGCCAGGATAAACTCTCCTCTCTCCATCACCACTGACCACTCTTACATAGCTCCCTAACAGTTGAATGGGGAACAAACCACTGCAAGTTTTAAAGTTGTGCTGCTTTTTGGGGAGTATTCAGGCACGTGAGATTTCCAGGTTGGCAGTATGGAGAAAAACAAGGCTGTAATAGAAAGTGACCTAGGGTGGTGGAGAGAAAAAGGATGAAGTAGGGAAGTCCCGTTCTGGTATGTCACCCATTTAATCCACTTTTATTACCTGTATAGTTATATTTATTCATTTACAGAGTAACTCAGATGTGTTTCATTGCTCTTGTCCTGGTTGTGCAGGGGGCTAGCTAGTTCCTTGCACTGACAGGTTTCAACTTCAGCTGAAATCAGATACTAGAGGAAATGAATTGGATTTATGCGTGTGTAGAAGGGTTGCTCAGGCAGGATCTATGTTTATTAAAGCACTGTCTGGCAATTCTCATAGGGAGCCTTTGTAACTTGTAAACCCTTAATACAAAAGGAGATTCAAAATACAATCAAGAATACAATGGGGTTTACAGGTTCGTGCAGTTATCCATCTCCAATCCTATAATCCATCCTTACATGGTGACTTGCATGATTCTGGCCTGATTCTACAACCCTATTCATATGGAAATACATATGTTCATATGAATAACTGCTAAAATCAATGCTATTTTATTACATGGTTTATACATTTCAGAATCAGACCTTCTGAGAAGAAGACAGTATTGTCTGCAGACAAAATAGTCAAGACAGCAAAGTATTACTTATGCTCAAATAACCGAATGGGAGACTATGTATGAATTTCTCTCATATGGGGAAAACAGTGTAAATATACTATTTCTAAGGTGAGAGGATAATACTTTAAAAAAATTGTTCACTTTAATTTAGAGGCATAAAAATAAGCCTTGATGAGGTGAGAAGTGGTCATCTAGTCCATGTCTCTGTTGAGGACTGGCTTGTAACGAGAAAGAATGAAAGAAAAACTTTACCTGGTGTTAATTAAGTTTATTAACATAAAATACACTTTTACTAGTTGGTGATTAGTTCTAACATTCTTAGAAGAGAAATACAGCTCTGTTACTATATGGCCGATAAGGGATGTCATCAGCATGTGATTTCTTTGAATACTTGTTTTTTTTCAATGTATATAATGCTTTTCCATTTCTGAACCAAAGATAATTTTTGTTGATTAGGTATCCTAGTACTGAAAACTTATAGTGGGCAGGCAATTATATTTTCATTTGTGTTTAATTGCTACTATGTATTCTATTAAAAAGGTTTTATTCCCTCACTCAGCAATGTTATAAGTTATTCAGAGCAGATAGATAATTTATGAGCAAACACAGATTACATTTGGGATGAAATAACTATAAATCTGTAGTATCTAATAATATGGCTTTGTTGAAGAAAAAGTAATTTGGAATTAGTAACGTTAAATACAAATTTTTCTCTGGTACCAATAAAGCCTTTTCCCTAGGAAGAACTTAATCTATGGCAATCAGCTTCTCTTCTGGGCCTGGAAAGAAAGATAGTTTCTCACTCCCACTAAACTGAATACTGAAACACAGAATTTTCACCTTCCCACCATTGCTGATCCAGTCTCTGGAATAAATTAAACCATAGAAGCTTTGACTAGGGAGGGTTCACAGTATCTGAGCCTGCTTAGTGAATTGCTTGAAACAACAGATTCTTGGCACCAAAAATTTTTTGAGATGCTCTTTCCATTGTAAAAAGGATTAATAATAACCAAATATCGCTAGTTAATTTCTCCAGAGTCCTTAAATGGTGGAAACAGTGTGCAGATGAAGTAGAACCCTTCACTACTCTCAGTATTCAAAACCCTGTTGGGTACTCATAGTCTTTGAAATGTCTGCTTTTAATTACGCACATTGCCTTTCTGCCAGACAGCAGGTGGAATAGCTTTCAATTCAAGTGGGAGCTAACATAAACTCCTCTTAGCAAAGACCCTTCAAGAGGATTCTCTTTCAAGGCTGCCTGTGTCAAGCTGAGACTCTAGGTGTGCACAGGAGAATATTCTCCTTTCAGTTAATTGAACAAGAAGTAAGGTCTTCTCCTGTGTACTGATAAAATTCAGTAAAACTTGAACTTCCCCTGCTCCTCTTTTATCTGTCTACTAGATGGCTACATGGCTGCGCTGTACTTTGGTGAAATAACACTATCTCTTTGTATCCAGCCTGGCATAACTAATGTAGACCTGCCGTTTGTTCTCATTCTTTCTCACCTTAAATTGAATCTGTCAGGAAAACTTTTTCCCCTTTTATGGCATTTTTTTAAAGGTTTTCCCTGCATTGTCTATGGATAGAACGAACGCAGCTGCATACGCAGGCATGACTGAAAGTCGGGCATTCAAACTCCCTATGTCATTACAAGTTTGCATGTGCCAAAGGGCTTTTGTGCACAAGCTACTTGCTGACAGACATAAGGAGGTAGAGGTTTGAAAATTCCTGGAGATATTATTACGCTATACCAAGAATATCTGTCAACAATCAGGAGAAATCCTACAGACCCAGGGTCTGATCCTCCAAAATGACTCACAGAACTTTGGTAAAGTTTAGTTAAAGAAGACACAGCTAATTACAGACTAAAAGAACATTACGTTTTTAAAGTTCTGATTCAAGAAAAGGCAGGCCCTAAGTATGTGTCTAATTGATTTTCTGAATAAATATAAATTGAAATAAAAACCCAGCTAAATGAAAACAACCTAATAGCCCCAACCTCCCATAAGCGTCTCATCCCCTTGGTTTCATCTACAACTAGTTCCTCTGGTGTGGATGGAGAGGAGAGCTTGTGAAAGGACAGCATGTGCTTAGCACAGCTACAGCTTTAAAAAGTGTTAATATTTGTCTTCAAAATGAAAAATATAGGATACTGCCACTCAGTAACTGGATTTTACTATGAAAACTATAATCACCAATCCTACTTGTGTCATGTTGACTCCGTTGTCGAGTACAGCACAGGAGTTTTTCCAGTTCAAGGCCTTGGTTTTGTAAGCAAAGCAGGAACAACTCTCAAGGGTAGGTCTATAAAAGCAGCAGATACTCCACACCACAGACTCGCTTTTTATTTGAGAAGAAGCTTTCCACAGAAAAGATGAGTCTTCTGGTGTTATGAGGTGGTAATTAAGAAGAATGCAGTCAGGAACTTACTATCTCTGTAAGGGGTCTGTAATATAAGCAGGAGAACATCAAATGTAAGTGGAGGGGGTACTAGCAAAAGTAAGGGGGAAGGAGACTATCTGCATTTTGTTCAACAGAGCTGCTTTGAAAAAAAACTGTAATAACAACAGTTCTTAACTTCGGTGTCCCAGAGGTTATTACATTTATTTCCCAAACTCTTAAAATGTCAGTTTCTTATACAGGTATTAACGTTTCTCAGATCAAGTGACCAGCTCCTCAGCTATTGTACAGAGACGTCACTGTCAATTTTCACTAGTTGGAGATGTAGGCAAAAAAATCAAAGTAGGGCTTAAATGGGGTTTAAGATGGGTATAAGCTCTTTGCAAAGCCTGAGGGACAGCTGGCATGCAATGTAAGCATTGTTCAACCAGCATATAACAATCTGTGTCTGCTCCCCTTACACGAACACCCTCCTGAAGAGCCTGGTAATCCCTGCTGTGACACTGAGCACCACAAACAGCATGAGCACCGTAAATAGGGTAACTGAAGCATGCACAGGACTATAAAAATACTTACATATGGCAGTGAAACCTAGAAAACTGTAAAAAAAACCCACCTCAAAACATGTGAAGTAGAATAGTAGGAGTGATCCCACTTCTCTTAAAGGCCCTCTCTGTCTTCAGCACTGTGATGAAACTTCGTGTGACTGTGAGACTCCTCCAAAGGCAGGCTTGATTCCTTAATGCATTTTGTGCACAAGACACTTCATATAGAGATTGTCTTCATTTAGGTAGTTATTAAAAACTATGTATAACTGTTGAAGAAAAATATCAGTTAAATATATGAAAAGAAAATCAGACCAGGTGTATGCAGCAGTTATGATGGTATGCAATATTCCTTGAGCACAGTGGTTTACTGCCATTTCAGAAATCATCTATTACTACGGTACCTGAGCATTCAATATAGGATACTGATGTAAACAATTAAGGAAGAGTACTATATGGCCAGATTGTTCCAAAGCATGTTCAATGCAGAGCTTTTTCACATGTATCTGTCTCATACTTTTAATAATAAGAGGAAACAGGTGCTTTGATGTGCAAAACCCAGTTGAAAGTAACTCACAAATGTAAAGGAATTATTTACACTGGAAACAACCTTCAAGTGACCCCACAAATTTCTCCCATCTCTCACCTTCTTGTACTGAAATTGTGGTGCGTTAAGAATCATCCCATGGTCTAAGAAAGAAATCAGGCCCCATATAGTGATAAAATATCTGCTGCTTTCCTTAAATACTATTCTAGTCCTACCAAAGTGAAGCAGAGATAAAGTTTTAATGTAATAATCTTAAAATATTTTTTTTTTCTGTCTTGGTTTAAGTCAAAATTGTAATGGTATTTGAGCTTTTTTTCAAAGACATGTAATTGCCCAGATGATAAAGCTGGACACTGTGGCAAAAGGCATAATGGAAGGAATGTGCTTCACTTCTCACCTGTCTTTCCCAAAATGTGCTGGCAGCCAAGTATGATATTTGAGACAGTTTCAAAAGAATGCTTCTCTTCTCAAATAAAAGGAGCTTTATTCAGATACTCTTTCTGATTCCAAAGTCCAAAAGAGGCCATGCACTTAACATCCTCAGAAGCTGGGCTGGATTGAAATGGAAATATTGGAGCCAGCACGTGTTGCTACTTCTTTTGGCTCTATAATTAAAAAAAAAAAAAAAAAAAATCATTATTAAATCTGCTAAAGGGTTCAGTTTTGCATGGTCCTCAATGACCTGAAACTCCAGAAAGGCAATAAAGTTGAGAGTGCTCAGCATCTTCTGGGAATCTCCATATGGTACCTGACAAGCACATGGCTTCCTGACATCTGCTGAAGCAGCAGTACCTGCGAAGCTGTGGCACTGCCTGAAGTACTGGGAGAGCACTGGAATCCAACTCTTTAAAGATGAACATCACAAATATCCCAATATATCAAGTAACTCCTGACATCTGTAGACAGGAGAACTGCTTAGCATGGCAGTACTGGGTAAGAGCAAGCACAGAAATACATCTTTAAATTTAAATGGAAACAGACATAAGCGTATATCTTGCTCAAAGTTACCTCTAAATTTCCAGTCTTTGCAGTGGGTTGCAAACAAATCTGTTGCCCTTGCAAGAGGCTGTTCAAGACCAAAGAATAAGTTGAGATATTTCATCTGACTCAGAAATGACTTCCTTAAGCATTTTGGGGGAAAAAAAATGTAGCACAAGCATCTAATGTAGTCACAAAACTGTGTAAGATAACATTTACATAGGTCACTGAGAAATTTCTTAAGCTTTACCAGCGCATCTTTTTGTTTTTGGTTTCCCACACCTCCATCCCTTCAGAAAGTTGGGAGTTTTCAGAGAACGCACCCAGACCTTGTGAACATGTGCTTTCCTTTTAAAAGGATAACAAAAATTTCTTTGAAAAAACCAAAGACTTTCAGCTGAGAACTAATTTTTTTTCATGGTTTCAACAGATTTAAACTGCTGATGTTTTCTTTATGGCTGCCAGCATCTTGTTTTTATTTCTTTTTCAAAGCTTAAATTTGATTTTATAATGAAAAGTTAACATTTTCAGTCAAAAATTTTCTTGTGAACATCAGTAGTTTTCAGCAGAGAGCGAAAGTTTTCTCTCCTGCTCTGCTCATATCTGTTCCATATTGTTTTCTCTCTTAGTGGAAAGAGGAAGGGAGAAGTAAGGATAAATACATGAGAACCAGAATCAGTCCGGCAAGAATCACTTTGCTACATCCCAGCTTCTCACCCAGCCCCTCCAACGAAGTGTCTGTCACCTCATGGCTGTCCCCTCTGTTGATTTACCGTCACACCTTTATTTTCACAGGAGGCTTCATGGCTTTTTTGTACTTGTAACCAGTGGAAGACCAGAGCTCATTGTGGTCCTGCCCATCTCACAAGGCAACAAGACACAAGCATTAACCTGAGTACCTTACACTATTGAACTATTCTAGATTGTCATTAATTTGCATGGCTTTTTCCCCAGATCATTTGTAATCTAAAGTGGATCACACTCAGACTTTAAGATAATTAGCAAAGAAAAGGAGCAAAGGATCTTCTACAGCTGTGTTTTGGTTCAGAGTAGTAGTACGACTTCGAAGCAAACTCCCCCGCTTGTCCCCACTTGCTGAACTTCATTTCTGTTCTCAGGGTCGTTTCAGTACCTGTGAACAGGTTTCATTTCAGAGGCATCTAAGGCAGATGGTCTGTTCCAGTTGCACACCAAATGCATTCCAGTTCCTAATGGAGACAACACCCCAGAACAACAACCCGTCCTTTTGGCACATTCAGACATGATGGGGGTGGTCTGTCCAGCAACCCATACTAAATTTAGTCTAGGGTAAAACCACTGTGTTGCATACAACACACATGTAGGGGACTGAGCACCATCTTTTCTTACAGTGTCAAACTAATGTAAGGTAGCCAGAAAGTGTTAAACACGTATTTGCAGAATTGTCCAAATAATTTGTTCTCTGCTGGGGAGTTTAAGCTTTCAATTTAAAACATGCTAAAACCTTTAATAACAATTACATGATTACTATTATTAAACCTCCATTATTTTTATTTTAAGTTTGCTAATGAACACTTATTACCCTATAAAGCACTTTCATAGTCATAAATTAAGTACTTGTCAACAGGTGCATTTTACCATGTATTAACCTTGTCTCCTTTCCCTGCATTCAGTTCATTAGCACATTTTCTCGACGCAGTTGTGTGGCACCAGGCATCTAGTGAGTGAGAGGGAGACCTTGCCCTACTTCACGCCTTCCAGAGCAGCCTAAGGATTGAGTAATTTCTCTGGCTTTACCTCTCTATCTTTTGGAAGTCTCTCACCACCCCTTCCAGCTCCAAATGTTCTTGTCTTGTTATTCCTTGTCTTTTCCTTCTTTTTCTCCTGTGGATTTCTATGCAGTTACACCCTCCACCAGTGAAGTAGAAAGTCTATAATGTCATTGTAGACCTCCTTGCGATGGAGACTGGCCAACATTAGCCACTGTCCCACTGAGGTTTACTGGATCAGTGAAACAAGGTCATACAGAACTCCTCCTTCCAAGCTTTCTTTTCCCACAGAAGTAGCTGGTCCCCAGAAAACCATGTAAACCTGGAGAATAAAACATCTGGAAGCTATATGCACATCGCTGTTTTAATTCACACACCAATTAATGACATTCAAAATTAAAAAATACTTTAGGAGTACCTGCCTTAATTCCTGAGTACATGCAGTCACTGTGCACGGCTTGTGTTTCTGTGCTTCCCCAGAGAAGTTAATGAAAAGCTTTCAGAAATATCAATAAAATGGAGCTGTTTTTCTCTTTTAAGATGGATCAGCTGTGTTTTTCTGACTTTTATGTAAGGGTGGGGAGTCAAGTCTCTTAAACAACTTCCTTCCTCACCAATAAAACATTTGCATGTTTTTTCCTCATGCAGACCTTCGTAAATAAGGATGTACGCAGCATATATCGCACTTTAAAAATCTTTTGTTGGCTCACACATTTCTTCATTTTAAAGATCTTCCATTAATTCTTTTCACCATTCAAGGTCACTGAGACCTTTTTACTTGTAGCTGAACAGGCAGGTGATCTGCATAAAGAAAACCTCAAGGCTCAAAAAGTAGAAAAGCTAAAAGCAACCCCACTCTTACTTGGTGATTACAACAGCAACTCAGAAGGCTTCGTGCTGTGCAGAGGCAGTCCAAAACAGCAGGATTCAGTTGCCTAAGCACAAGCGTGCTGTGGCACTGGAAATGCCTTGGAGTAGCTGTGGTATCCAGGCAGGATTGGCAGCACCGGCAAAGGTGCTATGGGAAACTTGTGTCCTTCTTGATCGGCAGTTAGAGGCCAGGTGGGATCCCTAGGGCATCTCAAATGTCACTAAACACCTGTGTTTTGGCAACTGAATCAGTACTGAAATGCAGCACTCCCATTCCAGGAGGCACGATTCTGATTAAACGTGCACTGATGCCACTCCTGATAGAGTTAATGAGATAAGGAACAGTTTTTCGAATCTACAGGCTGAAAAAAATTACTCTGAAAAGTGAATAGGTAAACCATGTTGGTGTCTCACCAGATTTTTAAACATATAAATCAACTTTCTTTCTTCTTTGAAATCATTATACTTCATAAAAAGCAATTCATAATCTTATTCTAATTTCTCGTTTTTGTTTCTAATGTATTAAGACAATCTTACTGTGTTTTTCAGCTTCCCTCTATAATTATAAAGGTTTGGAAACTTTTCACTGTTGGTGTTCCAGGATATACATGGTTTTAGGAGATACAAGTTTAAAAAAGAAAAATTGCAAAACTTACAATATGAAACATAAAAAAACCCCCACAAGTCTTTGCAACACTGGAGCTACTAGTACTATACTGATTAAACATGACTTTGTATAGCTCAAAACTGGATGCGTTAGAATATAGTTTTCTGGAAAGCTTTCATGTTTTATGGAAGTTTTAGCAAAAACTTTATGCTCTGTATACGTTCCAGGTTTTATTGCTTATTAGTAAAGTGTAAATAAGTGACTCCAGTGGAGTGAAAGTAGGTCTAATTAAGCATCACTTCTGATTGTGATTTGATTATTTCAAGAAGGTGCAGAATAATTTGCAGAAGTCTTAGGTTGGTAGCATCCACTTTTGGCTTTGAATTTACTACCTCTGTGACAGAAGTATGAAGGATATTTATGAAGCTGGTAAGTCAGAAAAACATGAACTTTCATTCTAAAAAGCTGAAAATGTTTTTCAATGAGGAAAAATTTAAAAAGTTAATAATGATTGTTTGTTACTAAACCCTTCATTGTTCACTCTCCTTTCTTGTCTAATTTCAATTCATTGAAAGAAGTGGAATAAATGAACAAGCGTTAATTTATGTACCTTTGTGGCAATAAAAGGTATTTTCTACATGCAGCTAATCTAGCTCTCAAAAGGAGTAGCTTTGTGGTTTAAGCTTGAGAATCCCTGCTGTTTGGTTAGATCTTGGATTGGTGCCTTCTGGAGGACAGCGAGAGCAATCAGAATTAGTAACACTGAAAACCTGGATGATTTACGGGCTTTATGGAAACTGCAGAGGGTTAGGCAATGAGGCCCAGTAACTCCCTCACTTTATAAGTTTTGCCTCGCTACCAGTGCTTGTAGCAAGAAACCATTTTATCAGGTGGGTGGCCCTGACAAAGAAGGGTCACTTGATGGTAATCTAATGTCTGAAAGAGAGAGTGTTTTCAGTTGCAGGGAAAATGAGAATTATTCAAAAAAACTCTCAGTGAGAAAATTAAATAGGGACCAAAAAAATCTATTTAAAAGTAATCATAAAGCAAACTAAATAATGAGCAGAATCTATCGTCTGTTAAAATGCTATGTGAAACTGCATTGGAAACAGTGATAAATGTTGAAAAAATAACTTTAATTAAAGTTAATTTCTCAAGTTGCCAACCTGCCTTATTAGATACTGCCTAACTCCAAGAAGTGATAAAGTTATCAGAGTTGCCTTACTTTTCTGTGAACCGTTGTCAACTTTTCTACTGCAGAAAATATTTTTCCTTTTGATTGTGCTGCTTTCCATGGATGGTTTGGGAACACTGGCAAAGAGAAATCTTGCTTAGTGTAGGGTGTGGGATTTCACAAACACAGTTGGGAAAGCTAGTAGCATTAGTATCTTATTGTTCTTGCCACCACCGAATCACACTTCTGACTACTATAAAAAGATTAAATCATCATATCTGCATGGTCTTACTCTTCACACAGAGCTCACTTGCCTTCAGCATAGACGGAGCCTTAGGGGTATGGCTCTAAAGATAACATCTAAGAAATTTATTAAAGGTAGGGGAGATGCTACTTAGCGTGCTATTTTAAAGCTCCATTAGTCACGTTTTTGCAGGGTATTATGCCACCTCGCTATTGCATCTCTGAGCTATTTTACACACACTTCATGTAACATGGCGCAGCACAGTTATAAGAAAAGAAAAATATAACTGTCTACGAATTGGCTATAGCAGACAAGCCTAACTCTGGTGCCATATAATTGTGAAAACAGTGATAAACAGTTGGCTAGAAGAGGAGTAGCTTCAGCATTGAGGTATGCCTTTTCCCTGATTTTCATTTAGCTCTGCTTAGGACAGATATTTTGTTTCAGTCAGGTACAAACTTCGTCTGTTTCTCAAAGCTGAAGCTTTAAGCTTTCCACATGTAATTAGCAATAATGGTCTTTAACACTGACTAAGGCACATATTCAAAGCAGAAACCTGGGAGAATGGTAGCTGGTCAGGCAGTCATCTCAGTTAAAGTGGAAATCCTGGAAATGTCTGGAAGCGTGCTCTAGTTGTCTTGATTTTCTTCTTTTCCCTGCAAGTATCATTTTTTACAGCTGTTTTCATTCAAACTTCAGGTTAAGGTGTCCGACAGACGCCAAGGTGCAGAGGTAGCCAGTCTGGCAGCTCTAGTCACCCATCACATCCCCCTTCTCCACAGAATAACAATCTGGGTCCCAGCAGCAAGGTAACGGCATCAAAATTTTCTGAGAAAGGTCCCATTTCCTTCCTAGCTTTTCTAGAGACAATACTCAACTTCTTGGTCGGGAACAGCACTGTCATCTTCCGAGGAAAAAAATCCTGTGGGATAGTGTAATTAATTCCCCAGCAACTGCAAATGACTACCGTTCTTTATAAGAATCTATGTATTTTTTTGGTGAATGTAATATGTGGTGATTTTCAGGCAGTTTGCCGGTGCATTTGAAGAAAGCACAGGTTATTAGGCATTAAAGGACATAACTCCCTCTCTCAGTGACTCTCTGGACCTTTTATGAAACATATGTAGCATCATTAAACGTTCCAGTAGCATGTTCCTTGAAGGATTGCCTGGACTCTTTATCCTCCCGCCTCTCGAGGTCTATGTGATTTAATTTGGGTGGATCTCTTAACCTGCTCCACCGTGCGTGGGCATTGAAGGTCTTTGGCCGGCACTGGCAAGGGCGTACCCGCAGCCTCACGCTTGCCCGGCTGTGCTGACAGCCCCGTGCTGCCTGCCGTGCCACCAGTCCTGCCGTGCTGACAGTGGGTCACTGCGTAGGTGCCTCAGCTCAGGAAGGTGGAAATTCAACGTGTGGCAAGAGGATATTTAGGTTCCTTATGAAGGGGAAATTACTGCCAGGGAGCGGTAAGAGAGGGCTGCTCCCTGAGCGAGGACAGCCGGGTGTGAGCCCGGGGCCGGCAGGGCCTGTCCCTCCTGAGTGAGGGAGCAGGACGGACCTGGAGGTGGTGGCCAGATCCGACCAGGAGTCCAGACCATAAGGCAATATCATGGTGATGAGGCAGGTCTGGGGTCAAGCTGGAAAGTCAATCCAGAGGTCAGGGCCAGGATCAGGTCCAGAGGCTGATGGGCAGGTCCCTGGGGTTGGGTGTGGGCTGGGACGTGGGCCCATGCGTGGGCCCGGCTCGGCTCAGCCCATGGCTGAGGGGAGCTGGAGACTGGCCCTGCTGTGGCATCGCTGGGGCAGGGGCTGATGGCCCTGAGGGGCTGAGATGGGGTCCTGGGCCATGGGCAGGGCGGGGGGAGCCCAGGGGACTGGACAGGGACAGTCAGGGCTAACGGTGCCCTCAGGGCCCGGATATAGTTACATGTATGTGGTCAGAGTACCCTAGGAAACTAGTTGAGGGGTAGGACATACAATAGCTGAAATGCACATGCTGGAGAAACCTGCGACAGAGGAAGAGGCTGTCTCAGGACTCCTTGTCTCAGTTATTCCTATGATTCTTCTGCTGAGAAGTCTGAGTTTAAGGGTCTTTCATTATTGTATATTCCTCCTTCTGTGTATTGATACCTATTTCTGAATAGTTGGAAGGTGGGAAAGTGTTCTTCTCTTTGGAAGGTCATCTGGACAATATAGAATTTGTGCTTCAGGGAATGGAAAATAACGCAGACGGGAACAACATTAACAAAAGGATCTGGTACAACAAAACTCATCAGTGTGGAAGCTGGAGAAAAGTACCATCCTTTTCTTTTTACCTATCAATTCTGTTTTCAGAACATTCAGAATAAACAATGATAACGTCTCTTGACACTGAGATATACCCAAAGCCTATGGTGGAAATTAAAAAAAAAAGCATAGCAATGTTATGGGATTTAGTGTGCTTATTTTGATTTAAAATATATCTTACAGTTAAAAAATTAAAATAATTAAAAAATGAAATGTGAAACTAATCTAAAAAAAATGCTAACAATAATTCTGCTGGAGTCAGCAGCAGTCTCTCAGTTGAGTTCACTGGACTTTGAATCATTGGAACCCATCTGCCCCGAACCCCTTTTGCTATTTTTTCAGTGTGTGGAATGCATTTTCAAAGTATTTTCCTTTTTCATGACTGTCTCACGGAAACAAAAAAGGGAAAACTTTGTAATTGTAGACCTGTCCTACAAGCTCTTTCCTTTATAATTCTACTCTTACTCCGGAACCTACAAACTCTTTTCTATTCAGTTTTACTCTTAGAAGAAATGGTTGTAGGCCGTTCTCCAAATGCTAAAGCAGCAGCAGAAGAAACGGACGTTTTATTAAAAAAAGAGTCTAACACAAAATCAAACTAAAGATAACCTAAAAATATTTTTCCTATCTTTCAGTTAGACCAATCTTGCATGTAACTCTTAAGAATCTATCCTTTGTTTTTAAAATAAAGCTTTCTCTTTAAATAGAATTACCTTCTAGTATGTTCAGAAAATTCAAGATCATTTACATCCTGTTTTACATCATCTTTTAATGCTGTAAGATGAGAAGAAAATAGTGTCTGGCATCACTGCTACACAGAAGTCTATCTAAAAGCCTTTGCATTTGTTCTCATACAATAGTCATTGTAAAATGATACCCCTCCCATGGCTGGGAAGTTCTGAAAGATTAAGCAGTCTTCATCTAGCAGAATGCAAAGCCCAATTTTCCTCCTTCTCAAGGCCTCCTGCACTGTACACTTACTACAAAATCCAACTTGCAATGGTATTGCTTTGTAAAAGTATAATGAAAGGATTCGGAATAGCCCTTTTAAGTCAATTGCTTTGCATGATTTATTGTAGTTTGTTGGAAGGCACTTCTCATTATACTGTGTTTTATCATACCTATTAACATTATCAGTTGGTACTTGATATAAAGATTACTTTTATATAACGAGCATGATGAAAGACCTGTTTGTGTCTCTCGTATCAAGCACACTGGGGATCTCTTGCAAACTAATTACCTTTATGAGAGCAGCTTGCAAATACAAAGCATTCTAAAAACCTAAGCTCATATTTCTCACTTCGTATGGAAATACACTCAAACCTTAGCCTTAAATGAACTACACTTTAATTTACACCTAAATATATACCAAGAATAACTTCTCCAGCTCCGGTGCAACTTTGTACAATCCTAGGGATCTTCCCAAACAGATGTAACTGAAAGGTTGAGGGCTTTATTCGTTAACTCAGCAACGTCAACATGCTAGTGAGTCATCTGGTGACTGTTATAGATCTAAAATTACACATAACTAGGGCTACTTTTGTTCCTCATCTTGATCCTATACTACTATGATCTGATGGATTCTGATTTAAAGGAAGAGCAGTTTCAGACCAGAAGAGTCATGATGGCATTTAGCCAAAACCCTTCTTATATAAGGCAAAATGTTCAATGAACAGCTGACATTATTTTTTCTCTGAAGTAAGTCCAAGGCTGTAAGCATAAATTATGATAAAGTAACATCATTGTCCGGGTTTAAAAATCCTTGTATCAAATCAAAGCTTGTAGTCTTTCAGGGATTTTGGATTTACAAAATAAACTGCAAAGGAAATAAATCCATACCTGGCCTAAAGTCAGTTAACTGATGGTAAGTTTCCTCTCTGAGCTATGCTCACTCTAGAGTCATGGTTTTCTCTCTCAGGAATTGCATGTCTCTTCTTTATCTCAAGCTACCTGTAGCAGATACTGCACAACAATAACCACAGCAGCAAAGTAAAAGGAAAATATTTTCAAGATCAAGATGCCAAATGTGTATCAACAGCAGAAAGGAGGAATGGAAAAGGCCCATGAGTGAAGTAATGGTGTTAACGTGAATCACTAGGTTCACGGTCTGAATTATGTGATGGCACTGGCTTAAAAAGTAGTGTACTCTTCAAACTGTAGCAAATTATTTAATTAATAGACCAGATACTGGCAGTATTCATCAAGCTACTGTTTAGTCCCTTTAGAGGAGGACAAGAACATGGCTTTTGTACAGTAGTATAAAAACGTTATTCCTTGTGTAGGAGCACAGCATTAATGGCAACAGGCGAGCCGGTGCAAGAGGTAGCGAAAAGGGCAGTTTGCATGGCTGGCAAGGGGGGAATCCATGGGAGCAGGGCAGGAAGGAAGAGCTGAGAGGCCTTACTGGCTTTCAGTAAGAGCTTGAACAGATTAGGTAGTGAAGGGGAAGGCAATGAAAGGCCTGAGGAGGCAGGTTTGACAGGCAGAATGAGCAGCTATGAAGATGATTTTGGCAGAAAGTGCATGTGCACTCATGCATTCAAGAAGAAGAGAGAAGGCTGTGATGGGGAGAGATGAGGGAAGAGAGAAAAGCTGTTTGGGCAGTGGAACAAGGTCTTGGAAATAGCTTGAGAGGAGAGCGGAGAAGAGCTAGATGTGCGAGGTGATGGAGAAAGCAGTCACAGATGACAGCTTTTTTCTAATTCAGTAGGATAGAAGGGCAGTAGTATTTCTAGCAGTGATAGAAAGGTAGAAATGCAAAGCAGGTTAGAATCTTGGCCAGGATATATTTAGGATAAACTCTTCAGGGGAAAGTGCCAGAAATACAATGATGTAGGAAATGATGAAGGGAGGCAGCCTGAGTTAAAAAAATTCGGGGCTAAGATTGACCTTTTCTGTTCTTGCACCTGTGTTTCCTTCAATTCCAAGCAGGTAAGCAAATAATGTATTGTTTCCATATTAGAGCATAAAATCACTATCTTCTCCCTCATTAGGTTCAGGAAGGAGGAGAAAGACACAGAATGAGCAGTTTTGTGACAAAGGCACTTACGCTGTTGCCCTTCAGTCAATAGGATTAGTAGACCTGTCCAGTGTATCCTGTACTGCACATTTTCACATTTTCTGTTCAGCCAGGCAGGATTTTATTCTCATTTTCACATTTTGGACTACAATTCAGGTCTGCACAGATACACAACATGCTCCAGCATAAGAATTTCCTTCTTAAAATCAACTAACAGCACACATGGCAGTTCACATGGCTTGTGTCAAAGCAAGTCAGACTCATTACAAATTAAAGGGTGGTCATATACTGTCTTCTTTAGGCACTCAGTCAAAGGGAGGTGTCTGGCCCCTCATCAGTCGTAGGTGGTCTTTTCCTCTTGGGTTGTTTTTCTTTTCTTGGTGGTGACTCAAGTGCTTTCTTCACTTTCGAAATCTGTAAACCAACCCACGATCATTTTGTAACATTCTCTCTAGTTATAATGTGCAAAAGTTTCCAAGTAACAGTCAGGACTTGGTAAGTAATTTTTCTTACTTCTTCTCCTAGGTACACATTTATTCCAGATTCCTAATGGTAGTTAGTGATCTCAAAAGAAACGGAATAACAGATGCACACGTGTAGATGGCAGACATGCCAATTTTCCATTGATGAGTTCAGAGGACACTGTAAATTAAGCCTGCTGCCAGAAGACCCCAGAAATTGAACAGTCAATCAGAGGATTCCTGCTTTGTTTATCCTACAATTTTGGGACTTGAAACTTAACCCCTCTCTCTGTCTCTTCCTCTCAACAGAAAAGCTGAGAAGGCACCACATGTTTGGATTTAGCCGCTTTTGGATGTAATTGCACAAAATTCACATTGACTCTGGGATCTTTGCCAGGGTACATGCTGACAGAAGACAGCATAGACCTTGGTTTGATAATGAACCTTTCTTCAGCCATCAATATTTTACATTAAATAGTATAATCATAGAGTAACACTGTTAGCCTGAGGGTCAAGAACCGCAGAGATCCAAGCTTGGCCTTTGCTTAGTGCAAAAAGATAAGAAAATGCTCACAAGGCTACGTGACTAGGATCATTTGCTGTAAGGAAGAATTCATTTAAAATGGACTGTTTACCCATACCAGTTTACTAGAGATAAGCTCCCTCCTTTGCAAGAACACTGCTCTTCAAGAAACAGCCATTCACTGACAGTCAAGCCACATCACACTTACTTACCTTAAATAAAAAACCCAAACACCTGCTCTAGCAGACTACTGCTTATTTTAAGCAGCGGTGCAGAAGTAAGTTTCACCCAGTCTTTATAGAGCTGTGCCTTGCAGGAAATGGTGCATGGAGCTGTTTCCCTAACCTTGCCCAGCTCCCGTGCATGCCAAGATCACGGGCCCTTCATGCTCTGGAATTGCTCACCCCTCCAAAGCTTCCTTGGCGCACAGCTAACCGAAAGAGGGAAGGAGTAAGGGGGTAGGGAAAAGAGGGAAAAGAGTCTGGCTGTGTGTCAGGGGGTTTCCAGATGGCAGGCAGGCCAGCTGGGGCAAGAGCTGAAACCAGGCTGCCTGACACCCAGAAGTCCAGGACAAATGGCTGCTGCATGTGCACAGTACGCCCAGAATACATTAGATTTGTCATGCATGTGCAGGCCATCTGTGAAGCAAATGCTCAGTAGTCCCAGTGAGCTGAGATGGAAATATGAGGGCCCCTGCAGAGCATGACTGTCACTGGAAAGTGGCTCCCTCCTGAACTGGGTGAGGAAGGACTCTGTCCCTCCACGGTGCCATACTGTATTTTACCATCAAACTGCCAGCATTAAAGGTTTTTCAGTGACAGCATGACCACGAGAAAATTA
This sequence comes from Ciconia boyciana, assembly GCF_034638445.1. Taxonomy (NCBI): domain Eukaryota; kingdom Metazoa; phylum Chordata; class Aves; order Ciconiiformes; family Ciconiidae; genus Ciconia; species Ciconia boyciana. The sequence goes on from NC_132934.1 coordinate 114,924,033, forward strand.
CACACAGCCATGGAGTAAGATTGATGTTAAATTGTGCCCACAAAATACATCTGTTCTTAAAAGTGGGCAATTGCATATGCCAACAACTCATTTAGGCAAACTAAAGTAACCATTCAATTTTGCCCTTCTTTATACAATGCCAGCTGCTGGCAGTGAAATATTAACCTTTCTTGCCCCCCCTTCATTACATGGCACTGTTGGAGCATAAAGTAAGCACACCCAGTAGTCTGTTTGTGATTTAACCTGTACCTATTGCTACTTTGAATTCTTCAGGGACTGATTTTAGTGAGATATTCCAGAATCACAAAACCATAGAAAAAATTAGGTTGGAAGGGACCTCTGGAGGCTCTGTAGTTCAAACTCCAGTTAAAGTAAGGCTAATTGCAGACTTACACAGGGCTTTGTCCGGTTGAATTTTGAAAATCTCTGAGGATGGAGACTCCACAGCCTCCCTAGGAATCTGTGCCAGTCCTTGCCACTCTCATAGTGAAGCAGTCTTTCCTTATGTCCATCTAGGACTTTCTCTTCTCTATAACTCCCCTTTAAATGACATTTCTATCCTGCTAGTTTTTCTCCACTTAAAGTCTTATACTCTTTGTTCTTTATTTCACAATCAGCAATGGGTTGGTGCATAGTTGCATTTAACACTTCATACACAGGCCCATTTCTTCACCATGCTGGAGTAAGCTTCTTATCAGGAAACATGACTAAAGAGGTATGCCTAAGTATTAGAACAAAAGACAGGTTTTAAACTTTTAAGTGATGATTTTTTTGGGGAATAATATCTGTATAGTCTGAGCAAACCACTGCACTATCATCTTTTTTTCTCTCTTTGCCTGGCATTGTACAGATGTATTATTACACTCACTTTTTTACCTTGGGTTTATAGACAGGAAAACAGGACATTTTTTTAGGTAGGATTTTTCCTACCTCACATTTACATAATGAGTATAAATGCAAAAATTGCTCTATGCGTACCTCAGAGAAAAATGTGCCCTAACAAAAGAATTTGTGCATTCCTTTAGAATTATACTACCTTTCCAGAATCCAGTCAGGAAAATTTTTGAAGGAAAAAAATGATCACTGAAATATACTGGAAATTATACAACTATTAGCTGTTTGTCTCTAAAAATCTTCTTTCCTTAGTTAAGATCCTTTTTGAATTGGTCTGAATCCATCACTGGTGGCAGGGTGGCATCTGAACCTTTCTATAATTCTTATAAAAATTTGCTACCTCTTTAATTCAGATTAGCCTCCTCAGTTGTGTTTTAGGTTTCATGACATGACAATGCTGCATTATGATGCAAAGACACATAATACAAAGGTCTTGTCCTTTTTAGTCACCTTGTTACACCAGTACAATATGATCTTAACCTGACATCAGAAATGGAAAGATGAAAATGATGCCATAGTAAACACAGTTTTATCCTCTTAAACAATTGCAAAAAATGCCTTGCAGCTTGCCTTAAGCAAACACTTTTTTTTCTTCCAATGTATAGAACCTAAATATGTGTACCATTTATATGGAAAATGCAGATCCCATGGAGATCCTCACAATTGCCCTGTGGTACTACATTCTTGTGGTTTCTCTCTGCTTGAAATACCCCACTACCGCTTACTTTGTCTTTTCATGAATTTCTACAATTTTAATTAATTTCTAATTATTTTTTTTTTTTCTAAAAGAGCCTTCAAGCATATGCCTGACTTGCTAAATGTAAAGATATGTGCTATAGGCAATCTTTAATAGTCTCTCAAGGAAAAATGTATCAGAGTTCTTTCTGTCATGTATTCATGACAAATATTCTGTCTCATCTTAGAAAGGCAGCAGTGAGGGAATTGCTCACAGAATACCACAAGATGAGACAAAAGTGACTCTTTTTATGTGGTCTTTCATTAGTAATCTTTGTAACACAGGTATGATATCCACAATGAAATGCAGACATCCCTCAGGTTACTGGAAATGTTTTAAGTAGGAACAAAAGTAGGAACCAGGTAAACAGAGACTATTTATATTCTGCTGGAGACAAGTAATAAGGCTGTAATGGACAGCTATAGACAGGCAATGACATAGTGACTAATGAAAAGAAATATGAAAAAGCAATTGGAAAATTTTCTTCCTTATTCCTTCTGTGAAAAATAAGTAGGATAAACACCATGCTAACTGGAAAAAACGCAGATCTTGAAGGTGTCTGATATCCTTCCTGTTGTGTTAAAAGAAATGGGGATCTGGAAGCAAGCAAGAGGGAAAAAAGAAAAAACCAAAACAAATAATCAACTTGTTTACAAGGAAGATCACAGCAGCTGGATGAGCAGCAGGAATGGGACGGGACAGGACAGGATGATCTGGCCCAAGCCCGAGCTCCAGACACACACCGCCTCCTCACAGGAGTGACAGTATCCCCAGCCAGTAACCTCTTAGACAAAAATATAACTTCAGCACTCCTCCCACAGACTGATGAGTAATGCTAAGCACGGGGCCACGCGGCTTCTGAGACTGGATTAACTATCTTGTGGGTTTCCTTTTCTGCTTTCCCTTTTGTTTTCAGTTTTCCTACTTCTGATCATATTGTTAGATCCTTCCCATGCAGTCCTGTACTTGCTGATTCCTAAATCGGCTGCTATTGAGCCAGATGTCCCAGCACAAGGGCACATCTAACCTGTGATCACAGCTGGGACTGCAACTCCTGGAGAGGTACCAGAGCCCGTGAGGCTGCTGCTAGCAGCATTGTTGGAACAACCTTGTGAGCAGCCTGGAAATCTTTCAGGCATTTTGTCTACCCCAAAGAAAACATGCAGAATGGTTTATTTCACTTACTTTGTATCCATTTCCCCTTGATTTTTTCTCTCTCGTTTTCCTACATTGTATCTTTTTTCATTTTCCCTTTCTCTTCCCAGTATCTATTTGCTTGTTCCATGCTCACTGTACTGCTGCTATCCCTCTTTGTACTTTCCTCTCTTCCCCTCACTGTACTGTTTCCCACTTTCTCTTTTTACCTCCCTTTTGCATTATTCACTCACCTCTACTTCAATTCCTCCTGTTCCCTCTCTTCAGTTATCCTCACCTTGTTCCTGTCAGGTGCTCTTTTGCAAAGTTACCCTGTAATAGCTCAATTTGTTTTCAGATTCACTTTTCATGGCTACGCACAGCAAAATACTAGCAAAAACACTTGCATGCTACATAAAAAGCCAGAGGACTTCAAACAGCTGAAACTCTGTTCTTCCTGAGAAGGCCCTGGCTCACATTAGCCCTGTGATAATTACTGATGACATGAAAATGATGGGCATCATTTTTTGGAAATTGTTGGGCATCAGCAGCCTCCCATCCACCCTCCCATGTACGTTGTCCTTCTCTCCTGCTGGCTGTGCTGGGGTGCTGAGGTGGTCAAAGCCCAAGAACGGTGAATTCAGCTTGCAGAGAGTGAGTGTGGCAAAGCCAGGCATGGCACCAGGGTGGTTTAGCGCTTGGATACTCAGCAGCTGAGTCAGGGAGGCAAAAGTTCAAAGAAGGGCAGCATCTACAATCAGAAACATGTTTTGGGCCTGAGGACTAGAAGAGTTAAAAATAGGAACACATGGCCCTAATTACAGAACAAAGGAAAAAGAGGCTAGAAAAAGGAACAATTTGGGGAAATTAGGAACAGTTGATCAACCAGAGTATTGCAAACAAGGTCAGATACTGCTCCTGCTTTCCTTACAGAAGAGATCTGAATCATGTATCAGATGACCCACACTCTGCATGGGAGTCAAATGCATGGGGGGCTAAAAACATGAGATGTGCACTTGACAAGATGATCCTTGCATGGAAAGAATAGGAGTTAACTTTGTCCTTGTAGAAGCTGCACAGGCACAAAGGCTGTAACAGCCTTCAAAGCCCACAAAATACAAAACCTGCTGGCAGAGACCTGCCTGAATTTTGGGCAAGCTAGTTCCTGTCCTCTTTCTCAGGTCCTCACAACCTTCCTCCCCGTAAGCTGTAGACTGTAGAATTGGATGGGTTCTCCTTAATGGTTTAATGAAATATATCTTTGAGCACTACTAAGACTTTAAAGAGAGTCAGGTTCAACTGTATCGTCTCTTTTGGAATATGATGCTTCATCTGGTGTATCTGTATGTATACAACTGTTTCTAGACGTTAAAACTCTAACCAATACAATACAAAATTGGTAGCAGTTGTACTGCAATTTGAAAATGCAGTGGCCTCGTGGTGGCCGACTGTAGCCAAACTTCCTTTTAACTTGGGCCTAAATCCTGCGTTAGGGCTTAGATTTCTTGACCCAATTACATTTGCCCATTCTGAATGGCTTCCGTGCTTGTACAGATGGTAGAAGATTGTCTCAGCTATAAGGCAAAGAAGAAACCTATCAGAGTAAAATGGTGGGCAAACCAAATGTGGAAATTACTGGATCAGTGTTTTAAACGGCTACATTTCTTTCTTATTGCTCTGATTCCAGCAGGGCAAGTTTAAATGTCCATTTGGCTCTATGCAGTGCTCCAGTGCTCCAGCTGGACTTTTGGTTTCACATTTGCCAGTACCACCTAAGATTAAGTGCAATGACTTCCTAGTAATGTCTTACTTTACAGTGATGAAACACCATTATAAAACATTGTCTTCTTGTTCCAGTACTTATAGTACAAGCTTTTGTATACTGAATCTAGATTAAGATAAGGATCTTATGCAGATACATAACTGTTTCTTTCCATTAAAATCTTCCCAGCACAAATCAGAGAAATGCCATGATATTAACATGGTAAAGTCAGAGTCATTATGAGTCTTCAGAGAGCACAGGAAGCCTTTATGGCAGAAATCTAAATGTATCCTCTAATTGACACAGAAGCAGTAAAAATTTGGATGATCAGTTTTGGTGATTGGCATTGGTGATTAAATAGGAAAAAGTAACTTATTTATTTCATCTCCCAGCCCATTTTATTAGCGTAAGTACTGTCCCCTCAGAACAAGAAGAAATCTCAGCCAGCCTTGAGAACTTGCACTCCTCACCAAACTCTGTCCCATACAGACAAAGTACAGAAATTAATGCAGCACTACACTTATTACCCAGCCATGCAACATTTTGTCATTTTTTCCTCATAATTGTTCTTGGACACAGAGATACTCTAATTAAATGCTGATAATTGAATAGTCATTTTATCATTGAAGCTGCCTGCTGTGCTTTTCTATGCCCCTAGAGCTGCTCAGATACAGCAGAAATCAGTACTTTGAAGTAATCTGAAGAGATTTATTTTGGATCACTTTTTCTTGGAAGACAGCAAAGGAAAAAATGCAAATTTTTAAAAAGCACTCTGACTCATGAATGACAGAAATTGTAAGAGCCACTGAAACTTATTGCAGAAACCTGCAATGATGATTTTTTTTTTGTAATTGACCAACGTTGCCCATCTTTGTTTACGTCTGGCCAGTTTGGTTGGGATGGGGGTATGTTTGGACAGACACATCTGACTGTATATGTTTACAAGTCTGTGAATTACTAATGGACAAGAATGCCATGGGCTCCACTCACTTTCCACACATGGGTACCCAGTACCAGAGGGTATCCTTCATGGCATCCTGTTGTGCTCAAGGACAGAGGTCTCCTCCAAACCCTGTATGGCATCTGCCTGCCCAGTGCTGATGGATGCTGTACAGCATCTCAAATGGCACTGGGTGACTGAATCAAGCCCTGAAGTAAATATTCTAGACAGCTAAAAAGAAATTTGTTTTCAACAAATAAATTCCATTTTGGGATGGTTCAGGTACTGGATATATGCTTGTATCAATTCTCCAAATAGCAGTGCACTTACAGTCTGAGTTTTGGATAAACCTTATTATGTGGAATCATAAAATGTAAATCTGAAACCATTTTTTGGGGGAAAAAAATCCTCCAAGAACGGAAATGTATTACAATTTCTGTATTTTTACTTTTTATTTTATTTCTGAGTGCTTCCAGCAAAGTAACAGTATTCCATGATAAATACCAGGATAATTCTAAATATGCAGTGTCTAAGCCCATACAGCATTTTTCTGAGATTTTTTTGTGATTCAAGTTTACACCTTAGCTGAATTATTACATTGTGTCATCTGTATGTTATTCTTGACATCTAGAAAGGGTGGAAGATAAATTAAAAATATGCATTTGAACTAATTGCACTATGATCAACTTTCTGCTAAACACAGCTGTTCCTTATTTGCTCCAAATAATAAACAAGGATATGAGAAAACATTCTTTTGGGTCCAAATGATCTCCATGGCCAATCTGGCTTCCTTTTACACCCATCTGTATCTTGTATGGACAATGCCACCCATGCCTTTAAGAAAGTGGCTACCTCCACCAAGATGCATCCATGGAGAACTCTAGCATCTTTATGCTACAGAAATTATTTCTAGTCACCAAAAACAGTTTTAGAGTACAGCATATAAATTGTCTCCTATGGACATTAGAGAATGGTAAGGAACAGGTTGAAAATAGCATTTTCTAATTTCCAAAGGAATATTTGAAAGAAACTTTCCTCTTTCCTCCCTGAGGTATTACTGAAATGACAATTTCTTTCCGTTTCCAAGCAAAGAAAGTTTCCAAAAATGTTTTCTTGCTTAACCCCAATATGCTGCTAAGACATAAAGTTTAAACACTTCTTTTCTGCAGCTCCCAGAGTTTTATTTCTCCTTCTTTTATGTAGGACTGTTTTGCAAAGCTTGATCTCCCATGCCTAAATGTGGAAAGGCTGATAATTTACACTGGAAGTAGCATTTGGGGAACGTGTATATCTGGAGAGCTGGTTTGAAAAGAAATTGTAAAAATGCACTAAAGAGGAAAATTAACTGCCAAAATTAGACTGGCACACTTAAGGATTTTAAACGCCAAGCTTACTGCATAATGGACTGATTAGCTATGTCTAAATTCATTACTGAAATACAGTTAATGCTGGTGGTCTTCAAAACTATGCAAAGATAAAAAGAGCAGCAAACATTTGAATGCATAGACTTAAGCTTTAGGGTATTCTTTTAAAATATATAGTGTGTTCAGTATTATAAATTACTGGACATGTTCAGACAACACTCTACCAGGAGGGTGGCTGAATATTCTCTTCAGTTTGACCTCAGGGCACTGTTCTTGGTTTAGGCTTACCTCTTCCCCCAGTGGCTGTGGAGCTCAACTTTGCTTCAGTGTGAACATATTCATTAGCAAGCTGGGATTTTTATTTCCCTGTTCCTGTAACGTATTTTTGAATTTCAGTTCAGTCCTTGATAACAAGGTTTCTGAGTACCACAAGGAAGTTTGTTGTCCAAACACTTTAACCAGAACGCTGCTTCAGTTACTGCCTTGGTAGGCTGGATGGGACCTTACAGTGAGGAAACAAAAAGCTCAAGACCCCAGCCTGAATTCAGCAATGCAAAGAGCTGTAGGAGGTTAAGGGCTCTGCTTCCCCAGATAGTGCCCATCACCTCTATCTGAAAACCCATCTTTACCACTGCTAAAAATGAATATGCCAGACTGTGAACTGGGCATGTATAGATATGTGCAGATAGGAGAACAGTCACATATTTCTTCTCTGCTGACTCTGCAACAGTAAAGGATCCATGGGAGGAGTCAATGGACAGCTGAGGTCAGAGTGACTGTGGCTAACAGCAGGGCAGCAAGGTGTGCCCCAGTCTTGCAGTGAGGATTCCCAGCTTCTTCCTGGATGGTTCCCACACTGTCTCTTCTCACAGTCAGTAATTCAAGCAAGGAGAGAATTGCATGTGCTAAAGGCCAGCTTATCCAGTTTTTACCCAGATTCTCCATCTGGCTGTTAATCACAAAATTTCATGCAAAAAACTGTTCATGGGAGCAAATGCAGAACATACAGCTTCAACTTTCCCCTGTACTGTGTGTGGGTCTGTTCCTAGCTCTGCTGCAAAACCCCCCTTTGAGTTAAAGGGGGCAGTAATAGAAATTCCATGCTCACACATGCTGGAGTTTCATTTCAGTGACATCATTTATCGGTTTGACTTTGCCAAAGGGAAGAAGTTCATGTTACAGGATTCAAAACCAGCATCTAGAATGAAATCAGTTAGAACGATCTCAGATTTCAGAAGGACATGCCATACGTGGACCCTTACTCTACTCACTCAGGTTCATTTCTTGAGATTTGTATTTGTAACCAAAACTTTCTTAGTTAATGAATTGCAACCTTGAAAAGTACTTAGAAAATGAAAACACATTCCAGACATTAAAAAAGACCATGTTAGAAAAGCTCATATTATTTTTTGGAAAGGCATAAAGAGAATTTAGGGAGATTTCATGCAGATTCAGTAGTGAAAAGGCATGCCAGATAAAATGGATTACCTAATCATGTTAACTCTCTAGAAGACAAAAGGACAAACACACTTTCTGTATGTCAACTTACAGAAATCCTATAACTCCATAGAAGTGTGCTTGTAACTTAATACATGCTGTAGCCTATTTTTAGTTTCTGGAATATGCTTTCTAATATTAATTTTTTGTTTTTCATCTTGCTATATAAAACCTAAGTAGAAGCTGTAAAAAAGACAATGAATCAAACACACAAACACAGGTGACTAAGCTAGCTAAGTCTTGGAAATGCCTGCAATTAACTGTGTGAATAATATATAAAACAGTTGAGCTAATTTAGGAATGAAGTGAAGGGGATATCCGACAGAGGTGAGTTCTATTCTGTTTCAAGCTTTGGCTATAGATACTATGAATGAAAGAGAGAAAAGAAAATTGGAGTGTGAGAATCTCTTTTTACCAGCACCTTCTCTTCTGAGCTGATATTACATTTCTCCCTGATTGTGTCACTTATGGTTTTATACCCTGTTATGCTCCCTTGCACCCACTTAGACAGCTTGCTTATGGGCATTTGACAGCAATAAGAGCAAGTGAGCAGACTAGAGAGTGAAAAGGAAAGCTGGTCAGAGAGTAGCAGATGGTACAGTTCTGCTTGGTGCTGGTATCCCTAAAAGGCTCATTTAAATACCAAACAAGAAAAAGGAATCCCATATGATTTTCAGTTAATTGTCTCTAAATGTTACCAAAACAGTTGTTTATTACTTTAAAGGAACTGTATTAGAAAATTGAACATTATGAAATCAGCCAATTATAAAATGTAGTAGAGGATGGGAAAGGGGTCAGTTTACTTGATTTAGACATTTTCCCCTCATGCAAATTTTCACTATTTGGAGAATTTCTCTTACATAACAATTGCCTTCCCAGATGACAGCAAAGATCTGTCCAAATTCTTTCTTTTATCCTGACGAATGCGTAGGAAAGACCATAAGAGTGGGTGTATAGGGATACTTCCCCCCAGGACTCTCTTTCAGTCTTCGGCAATTTGTAGCTGAGAGATCACCTAATGCTTCGCTAACGTTCTTATGCTTAAATGGCCTTCAGTGGGCTTTTTATTCTAGGACTTTATTCCGTTGCTTTCTGAATCCATATAAACTTTTAGGATCCACAAAGAATTCCACAGCTCAGCTAGGTAATATATGAAGAAATAGAATATTTTTGTTTTGTTTTGCAGTGTTTTGGTTTGTTTGTGTTTGAATCTGCGGCCTATTAGTTTAGGTCAGTTCTCCTACAACAGGTACCTGAACTTAAGCAAGCAGAGTTTTTCACCAAAGGCGCTCAAAAGGCAACTCTGTTGATGGTAGAATGAACTTAATTCAGAACTGCTGCTTTGCTTCATGCCCAAAACTGAGATACAAAGTAGATGCTTATGTCAGGGAGCCACTATAGCAGCCAGAATAATTTACCACTTGTGTGTAATATTCTGGACCCTGTTAGGGCTGAGAGAGTGGTTTTCATGTGCTACGCATTTTCTGTGACTGACAAAGTAAAAAGAAATGTCTGCGCTGATGATGTACAGTGGCTAAGCAGCTGAGGTAGCATAAAGCCTGGCAGTTTATTGAAGAACGTGTATGCTGATTGCAATGCGTTGTGCTCAAGGAAAGCCAGAATTAGTGTAGTTGAAGCATCAGGACTGGTTTTGTGAAGCAACACACATACTGTAATTCCTGGGAGTCTGTCACTGTTAAATGTAATCTCCCGTTCTGACTCTAGTTTCCTTAAAACTGTCTGGAGAAGGGACTTTCTCAAAGCAAGTGCTCCATTGCACTTAAGTCAATGTAGAATTCCTGTGAACTAGGGCTTATGAGATTATACTTTAATAGGATTAATGAGCAGTAACAGAATACATGATAGTCACAGCTAGAGATATTTAGGGAAAGACTTCAGAAAGACGTGTTTCTATTGTGAGTTTGACTTGAGTGGGGGAAAGAGCACAGAAGAGTTATGTCTATTCCTTACCTCTCCTTTTTGTACTTCTTTGAGTTTTTGGCCAGTATTCTGGGTTTGGGCAAGTACTTCACACAGAGGAAAGGAGTCTTTTCCATACTGATGAAAATGTAGAAGGGAAAATTGGTATAGTTCTTCAGGACTGATGGGAAAATGAAGATCAAGAATGTTGTTAAATTATAATATAGAACTAGTAGAAAATAGAGGATGATGGAAAATACTGACAGTCTAGCTGGGCTTTAATGAAGGATAACATTTTCCATTACAGGACATGTAAAGCACTGGAAAACATTTTGAAGAACTATCATTTAAAGTTTTGGGTTTAGTGGGAAATATCCCTGCTCAAATTGTATTCATGATACAATCTCATAAATATGGGAACATAAGTTCCCTTTAAAGTTTTGGCCTTTCCTCAGCATATTTTTTGTTATTCCTTTATATTGTATTAACTTTTTGTTTGCTTTGAAGAGAAAAACACACTCCTCTGTGCTTCCATTCCCCTCCCAATTCTCTTCTTTTAATGAGATGTTTGACTCAACTATCATCCTCCATTTTACCCTCCTACATTTTTCTGCTCTCTCTGTTCTTGTTTCTGGCAACATCAGAGTCTGCTTTCTCACATCATATAGCCAAACAGCTTTCTTAAGCCCAACAATTCTCAAATCAGCACCTAAACTGTCATTTCTGTTGCTTTTAAATCTCCTGAGCATATATTCTTTTTCATTTCTATCACTTTATTTTCACCAGTTCTTTCCTGATTGTCCAGTTTAATTTAGTCTATTCTTCTGCTGTTTCCCTCCATAGATACAAAGGTTATAGTAACCAAATACTATTAAGCAGTTTACATCACCAGCCTATTAGTGCTGACAGAATAAGTATGTTTCTTTCTCACAGCCAGTCTCCCAAAGATCCTTTTTCAGAGATGGTGCAGGCTATATTTAGTCTTATTTTAGGCAACTACCTAGGCGGCCAATTTCAATGTTCCTTGTATTGGACACATACAGAATTCAGACTCTTACATGTGGGTGCATCTCATTTCAAGGTCTAAATGAAGGCAGTGTTACTATCACACCTCCTTTTTCTATTTCCATTTTGATTATCTCCCTATGTCTCCAGATATTCCTTCAGAATATCCACCCATATGTCCCTATCTTCCATCTTTAATTGATTTTTCTGAATTATTTTTGGCAACGATGCTGTTTTCTCAAGTTGTGAGTTTGTTTCTTCTGTAATTCTGTCATTGCCCCTGCTGGGTCAATTTTCTGTTCCTGAAGTTAGTTTCCTTCTACAGCCTGAAGGCTACAGTCAGCTATGGCAGATTCTATTTCTTTGGACTTCCCAGAGTGGACAGATACTCTCTTCTGTACATCATCTGCTAAGAAATGAGACATGTTTTAGGCTGTTATACAAATACAACTTTCCTGTTAGAGCTGCAACCTTTTAATAGGAAAGCTCAGTTTGTGAAGAAATCTGCTTTCCAAAGAAATGTTCTTTAAAGAAAATGAAAAAGATTATCATTTGTCCAAAATGGAGGTATATGGTTTAGATATTCTGATTTAATTCCAATTCAGCTATCAAATGTAGACATTTTTGGTGAGTACAGACCTTGCTAAATAAGATTCTTTGTGACAAAATTAATTTTTTTCTGATGCATTACTTCCCAAATTAAAAGGGAGATTTTGTGTACCATTGAAGATGCGTTTTGAGCTGAATATTAACTAGAAAGAGGACAGGAACCACCCAAATTACAACACTGAGAAATTTGGCAGCAGCAGTTTCCAATTCAAATTCCTTAGTTTCCTGTCAAAGTCAAACTCATGCTAAGAGGAAGATGAGGTGAAGATGAATAAAACAGATTACCAAAGCAACTCCAGTTTCTGTGGTTGAGGATGAGATTAAGTGTAGGAGATCAGCACGCCGATGACCTTGACTTAATAAATACGTCTCTGAACTAAGATCATGGGCGAGGGACCAAGAGGAAAAAAGGGAACAAGGAAAGCAGAAGAAGGAACAAAAGAATGCAAAAGAAGGAACAACAAGATAACTATAAGCCAATGAAATGCTGCGTAATAAAAGTTACAGAGCCAATCAGATGGATAGAATAAGCGCGTGCATTGCGCGTGCTTCGCGTGAACCGGTCGGGATAAGTATAAAAGAAGTGTTGTCAGGAAAATAAAGGGTCTCCCCCTACCACCAGCACTGGTGTCCGTGTCTCATTCCCTCCAATTAAGTGTACAGCTCTCTAGCAAAAGGTGACTCTTAGGTCCTCTTGAGAAGGTGTAATTTACAATGACGTTGTTTAGATCAAATTGTTACCATCAAAACAGGTGAAGGTGTTGTTAATGTGGATGTAAGGCTCACACAACACACTCCATATTCTAGTCATGAAAAATAAGGAGCTTTTTTGTGTGTGTGTGTGTAGCTGAAAGCTCTGTGGCTGTAGCAAACTGGTTTTCTAGTCCCAGCTCTAACTAGTGATATCTATGACATTCTGGAAAACTTCTTAGTTCTGTTTTTCTAGAATTTCATTACTTGGGAAGAGGGGGGAACATATTTACTCTCTTACTGCAAAACTTAGAGTTATCTACACAGAACAGCAGACAGCCATGCAAAGATCCTTGAGCTAGTGGAAATCTGAGCCAGTAATTCCATGTGATATACTGAATAGCCCTATGTGACTGGGAGCAGTCTAACCACTACTAAATGGCAATTTGCCAGAGGCTGGGTCTGGACCCCTAACAATAGTGATGATTATCTTAGATTAAGCCTTTTGGTCGTGTAGACATTGCATCACCCCAGCATACATGGGCTGTACAAGCCCACCTCTGAAGCCATGCTGTAAATTTGGTCTTGGTCTATTACAGGCAAACTCCAAAGCTTACATAAAGTCAGTGGATATAGCCTATATATCTGACCCTCCTCTCCCACCTGCCCCAGCTGAAACATGCTATACGCTATGCCTGTTACTCCTAATCTTGTAATAATAATAATAATAATAATTATTATGTCTTTTAAAAGACAAAACTTACATAATCTCAATGGTACAAAACCTACACAGGCTCAGTGGGACTAAAAGTTCATTCTCTCAGCTCAGAATTACCTGTACTTGTTTCACAAGATGAAAAACAAACTTTCAATTGCCTGTCAGATCCAAAGGTATTTCAGGAAAGACTCCAAATTGCCTGAAATTTGCTTAGTAAAAATTGAGGAACATTGTCACCCCACTGTGAGCACAGTTAGATCCCGACAAAAAGTCATTGCTAAAAGCTTAGCAATTGCTGCATTTTGTTTCTAAGGAAGGCAGGTTTTGCACAAGCATGAGCTTGGTGAGACTTACAAATTCATTTTAAATGAGAAACGAAATTTCAAATCAACGAAATCAAATGCTATAGAGAGTACTTGCTTCTTTTTCTTAGCAGTCACAAAAGTGCACAAGTATTTCAAGCAGCTTGACATCTGTATTACATAAGCAGAGAGCAATTCAGCTGCTTGGAGAATATAAAAAACAACTTTGACCTTACACTGGAGTCATGCTTCAAAAGACTGATTATTCATATGAGGAAAATTGCTCAAAAACAACTGCTTGAAAATATTCTCAGAAAGAAAATAGATAGATTGTTCCAAGGCAATAATATAATTATGGTATAACAAACTGGATTTTTAAAAAATTTTTCCTAAGGCTTTTTCTTTTTTCACAATAAGTGTTTCATCTGCTAGTATTTGAAATATTTTATCTTTCAAAATGTTTCCCTTGTTTATTCAGCATATTTGTTAGCTTGCTTGAATGAAGTTCTTCAGGAAGATTGAGAGTTGCAGGCCATTGCTCTCTAGCTGCTAATGAAAGAGTTTCAAGCAATGTTGCCTCTTGTTATGTTAGGTCAGAAACCATGCAACTGTAGGGTTAAAGAAGGGTTCTGTTGGTAGAAAATAGTGTAAAAGTGTTCATAAGAAAAAAATTGTGATTCAACAAATTTTCAAAATATTCTTGATATAATGCTAAATTACATGAAATTCTGGATTTATTTTAAAGTAACATTTTCCCTCTGAAGGAGGAGGCCTAGTCATCTGGTTGAGAGACGGAGTGGAAGTTCAGGAAATCTGGGTTCAATTCACAACACTGCTACCGATTTCCTCTGTGACGCTGGGTAGATAGCTCAGGCCCCATTCCTGAAAACGCTTATGCAAATCCTTAACTTCACTGCTGTGAGCAGTCACGAGATTTTAACTGGCCAGATTGTAACCCAGTTAAATATTAAAGACCGAGGCCAAGTCTCCTCAGCTCTCCTCTGTTACCTGTGGATACCAGTTGCTCACTTTCTCCCACCCATTTCCATCTTGCCCCCTTAGCTAGCTAAGTCTGTGGATCCAGGACTGGGCCTGGGTTTCTCTATACGAGCAGATTAAGCTGTCTCAACCTTACCAATGCACTTGAAGCAGCACATGTCCCAAAGTGGATTTGATTGTTACAGCACATACAAATGAAGCAGGCTCCAGCCTTCCCTCCATTCTCTGAAACAAACTGTGGTGAGAAGCCACATAACCCCAACCACATGTTTCCAAATAGATCTTTTGTGGACTTTCAGTAAGTGTTTGTGCAGCTCCTAGCACGGCAGAACATGCGCTGTCAGCATGGGTCTCTATGCACTAACACAAATAAATGCTGGGTTTTGCTGTAGTCACTGTATTAATAAGAACAAGCTTCTTTTTCTTTTACTCCTGCTGTTACAAATACCTTGGCACAAATGTAAATGTGGAAGCAAAACATCAGTTATTCCATTTTACTTCCAAGCCAACAGACCTACTGTAACCATTGACATGTATGTGCTGAGTTTCTTGCATCTGTTTTGATCTGGACTATTTTATGTAATATTATGTCTATACATAAAAATGCTGCATTCCCTGTTTTTTTTTCAGAGTGCTACTTCAATAGCAGAATCCAGCTCCATAGTTTGAGAGTTGCAAGACCCAAGGACTGTCCATCTCCATGTGGAGGACCCATCAACAGGTAGAATACTTGAGGCCAGGGAATGAATAAACATTAATACTCAAGTCCATATTTATCTTAACTGTTCTGGTCTGTGTCAGTGAACCCCCATAAATCAGTTGAAAATAATTTCTGTGATATTTTCTGATAAAAGGAAACAATAAAACATGTCTATCACTTTGCTGTTCACCTAATGGTCTTTTTAGTAGTTTTTCTACTTTCACAACTTCAGCATAATTCCTGTTTTTGCTATTTTACAAGTACCTGCTGAGCTCCTGAGGTACAGAGAGGACCATCTTGGTTTTTTAGAGGTTCCCAGGAATCTGCTGCATCATCAGCTAAGCTTCAGTCCATAAGCAAATCCTGTAACCTGGATTACAGGATCTGGTTCATACCAAGTATCGGGGTTCAATTTTTCCTCAAATCCTCCCTCATGGTACTATACAATGGTCACAATTCCTTCCTAGCAGTATTGTTTTTACATAGTTTATTAATCAAGTCAAAGTAAAACGTTGCCCTGTATTCCACATGAGAGGTTTCTGGAGTTTTTACTATTCGTTGTGAAGAAAGCCAGAGATTTCAATTAAAACAGAGTAAAAAAAAAAGAAAGAAAAAAAAAATCAGGTATTTTTCTCCAAGCTAGCTGTAATTCACCTCAGTGAAAGCATTTCAAGCAAGGGTTTTCCCTCAGGCTCCAGTGATCTGGTCACGTAGCTCTGGACAGTGACACGCCATTCTCTCACACGTTACACTGATTTTGAAAGGTAATTCAGTTGGTGCTTTTGATGTGTGTCCTGATTTTATTGGTGCAGAATCACAATTCAATGGGCTTCTTCTTGTCAAAGCTTGAGCTATTCTTTCTCTACCTTACATTTTTCAAATACTTTTTAAACCCAGGGAAGGAATTTCACACCACCAGTCAAAATAAGCCAGTCAGCAGAATTGTTTCAATTTCCAGCTCTTAATAAATCACACAGAGTTAAATCAGATTTATGAATTCCGGAGTAGTTATGCATTTATGTTCTCAATTTCCATAACAGAAGTTGCAACCCAATGGGAAAATCTGAACTCTCTAATAGTGACCTGCTGAATTTCATTTCAGGCAGAACTCATTTGTTTATGTCTGCTAGTCTCTCAGTGGAAAAAAGTTAACCTTAATACAGTATTAACCTAAGCTTATTCCCTCATTCACTCCCCTTTGTTTTGAGCTAAACAAACAAAAAATTTTAATTTTCCCCCTCTAAATTTGACATTGGTCTCTATTTATTACACAACATATCTCCCTATTAACAGAGGTCAAGCAAGGGCCATAAAAATATCACACCTATTGACTTACGAAAGCAAAGTGTAGGACAGTAAATCTCCTTGAAAACTTCTCTCCATCAAGAGATACACAGTGTCACCTTGTATGTGAGATGCGTAGCATGACCACTTGCTTATGCCAGTGATCATCTCCCATTTTGTAGTAGCCCTGCTTCTCATTAACTTGATTATTTAACTTATGCATTTTGATGAACACTGCTCCTCTTCTCTGAAGGCTGACACTGCTAGGGCCTTTTCCCCAGAGCCAAAAGGAAGGCTGCTCCAGGAGCTCTTTGCCAGGGATGCTGAAAGTGAAGCAATGGAGTCCCACCCATCCTCTGTGCTGAGTAGGGGGCTGAGGAATCCAGATTGATTCATTCCACAGCTGAGGTCTCCAAGTTCACAACATAATGTGCTGCAGTCATGCCCCTAAACTGGCTTCCTATCAGACTCTAAAATGAAACATTATGCCTTTTCTCTTCAATACTAACTTTGCCAGAAAGGAGTTTTTCATTTTAAAAACAAAAGTGTGTGGGGGTAGAAATACTGGAAAAAAATAACATCTGTGACCTGATACCTGTGTGTCAGGAATGATTAGTGTCACCGAGGGTGCATAAACATATGTAGCCATTAATTCAGCTCCTTCCTGGTTACAAGCATCACATTTTCTTTTTCTTCTGTTGATTACAAATGTTGCGTGATTACTTTCAATCCAAAAGCAATAAACTTGTACTGACTGCTTAATCTGATCTGTAAACTGAGCTTTTTGGTTTCATCAGTCACTGATTTATTGCATTTTTGAGAGAAAACAGCCAATGTTCAATACTGCTTGGTTTTAATGTACTGCATCTTTTTCAATTCTTACTTTTACTGTGTTTCTGTTTACTTAAATTCCTTCTGCAGACAAATTAAAACCAGTAATGATAATCTTTGAAGCTCCAAATCTATTTCTTTAAAATTTCTTTCCCACCCCCACCCCCCACATTTTCCACTTGGGATACATATATAGTACCAAAGACATTTCAGATCGTGCAGCATTAGTTGAATCTCAGAATGTGTTTAAACTCTCTCTATGCAGTTCTTATATTGGCCAAATTCAACATTTTACTCTGCCAGAAAATGCCAGGTGGTAACAGAGAATAATTTTAGGTACTTTCTTAACTGTACACCAGATGTTGATAATACAAATGATAATATCAAACAAGTGTTAACTTGTCTCTAACCCCTGCTTCCACATGCTATAGATGCAAAAGACCATTCATACAAAGTGCTTGCCATATATTGTACAGTATAGAATAGACATTCCGGCAAAAAATGGTCCCTGGAGTATCCGTGAAGCACCCTGGTTGAAATTCCCCAATGACAAAGGAAAAGGCAATGGGAAAAATCTATTATTAATGTTTTGTGGTTATGATTTAAAGTGAACCACATCAAGAACTTCATAGTTTTCTTTCACTCAGTGGCCTTAACAGAGCCTCTTTGTTCTCATGTAGGTTATATTCTCAACTGTGCTCCTGCATTTCCAGGTATTAAACCACAATTAACACATTAGCTCACGGTACTGGGAAATGCCCTCCTTGGCTGATTTGCTAGAGTTGGCCATGAAACTGGTGTAAAGATGACTATGGAGAATTGAAAAGAGTGCTGACAATGTTTTAATCATATCTGATGGCTGGTTTCTCATCTAGTGCACTCTACATTAACATTGTTAGTCAATGAAGTTATGTTAGTTTAGGTCAGCTTGGCATATGGTCCAGTGTCTCACACCACATATGTCTCCTCTCTAAGGCACAGTTTCTGTGAAGGAAATTAAAGCAGTGAGTGAGCTTTAAAGGGATTGTGCATTACTCTTTCAAATGGATGTGCCATATAATAATATTGCAATTAAAGGCTGTGTCTTTATTTAAGACTTACCTGGCTAAAGGGGTATTTGTAAATAACTTTCTGTGAAACATCACAGAAAACCATTAAAAATGAACTGTCCTGGTTTCAGCTGGGATAGAGTTAATTTTCTTCCTAGTAGCTGGTATAGTGCTGTGTTGTGGATTTAGGATGAGAATAATGTTGGTAACCCACTGATGTTTTAGTTGTTGCTGAGCGGTGCTTACACTAAGTCAAGGACTTTTCAGCTTCTTATGCTCTACCAGCTGAGGAGGCTGGAGATGCACAAGAAGCTGGGAGGGGACACAGCCAGGACATCTGACCCAAACTGGGCAAAGGGATATTCCATACCCTATGACGTCACACTCAGTATATAAACTAGGGGAAAACTGGTCGGGGGGGCTGCTGCTTGGGGACTGGCTGGGCATCAGTCAGCAGGTGGTGAGCAATTGCATTGTGCATCACTTGCTTTGTATATTGTATTCCTATTATTACTATTATTATTATTATTATTATTATTATAATATTTTATTTCAATTATTAAACTGTCTTTATCTCAACCCATGAGTTTTTTCACTTTTACTCTTCTGATTCTCTTCCCCATCCCACCAGGGTGAGTGAGCAAGCAGCTGTATGGTGCTCAGTTACCGACTGGGGTTAAACCACGACGCAAACCCGTGAAAGCAATTATCTAAAAATAAAGAAAAACAAATCCTTCCTCCCTTCACCCTCCAATAAAAGGAGTGGTTGGAGCTTTCTACTTCTTGTGGAAATGGATAAAACATAGGTGCCTTCTTTCTTCATTTCCCCTGCACATTTCTGGGTCCTGACATCTTCTTTCCCTCAGCAAAATGAGTCCTGAAATTATGGCCTCTCCATGCTGCATTACATGTCTTAAGAAAGAATGCCAGAGTACTTCACAAACTATATTGGAATAAAGTCATTGCAATTGCAATGTCAGAGTGGTTTGCTTATAGTTTGAATATGAGAGTGATCCATTCCAAATGCTCCAGAGAAATATTTCATTGCTCATCCCCCTCTTCCTTCCCCCTCAGCTCCTCCTCCAGGCTTCCTCAGGTTATTTCCAGTTTGCTTTTAATGGAAATTCCTTCTGACCCCAATCTGGTGCTTGATCAATTCAACCTTTTGCATGTATCAATCATACTAGCCTTTAATCCAGTTTATGGAGGGCTGGGGAGAACAGAAAGAAATAAATGTATGGAAATCAGTAGAATCACAACAGTGTGATCAAAATCCACCCCCAAATGGGAGTAATTAAACAGTCTTCTGACTCTGGTAACTGAGAGGCTTTTTAATATCTTACTGCTTCTTACCTGAGTTTGAGCCAATGTTCAGGATCTTCTAGACTCATCAAATTACGGGTTATAGTTCTGCTTCCAAAGTCTGCCTGGCAATTTCTCCTCAGTGCTCATGTAGTCAAGGTCTCATAGGTATTAAAGACCTCTGGCTGATCTCTTCCTGAGTATGCATAGTTTGCATGCCTGACTGCATAAGGTGTCCTCATGTCTGATCTCCGTCATAACCAAATAACAGGTCCAGACAGACAGCCATCAGCACCATCTTGTGGTGCTGGCATCACCAAACCTTTTAGTGTTGTCGTGGCACAAAAGCTGGAAGAAGAGTCCTTGAAAAATCAAACAAGCAACACCTAAAAATCACACTCTGAATTTGAAACTGACTTTGACCTACAGCCCTATTAATGCTATGTCCCATGGTTTCTTTACATAAATACTCTGATATATTTCAAAATAATAAAAGGTTAATTATAACAACAAAAAATATGGTTGGCATTTCCCCCCATAGTCACCTGAGCCCTCATTCAATTTATTTTTGCTGTCACTCATTTATCTCTTATTTTTGCATAATTCTGCTACGCAGTTCAGAGGATATGTGTGCTACTTGCCATTGGTTTGCATTTAGAAGTCAAAAGCATTGGCCTCATGTCAGCCTAAGCATGGAATTTGTGAAGTCTTCCATGGGATCAAGTGTTCTGCAGGATATGTGTCCTCTAAGCTTAACAGTTTTGTCAGTAAAAAATATTATGCCATTCATGAGGTTTATTCCAATCTTTCGGATCAGCCTCAGGGCATGGAATGGTGAAAATGAAGTAGCAAAGAGAAATAATTTGCACCCATGCTCATAACAGGTTTTGTGATACCCCTTCCACAATTTCATACTGATAGCTCCTTTCAGAGGGGGTGGAGTTAGTAGAAAACTCATACCAGCACACCACCAGAATCAGACAGCAATTTCAGGAGTAGGATTTAACGCAAACATTGTGTCAAAATCCATATTCAATTTATATTATAAGTTTGTACGTAGCAGTTCCACCATTTTCTCACATCAAAGGAAAAATCTTTAAACTTTGTGCAGAGAGAAAGAAGATGGAGAAGAAAAAGAACAAAAGAGATGTGAGAAATCTTAATGAAACCTTCTTCTAGGACAGTGGTTTCTCCCAGCTCAGTGTATCCTTGCAAAATATGATCCAGTAAGATGTGGTTTTCATCCACGTATTGCAGGTGCTAAGGAGAAAACCTGTCTCCTCCAACATCCCAGGAAGATGACATGTGCCATCTACATATTTCTTTTTTCCCCAAAAACACATTTAGGAAACTTCCAAGATCCCAACAATTTGGAATTGAACATTGAATCAGTAGAAACTGTGTACCACCTCTGCTAACGTCAGCTGAAATGCAATGTCTTACAAAACTCCAGATTGCTGTGGGGAGCAGAGATCAGCATGATCCAGTTCAGGAGAGCTTAAGATACCATGGCCAAACGAAAGATACTTCTTCATAAGATAATAAGAATCCTTTTCCTCAAACTACTCTGTATGCCATATGGAAGCTTTGCATGACTCATCTTCATTACTTCAGTAACTATTTTTATCAGTTGAGAAAGGGTCAAGATTTTATAGAGGATTTCCCTACCTAGAGCCATTTGTAAAGAAGCAAAATCTTTCATCTTGCTCTCTGGACTAACAGTTCACCTGGTCAACTAATTTTCTCGCTCTTGCACTTGCTTTACTCTATCATAAGGTGCTGATATTTCTTGAGAAAATAAAAATATCCTTCAAGTTGATGACTGAGGCAAACTCATAACTCCCACTTTTATGAGATGTAACTCACGAAACTGCCGGACTTCTTGCTAAAATGGAGGACCTCCATTTTCCCCCTCTTCACCTGCTCATAATTATTTTGTTCTCTAAAAGGAAGGGGGAAAGGATTTGTTTCCAAAGCAAGTAAAGTTCAATAGGAAAACTAACTGGAGTAAATGTAGCAGTATTCTTCAGTAATAACTTTGGCATACCCCTGCCCCCCATGGGAACACTATATAATAGAATATATTTTACTTTATTCCAGAATAATTAGTGTGCTTTCAAAGCAAAGTAATTCTTCTTGGGAGGAATAAGGGAGAGGGAGGGAGTCCAAGCCACTTTTATTCTGGGTTAGAATTCCCCAGCAGCTGTTCCATGCCACTCAACAGAGAAAAGAAGTCTGGACAAAAATATGCTTTTCTGGGATTCAGAATGGACAAAGTCTTATCATTAAAGAAGCTGGATAAGAAGCAGTTAAAAATGAAAAGAAAAAAAACCACCCAACCTCCAAATAAATCATACATTGCCTTTATACAAAGACTTCTTATCAACATAGCCCAGCCCCAGCTGTTGCCCAAAATAAGTACTATTCCTTTATCAATAATCCCAAACTGTACGACCAACTCAAAACCCCTTTGAAAAAGAAATACATGTATTATGTAAGGCTCAGATAACATACCAGTGCTTAATTTGAGCCAATGCAAGTTTTTGAAGTGTGCACAAAACTAAAGATGCTAACAAAATATGTTAAAGCACTTTCTGTTATTTTCAAACTGAATCCATTACCACAGATGTTTCTGCAAGATATTGTTTAATTTCAGTTAAAATTGTAGACAAAAATTTTACTAAATGTAGTGATATTAATAAAAACTTTGTGAAAAGTTTTGAGGAAAGTTTTCTCTCCCCTTTTTTTCTCCCTACTAAAAGTTGCAGTCAGCCCCCCTCCCCAAATGCATGAAAAAGACTTCTGTGAAAAGCTTTGATTAATTTTATCAAGGGAGTAAAGTTTCCAGAGAAATATTGTAAGAAACCTAATTTCTGTGCAAGAGTAAGACTTGAAGAAAATGGTTCCTCAAGTGTATTTTCTCACTCTTCTTGATTCATTGGTAACTTTGAAACTCAAAACTGGTTTCAGTATTATCCCACCATAGAGGCTAATTTTCATGGTCCCTCGTAGGAGTACATTATTAACTACAGGTTAAATTTTAAGCAGTGGTAAAACAATCTCTCTCATGACAGTCTGTCCTCTTCAGTAGTAAAGAGCCTGCACAGACACTAAGATGTTAAGAGAAACACCATAACTAAATCACTGGGGACAGGGTACTAATCAGATTATATTGTCTGATCCCATTTTGTAATCACAAGAAATTGTGATGGAAAGAAAAACAGATCACATGTTCTAATTCTTACACACAGAAGTTGCTGTGAAAGGCACTGAAACAGGACAAAACATGACAAGATACAAAATAATCTAGAATTAAAGGGCTGATATGAAGTATAAGAAATGTATAGAAAATATATAGTGGAAAAACCTTAAGCATTTTATTCCCAGCACTCTCCTCTTCTTTGGATGCAAAAAGGTGGTGGTTGTGGTGGTGGTAGTGAGAGGGAAGGAAATGAAAAATGGAAGGAGAACCTTCTAGGGTAGAATTTATTCGTCAAATATTCAAATAGCCTATTGTACTGGTTTCGGCTGGGATAGAGTTAATTTTCTTCCTAGTAGCTGGTATAGTGCTGTGTTTTGGATTTAGGATGAGAATAATGTTGATAACGCACTGATGTTTTAGTTGTTGCTGAGTGGTGCTTACACTAAGTCAAGGACTTTTCAGCTTCTCATACTGCCCTGCCAGCAAGAAGGCTGGAGATGCACAAGAAGCTGGGAGGGGACACAGCCAGGACAGCTGACCCAATCTGGCCAAAGGGATATTCCATACCATATGACGTCATGCTGAACAAAAACCTGGGGTGAGCTGGGGGGAGAGGCGTGGCCACTGCTCGAGAACTGGCTGGGCATCGGTCAGGGGGTGGTGAGCAATTGCATTGTGCATCACTTGTTTTGTATATTCTTTTACCATTATTATTATTTTCCCTTCCTTTTCTGTCCTATTATATTGTTTTTATCTCAACCCACAAGTTTTATCTTTTTTTCCGATTCTCTCCCCCATCCCACTGCAGGCGCGTGAGCAAACAGCTGTGTGATGTTTAGCTGCCTGCCAGGTTAAACCACAACAGTCCTTTTTGGCGCCCAACGTGGGGCTCAAAGGGTTGAGATAACGACAGATCTGACCAGAGCGTGTTAAAACAAATTTGTTATAAGCATTCATTATTAGGTTAATAGTTGCTGGTCGCAATGTTGATTTATTTGCTCTCAGAGTTGTTGTGCTTGTTCTCAGAGTTGTGTTGTGTAACACCTGACTTGCTGTATATGTTCCCTGCTGTGCTGTTTATCACCTCTGGGGGCTGGACTAAGGTTATAATTTTGCTGTACTGGGTAACACTGGCTTATGAGATGATAAAATTACTGGTCGTGAGACTAATCTCATATTTGTACTCAGCATTGCCATCATCTCCATACTTTGGGAACGAACTCTTGGAAACTATTAATAATTACACTCTTTACCTTTTCTCCTCGGAGAGCCAATCTATGGGGGAGACAAGGGGGGACGCTTTCCCCCACTCCTTCACCTTCCCCTTCTCCTCCAGGCTAGTTACAATAGCTCTTGAGAATTTTCAATGTCCTTGGGATGTTCAAACCAGCATGTTCCTATTGCTGTGTCTCCTGAATGTGTTTCAGGTCCTGTTTAAGGTTGAACAACTATTTAAGAATACTACCCAGAGATCTGCCCCAAGTCTGGATAGTTATGAGTGGCAGGGTGTGTGGGATAGTATGGGCAAGTACCTAGGAACAGTGGGCACCTCCAATGTTTTGGAACTTCACCCCTAAACAAGTGCAGAATCCTGAAAAATTAGTAGAATATTTGGAAAAAGTATGCTGTCACCCTGGCAATTCCAGAGAGACACAAATCACTGCAATGTGCTGGGGCCTGGGCCCTGCCTACCAAGCCCTGTTCAACACTATTCAGTAGCCTCAAGGGGAAGAGAAGGCCTCTGGATCTGACAACAAAATGACAGGCACTGCGGCTACTCCAAACCTGGTGACAGGCACTGCAGTTACTCCAACCCTGGCGACAGGCACTGCAGCTGAACCAGAGAACCAACCCACACCAGTATCAGTAGCCCCTATACAGAAGAAGAAATATTAGATGCAAAAGTTATCTCGTTTAGTAAGGGAAGAAACCTATTAGGAAGGAGGAAGGAGGAAGAAGTGGACAAGGCAGGCTAGTTCAAAGCAGGGCCATCACAAGAAGAGGAGGAGGAAGAGGCAGAACCCATAAATGAGATGCTAACCACCTGATCCCTATCCCTGAGTGAGCTGTGAGATATGTGAAAAGATTTCAGCCATCATCCAGGTGAGCACGTTGTCACCTGGCTGCTCCGATGCTGGGATAATGGAACCAGTAGCCTGGAATTAGAGGGTAGAGAAGCCAAGCAGCTGGGATCCCTTCCTAGGGAAGGGGGCATTGACAAAGTGATTGGAAAAGGGGCACAAGCCCTCAGCGTCTGGAGACGACTCCTGTCAGGCGTGAAGAAAAGGTATCCCTTCAAGGAAGATGCTATATGTCACCCAGGCAAGTGGAGCACCATGGAGAGAGGTATCCAGCACCTGAGGGAATTAGCCATGCTGGAGGTGATTTATGATGACCTGGACAACAAACAGTTATCCAAAGATCCATCTGAAGTCCAGTGCACACGACCAGTGGCAGAAGTTTGTATGGAGCCCACCATCATCATATGCCAATTCATTGGCAGTAATGGCCTGGAGAGACGGAGAGGGACAAATGGTGGATAAATTGGCTGGCCAACTCCGGCAATACAAAGAAAATCTCTCTTCTTCCCTATAGCGTCTTGGCTGTGGAGAAACTGTCCTGGGAGTTCCAGCAATTCAAAGAGGACATGCCCTACTCCCCACCTGTACAGACCAGTATCTCAGCTATTAGGAGTAAGCGTTCCTCTGCTCAAGAGAGAGGATATAGAGGGTACACACCACGGGCCACCCTGTGGTTTTACCTGTGTGACCATGGAGAATACATGAGCAAGTGGGATGAAAAACCTACCTCAGCCCTAGAGGCATGGGCACGTGAGTTACAAAGAAAAACAATGACAAAGGGGGTTCTTCCAGGAAAATTGCTGCTCCAGTTTCCAGTGGGCAGTTCCCCAGACAGTAGAAGAGCTGGTCCTACTTCTGATCTTAATAAAGGGACTTCTGATTTGTGTTTACAAGAAGTAAGTAACAAATACTATGACCAGGACTAGAGGGGCCCTGCCTCCAGCCAGGTGGACAAAGGAGACAACCAGGTTTATTGGACTGTGTGGATTTGATGGCCTGGCACATCAGACCCACAGGAGTATAAGGCTTTAGTGGACACCGGTGCACAGTGTACCCTAATGCTATCAAGCTATACAGGGGCTGAACCCATTTCTGGAGTGACAGGGTGATCCCAACAGCTAACTGTATTGGAGGCTGAAGTGAGCCTAACTGGGAATGAGTGGCAAAAGCACCCCATTGTGACTGGCCCAGAGGCTCCGTGCATCCTTGGCATAGATTACCTTGGAAGAGGGTATTTCAAGGACCCAAAAGGGTACCAGTGGACTTTTGGTATAGCTGCCATGGAGACGGAGTAAATTAAACAGCTGTCTACCTTGCCCGGTCTCTCAGGGGGTTGAAGGGTTGAAGAACAAAAGGTGCCAATCGCTACCACAATGGTGCACTGTCGGCAATATCGCACCAGCCGAGACTCCCTGATTCCCATCCATGAGATGATTCATCAACTGGAGAGCCAAGGAGTGATCAGCAAGACTTGCTCACCCTTTAACAGTCCCATATGGCCAGTGCGAATGTCCAATGGAGAGTAGAGACTGACAGTAGACTATCGCAGCCTGAATGAAGTCACATCGCCCCTGAGTGCTGCCGTGCCGGACATGTTGGAACTGCAATACGAACTGGAGTTAAAGGCAGCCAAATGGTATGCTACAATTGATATTGCTAATGCATTTTTCTCAATCCTTTTGGCAGCAGAGTGCAGGCCACTCTTTGCTTTCACTTAGAGGGGTGTCCAGTAAATCTGGAATCGACAGCCCCAGGGGTGGAAACAGCCCTACCATTTGCCATGGGCTGATCCAGACTGCACTGGAACAGGGTGAGGCTCTGGAACACCTGCAATACATTGATGGCATCATCATATGGGGCAACACAGCAGAAGAGGTTTTTGAGAAAGGGAAGAAAATAGTCCAAATCCTCCTGAAAGCTGGTTTTGCCATAAAACAAAGTAAGGTCAAGGGACCTGCACAGGAGATCCAGTTTTTAGGAATAAAATGGCAAGATGGACGTTGTCAGATCCCAATGGATGTGATCAACAAAATAACAGCTATGTTCCCACCAACTACCAGAAAGGAAACACAAGCTTTCTTAGGCATTGTGGGGTTTTGGAGAATGCATATTCCAAATTACAGTCTGATCGTAAGCCCTCTCTATCAAGTGGCCTGGAAGAAAAGCAGTTTCAAATGGGGCCCTGAGGAACGACAAGCCTTTGAACAAATTAAACGGGGGATAGTTCACGCAGTATCCCTTGGGCCAGTCCGGGCAGGGCAAGATGTAAAGAATGTGCTCTACACCGCAGCCAGGGAGAATGGCCCTACCTGGAGCCTCTGGCAGAAAGCACCACGGGAGACTTGAGGTCGACCCCTAGGGTTTTGGAGTCGGGGATACAGAGGATCTGAGGCCCACTATACTCCAACTGAAGAAGAGATATTGGCAGCATATGAAGGGGTTGGAGCTGCTTCGGAAGTGGCTGGTACCGAAGCACAGCTCCTCTTGGCACCCCAACTGCTGGTGCTGGGCTGGATGTTCAAAGAAAGTCCCTGTCCTTCTACACATCATGCAACTGATCTTATGTGGAGTAAATGGGTCACACTGATCACACAACGGGCTCAAATAGGAAACCCCAGTCGCCCAGGGATCTTGGAATTGATCATGGACTGGCCAGGAGGCAAAGATTTCAGAATATCACCAGAGGAGGACGTGACGTGTGCTGAGGAGGCCCCATTGTATAATAAACTACCAGAAAATGAGAAGCAATATGCCCTGTTCACTGATGGGTCCTGTCATCTTGTAGGAAAACATTGGAGGTGCTGTATGGAGTCCCATACTACAAGTTGCAGAAGCTGCTGAAGGACAAGGTGAATCGAGTCAGTTTGCAGAAGTGAAAGCCATCCAGATAGCTTTAGACATGGCTGACTGAGAAAAGTGATCAGTGCTGTATCTCTATACTGGCTCATGGACGGTGGCAAATGCCCTGTGGGGGTGGTTACAGCAACAGAAGCAGAGCAACTGGCAGTGCAGAGGCAAACCCATCTGCGCTGCAGCATTGTGGCAAGATATTGCTGCCTGGGTGGAGAACCTGGTTGTAAAAGTACGTCACATAGATGCTCACGTACCCGAGTCAAGCCACTGAAGAACATCAAAACAACCAGCAGGTGGATCAGGCTGCTCAGATTGAAGTGGCTTAAGTGGATCTGGACTGGCAACATAAGGGTGAATTATTTATAGCTCAGTGGGCCCATGACACTTCAGGCCATCAAGGAAGAGATGCAACATATAGATGGGCTCGTGATTGAGGGGTGGACTTGACCA
Organism: Ciconia boyciana; assembly: GCF_034638445.1. Classification (NCBI taxonomy): domain Eukaryota; kingdom Metazoa; phylum Chordata; class Aves; order Ciconiiformes; family Ciconiidae; genus Ciconia; species Ciconia boyciana. The sequence goes on from NC_132934.1 coordinate 114,952,355, forward strand.
TGGACACTATTGCACAGGTTATCCATGGATGTGAAACATGCTGCAATCAAGCAAGCCAAGCGTTTAAAGCTTCTCTGGTATGGAGGATGATGGCTGAAATATAAATATGGGGAGGCCTGGCAGATCGATTATATCACACTCCCACAAACCTGCCAAGGCAAGCGCCATGTGCTTACAATGGTGGAAGTGACCACCGGATGGCTGGAAATATATCCCGTGCCCCATGTCACTGCCCGGAACACTATCCTGGGCCTTGAAAAGCAAGTCCTGTGGCGACATGGCACCCCAGAGAGAACTGAGTCAGACAACGGGACTCATTTCTGAAACAACCTCATAGACACCTGGGCCAAAGAGCATGGCATTGAGTGGGTATATCACATCCCCTATCTCGCACCAGCCTCTGGGAAAATTCAATGTTACAATGGACTGTTAAAGACTACACTGAGAGCAACGGGTGCTGGGACATTCAAACATTGGGATACACATTTAGCAAAAGCCACCTGGTTAGTCAACACTAGAGGATCTGTCAATCGAGCTGGCCCTGCCCAATCAAAACTTTTACATACTGTAGAGTGGGATAATGTCCCTGTAGTGCACATAAAAAGTATGCTGGGGAAGACAGTCTGGGTTATTCCTGCCTTGGTCAAAGGTAAATGCATCCGTGGGATTGCTTTTGCTCAAGGACCTGAGTGCACTTGGTGGGTAATGCAGAAGGATGGGGAATTCCAATGTGTACCTCAAGAGGATTTGGTTTTGGGTGAGAATAACCAATGATTTGAATTTTATGATGTTAATTGCTATATAATACTGTATGTCATCACTTCTGTGGTTGCTATATGCCATGTCAACAGTATTACAGTAAGAATCACCGAAATCAATGAAGAATGAATTTTGGTGAAACAAGCAAAATGCAGCAATGATAGAACCAGACAAGTGCAGCGGTGATTGAACCAGAACTGGCTTCAGCATGCAACAATCCTACACCACACGTCATCTCTCCTGCCCTGAAGGACTGTTATGACAGATGGAGCCCAAAGTCATGGACTAAGTGAACTCAACGGACATTTTAGAGGGATGGACCATAGTCTTAGGGAATGATATCTGTGTGTATATATCAGAAGACAGGAAAGGTGATGGTGATTAAGTGGGATGTATTGGAAGGTGTGGGACCTGGGCATGGTGTAGATGGTATAGAATAAGGGGTGGATATTGTCCTGATTTCAGCAGGGATAGAGCTAATTTTCTTCCTAGTAGCTGGTATAGTGCTGTGTTTTGGATTTAGGATGAGAATAATGTTGATAACGCACTGATGTTTTAGTTGTTGCTGAGCAGTGCTTACACTAAGTCAAGGAGTTCTCAGCTTCTCATACTGCCCTGTCAGCAAGGAGGCTGGAGGCGTGCAAGAAGCTGGGAGGGGACGCAGCCAGGACAGCTGACCCAATCTGGCTAAAGGCATATTCCATACCATATGATGTCATGCTGAACAAAAAACTGGGGCGAATTGACAGGGAGAGGGCGTGGCTGCTGCTCGGGAACTGGCTGGGCATCGGTCAGCGGGTGGTGAGCAATTGCATTGTGCATCACTGGTTTTGTATATTCTTTTATCATTATTATTATTTTCTCTTCCTTTTCTGTCCTATTAAATTGTTTTTATCTCAACCCACAAGTTTTATCTTTTTTTCCGATTCTCTCCCCCATCCCACTGCAGGGGAGTGACTGAACGGCTGTGTGGTGTTTAGCGGCCTGCCAGGTTAACCCACAACACCTATCTATTTTAACCATTAGTAAGTTATGTTTAAGAGGTGATATTTTTCCTGTTGACTATTTTGAAAGTTTTCTCGTGAAATACATGGATTTCCTATGAGGTGCATATTGTTTTTTGAAAATTGCACTTTTTATCAAAGATATGTCTTTCTTCAAATATATTATTTAGTAAAAAATCTCAGCTGTCTGTAACTCCAAGACTATTGAGTTCCACACTGCAAGTGTGACAAGTACCTTTATTTTCTCCCCAACTTTTAAAGCCTGCTTTCTCAGCATAGCATTCAATGGACATTGCACTAGCTTAACACAGCCAGCCACTTGGTAATAACCTTACCACTTGATTTGCCAACAATTTATACACTTAAATCTGAAGCATTTTTTTACTGTGTACTTAAAACAAAGCTATGCCAAAAAGGAAGTAAGGAAGCTGAAGCTGTGCGTGTGGATCAGTATTTCAGACTGCCTCACATGTAGGGTCTGAAACATGTTATAAAGCAAGTCAGCCCAGCTGTTCTTACTGAGTTGGCTCCACATGGCCTGAAGTTAACTCTCTTGTCCCCCTTAACAAAGGTTCGGTATATTTGGGAAGATATTAGATGAATACTCATGAGAAACAGTTTTACTCTCTACCTGACAAAGTAAATATAAACCGTGTTGTAGGAAAAATGTAATTCCCACAGCAAGAATTTTGGCTTTAGTGTGCTACCTGGAACAGATCCTCCTTATGTGAAGAATCAGCTCTGTGGAAAGGTGTCCCTGTAAGTAGGCTGTGCCATAAAAAGACAAGTTTCTCACAACTCAAGCTCGAAGAGATAGCTGTATGAAGAAAGTATGTGGATATTTACAGCCCTATGCACAGGCAGCATCTTACAGCTTTTGAAGTGCTTGTCTGACAATGTGAACATGGTAAAAATCATATCCTCCATCCAGAAAAAGGCTTCTAAAGGAAGGAAAATTTATATTAAAACAATAGCATCCTGTTGCATGAATGTGTGTGGGGGAGAGAAAGGACCTGACAGAATTCTGATGAACCAAGTCCTGGTATGTACACAAAATGGTAATGTAAACCTCACATGTGGGGTACCAATGGGAATGTCTACATTCTTCCTTCTGTTACAGGATTTTGCAGATGAACAGCTCTGGTCTAAAATAAGAACAATATTTTTTAAATTATACAACACAAGCTTGCAGAGTTACACAAGCTCATCAACTAGTTGTAGCTAGGAACCTTAAGAAAGCTATGAAGACAGCAGCTTTGTATCACTTCTTGTGTCTCATGTCTGCGGAGCGCAGCACATTGAGTGATATGCTATTACAGGCTCTTTTTTTTTTTTTTCACTTCAGAGGACAGGTCTAAGAGCCATAGCCCCAGAGTCATCTATCTTTTAGATTCCTTAGACACTGTGTTGTGGTTTAACCCCAGCCAGCAACTAAGCACCACCCAGCTGCCTGCTCGCTCCCCCCTGGTGAGATGGGGGAGACAATCAGAAGACTAAAAGTGAGAACACTCATGGGTTGAGATAAATACAGTTTAATAGGGAAAGCAAAAGCCGCCTACACAAGCAAAGCAAAACAAGGAATTCATTCACTACTTCCCATCAACAGGCAGGTGTTCAGCCATCTCCAGGAAAGCAGGGCTCCATCACACATAACAGTTACTTGGGAAGACAAATGCCATCACTCTGAACATCACACCCCCTTCCCTCTTCTTCCCCAGCTTTATATGCTGGGCATGACGCCATATGGTATGGAATATTCCTTTGGTCAGTTGGGGTCAGCTGTCATGGCTGTGTCCCCTCCCAGCCTCTTGTGCACCCCCAACCTACTCGCTGGTGGGGTGGGGTGAGAAGCAGAAAAAGCCTTGACTCTGTGTAAGCACTGCTCAGCAGTAACTAAAACATCCCTGTGTTATCAACACTGTTTTCAACACAAATCCGAAACATAGCCCCATACTAGCTACTACGAAGAAAAATAACTCTACCCCAGCCCAAACCAGCACATTCTCCACCCCCTATTTCATACCATTTAGGTCATGCTCAGGTCTCACACTATCCAATACATCCTCATCAACCACCACTCCCCTTTCCCATCTTTTGATATAATAGAGAGATACCATTCCCTTAGTCTATGGACCATCCCTGTAAAATGCCCATAAAATGTCCATAAATGTCTACAAATGTCCACTGAGTTAATTTAGTCCATGATTTTGGGCTCCATCTGTTATGGTAGTCACTCAGTACAGGAGAGGTGGTGTGTTGCGTGGAGTTATTTGGCACCAAAGCCAGCTCAGGTCAGGTCACTGCTGCATTTGCAGTGCTTCTTATAAGGCTTGTCCTCCTTGGTTCGGGTGGTTCCTGCTATAGTAATTCCTATAACATGCAACTCAAATCATGCATTACAACAATTTAAAGGTATATCCATTACAATCTCCACCCCTGGTCCCTTTGGACCAGACCATCGGGTTTAACATTGCAATGAACTCCTCTCCTTGCCCCTGCTCCAGCTTGGACTTATCCACAGACTGCAGTCCCTTCGGGGTGTAGCTGCTCCAAGTGGAACCTTATCTATGAGCCACAGCCTTTTCAGGGGTATACCTGCTGCAGCATAGACTTATCCACAGCCACAGACACTTTGAGGTGCACTTGTTCCAGCATGGCCTTATCCATGGGCCACAGTGCCTTTGGAGATATACCTGCTTCAGCATGGCTGTACCAACAACTACAGTCCCTTCAGAAGTAAACCTGCTCCAACATGGCCTTACCCATGGCTGCAGTCCCTCCAGGGGAGTACCTGCTCTGTCATGGGCTTATCCATGGCCACATGCTTTGAGGTGCTCCCGCATGACCTCATGCACAGCCACTGATGTTTCAAGGTGTACCTGCTGCAGCATGGACTTATCCACAGACACAGATGTTTCGAGGTGTACCTTCTCCAGCGTGGACTTATCTTTGGGCCACAATCCCTTCAGAGGTATACCTTTTGCAGCACAGACATAACCACAGCCACACAGGCTTCAGCATGTACCTGCGTTGGCATGGACTTATCCATGGCCACAGATGCTTCGGGGTGTCCTGCTCCCGCGTGGACTCATCCACAGGCCACAGTCCCTTTGACTCGAGTTCATACTGGAGTTCCAGCCTGTCCAGTACAGCAGCACAGAAACAGCAGCCATGCCCTGGCCATCTGCCAGCCCAGGCACATGGCCATTGCTGTTATCAAAGTGTTCCCAGGCACAGCAGAGTAAGATGACAAGCAGTACAGCAGTACAGCAAGCAGCAAAAGCAAAAAGCAGCCACTAACGAGCACTGGACTCTAATATACAGGAAGGCAAGCAAGCCCCATGGCAAGCACAGAAGCCTGCTGATTAATAGCTAAACACCAATAAGAGCTATACATTGGATCTAATTCCAATCAAATCTGTCATTATCTTGAACCCTTCAAGCCCCACACTGGGCACCAAAAAGGACTGTTGTGGTTTAACCCCAGCCAGCAACTAAGGACCAGCAGCCACTCACTCACTCCCCCCTGGTGGGATGGGGGAGACAATTGAAAGAGTAAAAATAAGAAAACTCATGGGTTGAGATAAAGACAGTTTAATAGGGAAAGCAAAAGCTGCCTACACAAGCAAAGCAAAACAAGGAATTCATTCACTACTTCCCATCAACAGGCAGGTGTTCAGCCATCTCCAGGAAAGCAGGGCTCCATCACACATAACAGTTTTTTGGGAAGACAAACACATCACTCCGAACATCGCCCCCCTTACTTCTTCTTCCCCAGCTTTATATGCTGAGCATGACGCCATATGGTATGGGATATCCCTTTGGTCAGTTGGGGTCAGCTGTCCTGGCTGTGTCCCCTCCCAGCCTCCCAGCCTACTTGCTAGTGGGGTGGGGTGAGAAGTAGAAAAAGCCTTGACTCTGTGTAAGCGCTGCTCAGCAATAAGGAAAATATCTCTGTGTTATCAACAGTGTTTTCAGCACAAATCCAAAACGTAGCCCCATACTTGCTACTATGAAGAAAATTAACTCTGTCCCAGCCAAAACCAGCACACACTGCAAGAGCTTATTCACTGCATGCCTACAAAATAGACTGTGACAACATGAGCAGTCACCTTGCTTCAGTCTGCCGTAGTTTCCTGTTATCCTCTTGCAGCTGTAAAAAGTGTCCTTGCCTGCTACTGTGACATAAGTGGTCAAAAGTCTTTCTGTGATGTATATTGCTTTGCTGTCCTCAGTCCAGGCTGTGCATGTCTTAGCAACTGATATGCTTCAAATCTCAGTTCTTGTGCTCAGAATTTTTTACTCAAATTCTCATCTCACTGATGCTGGTTTTATACCAATGTAACTCAATTGAGTTACGACTCATGGCACCTAAGATACCTTTGTGATGGGATGGACTGCAGCGAACCCAATTGCAAACGAATTTACAGAAGCCCCTGTTGAGAGTAGTATCTGCACTTCTGGTACTGTTTCAGATCTAATGAAAAGGTCACAGGAGTGAATGTTCCTTCTCATGTTATGTTCCCAGTGAAGATTATTCACTAGCCGTTTGCTCAGGTCTCAGCTATTTATTACTGCACAGCACAGTGCCATCATTTCTGGAGGTGTCGTTCATTACCCACTGTTCATTTGAACAAGCCAGAAATATTTCTGTTCTCTGCCATTGTGCTTGGAAGTGTCATTAACCAACACAACATCACCAAATGAGTCAGCTCACGTGGCTGTACTGCAGCGGCATTCCTGGAAGCACTGTTCTCATTCTCACTTCTCTGGGTGGTCACAGATGACAGCAAAGCCAACCATTATTGAAAAAGATCACCAGCAGTAAACCCACAAATTTGCTCCCGGCTACAGTTTTCCAAAACCTGTGCAGGCTGCCTGAGAATGAAATTCACATAACCTCCCTTCCATGATGTTTTCGCAACGTGCTCCCATGGTTTTCCCACCTTTGGTGCAGTACACAGCATGGCAGTGGCTCACATCCCATAGTTTCAGGAAGGGTTGGATTTGCTCACTTTTGACAGTTTCAGTGTATCCCACGATGATAACACTATACTGAAATACTCTCAGATAGTTAGCTTTAAATATTATGGTACAGGATTACATAATAAGTGATATCCTCCTCATTTTATTATTCCATAGTTAAGCATATAATGCCAGAGGTAGTAGTTTAGTAAGCACAAAATACTTTATTGCTGCAGCAACAAGTTCAAACAAACACAACTATTTTGGAAAAGTCACAAACAAAAGTGGCCCACCTGGCTTCACTGCATCAGATGTAATTATTTAATAATGTTATAATGCTTTTGCACCATTCAATATCTTCATTTACTTTCACAACTACTATCCTCTCAGCAATTCTTTACAATAAATATATATGCATATATAAATATACACCAGGTGAACATGAGGACATTTTGACTAAAACATCCAGGACAACAAGCACAATTTTGACTTTGTTGTTTCGTTTAGTACAGGAGGTGCTGAAACAGAGGAAATAGCCATTTTGAAAGGGGTTTCAAAGATACTTATAACAGGAGGGCAACTACCTGCTGAAGATGGTTTTGTCCAAGCCACACTGATTTTCTTGGTAGAGTTATACAATGTTTTCTAGGCATAAGACGAGCAGGTGAGGGATTAAAAAAAATTTTACTGGAGAAATTGTCAAAGGCCTCACTGCCACCAACATGCCTCTCAGGTCTAGTGGCATGCACAGTTGCTTGAATGGAGCCTACAAAACCATCTTGAGAAGATACATATTTAAGCTTGTTTAATGTTAATACTTGATGACATCACAGCCAAGTTTCAAACATCTGCCCCATAGGGTGGTTTTATTACATAGCTGGTATAGGATGACTGTAAGTGATTTGACTGTAGGTGACTTGAAGAAGAAGAAGAAGAAGAAGAAGAAGAAGAAGAAGAAGAAGAAGAAGAAGAAGAAGAAAGAGTAGCCCATCCCCTAAGACCCCTGATTTTTTAGTTTCTCAGTAATGGAACAACTATATTCCAAAAGCTATTCTGTACTATGCCCCATATCACTACCTACCTGTTAATAAATATATCTTTATGTAGAAACTTTATGTCAACATGTTGTTTAAAGTCAGATTCGGCTATAAAGGGCTAGATTATAGATCCTTGCTATCTTTTAAAAGTTGTTATTAGTTTCTCTATTTTTCTTCTTTATCCTAAAACAGGGATAAAAACATCTTGTATTCTTTCATCTTTGGCTTGCAGGGCACCTCTAAGAAGGTTTCTGTTGTTTTCTAAGCAAGTGTAAAGCATTTGCTTTCACAGTTCCTGGTACCAGCCTACACACTTCTGTTTCCCTGCAGTCAGAGGACTTCTTGATGAATTATTATACTGCTGCTTTTTGATAATAATTTCTACCTCACAGGATATTCCATATTAATGAATGAAGAAAGGTGTTGAAAGGCATCTAACTCACATAAGCATTTTCAAGAGTGAATCCTACCTCTTCAAGCAGTCAGACTCTAGAGATCTGGCCTTAGGGGTAAGTTTCTATGAAGTTAACACATCTCCTTCTCCATACATAAGTTAGTTTCTGCCACCTAGCTCAGTGCTCAGGACTGCCTATTTCAGTCTAAGTAGTCATGCTCTTAGCCATAAATGATTTCAGGGTACTGTACAGCTTTTTAAATTGGGCTACCAAAAATGGAGATAAGTGAAAAAGTAAAATATCCACTGAACGACCAAGATTTTCAGAAGCATCACTGTTGGTGCACTGACACAGTGTTCATCATCCTTATATCAATCATCAGCTGTGAGTTGGTGTACTGACTCATTCTCTCTTGGGTAGTTTTTTTTTTTTTTTGTAGGAAAAACAGAGCTAACCCTCAATTTCAAGTTGCTTTTCAAATGGAATAGATGGTCCTACAGAACAGACTGCAGAATCAGTGAACAAGAAGTCCTGTAGGCAAGCCTTCTTGAGTGTCGGACTTGAACTTTAAAGAATATTATTCTTTCATTTGCAAGTAACTACACTTTTCAGCAGATAGATTGATCCTTGTGAATCTGTAAAACCTACTGCTTGAAAAATATACAAACCTCCTCATTTTAAAGGGAACAGTTTCTGTTGGCAGTAACATACACCTTTCCTTCTTAATATCTTACCCTGCTTTCAAACTTAATATTAACTGTGTAGAACCATAAAGAGGGATGGGAGTTAAATAGCAAGGATGTTTTTTGGAGACTGCTGCTAATATAAAATCTACAGTATCCAGTGCCTATTGGTTTGTTGCTGAATTTCGTCTCAGACTGGTGAATTTTTTTTTTTTTTCCCTTCTCATAACTGTACTGCAACAGCATTAAAAGTGTGCTCTGTCTCAGCTGAAACTGTATAGGATGCACAACTTGCACAGAGGCCTCACTTCACCCTCACCAACTTGTTCCTTGGTTACAGAAAATGTAGCTTGAACATACTGCATTTTAGGTAATACCAAGCTTTTGTTGTTCCAGGTTGGACCTTGTGCAAAAAATGAAAGCCTATTAATCTTTAATTTCCTACTGCTGAGCCGTATGACTTTGTGCTAAATAAATACGTTATTGCCATGCACAGAATAGGAAAGAGTAGAAACAGAGAAGTGTAAGAACAGAGACTGGATTATGATAAGATGTATTATTTTGTAAAAGATTTATGTTTGAGGATGGACAGAGATCATTGCTCCATTCTGGTCTTCAGCCTCAGAAAGAAGGCTGAGTCATGAGGGAAACTACTTCTAACAGGACATGGATGCAACTCAACTGAAAGAGGTCCAAATGACAGATAATAATTTATGCAGGTCACACATGAAACCTGGGAGATGTTGGGCAGGCCTTTGGCATACAAAAATGTGCAAAGAAGTGAGAGTGCCTCTTTCTCAGCTCTGGTTTTAACGACAAATTGCAACAAAGGCAGGTATGTATTTTCCACACACCTTAGCAGGTATCTGTGGAGGCATCAACATAGGCAGAAAATGGTTATATTCTTGGCAGAGCCCCTGACACACTGGCCTGAGGACCTATAGTGAATTATTTCTTCTCCTTTGGAGTCAAAGTTGCCTCTCTGCTCTGCTGTGCTAGAGCTTGGCTTTCCTGTGTCTTATGAAAGACAGATTATGATGTCTCAAAGAAAGAACATGATTTAGTAAGGGAAAATAATCTGTAAGTCATTAGTAATAGCTAAGTCTCTACTGAATTGCAATTTTGCCAGTCTGTTTTCATAAGAGGTACTAACATGTGAAAGTAAAAATACTAAATCTTTTTCAGGAATCTACAGTTCAAATAAAGAGCCAAGGAGTTGGATTTTCACCTAGCGTTTTAAGTGTCACAGGTAGAAGAAGCAGCTGTAGAAGCACCATGGTCATCCATGATTGCATCTGTGTAAAGAGGGAAATGCAGGTAGCTGCTCTAGAAAGCCAAGGGTTGGGTGTTTTTTTCCCCTCATTTAAGTGTGGCACAACATTAATGGAATAGGAATTTATAGTCTTGTAACAGTTTACAGCTTCTAAATTGAGCCTCATGACTTTGCCTCAGCAAATGTCTGTCAGTGGCAGTATTTGTATTACAAACTCTATTCCATTAATTTTTTCAATGTAGAATATGAAAGTCGTATTAGTGACATTTCAGGGCATGTCCCAGCAGCTTAGCAAAGATTGAAGAAACAGAGACTGAATAATGGTAGAAAGAAAAGATGGAGGGAATCCAGATGTACCTTTTACCTCCTCAGTTTGATATAAAAATTGTTAAGAGAGTGGGGGATTGCACAGTCAGACCTGTAGAAAATAATATGTAAGGTACCGATAAGTTATGAAAGACCTGTTTTTGAATGACTTTATCAAATTTCCCCTTAATGAAGTCTGTGTTTTGTTATTGCAAAGGGAAAGGTAGGGACAACTTTGTGTATGCTCTTGTACTTTGTGTATCCCTGGTTAACTCTTTCCAGAAATACAGGCTAGGTGCCAGAACTTTTCAGGAAGCGTTATGTGAAACTTAATGTCTCAAGAGTTTTAACATGGTGTGAATAGTTCCTAATCGACTTTCAAAGAGGGATTATCAAACAATTTCTAAATAAACGAGCTTTGCGCATCACAGTGCACCCACTGTAGGCAGTAGATGAGATAGCAAGTAGTATCTGCTATAACTGTGCTGGATGGGAGAAGCATGAATGGGGAGTCCTGGGCCAAAGGAAAACCTGCTGTTTCATTCACACTAATACAAGAGGGAAGGTGGAAATACAGGGCCTGCACCATAGGCTGTTTTCTCCCTTCTTCCTGCTCCTTCTATCTCATCCTTCAGTCCCCTTGTGGGATGGTCTGGAGGAAAAGGGACTTTTGCTGGCTGCTAAGCAGTTTGGATTGGCTCCCCATCACCTCCTTCCCTGCCTCCCAGACTATCAACAGGGGGTGGCAAATAGCCAGAAGGGGACATACTTCCCCAGAAGACCTATTTGGCAATTGACAGGAATGTCATGTCCTTTTTGGCCCAACATTTGCAGTGGGAATGAATGTGTCCCCCTGATGCACTGTGCCATGCCACACTATGCCATGCCATACCATGCCATGCCATGCCATGCCATGCCATGCCATGCCATGCCATGGTGGAGCCTCTCTGGTGGGTGAGTGGGATGGGGAACCAGGCACAGCCAGAGCTCCGTGGGCAGCGCCAGGGTGGTCCAGAGCTGTGTGAGGAGGATAACAGTAGGAGTTACAGGTAGCTACAGGAAAACAAGCAAAACACTCCCAACCTACAATGCCTGATTGATTTCTGTATATTCCTAGATCTTAGAGTTGCTCAGTCTTTTACCTTTTCCTTGTACAAGTGCAGAACAAAAATCCCTGGTCTCTTCATTAATTTTCTTCATTCCTTTGGGCCAAATAGAACAGAAGCACAGAAACAAACAGTTTGTTGAAAATGTGATGTTCATCAGATAGCTTTAAATTTATACAAGAGCTCAGGTCCTTGGGAGAACCTAGTCAAGTAATTAGCAATTTTGCATGTTTGCTGTTCACCAGGGATCAATTAAAAGACTATTATACTCTTTACTGATGATGCAAGATGAAAACAGCTAATATCTCCAAGGGAATTTCTTATAAGACCCAAATTGAACTTAATGAGAAAAGACATTTGACAAATGCTGTTAGCTGTAAGATGCATTTAACACTGGTCAAGAGCTGTATTTCTGACTGAACCAATTTATAAGTTAGAGCATGCCCCATCCTGTATTGATGTAAATGAGACTGAGTGCAGTGGCTTTGACCAGGCTTGAGAGCACTGGATACATGTAGCAGGCCATCCTAATAAGATTCACATTAGCGTACATTAAATGTATGAAGAAAGCACTAGATGAACAGTCATAGATGAATTCTGAGGTTAATTTTAAAGGAACTCTGCTGTCTTTAACATATGAAAATACAAGATACTTTCTGCAAAATAAACAGTATTTTCTCTGAATATAGATTGAATAGACATGAGAATTTGAAGTTTAAAGAAATTAATGCGTAGGGGTAGAGACAGACTCAGCCTTGCTTTGAAAGTACTCAGACATATAAGGGTATGATGACAATCAATAGGAGAAGTAGGCATGCACTAAATTTAAGGGACAGAAGTGCTTTGAAAAAACCAAAGTATATGTAAAAAGGAAGGGTCCTGTAGACAAGCCTTACATTAATATCCTCAGGAAGAATAACCAGCAGTAATAGTTCTGTACAGATTTAGTCACTCAGGGGTATGTTTGTCACCAGACAGGGAAGTCTGTGATCCCAGCTCCAGTATCAGTGAATTTTAAGGACATTGTGCACTGCTACCTAGGGCTTCATCCTTCCTGGGACTATCTCAGCCACAATAAATGTTATTCTCTTCACTTTGTGAAAGGACAGCTCCATTTTTTGTACTTTTATGCCTACTTTCCAAGATGGATTTTAAGTAACAATAGTGGGTACCAGAACCTTGGACTGATTTTTCTTTGTTATCAGTTTCTTGGGAGGAGATGAAGTTTTCCATCTACTGAGCTGCATTGTGACCTTTCTAATTTGCTCTAAAACCAATCACATTTAAATGTTGGACCTGTAAATCTTTCCAAATGGGGCTACTGTTCAGACTTTTCTTTTCAACCTGTTCTAGCCATACTCTAGATGACTTTGTTTTCAAAACTGCTGCATCTCTCATATACCTAGGTACGGATAAACCACCAACTTCAGTGCATCTGCAGAACCCTTCTCATTCCCTCACAACAGGGAACCTCAGCTTAGGATGAGGTTTTTCCAAGGAAAAATTGGCAGCAGACAAAATTTGGCCATGTTCTTTCCTGTCCCGTTTGGAACTAATCTTTTAGCTGTGTTACTAGCCAGGGCTACAGGTATCCTAACAGCTATGTAGCAAGGTTTATATTATATGGCTAGTACTGTTCATACAAAAGTAAGAATATGTGAAGGCAGTAAGGTTAAGGAAACAAGTGGATGAGAAAGATTGGACAGGACAGATTACAGGAAAAAAGAGAACACTGAAGAAAAAGGAAGGTGATTTGGAGAAGGATAGTTAAAATTATAAGTAAAAGACCAACATCAGTGTAAATAGCTTTAATGGAAAATTGCAGTAGCACTTGAGTAGGGAAGGGAGAAGTGCCTGAAGACAAAGACTCAGACAGCAAGGCTGTATGAATGTGAATGTATGGGCAGACCAAGTAACTTATTGACTCTTTGCTCTTTTTGTTGCTGATCTTCATTAGATTCTTCTCCCCTGGAATTATAGTCTGCCTTTTTTTTTCCAACATTAAAATTACAGCAAGTACACATTACAAACAAACTTCAAACCTCAGCTAGATTCAGAAAGTTTTCTGTCACTTTGTTTTGATTGGAAACCCACAATACAAACATCTTATTTATATAAAGATGCCTCCCACCAAGGCCAGAACCGCAGCTTCCTTGTCAAGCATGAAAAGAGTGTATACAAATTTGTCTATGGGTCCATGTCACACCCCTGAGTGTGACACAGGCTCACTGTGGTGGCAGAGCAGTCTGAGGGCACACGACTGTTTACATCACTCTAATTAAGGCCAGGTTTGTTTTCAAAGAGCAGCAGAGGGTACGGAAAGACTACATCAATGTTGTCTTATTTTAAAATACTGTTAAACATAAACTGGAAACCAAAGCTATAGTAAATTCAAAGTGTGATTTACAAGAAAAATCAAGAAAAGTTATAAGCTAAACCACAAGTAGAGAAAAACAAACATTAAATGCTGAGTTTCTACTCATATAGTCTTGGACCCCCTGGCTATATACGTACTGTCATCTATAACGAGGCATAGAGCTGTGAGCTCCAGTTATCTGTTTACCAGTCTGTCTAATATGGCTGTATCCATCCTACCTAGGAAAAGAGGACAATGTGAGATTCATGTGGTCACTATAATAGGGGAGACACGGCTTAAAACCATGGTTGCTTCTTGGCTTGCTCAGAGCTAGAGAGAGTTGACAGTGTGAAGGGAGGCATGAAATGTCAGGGTTTGAAGCTCAAGCATGAGCCTGAGCCACAAACTAATGAGGGAAAAGTCTTCTGATACTGATTTTTTTGCCCTTAGTGTAAATCTGTTGTTTTCCATGGAGCTGTTTCTGAGGCAGAGTTCATCATGCTGAGTAACTCCACCAGCCTGTCAGCCCAGCAGCCATCTGCCGCACTTCCCTTGTAACTGCTTGCAGAGGATCAGTCACTAAACTGAGATGCTGTCAGGTCTGTCTGAATTCTCTCCTGTTTTGAAATCTATTCAGCACAAAAAGGTGGGTAGAAAGAAGGAGTAAGTGACAACTCTCTGATCCTACAGCAGCAGCTGCTGTGGTCTTGGCTCTGACGTAGACAGGCATCAAAATCCAGGACTGTCTTAAGGATCTGTCAAGATCTTTCTTAAAGTGCTGTCAAGCTGTTTCATCTTTCAAAACAGAGAAGGTGGATTTTGCCCATCTCCTTATATCACCGTCTCTTCAGTGTATTTGTAAATGCAGCCAAAGTAAAGAGCAGTTGCACTTAAGGGATTTTATGGGCGCTTGTTTAGCACAACTGGTACAACCCTTATGTCTCTCCAATGCAAGCACAAGTAACTGAGATCCACACAGAAAAATAAAATAAAAATACCATATAATTTCTTCCATTGTATGGGAAGATTTTTCATTTCTAAAGCAAAATAGATATTTGAGTCATTCTGCCTCTAGAGCAAGGTCTGATTGCCACAAGCCCTACTGCAAAAAGGGCTCCTGCCCAGCCAACTACAAAACAGAGGCATTTATAGATTCAGAGGCCCTAAAAGAGCTGCTCCATCTGCTCATTTAAAAGTTATATCCAAAGTTCCCATTTTTTCTGGTTTTCTCTGTGCTTAAATACCTCCAGTTTCTCTCCCATCACAACGATCTCATGCGTTTACATGCCCAGCTTCCATGGCAGGCAGGACAAAGGGGTCTGTTATAAATGCAGGCCTAGCTAGAGCTTGCTTGCAGGCCTCACACCTATATTTCTTCCATAAATCCCAGTCAAATCTCTATTCTAAGAGGCAGTTGCTGAGTTGGCTGCTGGCCCTGGAAACCACAGTTTCAAATAAAATGCAATAGAGGAGAAAAGAAAACTACTTTTATTCTTAAGAACAACAAAACAAAACTAACAACTGCTGCAAAAAAGGGAAGGATTTTAGGTAATGGTAATAAAAATGGGTTCAAATTTAAACCAGAGTGAGAAAACCCTTCTGAAAAAAGGTTCCTACTTAAAGGTCAATGGGGTAAGACCCTCAAGTGGCATAAAGTGAGAGAGCTCCCTGAAGTTAATGGATCCCTGACCATTTATTCCAGAGGTGGATAAATGTCTGTTTTCAGGAGATTCACTTCTGTACATGTGAGCTGGGGGGGGGCGGGAGGGGCAATTCCTTACACAGCAGCTTCCCCCTCACAGCCTCATGTTTTGATTGATTTAGCAGCCACCTGGGCTAACTGGCAGAAGCAGAATGAGAAACATTTAATTAACATCACAGGAAATGCTCCAAGTGTGCTTGGAAATAGTGGGGATAACATTAACATGTCAGTAAATATTTCATAGATTTACAGTCCTTTCAATTTAGATTTTTATGGACTCGACACACAAGTATATCCCTGTGCTGCCTTTAATCCATTTATAGTTGGCTATTTTTTTAATCAAAGATATGGATAAAAGGTAACAGGTGACCACTAATGTCATGCTTGGAGGTATGAGATGCTCAGGGGTCCAGCAACCCACTGTTGCATCACTTCAGCGTATTTTGCAAGATGTTTACTACCTAGAGCTGTAAAGAATCCCTGATATTCAGCCTCTATGCTATGCAATGTAAATATGTCTGATGAACAGAAAAAAAGCAGCAAAGGAAGTGGAAGAATGTTTGAGTCCTCTTTTTTGTAAAAGAAGACAAAAATCACCACCCTGTTGGTAGAAGAAATTAAACTGTTGTACTGAATCATGAATCTGAATCACCAAGTCCATATCAAAGCAAGATTCAAGACGGAAGAGATTGAGAAGTTTCTTTGTACCTGACAGCTTCTCTTAAAAAAGCATGACGTCTTTCCAAATTCTTTTCAAGACCTTTTCAACTGTTCTAAATTGAAACAAAAACAAAACCCCCAAACCCAGGATTTTGACAAGAAAGAGGTAAGTGTTACAGTGTGAACAGCTCTTGTTTGGAAAGCCAGTCTTTTGTTAGCCTGTATTTCCACTCAATTGTAAAGGTTGCACTGCTAATCAGAAACATCAAATTTTGCATTCAATATTTGTTATGGGCCTAGCATAAAATTTTAAAAAGCCTAATTATTCAATAAAAGCAATCAAAGAAAGAAAGGATGTGGCACTGTTACAGAAGACTGAAACGTTGCTTGTGGTGTATTAGATGAATATTGACCCAACAGCCATACAAGACAATTTTAGGCCTGCAAAGTGCTGAAATAGCTACCCAGTGCTCAATGCTGAGAAGAATAAGTTCTGTAGAAGAAAACAAATTTCTCTAGGTTAAGTCTGAAATGAATCTTAACTCCGTTCTTATCAGATTCTAGTGCCTGCAGGAACAGCTATAGCTTGCTCTGAGGAAAAACACTTGGACACAGCATACCAACACCTACTTTTATGATACCTTTTCCTGAGGAAAAGTTAAATCAGTTCACTCCATAAAGTCAGCTGAAAGGTACACAAATTACTGTTGCGCATATGGGGTGCATGTGAAATGAAATATGAAATCGATCTGCCAGTGGAATAGAAAAACAGACATAGTAGAAGCTGTAGGAATAAAACACTGGAATTACTTTCTAACTGATACAACACACGGATGCCTCAGCCTTTCAAATAACCCATGTTTGGCCTCTGGAAAGGCTTCCTCAAAGATGATTTTTGTTTATGTTAAAGCTGGCCACAATAATAATACTACATTTCTTGGAAATATACAAAGGTCAGGCTTTGCTACTGCTTTGGAAACTGTGTGTAGAAACAATTTGAATGTTTCCTTAAGTGCTTCATGGAAGGAGCTGCTTCATGAAATTAGCTCTGGCACGTTAGCCACCAAGATGTAGAGATAACAGGAGTCACTGCGTAGATGTAGCAACCGTTGGGTGTTGAAGTGGCTCAGCAGCTGGATGCAGGGACATGACATTCAGACTCTGACATGGAACCGGCATTTCAGATCCACAGTTATGGTTATATCAGAAACCACAGCTGAGTTACTTCAGGCTCTGTCAGCTGCAGAAGCAATGACGTTGCTGTTGTATATACCACATTTGTGTCTCTATTGGATAGGGCTTTTTATACCTCTTGATACTTTTACTAGCTTTTACTACTGTATGCTTCATCCTGGTGAGACAGTCTTATGTTTTTCTTAATTATAGAACAAGATTTTTTTTTTTTTTTCGAAAGGGAGAACTGTGAGCTCTGACCTGCCAGCCTAAATGAGGAAGCTTTAAATACCTTTGTCAATGGACTCTAGTTCTGCTGCCAAGGCGGTGATCTTCTTTGCAAGAACCAAATAAAAACTCAAAGTGGGTAAATTCGCAGATAACTAAAAGACTGAAGAAGCTGTTCCTTTTCCAGAAAGAGTAACAAAGATATCTTTATATGCACTGTTCAAACAACTGGAGCTGTGGGAAGAGGAGGGGGAGTACAAGCAGAACAAGAGATTCCAGTGGTTTGACTGAGCATTAGTTAGAGGAAGAAAGAAACTGCAGCCCTTGTGGGTGAGTTCAAAGCAGCAGCTGACAATGTCCAGGCTGTTCAAACAGGCTTGCAGTGCTTTAAGGGACTTCCTGAAATTCTCACAAGAGTTCTTTTTTGCACCTTAAAACTAAGATATCAGAGACAACAAATAATAGGCAGGTTGGGTGTATTTTAAAGCTTAAAAAACCAGTTCCTGAACTGTGGCCTTTAGATACCTACTTCTCCCCAAAGCACTTGGTGAAAATCTTTAGATGGCTTGCTAGTGACGTATGATACTGGCTTTTCCTTGTTTCCCACTGCAAAAATGCACCATTGGGCCTAAAAAGTACATGAAACACATCCCTGATATTACGTTTCTGTGGGAGGTTGCCCTGAAGGATGTTACCTGATCATTAGTGGGAAGGGAACGGGTACATGAATGTGACTTGAAGCAATCTCTGAACTAAGGTGCTATTTAGCCTCTAACAACCTGTCCTGAAGTATCATTCCAAGGAAAAAGAAAAAAGTCAGTATAAACATTTGTTAGGTGGGTGGCTCATTTGTTGTTTTGTTTCTTCCCTCCATATAATCACATGAAACAACCATAGCTGCAATCTTTTTAATAAGCATTAAATCAGATCTTTATCTTGCTCCTTTAGGTATCTCCATGCTAGACGTCTGGAAAGAGGCTTTAAAACTTTGTCTCCAAGCTGTACGAAGGCCTTATGCATAGAAAGAAGACCTAATATATGGCACTAATTAGCCAGTAATCCAGAGTTTGAAGCCGGCTAAATGCGTGTGCATATATGACATGATGGGCTGTTGTACAGAAGCTGATCCAACTATCAAAGAATCAGAGTTATTAGGAAGGCAAGTGTTGTTCAACACATTATTCCATCTTGGTTTGGAAATGTTGGATGTGCTGATTTAAAGCTCACATACAATGAGGTATACTTATAAATTTGTTTTCTACAGTCACTGAGTTAACAAATAAGAAAACATACATCTAGTCAAAATTTTTAGTTCACAAGCAACAGTTTATCCTGAAGTGGGCTGGAAGAGAAACTTTCATAACTGATTATGCCATTTCAGTAAATACCATGGAAAATTTCAACTGATTTTTTTTCAGAAAAAATAACGGAATTTCTCCCCTTATTTAGTAAAAAGTTATTTCAATAAGAAATGTCAAGAAACTTGAATGAAATATTTGTGAAATAGTAAATCCATCCAATATATTAATGAGAGTGTGTGTGTTTCTGTGTATAAAGGTTTGTTCTGAACAGGGGTATAGGGCTCACTTTCAGGATAATATGTTTTCATTTTTCAGAGTGTGAAAACAATGAAATAAACACCTTTTGCAATGTAAGCAAGCACTATGTATTTTGTTCCAACTTCACATATGTTACATATTTTAGCACTTTGTCCTGAAATATGCCACATGTTTAGGAATACACAGAAAAGCTACAAATTAAAATCTGAAATTTTCTAATATTAAGTAGGCCTGAAGTTTACAATTTCTATCTGTTAAACAGTAACAATTTTCACAGTTATAACTTCTCAATAGTAACATATTTATTCTAAGGTATTCAACAGTAAAGAAGAGGCACTGTTGTTTAACATTTCTGGCCCGCCATCATGTCTTTCAGCATTTTTTTCTCTTAAGTACATAACATTTTGATTAGTTATCCAATATTTCCTGATTATATCTGTTTATTCTTTCGTGTTTATTTTCTTTGTTTGTTATGCACAAATAGGCTTTGTCTTTTTCATTTTGCTTTTTCCCCTACATCAAGCAGAATCTTTGCAGATTGTGTCATAAGTGGAACTGGTAAAACATTCTTGTGCTGAGAATGCTCAATTCCTAACCCACTAATTTAAGGGTGGAACTATTTCTGGAAATGTTATGAGCCTGTGTGCTGAAGAACCTCTTATTCTGTGAGTGGCACTAACGCTTTGATACAAATGGTCTGTGCTCAGATGTTTTCCATAGACTTGGTGAGTTTGCTTTATTAAAATTCTTCTAAAAAATATGTATCTCTTATTAAGTTTGCGTGCTGATTTTGACATCCAGTTTTCAAATGCAGTCAAGGAGAAGTGTATAAAAATATTTTATCTTTTTACATCTTATTCAAGGATGGATACTACCTATTTCTTCAAGCCTGTATGTAGTGTAAATGTCAGAGGACTTGGCCCATTTTTCTATCACTTGAAGTCATTTAAAGGGAAGGAACAGAGCCGTGGGAAAAAGTTTGGAGTCTGTGAAGCAGCATGTGCCATTTTTTGTATCCCCCAGAATTGAAAGAGAACAGCATGATTTTAGAAAGAAACGATGCTACTGACTACTGGAGAGCAAATACTCCAGGACACAGAGGCAGGGCACTGAGGAAACACTCTCTCCAAGACAGTGAGAAGAGGGAGGAGAAAAGGAGGTAGCAACCGCAGGTAGAGTGTTCCTACAGAAATAGATTTTGTTTGCTGCTGTCAAATTGCTTTTTCTGTAGAAGGCTTTCCATCACTCTCTTATCCTACTCTAATACGATTCAGAAAGGAAGAGATGGTGGCTGAGCAGAGCAGAATTCAGTCAGCAAAAAAGAAGTATAAGCGGTCTTTGGACAATATTTCACCATGTTTGCAATATGTTAGAACTTACCTGAAAAATGAGATTCTCAGAAAAAAAAAATCCCAAACTTGTTTTTTCTTTAAAGTTTTATATAATGTAAGGTAAGGGACAGGGACACAGTAATGTTGGTAAAATAGCTGAACAGCACAAACTCCTCTCAGTTCTTGTCTGACAGTTCTTGATATCTGGACATTATCCTCTATATCTTGGCTTTCCACATTTAAATGAGGATTTAATGCCTGTGAAAGGTGTTAGACTGACAGCCCAAGAAACAGAGAAATAACCTCAAATAGCGCACACATCACGCCCTTCATAAAAATATCACAGCACACTGTAAAATTAAATTAGAGTCCTTGTTTTGCCCACAGATCAAATACACCACAAGGCAGAGGAATGCAGGGGATTTTTTTCTCCACTACCCTGCAAAAGTGCTTCAACATCATTCACAGGACTTCCTCAAAGGCTGTGGCTAATCCTATTCCATCTCCAGACCTCTTTAATTAAGCCTGAAAAAAATTATATGTGGTCATAGCTAGGACAAGTTATACTGGTGTTTTCTGTGATGTAAACATCTAATGGGAATTGGTCCGTACCAGTTTTTCCTCTCAAGGCTGAGTAATCATATAAATGGTAGCACAAAGCATGCATGATTCAAAGGTTGTTACATTTGAACCAGAGATCTAAAAGGGGGAAAAGTTACCGCAATGAATAACCAGTGGCTTAATCTGAATAATCACAGTCAGGGTGACTCTGAGGAAAATATTTAGGCAATTTTTGTGTTCTCCAGAGGTTCAGACATAATTATTAGACAAGAACACTAACATGAGCAAACAATATTTTTTTTTTTGTTATTTTTCTAGAAGAACAATTAAAGATAATGCACGACACTTCAGTTTACACTAAAAAACAGAAAAGCCACAGGTGGATAGCATAAACAGGATTAAAAAAATGAAATGATCAGATTCCAGAGGCTATCACTACGGGGAAGGAATTGGCTACAGCTTAGTAACTGCCCAGATTAAAACATTTATGTTCTTATTAAAACATTTGCACTCCTATTTTTGTTTTTAGACTTTAAATATATTTTTGTGCCTGGTATACTCTAGTAATACCCTTATAGGGAGGTAAAGAAGGTAGAAACCTTAAAGCACGCTGTGGTCTAACCCTAACCAGGAACGTAACTTTGCACACTAATATCCTTGCCAATTCTCACCCAGCATCTCACCCACCTTTTCTTGGAACAAGGTTTTATATCCTCAAATTCCTTGGACCCCAATCAGTCAGACCACAGACCAGGGCAGAGCACGGAAACAGCGTTACTCGCCTTCATCTACAAGCTCCCCGGGGCAAAGAAAGAAAGAAAGAGACTGAAGTGTTTTGATGGTACTGCTTGGCCTTGTGCTGACCTTTCGTTCCAGCCCATCACTATTGACTCAACTGTGGATTCTCCTTTGGCTGAACAGGAACCACCACTTGGTGAATCTCCTTCTTGCTCTAAGGAGGAGGCAAGGGGCCAGAGCTGAGCCCTAGGGCACCTGGTCCTCCAGGGCTCTCAGCTGCTACGACCAAGGTGGACTCAGCCCCAGCTGAGCCCTGGGGCAGCCTCAGCCCCCCAGCTCTCCTCGCCTCCAACATCAGCTGTGTTGTGTCCTTGGGGAGGGACTCTGAGGCAGTGCTGTGCATTCATCCTTACCATCTCCATTTTGTTAGACCCAGATATATCAGACCCAGATGTATCAAACTTCGTATTTTCCCCAATGGCTGTCTGAAATTAGTTGCTGAGTATAATCTATGAAGACTCTCATCAATCTAAATAAAATTAAAGTGATGTTCTTTGGCAGGAAGAAGTCTTCTAGATGCTTATTTGGTTGACTGTTTGACATTTGACAGCAGATATCACTTCAACTGTTGTCCAAAAGGTGTCTTGATGCTCTCATCAGTGAGTTTAGAAATGAAATACTGGTCCGCAAGTGAAAATTTTTGCTCATGAACTTAGCACAGCCAAAATAATATTAAATATACATCACTGAGTAAAAGCATTTTTCTTTTTTTGTTGGACATCATAGAATTTGTAACACTACTGACTTATACAAGTTTGGGTATTTGTTGCCTTGGTACTTTTTAACTAGACTACCTCAGTCCAATCATGGCGTCAGAGTCCCTGCTAATGAACACCACGATTACATGCTGAATTGCTTAAGTTAACAAAAGAGGGCATATTCTGTGAAAAAAAAAGGAAAGCAAAACCCAATAGTTTCCAGTGAAGAAATATTAAAGGTTTGACTGAAAAGAAAAGCTTCAGCTTTCATTTTATTAGGAATGTTTGTAATTTTCTCCTGACTTTTGTTCAGTAGAAAAGAGGGAAGAAACCAGGAAGAAGAAAAGGAAAAAAGTGGGGAATGAAACAAAAAAATGTTTTTTGTTGGAATCTAACTAAATACATATTATTTAGTTGTAAAAACAAGAAAAGGAAGACAAGCACATTAAAAATGTACAGAAAGACTTTTATTTTTGAACAAAACATTGGAAATGTTTTGATTAGCTCTAGATAAAATTATTTGTGTGATTCAAGGGCGTATAACAATTATCAAGAACAACATATATAGACAGTATCAGAAGATAACATGTGTCTCTTCTGAAACAAGCAAACTGAGCATGTTGAAAGTGTATTTACAAAGTAACTGATCTAGACAGACAACTGTGTTGTCAATACAGCTAACCAAAGTACAGGATTTTGTCAATAAAATGACAGCTGCTTGCATGTATTTATTAAATCAACATATTCATGCATTTCAGTGTTACTGCATCTTGTCTAATTGACACAGCAATTAGACAAGATGCAGATGATGATTAAAAAAATATGGAATCCATTATGTCATGCCTTATGAGATGCAGAATGGCCTGTTTAATCTGGTTATTACCCAATGAACTAAATTTTTGTGAAATCCATCCAAGATACAAATGGCTTTTTCACATGAGCTCAAAATTTTTTTACTGTTGCAAGCAGGCAGCCTAATTCCCAGTGAAGGGAGTGGTCTGGAAAGCAATATGGAAACAAACCTTCCCCTTTTGGGGAGCCAGTGGTCACATTCTTCTAATAAAAAGAAACCTGTAGTTGTGGTGGAAAAGACATTTAATAAGAGAAAACTGCTTAAGTAAAAAAATACAAGAAGTGTTGCTCTGTATGTATTTTGATCTGGGAATTTCATACTGGCTCAGCATAAATCAAAGGACAAGAGCTCTCTTTTTACTTTAAGAAAAAAATTCTTCCTTAACAAGTCAGCTACACCAGCTATGCTGTTGTATATCAACACAAAGTTTCCATTCCTGCAAACAGTTCTCTGAGCACAGGTAAGCACATGTAAAGGTAGTTAACAAGACCAGAGATACGCTGGAGATCTATATTTCCAGGTGTCAGTCTTCTAAGGATATACATACCCTAAATTTTAATTTGTTTAAGAAACACCACTGATGTGAAAGGGATGGCTAGTGTGCCTAAAATTAAAACACACATATGAAATGTTGGTTCTAATTTTTTTTTAAACAATGTATTTTCCAGTTTAAGGCTGGAAGTATCTCAAAATCAAGGGAATAGTGTAGGAAGAAATCTCATTTTAATTGTAGTGAATATTATATACAGAATGCAAACTACTGAATGGAAAGCATTGTTATAGTTGGTGTCTTCCCAGTCAGATTCAGCGATAAGGAAGCACATGACATTTCTTCCACAAAAGGGTTAAAATTAATCAATATTAAAAGAAAAAATAGATAAGAAGGTAAAAAAATTAATCCTAACTACAAGCCAAACAAAAATTAGATCAATAATACTCATTACTGTAGCTATAAAACATGGTTATCTAGGGCAAATCACAGGAAAATCAACAAACGTTATTAACATAGGAACCATGAAGTTTAAACACATCAAGGAAAAAAAAAGGTAATAAACAATTCTATTTCATATTGAAGCACATGAAATGCAGTCCAAATCCTCCTGAAGGTGAGAAAGCAGTATAGCATTCGCATTTGTAGCACCAGGTTTCCATTCTGACCAAAGTTGCCAAATGTGTGAGATAGCGGATGATACCAGGACTTCTCAAAATATAAAGTCACGTTTACTTAATGAAGGCATTTAGCTGCAAAAATAAATTAACATGTTAAAACATTTTATGGATCATAAACTTGTAAATGAAACAGTATGAGCTACAGAACTTCAGCTTCATTTGTAACCCATTGGTTACTATCCTGTTATTATGTTAGATAGCTTTGTTGAAACTGAAGTAAAGCTACTTTAAAGAATTTAAATTTTACAGGTTTTGATGGAGGAAAGAAAACAGATAAAATATTCCAAGGCAGGAAATGTTGAGTTTCTAGGAGGTTAAAGGAGTAGGAAATTAATGGGACTTCAGTCACCAAGATTACCTTATTTGCAAAAAGCTGTTTCTTCTGGCAAAAGAGGAAGGTAAAAATACCTAGCACTAGGTCTTGAGTTTTTCAAGTCAGAAGTCTGCCTGTGCATTTCAGTGGAAGTTCAATGAAGTTGTGTGTTTTTTATGAGCAAGCTGACAACCCGCCACATATACTATCCCTGCAGATCATTTGTGAACAAAAGAGACCATTCTGGTCCACTGGCTAAAGAGTGTTTTGGAAAAAAATATTTTTATTATGAAAATATGGGTTTATCACAAGAAAAAATCTGCCATGGATACTGTCTTCTATCTTGTTCCTTTACAATAATTTAAAACAGAGAAACACAGATGTGAAATATCAGATCAGAACAGTTCTTTGCCCTGCCTTTGAAAAGGTCAAATAGGTGACCTAAAAAACCCGACTCAGTTCCTTGCTTTCTCATTTCAAATAAATCACATTCATGACATTTTTCAGCTATGGATATGGTACTTTCTCTTTTCCCCCTTACATTTTGAAAAGCTGATTAGGAAATTCTCTTTTTTTTCCTTAGGTTGGTAGAATTAATTTTAAGCATATGCTAAAATATTTTGCTACATTAGGGTTAAACACAGTAGTACTTTTAACAAATTATTGAAGGAAAACCAAAAAAGATGTTTCCAAGACACAGCTTGAGCAATCGCAATAAATACAGAGTACATTGCTGGAAAGCTAAAGGCTTAAATTTTTGGAGGGTAGGGACTCATAAAGGAAGAGCATCAGTGATAAGGAATTCAGTTCCTTTGTGAATTAATGTTAATAATTACAAGTCATGCCAATATACAGCCAGCATGGTGGAATTTGTCAGGTTCTGTAAGTAAGCTGTCCTATCAGAAAATACGATCTACTTATAAAGATTAACACCACTTATTTATCATGAGTAGCTGAACTATAAATCAGATAGCATAGAAGGGAACTATAATACATTTTTCAGAACTGAGTTATATTTTGGAGAAAATCCACTGTCTAGTCCCAACTGTTGAAACGCACTTTAGCAGGTCAGTAGTTTATACATATGTATTTTGTCCCTTTCAGAATAACATATTTTTCCTTCCTACCTCTACCACTGCAATTAAAAAAATGCCATTAAAATAGCCATTACTTATTAAAGCGATGCATTGTTTGACCTTGTCTATAAAGAAGGAGAAAGTGTCACGTGTGTTTCTTGGTTGCTGTTTTCAGATTTGTTTTCCCAAGCTCTGACTTCAGTGAACATGTTCCAAGCCACGGACACATACAAGGCTAGTGAGGTGGGTGAGTTCAGTCTCCATACCTTCTAGCCTTATAAAAAGACAAGCGGCTTAAAAAAAAAACACATTCCCCAGCTTAGAAAGACAAGTTTTTCAAGGGAAGCCTAGAAAGTTAATAAGCAAAGCTTTCACTGCCTACGAGCTGGACTGTGGTCTGTCAAGCGCTGGCTGTGGAAAGGGAAACGCTCCTTTTGCCCCGGGGCCAGGTCAGGTTGCTGGATGGGACTTGGTGTTCCTCTTCCCTTCAGCTGCTGCGTCAGGACAGCCCGGGGTGGGGATGAGCTTCCAGGGGGGATGGATCGTTTCCCACCCCTGCTGTCCTCTCTGAGGGGAGGGAGGTGTGCTCTGCTCCACACTTCCAGGCTTTGCACAGAAGGACAGGGCTGAACAGGTTGGCAGAAGAACAATTTACTACTTAATGTTCCTTTCAAAACATTTTGTCTTTGCCTGCATATAAAAGCTGTCCATAAAATATGTTCATACATCACTTCACAATTAATTAAAAAAATCTGGGTTTGCCGATCTTAATCTGGGTTTGGAGAACCTTGAAAACACAGAATTTACAATGGTTTTGCAGCATGGACATAGGTGGCAGAGGAAGTATTAAACACCCATTTCTGTCCATTTTCTGGAAGTGTTTTGAAGGTGGGTAGATGCACTGGGGTCAGCGGTTAAGTGACCACACAAATCCATTTTCTTCTTCAGTAGGGTAATTTTGCCATCAGTTTGTAGCACAGGAAAAATATAATCCACCCCACTGTATTTCTCTGACCCCTCACAAATTACTTATAGGATTCTGAAACAAGTGTCAGAACTGAAGGTATAGCATAGAAAATATCACAAAGTTGTGTGACTATGGCCCTAGAAAATTAAGTTGTACTAAATGGCACTTTATGAACAAACTTACTACAGGGGAAAAGAAAAGCAGATTTCCTTTGATCTGCTGAATTTTTCAGATTAATAGATTTTTGTACTGGCAATCATAAATGAGAAGAATTTGGTTTTATAAATGATCAGGCTATCCATTATAATGTCTATTTTCTGTTATTGGCAAATAGTTGTTTTCCTCATAAAGCAGTTTGATTCTTTCACTTGTTTCCTCTATTTTGAGAAAAAAAAAAAAAAGGATGTTTTCTTAGCTCAATAACACTGAGTGTTCACTTGGCCCTTACGAGTTAGTGTGAGGTGTTGTTAACGCCGGCTGTGAAGTGATTAAATGGGTGGCACTCGTGAAGATTGCATATTGCGCTTGCATGTGAGTATGTTGTGGTTAGGCAGCCATACGGCTCTGCTGATAAAGAAACTGTGGACAAGAAGAAATCTGATTCCAGGCAAGGACCTGAAAACATTGTTCCCCAACATACTCTTACATATTACACATAGAGAAGGCAGTTATCCAAAACTTCTCTAGTTCATCCAAAACCCTCCGGGGCAAGATAATCGGAGGATTGTTATCTGGCGATTATACCAAATGCTGGTTGGGTTAGAAATTTGCCTTCTTACTCATACAGACTGCAGTTTCATCACAAAAGATTCTTTCTGTAACACCAAGGCCTATGCATATACAGCAAATCAGGCTTTTAAAAGATGTAATAGGTATGGTTTACTTAACCTGTTATCTTTATGGCATTAAACATGTAATGTTTGTATTTTGAGCAGGTGATTTGGGCACCATCAGTTATGTGTTTCTTAGCTTTCCCAGCAGCAGTTGGAGGCAGTCATCATATTAACGAGCTCAACTTCTAAGGCTTCAGGGAAGTGAATGTAAAGGAGATTATCATAAAACATGAAAATTTGTAGTACAGCTTTGATGTTACAACAGCAAAAGCTGCTGAAATGTTCTATTTCTCTCTTGGCACCAAATTCTTACAGAGCTCCTTCCAACACATGCTGTGCATCTGTCAGCCATTGGAGAGTGTGTGAAGGCAAGACTTAGGCACAGGAGGTATCTACAGCTGAGCCCCGGTTTTCTCAGCTAGCAGAGATCTTTTATTTGAAAATCCGCACCCTTCATAATATAAATTACAGATTATAGATGCTGCTGAGCAGTTTGGGAGGTCTGGCTACAGGTGTGGCAGAGGACACTAAATTTGGCCAATCCGCTACTGTTTGCCCAATATAAACCATTCTCTCTGGTTTCTTCCAGGTGGCTATGGGAGAGGCCACAGCTTAGGCACATGGGCTTCAGAGCTGTTTGCGGAGGCACTCCAGGGGAGAGAAAGAGCTGTGCTATTGTGATGGATATGTCAGTAAGTGAGGCCATGAAGCGTGCAGATCTGGCCTTAGCAGGGGAATTCGAAGTGACTGCAGCAAGCATCCCGAACTCCCACTTAGGTTTCACACAGTCACCACAGCTCACATGGGTACTACCGGTAAATTATCTACCACAACTCAGAGACCCTTCAGCGGTGTCCAAAGACGTACATGAGCTTTTGCTAAGTATTTAAAGACTATCAGATAGGCATAGAGAAAGGATTTGAACCACTGGAACACATCTCCTTGATCTGTTAAGCTTTGTGGTACAACAGCTGTGAAGGACTTGTATAACCATATCCTCATTATTGACTGCAGGGAGGAGAAAAGTTTTCCTTAATACCACTGGGAGCTAATTAGCAGGGCCAAAATCACTACCTCAGTCTTTCCACTGGAAGCTTCTGCATGGTTCCTGTCTCCCACTGCACACAACTGCGCCTCACCCAGCCTCACCAGTAATTCATACTTTATTTCTGGAAATATTCCATACTTTTTATGGGGTGCAGCGATTTAAAAGTAAACAACAGTTTAGTGAGAAGATATGTTAGAACATCCAGAAACCAAATGTCTCAGGGTAGTGCATTTAAGTGGTAGACAGTGAGGGGTTTAAAAGGTTTTAGTATTGTTTTCTCATTATATCAGCCTCCTGCATGGAAGACTTCAATGGCTGCAGCATCACCCGCTCTGTGTGTGACTGCTGTGCAGTGAAAGGGAATGCTTACCATTTCCATCATTGATTAGTTTCTCACCATTAACAACTGCATTGGGTGACATGTAGAGATGGGATATCTGTTGGTCACACTGTGTGTGCCTCAGTATCTCAGAGAGAACTGTTTGAGAGAAAGCTGAAACTTTTTGCAACCAGCTTTAATCTCAGAATAGTTGTACCTCGCTCACAAGATGATTAAGTCTTCCTTAGTTCCTTGCATTTTCCTATTCTCCTTGTAATCCAGTTGGAATAGTTGGAGCAGCCTCAGGGCTGCTCCCAGTCCATCTGACTGAATGTCTTTGCTGAAAGTGTTCCTCAGGATTTTCACACAGATCTGCAGTCCCAGGAGGACTAAATGTTTTGGTCATGCATATTATCTCATCCACTCCCTCTG
This sequence comes from Ciconia boyciana, assembly GCF_034638445.1. NCBI lineage: Eukaryota > Metazoa > Chordata > Aves > Ciconiiformes > Ciconiidae > Ciconia > Ciconia boyciana. Next base: position 114,981,960 of record NC_132934.1, read on the forward strand.
AAACAGCTGAGTGCCTGCAGGCAGGGGCTTTGCAGTGGCTGGTGAAAAGGCCTCATAAAGCCATACAATGCTGCAGCACCCTCCAGACTATCTAGAAAGCTGAAGAGCAACTTCTATGTTTTATATTTGCAGGTTTATAATTAAATATTAATAAAATGACTGGGCTGAAAAGTAAAAGAAGGGAAATGTCATTTGCTGGTGCTACCCATTGAAGCTGAGAATACTGAAATCACAGCATATGTTTTCTCTCTTCTTAAAGGCTGTAGATTATTACAGACAGGCTTTATTGTGGTCTATAATTTTGGTTTTCTACTTCTGACTATGCCAAACAGCATTTTTTGTTTTGTTCAAACAGCAATCAAGAATGGTATGTTATCAAGCCACAGTGCTGTGACCTTTGGATTTAGAGTGAATATTCTAGCTAGTTGGAGCCAATGCATATATTAAATTCTAAGGTTGGAGAAAGGGTGAAAAACAGAGGACATGTTTTTTAAGATGTCTTGCAACCCTGAAACTCAGTTCTTCATCTCTCCTCAAGATTTATCGATTTTGGTGCATGACTACAGATTTTACAGGGGTGTTATATCAAGGGCATTCCATTTATTTTGGTCAACAGCCAGACAGTGAAATTTCTAAACAGCTGTCTGGAACTGGGTGAACACATGGACTCAACATGTCTTAAAATAAAGAAATAATAATGATTTTAATGCTGTTTCTTCCAGTATAGGTATGGTATAAATAAACAGTTAAAATATTTTTTATTTTTACATACATGAGGAAGAAAGAGAGAGACTGTGAATGAAGCACATTTCTGAAAGAGAATAGCAAGTCCTACCTTCAGGATAATCAAATGCTTCAGTTTACTGATTAATCTCCTTCCCCGGAGAATGCTTAACAATGTTGGAGAACTTTCATACAAAATGTCTAATCATTTTTTTTAAGTAAACAAAAAAACCCCACAGTGAAACAAATCTTTGATTCCTAAATATGCTGTAACCCATCGTCTGAACATCTACTTTTGTCAGCTTCTTTCTTTGTTACACTAAAAGAAAAAAGTAGCATCCATGTTTAGTAACATGGATGTTAAAACATGGAAAAAAAGTAACATGGAAAAAAAGTAACAACATCTATGTTTAAATCCATCTTAGACTGGATTTAAGAAAGAAATTTTTGACAATGAGGGTGGTGAGGCACTGGAACAGGTTGCCCAGAGAGGTAGTGGAGGCCCCATCCCTGGACACATTCAAGGTCAGGTTGGACGGGGCTCTGAGCAACCTGAAATAGTTAAAGATGTCCCTGGTCTTGCAGGGGGGTTGGACTAGATGACCTGTAAAGGTTCCTTCCAATCCAAAACATTCTATCATTCTATGATTCTGTGTTTCTTTGTCTCCCAAAATAAACTCTATTGACTTCACTGCATTAGGTGGAGGCTAGATATCTCATTAGGTTAGGTACATGGCATTCTTTTTTTTTGTTGTCCTCCTTGGAAGTAATATATCCGGGAAGTACTACTTGCATCAGTATGTAGCCTCCAGTTCTTAATATCCTGATAGCATTAAAGGTGATTGAAGCGCTGACAATTTTCAAGCTATCAGAAAACAATGAAAAATCAAAAGGGAACAGAGATCAGTGCACTTTTCCACACTGAGTAAGTAGCTGAATACCAGGTCCACAAGTACTGTATTGCAGGTAGACTGGAATGGGCTTTGACCCAAGCAGGCTGAGGAAGTTATTGAACAAGTATTTTTGGTGACAGGATGGGCATATACAGTCAATATCTCTTGCTATCTATGTTGTGCCAGCATAATTTGTTTTCTTTTTTTGAGGAGTAGGAAAGAAGGGGATAGATTGAACTATATTTCAGTCAGATTAGTTTCCCATTACATCCCTCTCTGTACTAGTACAAGCGTTTGCCGCAGAAAAATCTAAGGGATAATGCAGGAAAGAATACATGGTTGGAAAAAGGGGAGATTGCTTAAACAGGAGTCCAAGAACCAGAAAAAAATCAGGTCAGTAAAGGCTTTACAGATTCCCGTACCAACACTGCTGATTTGGACTAGAGAAGAAGTGGTGTTACAAATAAAAAAAAACAAACCCAAGACTTCAAACTAAATCTATTCTTATGAGTATGGCTGAATCCATGTCGCTGTGAAGTTTGACAGCCATCAACTCTATTACACACCGATGCATCTGAAAAATAAAACCAAAGTTTTCCCCTTTATAACAACATAACCAAAATGATTCTGGTTCTCACTGTAGTGAATATGTATAAAGAGGCACCTCCCAAAGGCTGATTTTGAAGACCTAAGGTTTAAATCGTCACCTGTAACTGCTTCTTAAAAGCACGTATTTAAAAGGGTACATTTTGTAGCCATTCACAGAATTCACTAGACTTTGACACTATTCCTAAATTATGTACAATGTATGAACCATACTAGGTAATTCCAGACTACAAGTCTGTCCCTCTTCATGATGACAGCAAAATGCCCTGAGGAACATTTAGTGTCCTTTTTTCCCCAAGGGCAGTTCACTGATTTGAACACTATACAGTACTGAAGGCCATAGGCCTACAATGAGAGATAAGCAAGAAGATAGCTTAGTCATGGTCATACAAATTCTTGTAAGTATAGTAGTGAAATTTAGGCAGCTAACTCATCCTTCTGGCTTAAACAAGTTTTTGAAGTATTCCTGTGTGGATCGTAAGATCTTTTGTTGCCTTTCCCTGTGCTGGCTGTTGAGACTAGTCAGCAAAGAAAGGTTTCAGTTAGTGCCAGTTGTGATGGGGGTTTTGGGAAACATGATTATTAATGAGTATTTATATGGGTCTGTGTGTAGATTCACTCCTTCTAATGAGAAGATCAGATTTTCAGATGTGAAGCGAGCTTTAGCCTGTATTCTTATCTGATTTTAGTTTAAGACTGAAATCTATGGATGTGAAACTTAAATGCCTGGAAATTAAAATACAGCTGTCTGTACTATAATCACAGAACTGTATAGACAAATGTTTTCATTAATTCCTGATCTGCCTGTTTTGACAGCAGCTTAGTTGTCTGATAACGGAACGAGACAAATTAAATCCTGCTTCAGGCAGTACACAGACCACATTACTCGAAAAGAGAAATTAAAAACTGTTGAACATCTGTTATTACTGTGAATTTAATCTGTAGAACAACTTCATTATTTTACTTCACATATTTAACTTTATTATTGAGGAAAAAGAGAACGTCTTGTGGTTAGAACATTTTTTTGGGGAAAAAAATTCTGTTATTTATTCTCCTATTTGTCATTGATTTCTGAGTGACTTTACGAAAATAAATTAGTCTCTTCGTACCTTTGCTATCCTATCAGGACAATGGGAATATTATTACTGCTCACTTCATGAGGTGCTGGGAATATTAATTAGTTTCAAATTTGCCCCATCTGGAAATGGCACAAACTACTTCCCTCTCTGAAAAGGACTTTGAGACTAATGAATTAAGAGTACTGTGTATGGAGCCAAGCATTATGAAGTTTTTGATAGTAGAGAAAATAGTTATAGCAGAACCTTCAAATATGACAGAAATCATATGATATATTTCACTGGCCTGGATAGTGTCTCTTTTAACTATAAGATATTTAGGCACAAATTTACTTTAAATAATGCAAATAATACAAAATGGCTTAGCTTTACTGAATATTTTCAAGATAGATTATCATCATGTTCATTGATGAGACATTGGAACATCATTTCTGCAGTATTGCATGTGGTTTACTTTTCTGGATAGACGATATTCGTAACAAGAACTAATAGTGGCACAACACAAAGAAATTTAACATACCTCTCAAGACTTCTGTTTTGTATTTTATCCCACATACACAGAGTTGTTGGTCTGCGGTCTTGATTACACAAAGCTCTGAGGATGAGTGAGACTCAAGGAGGAACAAGGCTTATTAGCATGGGTATAGGACTGCAGTGGTGCTCTATATTGCTGTCAGAGCTTTCTCTACTGTGTTTACACAGTGCCCTGCCAAGCTGAGTTGATATATCATTTAAAATTGGTACTAGTTGCAGTGTTTCTGCACCATGTGCCATTGCACGTTGTGGACAAGTACCCTGAGAACTCCACAGGAAGGAGGAGCAAGGCAATGCAGTTGCACTGGGATGAAAAGGAAGAATCATTTTTGAACTGAAACCACACAGAATCTTTTAATGGCTAATTTAAGTCATTAAACACCACCCCCACCATGCACATTACACATACCAATATGCTGCTTTATTGACACGTTTCCTCGGAGTGCAAACTTGAGCTAGAGCTGAGCAGCACACTTCAGAGGATTCTCACAGACGTAAAGTACACTCTTTCAGTGCAGTTAAATGGAGGTAAACTATGAGTTCTTGCAGTATAGAAATTAATTAGCCCCAACAGAGAATTATTGAAGATTGAATCTGCCCATAGTACCAATCAGAAAATGAAACTATTTGCAAAAAAAAAAAAAAAAAAGGACATTCCAGAGGTGTCAAGGGAAGCAAACAAGACATAAATATGAAAGACAGAAAAAAGAAAACTAAAATTTAGGAAGTGGTATGAAAATAATAGAGTGCAATTGTAACATGAAGAGAGGGTCTTCAGTCTTGGTGGAGAGTACAAATCTGATGCACATCTAATTGGATTCTTGTATGCATTCATCTGAATTGGCTTGATATGATTAAATCCAACTATGTTTTGACTCTGTTACACGTGGTATAGACATGCTAGCAACACAATGTAAATGCAAATAAATGGAAATCTGGTTTGGAAGGTGGAGGCACTGATGCCTTGCAGAAACAAAGACCGTGATTTAATCAGAATTACAGCAAGCAGGTTTAAATAATCCATCCAGTAAAAAAATACAATAATGGTACATATCATTTTATATATCATATAAAGAATGGGAAAGCTATAAATGATATTGCAAAATAGCAGATACGGATATTCATAGACAAGGGTACTTTCTACTCCATGCATTTGCTATTCAACCCCTAACACATAGCAGTCGAAATGAAACCAGTAGAAAGACTGCTGTAGATACATACCTACACAATGAGATTTGGCCTTGCAGAAGAGAATAGATGACTTCAAAGAGAAATGGTCTTTCATAAATCTTGAGGATAGGCTCTGAGATATTTCTCTAAGAAAATTTCCTATGTAGTTCACGTTAATAGATATATACTGTCCTTCTCAAAATATTGCTACAACTCCTGCAACTCTGCGGAATATTATATAGGATTTCATAATGAATGGTGTCATCAGCTGAAGAACACAGGACCACATGGGATAACATTTTTGGAACAAATCATTATCTGTAAAGGATGGATGAAGCATTATGATGAGTCTCCAGTGTTGTAATGCTGCTTTCAAAAGGAACAGGACATGTACAATGAACTCCTTGTTTTGAATGAATTAACCATCCTTATACAGCCTTTTTTTCAAAAAGTAGACATTAATCAAACTCTGGAGATGTAATAAGGAACTGATAACTCTTTCTTCCTTCCTTCCTCCCCCCTCCCCCCCCTCCCCCGGTCCTGCCCCAACCTCTGCCTGCCCCCCCCCCCCTTTTTTTTTCCAATTCTCAGAACTTCAGTCTCCTTAAAGAAATTCCTGTATTAACAGATCATTTGACAATAAATGACAATATGTCACATCTTGCTTCTTTATTTGCCATTTCAGCCACTTGCATGCAGAGCCAAATTACATCCTCTGCCTCAAAAACACCCGGATACCTTCCATTCCTACATCTTCACTGAGTGAAATGAAATGCTTCCTGGACAGTGAAAAAAGAGAGTAGATTTAAGCATTTATACTGTATCTATAAACTATCTGAACTATATAATAATTAATTTTCATCATATCTCCTTAAATCTCTGTGCTCTCTGTGAAATTGTTTTTCCGCATAAAATCAGAGTGGTCATCCCTTTTCAATGGCTACACTCACTGTGTTTCTTTTTATGAGCTTTTAAGGAGTCTGGCAATTATTTGGCCATTCATAAGAGTGACAGCTGACCTGAAATAAAATAGGAGGAAAAAGAACAACTATTTCAGGAAAATTTAAAAGCTTTTTCAGCTTCATTCCTGATATTTTAGCTGATAAATTACCAAAACCTGCTACAACAAGAAGGCAGAGGTGCAGAAAAACATACTTCATGCAACATGCTGTAAGACTGTTGTCAGAGCCTAGGCATTGTCCACAGATTCTTGACCATTCAGAGCCCCTGGTGTCTTACCTATCCACATCTGTTCTGAAGTCAGCTTTCTTTTTTCTCCTGTACTCTTTGTATCATACAAGCCCATTTGAACCTAATCCTTTAAATCCTAATGTCCTCGCCACTGCATTGTAACACTGTCTTCTCCATTGGCAGCTAATGGAGCACACCTCAACCAGATATGCTAACTCTGAAGCTAAGTTGGCCTTGGGCATCTCTTGCTAAAGCAGTGACTGGCAATAGCTTAATATCATAAAATCTTTACAGGTTTGGCAGGAAAGTGTTCTCTTTATTTTTGTAAAACATCCTAAAGAGACACTAGTGCTGGTGTTTTACCTGTATGCATAGCTACATTTACTGTCAGGTTTTAAGAAGAGTTGCTTGTTAGCCATACTAATTTCTTTTCTGTGAAGGCTTTCACTCAATAATGTACAGGCAATCAACACAGATAGACACATAAGCCATAACCTCTGCTTTTGTAGCCATTCAAAAATCAACCAGGAAGACTGCAATCATTGCTTCTTTATCTTCCTCCTCTCATGTGATTCAAAATGATGCCTGTATTTTGCACACAGTGTACAGCAACTGGCTAGCCATGATAGTCTGTTCCTTCAGCATCTGGTCCTTCAGGAGCACCATGCAGTGATGGTGGTTAGAGCAGACCAGTTATTAACCTATTGACATTAGGAACAGTTTTCCCTCTCTTGATACTGCAGCAGGGACCCTTCAGAGCCAGTGAGTGCGTTGGGAGGATGAAGAGGACTCTTGAAGAGCACAAGAGGGCCTGTAGCTATGATTGACTGAACCTACCCAGGCACACACACGCCCTGGAGTTTTAGTGAAAGCAGGTTCTGGCTAAGAGATGTACCTGTGTGCTGCTTGCCTGAGTATGAATTAGCAGAGACCTACCTTGTACTGATATTCTATGTACTCATTGAAATAAAAGAAAAAACCTTTGTTAAATGGATAACTTTTTCTAGGATCTGGGGCAGTTTCTGACCCAGTCTTATTCTGACACAATATAAAGCTGCCCTACTACCAAATGACTAGCTGTGGCAACTGGCAGGGGGCCAAGGATGGCCAGTTTTTTCTATACACGGGAAAAAGTGACTGTACACCTTAGAAAAACAAAGTTTATGCAATAAAATAAGTTTTCTCTCTACCGGAAGTATTCATCTTTCTTACTTTGGTTCTTCAGGAGTTAGGAAGTACAACTCTCTAGTGACTGGCTTCTACTCTTGAGCTTACGTTGTACTATTATGATAAGGAAGCTTTGAGGATTCTTTGCCGGTGTTTATGTCCAGGAATGTTTTAGGCTGACCTCCAGCTACGACTGAAGCTCTAGAAATATTTCACTGGACAATAAACCTTTTCCATTACTTCTTAACTGTAGTATTTCACTAAAATGCATTAGCAAAACATGTTCAAATTCTTTATGTATGCTATTTTTTATTCCCAAACAGTTAAGATCACAGCTTTTAGAGGAAATAGTATGGAAACTTTTCTGGCCATCCATTAGAGAGGTGAAGATGAGTGAAGAAATATCAGCTAACTGGTACTGTGGACTAAATTTCAAATACTAGAGTCAGTTATTCCTTTTTAGAGAAACTTATGGTACAAACATATAACAGGAAATTAAAAAAATTGGTGATGACAACAGATTTCACCACATGGAAAAAAAAAAAACCCTATAAAATTTCAATATAAATTATTTCTGATGTAGACTCCAGGCAGATATTACTGTTCAGTGGTTGCTACATCAAAACTATAGAATCGGCTTTGCTTCCATGAAAATTTTTTTTAGATCGATGAAACCACTGCTTTCCTCCCTAAAATGGAAGCATTTTATTATAATCCAGAATCCTTTTTGGAGGCACAGACATTTTCTGTGCGTTTGTCCAACTGCTTTTTAGTTCTGATTAAGTATTGCCACACGTTGTATGTCACAGTGTATAATAAGGTATTCCTCCCTCAGATTTCATTTTCTGCACACCCATGTCTGAATCTAATCTGTTTTAACATAATTAACTCCAAAAGAGATTTAGTACAGCAGCAAGTTATATAAAGGAGCAGTTGATTGTTAAAGAAGATGACAGACAAGTCCTGATGCATGTGCTTCCAAGCAGCAACTCTACATAAAATCTTGTATAATTACAATAAAACAGGAGTGTATCATCCATAGCTACCCATCACTCAAAAATTTTTTCGCTGTGTCATCAACTAAAAATTACGAGTCCTATTTTCAACCCTGTGCAATATATTCAGTATTCCACATGAAACAGAAAAGGAGTATTTAGGCATTTCCAAAAGATAAATAAGGTACCTCAACTGAATGTTCAAAGAATAGCGCTGCCTCACAGAAAAAAAGATTTTTTTCCCTTTGCCACATTACTGCAGAATACATCTTTAACCAACCATCAAACTAAATGCACAGCATCTAGCATTACTTCAAGTTCCTCAGAGTGTTTCCAACTTGAGCGCAGTTAACTGCAGTTCACCTCTTGGAAAAGAGTTAGTCTTTTGCCTCAAATGTATTTGCCATGAATCACAGGTGGATACTCAACAACTGCTATTTGTTTTGAAAGCAGAGAATGTTTCTCTACTGAGCTCTACATGAAGTAGTTCAAATAGTCTCCAATATGAACTACATGTAAGTTAATTTGCTACTGCAGGTCAGACCCCTAAATTACTAAGACTTTGCAACTGTAGGAAACCTTTTGTTGTTCAAGGCTGTCCAAAGAAACCAGTTTAAACACATCAGCATTATTTACTCGATGTTCTCCCTTCTTTTCCTCATTATATGTTTTAAATACAAGGTTAAAGGGTCATTAACAAAAATTTGTAGGATGAGGTCTGAATGCTTGTACATACCTTCTGTAATTATAAGCTAAATAAAATCCCTACTGAGTACCTTCAAATGAAAAAATGAGGATAGAAAAATCTCTGTAAGGAAGACAGGCATGAGAAACAACATTGCTGAAGTAGCAGACAGAAAAAAAAACCCCAACCTCAAGGAAGTGATTTGTTGTTTTTTAATCCTGAGGGCAATTAATCCATTAGAACAATTTTACTAAGTACATAGTTAATTTTGTCTTACTTGAAGTGTTAAGATCAAGATATATTTCTGCAAGACGTGCTGTAGGTCATCCAACAGTTATGGGCTGAACACACTGTGGAGTTCACATGGAGTGAGTTTATCACCTTTTTTATGTCAAAGATCCCATTCTTTGGCCTTCCTGGTCTTAATATTTCTATGTTTTTAAATATAATTGTCTTTAAAAGGACTCAAGTGTCTAAACTAAAATTTTAGGTGATAGTTTTCATAGCTTTCTGCAGAATACACTTCCTGACAAAACCCTTACAGCCAAAAGGAAATGTGGATATACTCTGCAATCCACTTTAAAATTTAGAGAGTGGATTTTATTATTAAGAAACCTAGATCCTCCACAACTGAACTACTGGGGGGCATTTAGGTTGTTTATGGTCATTGCCTATTAATCAGTGAAGAGGTTGGAGATTTTGTGCTGGTGTTCTGGTTTTTTTTAAAAGACCTATGGAGGGAAAAATGTCTAAACCCATGCAACTTTCCTAATCTTTCATAAAATTTGTTTGCATTTAAATGCCTTGCTTTTGCACTCCTATCTATATACAGGCAAACTCATTTTTGCCCATGGTTTTCATGAAACTATCCTGAAGAAATCAAAGAGGAGTAGAACTTCTGGGCCATAGTAGGACTCGATTCTGTTCCCCAAAAAAGGGTAGTAATGGGTGTTGCCCATTTCCCTATAACTTTTTCTTTGCAAAAGGTTTGCCTCTCTTTCTCAGTACATTTCATTTTTTCTCTGTCTTGCCAGAAATAAAAACAAATACACCTGGTATGGAAAAACTTGTGTATAAATACAGGAAAAAGGGATACCCCTTGGCAGTTCATGAGGAAGGTCAGACTGAGGCTAAACAAATGGGATACTTTTCTCTTCCACTCAAAACATGAATTCCTAAGTGCGTTATGCCTTAATCAAATTAAGGAACGAATTCTGTATTAGTCCCTGAACACCTTAATTCCAGAAAGTCTTATTTCTCATGGGGTTCTCATCAGTTCATCCAGCTGATTTACTACAAATAAAACTACCCTTCTAGGAGGTTCTTTTCAGTGTTTTTAGTCATGGTATTTAGCTTTCAAAATGTGACTATATCCTTAATTACCAAACCAATGTGAATCATAGCTTTTTTTAAGAGAAGTACTGTTTCCTTCCTCTTGGTTGGAGGGAAGGAGGAAGCAACCTTTTAAAATGTCAGCTGTAAGCATCTGAACATTATGAGAAAAATAAGAATAGTTTACAAATTCTTATTTTAGAAATCTCTACTTTAAGCTACTATTAAAGGCTGAGATCTGGATCATGATGTCTGCATGGTCAGTGTTGGTGGTAACACACAGAGCAGGCTAAATCTTGTACTGGGTCTGGCTGGGATGGCATTAACTTTCTTCATAGCAGCTTGTACAGTGCTTTGGTTTCAATTAGTGACTAAAACAGTGTTGATAACATACCAGTGTTTTGGCTATGACTGAGCAGTGCTTGCACAGCATCAATGTTTTCTCTCTTTCCTACTCTGCTCTTGCAGTGAGTGGGCTGTAGGCTGGGGGATGGGAAAAGAGGTTGGTAGCGGACACAGGCAGGGTAGCCAACCTGAATTGACCAAAGTGATGTTCCATACCGTATGATATCATGCTCAGAAATAAAAGCTCAAGGAAGGGAGGAGGAAGCAGGGATGTTTGTGCTATTGGTGTTTGTCTTCCCAACTAACCATTACATGTGCTGAGGCCCTGCTTTCTGGGAGGTGGCCAAACATCTGCCTGCTGATGGGAAGCAGTGAATAAATTCCTCTTTGGTTTACTTACGTGCTCAGCTTTTGCTTCACTTTATCTTGACCCATGGGTTTCTTGCTTTTGGTATTCCTATTCTCTCCACCATTCCACTGGGGCATGGGAGAGGAGTGAGTGAGCAGCTGTGTGGGTGCTTGGCTGCTGGCCAGGGTCAACAGCCACAGCCCCCACTTTGATTCAACTGAAGCATAGCTGTCTCCTCAAATAGACTGACTCTAACCAAAGTCTCACTCTTCTATTGGTTATTTTCACTTCACTTAAATCAGGCTGATTCATGAGCTATTGTTGCACTGAGTCAAAGCTATCTAATTTAGGGTCTTCAAAGTCACAGCCGTGCTCCCATTTCAGGCGTGTCCTGCAATGCAGTTGACCTCTTCTGTGCCAAACTGCATTGCATGTTCCTTATTCACTTAGGTGGAGTGCACAGGGAAGCAATGGAGTTCCAGCTCTGACAAGGTACTACTTTCATTGTAAATTTAATCATATTCTGAAAACTGCTTTGCACAAATTTTGTCCCGTCTTTAGCCAAATGTTGTTTTTTGAAAATCACTTTAAAAATAATGTTAAATTACAATTGTTTGGTTTTGAGAAATAGAAGAATATGATTGACTCAATCAAATTTAATTTCTGTTAAGAACAGTTTATGTAATTAAGAGCAGTAAAGTTCTACATAAAGAGCTATTCCTGAAATAATTAAATGTCTTTGGACTCTTTTTTTTGTTTATTTGTTTGTTTTTTTCTTTCTGTATTTGCAATGCCCCTTTAATACTTAAATACAGAGAATATTGCATAAAATGTTTATGTATATTTTCTATTGGATATTCAAAATCTGCATGTATTTGCAAAAGAGAAGGATATAAACATATAGTAATGGAATAACTCATAAATAAGGAAACTCATGAATGAGAAGGGAAAAACAGCTTTGAAGAAAAGGGTTTAATATCTTTTGTTCAAAAATTTTTCTTCAGTTTCTTCCTTTAATCATATTACATATAGAGACATACTGCACCCTACTCTTTGCTTTAAGACATTCGAAACTGTGAGGACTTGAGAGCCTGGAAAATGGAAAACCAAATGATTTACTGACATGATTTTAATGTTCTTAGGTCAGTTCATCATGTTCCTGGCTTTTCTTTTGCTTCTCTGTGTAGATATGCAGAGTTCAAATTTGTGACAAGTAACATTTAATAACTTGCATCTGTCTGCTTTTGCTAATCTAGAAAGTTGTTGCTCCAGTTTGGCTAACAACCTCAATGGTCTAAAGCACTAAAAACACTCTTAGTATTTTGTTTATCACAATAAAGAAAAGCAATATGAAAATCATGGCATGTATTTTTGATTTCTGAAGTCAACACTTCTGTCATGCTCCATGTGGCAGCGGGCAGCTTCCAAAAAGTTGATTAGAAAGCTGCAAGTCTCACACTGGAGTCCAGCTAAATTTACCTTCTTGGTCAGACTTGTATCAACCTTTCATTAATCATTAGCTCCATAAGCAGATCCAACTCTTAAAATGAGAAACATGGTGAAAACAATGTCATTTTTGGGCTAGGAGGAGAAGGTAGGAAGCATTGCAATCACACGCTTAATCATAATGGAGGATTTAGTAGAAAATATGGAAAGAAGATCACAGGCTCCACAATTGCAGGAAACTAAAAAATGGAAGGGGATCTTTCACAGTGATTAGGACAAATGGTACTCATTCGTCATTGCATTTCCCGTCTACTTTAGGGGCTTACATATGCATAATTGAAATTACTTGGTGGTATCTCAGGTCCATTATCCTACTTAAGTTATAAAAATATGTTTTCCTGACTTGGTAATAGTTGTGACTTTGCTGTCTATCTTGCTGATCTGATAGAAAAATTCATGTGAACAAGGAAAAGGTTTCAGAGGAACCACATACCAAAATGTTTAGTTGTTCCTTCTTCAGTTATCCCGATTGCACTCTTAGGTTTTTGGAGCATGTTTGGTTTATTTCTCTGCTTTGCCTCCTAAATCAACAGAATAGAAACAGACACTGTTTTCATTTTGTGACATCTTGTGTTTTTCTTGTTTCAGAAACCAGCAAACAACTTACGGCTGAAGAGTGCTGACACACAGTAATTGCTCAATAGAAACGCTTTTGATGTGGAGAGAATTTGCTTTTTAAGGCAGTGGGAGAAAGACAGCGCAAATACCACTTGTGCTCGGTGGGATTTCTAGTGGTTGACTACCTACTGGACGTTGCTGACACCATCAAAGCCACTGAGAGCCACTAGTCACTTCCCCAAAGAAATACAGGCAATTCATACCTACTTTTCACAATAATCTTCTGAGGTGGGGTTTAACTCAAGAAAAGTTGCTTAAGGAAATGATGGTCAGCTTGGGTGAAATGCCAGCCTTCCTACGCACATCAAACAACCTTAGTGAATCCAGAGGGACCTTTTTTTGTGGGAACATGCTTTCCTCTATGCTGAGCTTATTAAAGAATTAAAGTCAAAGGACATAAACCTTTATGTACCACAAGGTGCAGCTCCAGGGGTAGCCCCACCTAAGCAGCGGGGCTGATTATCATATGAGAGTTCTTAAGAGTAAATATTTGTCAAAACATTCCTGGTTTTCATGAGTTCTGTCAATCAGATCTCCTTTGGCTTCAACCACTACAAGCAGGCACTGCTCTGTTACCCTTGGTAAAACTTGTAGCTACACATAAGACACAAAAATAATGTTTGGAAAGTACAAATATGAAATCTAAAGATCTTCAGACTCTTTAGGAAAAAAACCCAAACCCTTACATGCAGTAATCAAATAGAAATCAACATTTAACAATACAGGACACTTTTGCAGATGGTGCCAGATACAGTCTTTCAAAAGTACATTAGTTTGACTTTTCCCATCTGACAGAGCACTCTTGCCCTCTTCCCTCTATCAGTTGAGTAAACATAAAAATGAGGGAAAACTAAAATCTACTGTAACCTGAAACACATCAGCAACTGATGTGACACTGAAACAGTTTGAAACATGGTCTCACATCTTTTGTAGATGTAGTTTTGAAAGATATCTTGTTCTGCTAGCTCTATTTATGAAAGGAATAGGATAAACCCGGTGAGGAACTGTGGTGTAATGCATTATCTTAACAGCATACTTTGAGAGAGATGAAAAAACTAGAATGCTTCTCAATAATACTATTATACTAAACAAAAATCAGAATGAAAGTGAGTGACATATTTCTCTATATGAGAAAAATAATTTGGTGGTAAACAAGCATGGATAAAGTCTGATTTTCAACAGCAGCGCCATTTTCTGATATAACAGAAGCAGATTTCACTGAGATTTTTGCTTGTTTAAAAAAGAAGGCCATAAGGACCTCAGCACTGGATCCTATATTTTACTTCATACATATTTGGGCATGATTCTGCCATCCTTATGTTCCCTAATTATTTAATTCTAAATATGCTTACTAATTATTAGCCAACAACATGATTGCATACAGAATACCTGAGTGTGATTCATTTTAGGTAATGCTCATATAAATTTTTTTCATAATGGGATTTAAGGCTATACTTACTTGCTTTGTTTTGTAGATCTTTAAACGAGATATTAGCTCCATGAAGAAGGTTTACCTAAAAGTAACCTTGTGATAATAGAAACTATACTAAGTTTGTGGGGACTTACCTGTGTGTTGTTTATGTATGTGGCTTTCTACTAACATAAGCCTTTTGCGTTACTAGTCATATCCTGGAGAGCCAAGATGTATAAGTCAAATGAAAATCAGGTCAAATAGATTTCCATTGTGGAAGGCATATTAGTGATGTATACCCACCTTGAAAAGTCTCCTGTTCTTTTGTAATTTCACCAATCGCCCCTTCTTTTTAACTTACTGTGAAACCTGTAGGATTCCTTGATGTGTAACTTAGCCTCCTGAGTGTTCACATCAGGCCATTGATGCTAACTTTAAAATATTTGGAGTGGATTGTAAAAATAGGAATTAAAATTGTTCTTGGTAGGCTCAGCTTCCTGCTGCATAGAATTCCTTTACTCATCTGGATTTGGCAGATCTGGAAGTTGTTAACAGCAGTGAGGACAGCAAGCAGTACGGTCGAGCTGTGTTTAGAAGGGGATCCATTATTTACATGCAGGCTGAAGCCAGTCTGCAAAATGAAGTGCTTACTAAATGGGAAAGGAAACTTTAACCTGCCAGACAAAAACAAAAAGAGAACGTTGAGGAACCATGCACTAATAACTTTCATTTTAGGTTAGTTTTTAGTGACATACTCCACAAATCCACACTTTCCTTCTATGATATGTATTATATGGCTATCAAACGTACTTATTGAATGTTTTGACAACTGCAAGAATGGCTAGCTACTGGACAATCTTCCCACAGGAGGACCTAGAGCTGTGAGGCGGGAAACCCTGGTGACTTGAGATGCAGCGTTTCACTGCTGTAGAATGCTGCCTCCTTGGAAACTGGCTTGAATCTGCACATATTGCCACTTAAAAACCAGGAGGTGATATTTCAACTAAAGAAAGGCAACACAACACTGGGGCTGGTGCTCCTATCTTTCATTCTTCCACATGGGATGAGTAGCATCTGGCCTTCTGCCTTCAAAGACATCAAAATATCCCTAATGGATCTTAAAAAAGGTTCAGGATCAAAGGCAAGACAAATCCAATGTAGTTTAATGCTTGTGAAACTCTGGAACTTCTTTAGGGTTCACAAAGCTTGTTTTAACTTGTGAAATATTTTCCCTTTAATTAAAACCCATATTTCCCAGCCAGGGTGATTCAATTTTATACTCAGCTAAAGTGAGAGAGTGCTATGTGTTACCATAATCTAAAACACACACGACTGAATGGGAATAGAAAACCGGATGCTAAAAATGTCTTCAGACATAAGAAAGCAAATTATTCATTAGTAAGCAAAGTGAAATAGCAACAAAAAAGGCAGAACGAGACTAGACTACTCTCGCAACAAAATCATGAAGCAGAAGCGTGAAGTCATTAACTTCCTTTAATATGCAGTGTTGCCATATTTGCGTGCTGATGTTCAACCAGAGGAAATTGTCATAGACTTTTATAGATCCATGTAAGTTCACATCTTCTGAAAGCCTCTCCTGAAAACTCTGGGCTAATTTCTGGAATTTTTATTTTTGGGAGAAGACAAGTAAACAGATTTCAGAGGGGAAAAAAAAAAAAAAAAAAAAGAGAACTAAGGGATTAAGTCACAAAGTTAAACAGGTAATGGCATGCTTAAGTTGCCCAGAACGGAACTGAAGCAATGTGATAAATTAAGAAAAAGGGAAAATCCAGTCAGAATATTCTTACTCTGAGATGTAACAAGTTGTGGCATCCTGTCCTCTGGTTCACTCCAAGAGCTGAAACAGCAGCTACTTGCTCATATCCCAATTGGACTTGAAAGTTCCCACTTAGACGCATCATTCCACGGAGCTCACACTTGACTCAGCTGACTTCATTGGCCTCCTTTTATAGCCAGAACAGAAGTAGGATATGATTCCTGGTTAACTTTGCCAAAAATATTCTCATGTGTATGTCAAATTTATTATTTAGTTTACCTGGGTAACTGATAGCTAAGTGAAGTGTGATAGGAAAAAAATTCTTTAGAAATGAGAATAATTGTGTTGGGCAGCATGTATTAAGAAGAAGAGATTTGCAATTGATCTGATGTATAATTAAAAAAAAAAAATTTTGAGTCAACTAGAAGCTTTTGGCCTTAATTTTCTTGCCATAGGGAACAGAGACTATCAACAAACATGAGGGAAAATGACAGACTATAATACCATTCAAGGCTACCTCTGGAGACAGAAAAAGGATTCTGAAGATGACAACTAAACTGCTTTTGACAGCTCAGAAAAATCCACCTAGAGTGATAGCTTTCTCACTGTAAAAAGTCAGCTTAAAAGAGTGTGGGAGGTGAAAATTCAAAGAGATGTCCAGTCATGAAAGTGTGAGTGTGGGAAACAACTGGAAAAGGATCTGGGGGCATTCCATGGCTTTACAGCTATACTGACAAAATACTGCAAATCGGGCTAGATAGATTTGTATTTGGCAGAGGGAAAAAAATGTTCTGCAATAAGCTTCAGACAGGAGAAAGACAAAAACCTTGACTATTCTAGATATGCTGCTACACATTTAAGCTTAAGCTGACCTTAAACCAGAGAAGCAATAGAAACAGATGGAAATCTGCCTTTCCTAGTGAAGATTTGCTTTGGACACTGCCCTGGGAAGTGTCATCAAGCGTATCCTGTAGGGTACTTCATTTTGGTGTTTTTAAAACTTTTTGTGGGCCCAACAGATCACTGCTAGCTCTTAGCATGTCTTGCAGACCACACCGTACTCTTACCATCAGTCTTTTAACTACTATTCTTTACTTCTTCATGAGTTTCAGAGTAGGAATTATCTATGAATGTATGCAAACTACAGCTGGGCCAATGTTTGGAAACCTTTGCTTTGTTTAACCAGTGTCTGTGGGAATTCTCATAGTTGCTCCTTGCTAAATAAAAGGAGTTACTATAGAGTAAAATGATAATGTCTCTGCTACTGGAGTAAAGCAGTCTTTCTTCACCACCTTTCTGTCTAGTGCCAAACCACCAAGCTGTCCCCGTTTATTTTAAAAACTTATTTAGAAATCTGAATCTGGATGGGGATAGGAAAGTAAAGTCAACATTAGGTAAGGAAACAGCATTTGAGTTACTTAGCTTACACTAGGCTCACCCTTATTTATTATTACTAAATTAACTCTGGACTGGAAAGAAGAGGAAAGCTATAATCAGTTGCTTTTAACTCGGACTTAAAAATCATAGCCAAAGTTTTTTAATATTCTGAATTCCTTTACCTAATTGCATCCCCACACTGACAACTATACTTAAAGAAATCCAAAGAAGTTGCTTTTGTGTCAAGACTTTCTTTCCATGGCAGTGAGCATG
This sequence comes from Ciconia boyciana, assembly GCF_034638445.1. NCBI lineage: Eukaryota > Metazoa > Chordata > Aves > Ciconiiformes > Ciconiidae > Ciconia > Ciconia boyciana. The sequence continues at coordinate 114,999,988 of NC_132934.1, forward strand.
CAAAAAAATTTAAGCACTTGCTACTAGATTTGAGATAGGTGGGCTTTTTTTTTTTTTTTTTTTTTTTTTTTTCTGTAATATATTCATTTTAGGGAGTGAAAATGTCTCAGCTCAGCTTTCCTGTGGTATAGTGTCTTAGAATGAAAATGAATCAGAACACCTTTGAGTATTCAGGTGTGATTACTCCTGCAGGACAAATGGTTGATTTGTAAATTTTTTCTAGGCACTGTCAGGCAACAATTGCAAGGCTGGTTGCAAAACTTGCTATAAAAGTTTGGCTGCCAACTGGTTTCTAGGGGCATGGGAGTTGTAGGAGGCTAGGTTACTTTTCATCCCTGTCATCTCATCCAAGGTCACCAGAAACAAGATTTCTAATGTTATGTGTCATCAGTTTCATGGAAGAAATTGAATCTATTTCCTTGTTATCAGAATTATTGTTGTACTGAAGTCCTTGCACAGAGATGGGGGCAATTAGGCTTTATCCAATAGAGTCCTGTTCATGGCTCTCCTATTTGCTGGTTTTTAGCTCTGAAGACTGAACTTCACTGTGCAGAGTTGTTATTTATGGTCAGTGCATAACATTTTATCTCTTCTGAAAAGTTGACTTAGACTTGCCAAAATGCTCAGCTGTTCCGTAAATGTTTATGCTTCTTGTAACAGTAATGGCCACAGACACGGAATATGCAACATGCATCTACATTATTTTGCTTTGACATGCCATTCCAGTGGAGCTATTAAGTGATAGAACTTGCTTGACACAGCATAATTAGTAATCTCGCTCATATATTTTGCTTCACTTTACTGCTAAGAAAGCTAACAGTGCAAAACCAATTATTTTTTCTGGAAGAAATAACAATTCTGAATCCCAGGTTTCTCATCATCAGCACCATACAAGGATAACGTGGCAGCTCCACAACTGTTTTCCTACTGGGATCTTAAGTTGGCTGGATGCCCGATTGCTTCTCTCTAGTTGTTTGAGTATGTGTAGATTCAAATTTTTTTAAAAGGGGAAAAAAGAAAAGTAACTATTGACTTTCAAAGCCTAAGGCCAGACATTGTCAGGTCCAATTCGGGTACTTCTGCAGGGCAGGGATGAAGGCAGTGCAAAGTGTTTTCCTGACTCACATTGCCTTGCGAAAGTGCTAACTAGGATCATATTCTTTGCTCTCCCTAGAAATAATGATCTGCTCCAATTTAGCACCAGCCCTAATCTTTCAATGTGGGCAGCAGCTGGGTGGAGGTTCAGTTATGCCTGTGCCTCTGTGCTGGCTAGTACTGTTAGGAGAGACTGACCATGTGTTTTAGCATTTTAAAAGTTAATAGAAGCAGAATTGCATTGTGAAGTCGCTTGTAATTTTGGAAATCATTCTTTCAGGCACTTTATTGCAACAAGAATCCTCTCTGTCACATCCCCTTCTCTAACACAACCTAAGAATGAAGTCCAAGGTGTTACTGAAAGTCCAAACTTTACTGAACAGTTTGATTGAAAACTCAGCAGCATTAGGAAAACAGATTGCCATGAAACACTTTTTAAATTACTTTCTTGATACTGTTGCTTACAGGGAAGCAAAAGAGACCCCTGTGTCAAAGGATGAAGAAGATATATTCTGAAAAAATGCATGTAGTGAACATTTTAGGGGCTGTGTTTGCATACACAGTTAAGGGTGGATGGAGCCCTGATCTGAAATAGCCAGCTCTTCTTGGGTGCTCTTGGCTTCCTATCTTTTCCTCTAGTAAATATACACCCCTAAGTGGAAAATTCCTTGCATGGGAGAATAACTGCTTGCAAATTTAGTTGAAAATGTAGCTTTAAATCCATAGATGCAAAAAGCAAAGACTTTACTCATGTCAAGAATCTGCTGAATACTGCGCTATCCATCTGCCCATGTGTAATTTAATCTGGCACCATTTCCAGTGATGTCATGCCTGGAACGTCCAGCCCTGTGGAGAGATACTCACCGGGATGGAGCTGCTGCATGAGGCGGAGAGATTAGCAGATGTGGTAATTCACTCTTGGAACACAGTTCATATCAAGTTGCATATTTGAGTAAAGACGGTTTCTGTTCTTTAAACATAGTTTTGGAGCCGGCATATGTTCAAAAGACAGGTAGGTGACGAATTCTGTAGCCAGTTCTTCTGGCTGAATATTGTAATTTTAAGGAAAAAGTGTTCCATTATGTAATTTCATTTCATGTCATTTGTAGGCAGCTGGTTCTGCAACTGTGGGATAAGGGGTGTCTGGCAAAATGTGTTTCACGTAGACAAAGTTCTGCTGCATTATGACTCTTCGCCCACTCCAGTTAAGAAAAAATATGGTCAGTTTTAGCACCCTGTGTAGCTAGATGGCACAGTCATCACTCAAGTGATGGTGAGGACTGACTGCCTATTAGTCAGAATCTCCCTACTAAGCAATGGTCCTGCTACAATGGATTTTGACAATCTTCAGTGCAATAATGTTTGTAAAGAAGTTTGCATGAGTTAAATTGCTGGGGCTACAGTTTCACAACAGATCCAGTTCTGGTATCTTTACTAGCACTGCCTAATACTTTGTTTTGTGAGCTGACCTATTAAGGCCAAAAACATCAAAGCAGAGTCAGGCAGTAGTCAGTACAGATGACAATGTTATAATCTTGTGGTTTGTGACACATACACAGCCAGATGGTGTGGTCACTCAGTCTTTACAGGGAAATTCAGTTTGTACAGGGACTGTGTGGGAAGAAAGCATAGTTTTTGATCTGGGACCTGTGGACTAACTCAGATATGAGGCTAGGAAGATGCACAATCCAGACCCCAGTTCATCTCTTACTACCTGGTAGCTTCTTTGGCGACCTCTTCTTGGTGCTCTTCCCAGCATGACTCTGAAATTACTAATCATAGGTATGTGTTTCCATGACCCCCCACACACATTCCCACCAAGAGGATAAATACAGCTGCAGATACTGGCCAGCTATCTGCTTTTTTCTCCTGGGGCTTAGTTACAATTTATAGCTGCCACTTTTTGACGGAAGGTGTGTGAAAAGAGTGATAGACTCTCTGCAACTAGGCAGCAGAGAACCATTAGGATATCAGCACTCAGCAGCTAGATTTGGTTCCCTTTGTCAGCTCAGTCATCTAGCAGCAGCTACATAAAACAAATACTGCACAAGAAAAAAATACAGCCTTTTTTTTTTCCTCCTCTCTCCATCTTTAATGGGGCATTCATACTCTTCATGTTATGGGTTTTATAAATAATAGCCAGCTCTTCTTTCTTATACATGGGCAAAATCCTTTAAGTTAGGAAACTACTAATTGGTTCACTCAAACCATCCAAAACACCAGGTTCTACTGTTATTTTAATTCAATATTATCGGCCTCACTGAAGAAATCCCACTGCTTGTAAGTCACTCCTATCCAGGTCACTGAATGGAACTCACTATTTGCCAAGGCAGATCCTGTTATGCCCAAAACCTAACACTGTAAAGGAGGTCAAATGGGAAACTTCATAGGGGATTTCCGCCCTCCCCTCTCCCCTTTCAAAAGCCTTCACAGATGAGCTTGGACAATTATTTTATTTTGATGAAGACCTCTACAGAATAGCAGTGTGTTTGGAAGTGCTTTCCACATAAGGGGTTCTCAAAGGCTGGCTCTGAACCAAGGAGTAAGGACTCATCACACTCTATTTCTTACGTCAAGTTTAGGTTCTGAGTGGAGCATACCCCAGCTCCTGCCTGGTCTATGTTCCCAGGTTCATTTTCATAGACGTTGACATGTGGAGTGCAAAGAGACGAGTTAAGGCACAGTTCTTGACTTGGGTGTTTAAAAACACTTCTGGCTCCATACAGACAAAGCCAAAATTTTGTTCACAGATCATGCTTCCAAAAGCAAGACCTCACACTGAAACTGTCTAAAAATATTGATTTTTAATGCAGCAACAGGACAGCCTCAATGAAAAGCTCCCTTTCCAGATTTCATCTGAGGGCTTCATAGATGCAAATATCCTATGGGCTGCAATTCCATATTTCCTGCACTATTTGACAATTATGCAGCAAACTGATAGTCATTATTGATTCACACAGACTCCCAAACCTCTTAAAATCTGTAACTTACACTGGATGAAAAAACATAACCATCATGATAGTAAAACAGATCAGTAGCTCCCCTCATCAGTTAATCTGCCTTCAATAGTAGGAGATGGCAAGTAATTTAGAGAGCAACATGAAAAGCACTAAAAAACACTTAAGTAGTTATATTATACAATAGTAATATGTTTCTTCTTTACTTCACCTGATCATTGCTTAACCTCTGGGTTCTGTGCTGACTCATCCTTAATTACATGGAAGCAACAGGCATATCTACTCTACATGCAAATATCTAGTTGTCATGCAAGTAGACTTGCAAACCCAAGTTAGCATTAATTTCACCTCTAGGTTCTGGGTGAAACATAATCGAGGCAGAAAACTCTTAAGTACTTAGCCAACATTGCAGTTAAGCATAGATTGTGAAGCTTATATTGAAAGCATACAGGCTGTCTCGTTGAAAAATTAGGTCAAAGACACATCTGATGTGTCCTTTACCTCAGAAGGAGCATAAATGGGAATTGTAATCATGTTTAAAAGTCATTTGAGAACTGTAAAAGTCTCATTGTCTATCTCCTCATTTTGTTCAGAAAAAAAGAACCATCAATAAATTATACTGGAATTCTTATGTATTATGCATAGAAGCAATGATTTTCAATGACTGCCTGCTAAATAAAGAAGAGATTTAAAATCTTAGACTCACGTTAAGGAGGATTGTTTATTACAACCAGAGAATTCACTGAATGGAAGCAGACAATCTCAATATGTTTCTAGAACAGTTCTACCAGACAGCATCATGATTTTCTTCAAATAAAAATTGGACTTCCACTAGAAAGTACCAATTAGTTCACATTTGCAGATGGAATTTGAAGCTACAACTTGGGATTACCTCTCAATATTTGGAATAGTAAGAGAAACCTACCCAAGAATAGCTGAAGGATCAGCTAAAGCATATGTACCTTTGGACGCTGTCCAGTCATTGGGAAGAACCTCTGTAGACTGGATTCATCTGTTCTGGGTTCGCTTAAGATGTTGGTGCAAAGCAGCTGATTTGTAACCTAGAAGGTAATGAAGAGTGCAGTCTGTTAGAAAACAACTGATTTCTTGTCAACATTACATTTTCAAAGGGTTCTGCAGCGATTGTAATGTAAACATTGTCTTTTGTAAAACTTCTCTCAGAACACCAATTTAGGAAAAGTTTGTATATATTTATGTGTTACTAATAGAGCATACTTATAATTAAGATCACTGTAGAGCCTGTTCAAGCCATGACGTTGCTCCTGTTCAATATTAGGAATGAAACCACTTGCTTCATTCCTGTTCCCAACATGTTGGATTGCATGACCTAATGAAAGGCCAGAATCTGGAGTGCTGGTTAGTCCTGCAGTACTAGCACTGAATGAATTTCCTGGTTCATGTTTTTCTTGGAGAAGATTGGGAAAAATATTGTTTTTCAGATTATATCCAAGATAAAACAGCTTCCAGAGACCTGCTTTGGAAACCTGAGACAGTGCAAGATTGTCCTAGCCATGTTGGATTGCCTAGACTCCCTGTCAGAAGTGACAATTCGTACAAGACCTATGCCAACAAAAATGGAACAGAATGCAATGTCCACAGTCTCCCAGGTTCTTGCATCTGCTTGAAAAATAAAACATTCCATATCACTGAGCACCAACAGCGCAAAGCAGTACCTCATTGCTGACTCACAAACACTGGACTCCAGTTTCTAGCTAACAGGGTTTTACCACAATCAACCAGCTACTTGAAGTCATTATGGGTAATCAAAAATCTGATGCAGCATGAACTTCAAATGCTTGTAGTTACATGGTTGTCAATGACCAGACAACACAAAACGCAGATGTTTTAAATCTATTGTATCTTTATACAACAGTGTTTGCTTTCCATACTTTTTTAAGAGAAAAATCTTACTGATAAACTTTTGTTTCAAGTGTAGTTACAGAAAAAATAATGAGCTAGGAAAAAATAAAAAATAAGTTCAACATTTGCTTTCTGCAAAGACTCCCATATTAAGTATAATTGGATTAGAAAAAGATGGCAAACAAGATATTGAATGCAATATAGGGATTTAATTATATACATCTGAGTTCTTAGTTCATGCTGCTGATAGAATGTTTTATTACAGAATACTATGAAGACAAAAAACCATTCCATCAAATTCATGGTTTGAGATTTTAATTCTTGAGTCCAAAGAAAGCCTTTTGTTTAACAATATATCAACAAAGCAATCACTTCTGAGAAAACACGCTGAATTCTAATCAATATTTAAAGGTCATCCAAATAATTTGTTTTCGACAGGCTGTAATTTCTAATTTGTTTTCGGTGAAACTGTGAACAGCTCACAGCAAATTCTTAAGTTACAACAAAAGTGACTGTAAAATGGAAATTTTTTTCTCCTTTTCTTCTTATTTTGCTAAGAACATTGCTTAGTCAGTGCTGGCATGATGTATGATTTAGAAAATGAAAAGACACTCAAGTTGAATATATATTTTCCCATTCTTATGCTGTAAGTCTTTGCTGCTCGCTTGCTGACATGACCTCTACTCTAGCAAAGCATTGACCAGTTCAGAAACTTAATGTGTCCCTGAGAATACACTGTGTTCTTCTTGAGGCCTTATTTTCAATCAAAATGCTTATGTTCATTGATCCTATCTGCTCTTGCAATGAAGTGGTAGAATGAATAGAGTGAGATCAGTGAAAACTTTTCACAATGTGTAGAGAAACTCCCACTTGCACTTCTTCTGTTGCGGTAATTCTTTATATAGCATTTGCCCAGCAAAATTTTAAACATGTGGAGAAATCATAATGTAAGAACACAAGATGCTCCAGCATTGCTATCCAGAAAAACCTGGTGATCACAAAGTTCTACCCGGAACTGAAACAACCATTTATCATTTTTAAAAACCATACCAAAATATGACAGTCAACATTTCTTAGAAAATTTAATGTGAATCTTTATAATATCATTGTGAACGTATCGTGCCATTATGCAAATCCTGCTGTCATAATGGGAACCATATAGAGATATGGAAAAATTAAACACTTGAACATTAAAACCAAATTCAATGGGAAGAGTTAGTTATAAGACTTAGCTATACAGCATTAAAGGAATTCCCAACAAGAGTTTTTTAATTCAAGCCACTAACATTAAACATCATACAAAACATAATATGCTGTTACATAGTGGCTTAGAAATGTGTCAGTTTTGAAGACTTTTAATAAAACTTCTCCCTCCAGGTAGAAGTCTGAAGAGGAAGTCCTTTCAGGACAATAGTGAGGGGCTATGGAAATTCAGGTTGTTTTCAAAAGGGATAATTCTGCTGCAAGACATAAACTGATGACTTTTTTAAGGACTAGTTTATTTTATGTTGAGGATAGGTAACCCTTTGTCTTTAGCAGAATTGTATTCTTCAGGTTCTGGCTGAGTCACCAAGGTTCAAGATCCTTTGCATTGCTGCTGTTGATAAACATGATGAGACAGAGGAGAAAAAGGCAGGGGCATTATTTTGGTTTTCCCCACAGGTCTGAACACAAGTTCTGACATCCCAAATAACAGTCACTTTGTTGACTACTCTTTATGATTTACCTGAAGGTGATTTTTGAGGTCGTCATACCATTATATTGCATGTCCTCTGAAGGCAGATACTGCTTATGGTGCAAACTGAACTTGGACAAGCATTTTAATAAGGAAACCTGAAAGATCAGGTATGATCTCATAATGAGATAATTTGCTCTGAGTTTTGACTGGCATTGCAACATGCCTGCATATGTGGAAGTATCTATGTATAAAGTGGACATGTCTGTATATGCTAACTCAACAATTTCTCTGCTAGACTCTACGCCAATCCTCCTGAATTAGTAGGAGGCACAGAGATATTCAACAGCTAAACACTTGATTATTAGAGCCAAGTTCAAGCACAATGAGATGAGTTAACTGTAAGGATTTAGCCATAGGAAATTAGAGGAGTTCCCGGCTGCCATAAGTTTTCATTCAGATCATTAACATGATTTTAATTTACAACACCAAGAGCTAAAGAGAAAAATAGTATCCGTATGGGACAAGTGCAAAAAATCCCATTTTGCTTTCCCAGATCAAGTCAGTGAAAAACTCCAGCTGTCAACCCAGTGGGACATTTCAGGGTGGTTTGATTTTTTTTTTAATGTTATACAGTTGAAGACACAGAGTGCTGCTTTTAGCAAGAAAAGGGAGAAAAGAAAAAGCTCTTGCTGGCAGATGCTTAAGTTTGAGAAGTCTTCTGGAATACTAACGTAGATAATAGAAGCGACAGACATGCACTTGATATTTACAATTTTCTTCTTTCATGTGGGAACTTTTGACTTTGTGACATTTGAATCCATTACTGTGAAATGGATTCAGATGTTGCAAAAATGCACCAAATTTTCCAGAGCATAAAACTAATTGTCTCTAGGGTAGAAAACTGCTATTTTTGTTACACAAAATAAATCAAAATCAGTGTTAGACTAGCAATAAATAAAATTACAGTCATAAATAGTCTGTTCCCTTTGTTAGGTTTTATGCCATGTTTTGTATGAAAATTTCAAACAACAAGAAAACCCCCAAAAGTTCTGAAAATCCTCCTCATGTGAATGACTTTACTCAACAGTGAAAAAATACATTGGAGTGAATCTACAGTGATCTACTGCACTGAAACCTAATTCCACTCAGTGCTGCAAGGGAGGAAACCTGATGTCACTTGCATAGTTTCTTCCAGGTATGATTTTTCAGTGGGTTAGAGAACATCTGCAGTATCCTATCTTGCAGGCACTAAGTGTTCAAGTGATTAGTTAATTCAGCAGAAAGGTCTGCTGACCATGAAAGTCCAGAAAGAAAATAAACCTGCCAGCTTCCATGACCTGTCAGCTGAAGACCTAAATGGAATGCAGAGTTTTGTTTCCAACATAATATCAGATTTTGGTTCTTTTTAAAGATCCAATCCATGGTTGAAAAATTGATGTGCTTGCATTCAGAAAACCTTTTCTCTAGGATGGGCGTCACCAGGGACAGACAGTTAACAGGGGATAGTTTGCAAAGAAAAGGAGTACCTATGCCTTTATCCTAATCTTTAAGGTCTATTCTCTGGTTTAGCCTGTCTGTAAATGACATACTTCAGTTTCCTGTTTTAAGGCCAGCCAGAAGCCTCTCTCCATTTATCACTTTTGTAGTATATAACCCTTCCATCTGAACTCTCAAATCAGCCTCAAAAAGGAGCAAAATACTAAAATAAGACCCCCCAAAACCTTTGAGCCTTGTAAAAATCTTGTACAGAACAAAAAACCTTTCACAACCTTTTTCCAGTACAGGATTGACACTCTGTCCAATAAGCATAGAAATTCCCGTACAACAGGGCTGGTTCAGAAAAGCCAGGGTACTCCACAAAGAGCGTATGTGAATGAGGCTGTGTAGTTGTTCTTAACTCACGCCAGATGAGTGAAAAAGTGTTCATGAAGAGAAGTCCCTGGAGAGCAAATAAGTTAATGGTGCAAGAAATGAGACTGTAAGAAGTGAGAATTTATGTTTGGTTCAGAGCTGCTTGGTGAAGTATGGACCACTGTTTCCTTGTACACCAGCAAAGCTATGATTAAAGGGGGATACTTTGATTTACTAAGTGTTAAAATTTAAAAACTCTAGAGCTCAGTCATCAGAAAACATCAGGTGTATCACATCTTCAGACTCTTGCTGGAGCATGCTGCCAGGCTTATATCACCCACTGGTATCAAGTCCCTTCCGTTGGACCTTGGACCTTCTACCAAGAGGCAGGTTTGACATCAAAAGCAGAAATGTCCCTTCACCAGTATGCATGCACAACTCCTGCACATTCCCCCTCTCTTAGTGGTGCAGTCATATAAGCTTTAGTTGTCCCCTTTCCCAGAGAGAAGGAACCTCTACCTCCTATCAGTTTCTCCACCAAGTACCAGGCTGACAGGTCACATCAATTTCGTGAATAGTCCTGCTTAGTTTAAGTTCTAACATCCTCACTATATATCAAACTCTAATTTGAAGGGCATGCCTACAAGATTTTTGCAGGCCATTGCAAGCTTGTTCTGCCCATACCCTGAGCCAGCCAAAAGCCATGTAGCTGTAATTAACTCCATGCCAAGTCTAAGCTAAGAATTTCTCTTGAGAGTGTGAAGTACATTAGCTTAGAGATGGTGTCACCTAACACAAATATGTGACTTCAATTTGCCTACAAAAGCCTGTGTAGATAGAACTTGCATAGATATTTCTCTGAAGAGATTACTCAGACTGAACTCTTTTAAGTTTTATATCATGGATAAATTGAAGTGATTTTCCAATTTTGACCTCCAAGTTTCCATAGATGACACTCAGAAACACTTAGGTTAAACCTTGTGCTTGTAGGCCAGTTTAACATCTTGACACATGCACTTCTGACTGTTTTCTGAGTGTCCTTTTAAATGCTATTGTCTTCTGAATCTTGGAAGAGCAGTAGAAGCATATCAACTTCAGCACAAGAAGAGATGCAAATTCAGATATCTTCTGACTGATGAGGGAATTCTTTTCTTAGGTCTGATTTTCCCAAACCTAAGCTCCCACTGCTGGAGAAATTCACTCACATTCTTTACATCCAAGGTGGAGTTCAAGCAAACCACTTCTTTGTTCTGGCAATAGCAAATCTGCACCTATATGTATAATTTGCCACCCCTGATTGCAGCAAGTAAAAGAATAAGTCTACTAGCCTGCTATTGCAGGTCAAATAAAGTCTCAACAGATTGGAGGGGCTGTAATCCAGTAGACAAAAATAATTACAGTGCTTAAGAAACTTAATAGACTATACTGACCTAAATCCCATCTTCCTTTTTCCATGCTTTTTCCCCCACAGGTTTGGTACAAATCCATTAGAAGAGAATTAATTTCATATAGACTAAGTGGTCACTGAAGGTACAGTGGAGGTAACTGTCTATAAAGAAAAAAAAAAGTAAAAAATAAAAACTGAAGGGGAAAACTGATTACATTTCAAGCAGAGCACCTTCATTTCCAGCAAGATCTCTGCTGTTTCTCACAGTTTTGGAAAGGTTTTCTGATGACAGAATGGATTGTTTTTCCTGTAGCACTCTTTCCTTCAGTCTGTCTACAAGCAGGCGTTGAAATAGATTAAAATGTGCAAATGGTATTTTGAATAGAGTCTGGAAACCGTAACACATCAGAAACGACAAAGAAAAAACTTTTTAAAATGGGAAAGAACACAAGACAGAACAAGCAACCATGCCAGTTGTGAGAAGAACTGAAAAGCTCCTTCTGGTGTTTGGTACAGGAAAAATTTAGTTTTTTCTAGAACTTCAGTAGACCTTTATGCTCACTGGCAATTGTATATCACTCATTAACGTTTTTTCAGTGACAATGGTGCACATGTACCTGGTACACATGTGTCTTCATGTGTCTGAAGAGGTTTTCCAGAAAGCAAACACAAGGCTTGAGAGTCAAAACACTCTCTGACTTAATTCAACTGACACACACTTTTGGATGGAGGCCTTTTGTCCTTGAATATGTTGATTATTCAGTTTAGCAAGTTGTAATGTTTTTCAAAATCAATAAAACCTTAAAAAAAAGTCTATCCAATATGAACATGAGGTATATTCACTAATATCTCTAATGAAGTAGTACAGCATAAATCCACTTTCCATGTCCCTCCACCAACCTCTCCAACCAATTCCTAAAATTTATGCATCTACCCCAAGAATTTAAGGGATTTTTACTCTTCCAACAGCACCAGCTCTTGCCTACAATGTGTCTGCACAGCTTCCTTGTCTGATTGGACCTGTTCCTTTCCTAGCTTACACATCAGCTGCCTTGAAGACAACATTACAGGAACTTCATGTCTAAGGTCCAAACTAGTTACTCAAGGTCAACATTATTTCTCTTTTCCCATCTGGATGAATAGTAAGACTGCCATCTCCTAGGTTGGCTGGATATGAAGAAAAGTCAAGCTTCCTTGTACAGACCTAATAGGTTTGTGGGTGATATAACATTCAAAATTGTTATGCTTTTATAGAGAAAGCAAACAAGTAATTATCTTCCAAGTTCATGAAGACTTCTGTTAAGGAGACACTATCATACAGACTTTGTGCTAGATTTTATTAAACTATCTCACAAGCCTTAGACAATTAGACTGAGAATTAATTTCTCTGAGACAGCAGGGAACACTGAGACTGGCACCTCTGGTTTCTTTAATGAGGAGAAAAAGCTGAGCGTATCATCAAAGAAGCCTTCATGGGGCTCTGAGACCTCTGTAACTGAGGTTCAACTGACTACTCACATTGCCTAATTTCCTCATGGAGGTACTTAACATTATGTACTGAAAATCAGAGACTGTGAACAACAAAGGTTTGGATAGACAACACTCAGTAGAGAAGGTCTGCCTGGAGAAATAAAATTCTAGCCAGAACCTCATTCACTGGATCCTCACAAACAAGAATACAGAGGGGAGAAAGTGAGAAGCTATGTGATGAAAATTAAAAACATCAGTATATTCAAAAGGAAACAAAGGCATAACCAGTTCCTTCAGCAGCCCCATCCTCACTACAGATACGGTGTTAGTAAATTCCTGTAAACTAAAGAAACAATTATATTTGCTACAAGGGGACACTGGATTGTTTCAATGTAATTGTTCTTACTTTGCCGTTGTACATTGCTGATAAAGTAACAATTACATAATAATTAACCAATGTTAATAACATTTACCATAAACAACTGTAGCAAGGACTCAGCTTTGACAGAGAGTCTATTAGCACACTGTACACTGGCATGCCTAGCTGTTCAAGAAGTTTGCCCTGAAAATGCACAAGGACTCTGACACACTGTTTTTGCTAACTGCTACAGTCAGGATGTTCTTCATATCCTTCCAAGCCTTTGTCTACACAGCATATGCACCTCCACTCCTCAAACCCAGGGCAAATAGCTGGACATAATTTTTCATCAGTCATGTATTTCCCCAGAAGCCTGAAAATTCTTCTGCTCTCTCCTTAGACACATGCTTTTGAATACTTGTTCTTTTAAGTTTTTCAGCTATACACTGCTTTGTTAATTTGACAAAGATGTAATGCAAGAGATGTCCTTATAAATGAGGAAGATCCACATTAAAGTGACCTACTCACTGCTAAACATATTCCATGAAACAAAATGTTTGGCCCCTGTGCTTATGAAACAGCTGAATAGGAGCAACAAAAAAAAGTTTCCAGAAGTCTGTCTTGAGTCAATTATATCACAAGCTACAGATCTGTTTCAAGGGTTCCCTCTCCCATTTGCAATTCATCAAGAATGTTGGAAACTTGACAAAGTGCTTGAGCTGGAATTGCAGGTACCAACCATATCCCTCAACAAATCTCCCTTCCATTAAAAGAAGAGAATGTATAAAAAGCACTTTGCTCCCACAGTTCCTTAGGAAAGAAAAAAACCCATTCAACCACCCCCCCCCAAAAACCCCCAAACCAAACCACAATGTTAATTAGATACATTTCTCTGCTACTCTAAAACTAATTCAATCAGAAGTACATGGAAGAACACCTGTGACACGTTTATGATGGCTGTGAGGCACTGTTTGTGATATGTATGTATATATATGTAATGTATAAAATGAGAACCAGTCATCTGTGAAATTTCATCTGCTGTTGACTTTTAGCTGTTAGGAAGTGTCTCTTTTCTCTGCCCTCGAGGTGGTGACAGAAAATAGCTGAACGTCTTTCTCAGTAAAGGGGATGCCTGTCTTTCTCGCTGCTCCCAAGAGAAGGATGTTGTTCACCCTGCTCCCAAGCAGAAATCAGTGTTACAGCTTCGTGTGCATGCTAACCTTCCTCCTCCTCCTCTCTCCATTAAGATAGTGGAGTGAACTTGGTATTCTTGCATCTAGTGTTATACTTAGGCACTTAGAAGACTTGGTAAAGCATAGAAGAAATAAAGTGTTACTTTTCTTATGAGACTCATGTAGGTGCAGAATGTGCCACATCTGAGGCTGCGTATATCACATTGTTGACATGTCCAAGGTGAGGAGAAATAGTTTTCAAACTTCCTGAACTTTAATAGTGTTTTATAAGTTTTGGCTCCTCAATAAATTATAATTTTCAAGAGGACAGACTACCTACTTTGGCCTCTCTAAATCAAAGCACCAAGATTGGCAGTCAGCCTCTGTCAATGTTTCTGTTTTTCAAGGTAGCACTCGCATATTGGAAGTTGCCTATCTATCTAAAGAGTGGCCTTTCACTACTCTGCAGCATAACAAAATCTGAGCCACAGCTGGAGAATAAGGTTCTTTTGGGCTATACATTGGCCTTTCCTTACCTAGGGAACTTGTTTGAAACTACTCATACCTTTCCAATTATAATTATTTATTTAAAATTGTTTGCATGCTGTTTTTAGTCCAACTTTACAGAGCCTTATTTGGAATAGATTAGACATTTTAACTTAGTGAATAAAAAGGTCTGTATGACAAAATTCCAAGTACTAGTTTAATCTAAAGAGGAAATCAATAGAGAGCAATCCAAATTCAATGATTAAATAATGGAAAATGGAAGAACTCGACTCACAGATTATATGCTACTTAAAATAAGCTCAAAATCATACCATCTTAAAAAAAAAATAATCTCTATTTTAAGAGACTCTAATGTTAATAGTTTTTTTTCCAAATAGTTAAGATAATAAGAAAACTGATTTTATTCCAACATACATAAAATTAAATACCCTAGAGTTCTTTTCTTTAGCATTCCAAATATTAATTCCATTCTGCTATTTAGCATTTCAAATTGTTTCCATAGGCATTCATTTAACATTAAAAATACAGGCCAAGTATAAACCAGGTTTACAAAAAAAAAAGAAAAAAAAAAACAACAAAACCCCCTAAACTTGATGAGAGGTTGGACATTATACTGAAGTTGAACACTAAGTAATTAACAGGTTAGGTGCCACTTCTCTAAGCCAGTCATGAACAGTGTACCTGTTAGCATTGCTAAAAAGTACACAAGTGTAAAAGTTGCAAGGATGGGCCTTTCAAAGACACATTTCATAAAAGAATGTAAGCATTGGGGATTGTTTTTGATAGGAGAGTTGTACTGCTTACAATTGTGTAACAAATTCAAAATTCCCAAGAAAATCCCATGATGAAGGCTTTGTTTTCAAAGGTCTATGAAAGCTCCATGTGTCTTGAAACAATAAAGGAAACCGTATGTGTACTAGGCCTTAATGTATTGCTTTGTTAAATGAATTGCTTCCATACAACTTTCCTGCCATTAAGACATGAATGTGGGAAACAAAAGGTGGAAGCTGAAAATATCGCAGAAGAATTCATCCCTAAAGGAGGAATATGAGATGTGTTCTTACCACCTGTGAGATATTAGCAGTAAGTTGTGAATAGATCTGATAAAATTAGTATGTATTGGTAGGATAATGCAGCTGTTGCAACGTAACTTTTGGCTTACACAAGGCTTATTCAGAATCTATTTTTACGATTTTCAAAATCCAGCAAAATAAAAAACGACCACTGTCTAATTGTTACCATACTGTTGATTCAAAAGCTATTTGCAGTGCACTCAAGGAGCAATTCCCTCTTCTTTCCTCCCCCTCTGCAGCCCTCCTTCCTCCAATCCTCGAGTGCTTCTAGTTATAGCATTTGATTTCTAAAATTAAACTTGAGTCCATCTTAGAACTCATAGTTAAGAGAATTTGGATAAATGAAATGCCATTTAAAGTATCCTGATGCCATCCCTTCCTGTGCTATTCCTTTCCTATACTCTAGCAGAGTATAGCTTCTTCATTGTCTAAATGTTTGCTCTAAAGCAGCATTTACTTTTATACTTTTCTTTTTTTACTTTACTTTTCTTTCACTTCAAATATTTACTTTTTTTTCTTATCGTTCTGCATATACAGGAAAGCACAAGTGAATTCTACATATGACTAAGGGTATTCAATGTATGCTGACGTGACTTGTAGTGAAACAAATACATTTGCAGCTAAAGGTGACAAATGACCCAGAACTTTCATAATTACTCCATTGTAAGAGCATCAAAGTAAACCAATGGAATTCCTGTTGACACTAGAATAACTGAAAAGATTACACAAGAGGCTCCAAGTAGAGTAAATTTCTAAGCTTTGCTGCATATTCTCAAAGTAATTGTAAAATTCCCATTTATGACTTAGAGTGAATGTGCATCTAATTCCACAAATAATTTGACCGTTTTCTCATACCTATTTGATTTACCTACTAGTTCATACCTGGATAATTTTACTCGCAAACAAAGATCTTCTTAGTTGTCTTTTTATTCATAATGTTAGGCCCCTAGCAGACATCTAGGCTCAACAGGCATCGTAAAAAACCCAGCATAATCTGTGTATTAAGAAGGTATTCTTTATCTGGCCCACACCTGAACTGTAGTCACCTAGGTGTCAAAGCCTCCTTTTCCTTATTATTACTGTCCTAAGAAAATCAGTCCACTTTATATGAAATAAAACTTTCTGGTCTATAATCTGATTCACAGATATCAAGTGCGGTTTTATCATAGGCTATTTTTACCCTGTGTATTCACATCACCATTTGCATGTACACACACACACACACATCTTAGAACATGCTGAAATCTAAATCAAAGGAAAGGACTGGCTTCTGGATTGAAATGATGGAGCTGAAAACTTTTTTACAGTCTTACAAGTTTCATGAGTAAAACACCCAAAAGCCATGTATTTTCTATGTCGTTCATATCATGTGGGAAACCACCTGAACCTGGTCTCACCTGACCTGCACGTTTACAAGCCTGAAGAAGCAGTTATATGCAGTGGTTCAGAACAGATAGAAAGACAAACGCTGATCCATTTCATGGAAGCACTGCAGGGAAATTGCAAGCAAATATTGTAGTAGTTTCACTATTTCCAAATGCTTCTTCTATTCTATTTTTGTCTTCCTAAAATACTTAATTTCCTCTCCAGAGTCATCTGTAAAATTCATTTTTGATCTCCTTGGTCCCCTTTTTGGGTAATTTGTGTATTCCAATGTCTGTGTCCTATTTAGTTACTTGTATAGTGCATTGTTTTGCAGTTACATTAACACTCACAGTCTAAAAATACCAAGTCTGTTCACCAGCTTTCTCGAGCCTTTGCCCAAAGCTATTTCTTGTACAACAGTAGGCAAACTTACCACAAGAAAAGAAGAAGGAAAGGTTTCTTTGTCCCACTTTTTCTCTCAGTGTGGGTAAACAAAAAATTGGGTCTGTTGTGAGGGATGATCCTTCTTAGAAATAGTCTATTAAGCCTTAACAAACACTAGATAACTTAATGTGGTCATGAAAATTAACTAGAATTAAATATACAACATGTGAATGTTTTCATAGCTTTGACCTTTTGGAAAGTATCAGAAAAATCTTTATGAGATGTTGAGTAGGATAGTTCTTTAAGAGAACTATCTCTTTCTTGATTTTTTGATCTTTAGATGTTTCAGGTGTTAAACTGATCTTTTGTATGTATTTCTTTCCAACAGTCTAGGGCCAATGACTCTTCATTTTGAATGAAACACAGTACTTCACTGAAACTAAGGCTTTGAGCTCACTTCCATTGAAAAATGAATAAAACTGATAACTAATTCAAAAGTTAAAAATATATTCTACAAATATTAGTTGGAATTAAAGTTTTCAATTACATAGTGCATTTAATTATTGCAAACTTCGCAATGATCTTGTCTTATTGTCATGAATGAGTGTGGAAAAGTAATTCTATCTTGATGACTTATTTACTTATAAAAGCACCTTTTACATTTACACACAAAAGTATTAATGTCAAAAATACTGCTGAATTTCTCCAACGAATATGAAGAAATTTTGTATACTCATCTACCGACACACTTCCTACTAATTGCTGAGAAAGGGACTCAAGTTCAATCCATAACATTTCAAAAACCTGTACAAAATAATATGGAATTAATCTGAGGAAATCACAACCTGCCCACAGGTACTGAGTGAAGAAAAGCAGACTGTATGTATTCAGAATTAATTATTCATCACACAGAGCTCAGCGTCACGACATATTTTACCTCACTCTTACAAAGGAATGTCACTACATACATAAAGGCCTAATCCAACATTGTTTAATACTCTCTGAAAGGAAGTGCACAATCATCAGTCATTGACTTCACACTCTTAACATTTCCTTGTCCAACAAATCACATAACTATATTTGCACTCGAGACACAGATAGCTGTTGGGTTCCACTGAACTTAGTAAGACACTCCCTAGGTGAAGCTAAGCAGATGCTCAGGTTTTGATAGGCCCAAACCCATTTGCAGTACTAAAAGAAAACTAAATGAATGAAATAGCTCTTACTTATCAAGCAGCAAAGCTCTTGCCTAGAAATACTGTGAGAATAGTTCCCTTATAAGACGCATTTGCATTGGCAATACTTTAGAAACAACTAGTTAGAAGATGTGATGTGAAAATGTCTGAATCACAGGATTTTAGACAACAGTTTTTAACTAAAATGCATGATGTAGAAGAACTTTACATGTACACCAAGACAAAAACTACTTTGTTATATGGCATGCTGTTGTTACCATACACTGAGTTTTGATGAACAGTTCTTTTATGCACCAGAAAAATTAAGATCAAGACTATCCTACCCAGTCCTGCACTTCAAAATTTCAGCTTCGTGTTGTCCCAGTACTCCCAGATGTGCATTCATGGTACAGAAAGGGAATTGGAGAAATGGTTATGGAGTGGCTTGAATTCTCTTCAGGATGGCAACAAAGGGGGAGTTTCTGCCTTGTTAGAAAGCAAGGTTTTGGGGGAGGTAAGGTTGGGAGCAGACTATGAACTGCTTCCATGAATCCACAGTTGCTGGAGACTGGGATGGGTGTTTAGCAGTCTGTGAGGGAAGATCTGCAAAGGAGAAGAGCTCCTTATTTTGCACTAGAGACTGTTTCCAACACCTACAGAGTATCAGAATTGGAAAGAGGACTCAAAGACATCTGAGCCTCCCTGTCTCTTGAGCTATGATTTCTGTGCTTTGCTTCTGAGAAGTGTAAAACAGATTTCCCAAATAAGAAAATTTTAGTTTTACAGTACTTTCTGTAAAATTTAACAGCGTTTACTAATTGAGATTCATGGAGTTAAAACAGTCTAAAGCTATAGTTTGCCTCTTGGGCCATAAATTATAGTTATCTGTTATCTTAATACTTTGCAAGTGCTATCAAACAGACATCACAAACAACCTGTTTTTAATCAGTTCTGAATATACTGCCAAAAGTGGAAACAATGAGAGAAAACTAAGAACAAAATGTTATCGCTAACTCCCTGATTCTTTGGGATATTTTTCAGTGCCTTCAATACCTAGCAAGAGAGTTCATAGCACTGGCATCAAAGGTAGGTGAAGCTTTCAAGCAGCATTCAAAAACTAAAGCCTCCCAGATCAGTCACTTCAGAAAACTTCGGCCCAAAACATTTTATTTGGCTCCGGAACACAGAAACTCTCCATTACTGTACTCAACTCCTGAGACTATATTAAGGTCAAAATGCACTGAAAATTGTGATCAAGGACTGAGGTCATCAGTTCTTGTTGCATGGAAAGAATAATTCCTAAGAGAGCGCAGTTTTCTCTCTGGCTTGGACTTTGGCTTTTTCTGCCGAACCTTGAAATGAAATTCCCAATTGGTAACGACTGTGAATATACTTAGAGCTGTTCTTAGAGCAGGTACAAAAAATACAAAAATATATTAAAAAAAAGGTTTGGCATATATAAACCAATATGGTCTTCATTTCAACCTCTATGACATGATGAATTGATCATCAGCGAAACCTGTTATGAATACCTTCCCATAAAACATCCTTTCTTTTAACAGATATTATTAGAGTATAGCCAATATTTGTTCTTTTTGTCTTTAAAAATACTTTGAGAAGAAGTTTGAGAATAAATAATGAGTTTGAATTTATGTAGAAGAAACAAAATACTTCTAAATTTTACAGCAACAATTGAACACACAAATCTGGTATATTAGGAGAATGAAAATTCATCTTCTTTTGTGAACTTCTCAGCAGGAATAATTCATTTGCTTTAGGGTAGCATTAGGTATGTCAGATTGCAAATTTTATTCTTTGACCTCTGGCATTTCTGCTCACCTTTTGTATTTCATCTTTTCCATCCAGTGAGCTGAGACAATAAAGATTTTTGTGAGTTTGATCATGATAGCAGTAAAATGTCTTAAAATGAGCTATTTTAAACAATCTATAATTTACATTGCTTTATTAGTTTTACTACAGATTGATATATATTCATTTGCCATGATTCTTCAGTTCCTGGGCTTACGGTCAATTTGAGCTGTGACCTACCAGTGCTATCATCCTGAATTACTTTGAATAGTAAAAAAACATAGAGTCTTTGATTTCTGAGCTCGGGCTACTTTGCCTAAGCAAATTTAGAAATCTGTCTTTTATACATCTAATAACATATAAAGATGAGAAAAGAATTCCTATAAAGTACAAGGTATGTAAATTTCTCAGCAACTGATATAATATTATTATAGATAATCTTCCTTTTATATATATATGAGATACATGAGACAAATATATAGTCTTATATATAAAGTTATGTAAGTAAAACAAAGTGGAAAATAACGTGCTTCTATTTGTTACACGCACATTATACACAAAGGCTTCAGAAGAAGCAAACTAATATGCCTGTTTTTAACAAAATAGTAATGGATGTGGAAATTCTGGAGACAGATAAATATTAATCTTTTATAAGCCACAACATTTGATTAAGCACCAGTATTTACAGCTGTACATTGCATTTAGGGGTTACTGTTATGAATGATTTAAAAGCACAACTTTTGTAAAATTAAGTTTGATGTATGTATTCTGAAAAAATTAGAAAAATGTCCAGGTTAAGCCACTCTTGGCACTGTGCAGTGATAATGTGCATGAGTTTTCTGATAGCTCACTTGCAGATTATTTCTTGTAACCAGGAAAAGTTCTTATTTGGAAAGAAGTACCTTTTATATAAAGAAATAGAAGATGCATTGCACTCTTCTGTCTTACTAGTACTTGCAACATATGTTCATAATAAAAACTGAGTAATGCATGCCAATTTTTCCATCCATTAAAAACACTTTTTTTTTTTTTCATCCCACCTTTGCAGAAGGAAGCAGTGCATTCAAAAAACCACTTCCTTGGTATTTTAGTAACATGATGAATGACTTCGCCTTTTGAACTCTGCATTATCTTACTTTTAATGAAACTTTCAGTTAAAATAAATATAAAAATCCAAGATTGTCCCACCTGCTGGACTTTGAATATTTTTTGTCTTCTGATTTAGAAAGAAACAAACTGATCGTGGATAAAAAAAACCATCAGAGGAGATCCGATGAGTTAGTGATAAATCTAATTAATGTTTGCCACAGAGCAATAGAGTAATTTCTGTTCTGACAAATTTAACAGCTGTGAATCTCCAACTGACAACAGAGTGCTCTTTAATGCACACAGGAGTAAATCAGGTAAGAATCAATTCCTGAAGGGCTTCAAGCAAATCCCAATAAGAATATCACAACTTCACTGGGATTGGAATCATGCCTTTAAATAAGATGATATACAGAGCTCCAACAAGTGCCGTTATGTCAGATTTACAATTGTTAATTTATTCACTGTATTCACAGAAATTAAACTCTTAGAATAAGAAGTTGATAGGTCATCTTCTAGCCTTTTCCAATGTGCCATTTATTACTGGATAGCTCCTTCTGAGAGTATGTAGATTTAAATTAAGAGTCCTGGAGTCTTAAGCTTTCTCATGCCCCTTCTGCTCAGGAATCACATATACCACCCATCCACCCTCCCCACCTGCCCCACTTTATAACCTTGATGCAGTATAGGTCCAGAAGAGTGGACAGCCATGTCTCCAGAAAAGTAGATAGTCATGTCTCCGGTACTTTACTGTGTTCTCTGCAGAAGCCACCTGTATGAATCATTGTTTCAAGCTTCACTTCTGAGACTCTAAAGGCTAGAAACATAAATGTATGTACTTTGTTAAAAATCACCTTTCTGAAATGATCTGTGGCTCCTGGAGCTCAAGGGGTCCTGGGACCCTCACTCAAAGGTCACCGAGATTAAAGGCAAACGTCCTTTCAATTTTAATGGACTTTAGATCAGACCATATGGCTCTTGTCTTAATGTTAACTCAACATAGACCTGATTGTAGCTGTGCTGAAGTACATAAAGAACACATCTTCAGAAAGATATCTGTATCTACCACAAGTAGCCTAGTTTATCCTGGTTGATTATAAAGGAAACAAGAGTTCAAATTGCAATTTCTTTCCCAGGTTTCTGTCACTATTCTATTTCTAAGTGTAACAGCCAAATTTTTTTGTCAGATCTGGGCACATCAAAAATAGTAGCAAAAAAAATTATTCCAAAGGGGAGTGTGAGGGGAAAAGGCCTCAAGCATTATTCTCACCTCACTCTATTTCTTCCACAATAGCATTTTTCGCTTCCTTGTGAGACCTGTGCAGTGACCCAGGCATTACCTGTTCAGGGAGTAGACTCATGCTGCATGACCTAGACAAACGACCCACACAATCAATTAGAACATCTGAAGCAAATCGTTTGCAAACAATCCACAAATGGGATCAGATTGTCTTGAAACAATTTAATGTATGAATTTAGGGGAAACATGCAAAAAAAAAGATGGTGAAACTTTATATCTGTATAAGTGGAAACATCCTGAAAGAGAAGAATAAAAATGAGAGAATAAGAATATAAATACAAATATCTTGCCCTGTCCTAATAGTAATGGATACTTAATGACATCCTGGCTATAGACACTTCATTTAAGGAAAACCTGTAACTACCTCGTAGATGTTAGGACACAAATCTTTTCTATCCTCTCTCTAGCTCTTCTTTCATCTTCTTACTTTCAGGCTCTGAAAAGGTACAAAGTGTGTTGAGAAGAACCCTATTGTAAGCTGCACATCATTAAATCATTTTAACGTGAGTTTGCTGCAGTAAGGGGAAACTCTTCCTTAGCTCTCCCCACTCTGAGGTTACCAAGTGTGAGCATTGAGGGTAGCAGGAATGCATTAGGAGTGTGGAGCATGACATCACGTTTTAATTTGACACCTTTATCAGGATGATGGTGCCTGAGGAAAAAAACCCACTTTGTAAGTGAAATCTGGTCTTGTGTGTAAGCTCAGTCTGCTGCAAAACATACATACACGCATACATACAAACATACAGACATACATCTCAAGTATATCTCATGAGTATTATCATCTAAATGTGTCCTGTTTAAGGTTCCTATCTATACAGCCTGGGGGTAGGAGGAAAAAGCCGTTTTTCCCTTAAACTAAGCAAACCTGGGAACTATTGAAAGATGCCATCCCCTGGGTAACCTCCAGGGAACAGGTTTTAAGCACATATGAAAATTACATAACACACAAATGCTGAACAACTATTCTTAAAAGAAAAAAAAAAGTATTGATGCAATTTTTTCAGAAAAAAATGTGGCCTGAATTTAATGTAACTTTCCTCTGCGTAATGAAAAAATGCCAGCATATATCTCTTGGGAATTTGCAAGAAGGGGTGTTTGTTTCAAATGCAAAATAGAGTTTGCATGATACCTAAGAAACATATTCCATTTAATCAATAGTAAAAAATTACCAAACAGACCAAGTTACTAACAGGTTTCTTCCATTTTAGCCATTTAAAAGTAATTCTCAAATATAGGGAGGTTCAGAACAAAATGCCTCATTGAGAGTGTAATATTTAATTTATATTATTCCTCCAATTTCTAAAAAGTATCAGCTATCACTTCTGTTAAATTAAATCCTCAGTACTGATGATATGGGAGGAAGCTTATAAAAGGTGGGAGAAAATATATTTACCTATACCAGAGATCAGTACAAAGTCACAATGTACTTCCTTGAAGTGAATTTGATGCCACAGCCTATTTGTGTCTGAAGAATGGCTAAAAGTCTTGAGTGTTTCAAGATTAAATCAAAGAACCAGGGGCCCTGAAGGGAATTTGGAGCATGTTACAGACTTCTATTTCCTTTAGGAGCTTCCTCCAAGAGCTACATACAAGTGTGCAATAACCCAGCTCTCATGAAATCTGATTACTTTGTTTTCTGCAAAAGAAAGCACTTAGGCTAGGAGCATCGTCAGAATAAATTTAAAAGATCAAAAATCGACAAGGCGAGAACTTGGATGAAGTCTGCTGCTGCAAATGTGTAACTGACATGAGGAACTTAGTTAAAGAAAATCAAGCTACAGTAGACAATGTTATTTCTGTTAGCAATTAAGAACATTTGTGTAAAAATGTCTGTACAGCATGGAATGAATCTGTATGCATTTGTCCACTGCAGTTCTGTGCACATACTGAATCATTGTGTTACATTTCAGTGGCATGGCAGCACTGCTCATGTACAAACATTTCTCATTACAAATCGATCGCTTCTGGGATTTATAATGACTATGTATTAAACATTTTGCAGTGGCCAGGAACACATATACTTTCCTTATGTTAGCTATTTTTTCACCAACGTTGAAAATGTGTAATTTATTATTATTACTACCACTTGAATTATCAAGGTGCCCATGAACCCCAGTTATGGACTTGGGCCCCATTGTGCTCGGTGCTGTTAAAAGTAAAGTTGAAAAGGAGAACCAAAGTTCCTTAAAATTTAGAAACAAGACAATAGGCAGCAGCTGAATACATACAACAGATTGTACAGGCAAAGGGGACTGGTCAGCATACCTGACAATGACTTAATTTCGCCAATAGCCTGTATGTTGTTAGATTTCATTGTTGATATCAGAAGTAAGTGAAAGTTTTTTGTTAATTTTAAAGAACATTATTTTTTGAACTGCATCAGTCTTCAGAGTTGGCAATACCATTACTTCCAGAACATACTCCTATGTGCCATATACACAGTTTCTGGCTTATCACCTACTCTTTCCAAATAAGACAGTGCTTAAAAAGTCTCACAACAAGCGAGGCAACAAAGTAAGTAGATATGTGGTCTGATCTATATGTTTATTCTTGGATATTTCATGGCAGTAAAATTTGGGATTTATCATTTGAATCACATTAGTATTTTCTAAAGTTGTAGGGTTGAAAGTAGACATTTTGTTATCATAGGAAAACCATGGCAATTAAAAATTAGTCTCTGTTGCTAATTTAAAGAGGACTTCAAAATAGGAAGGAGAGGGCAGAGAAGGGATGTTTGCAAGAACACATTTTTGGAGTTATTCCTGATTAGAGTCAGCAGATCAGCAAAATAAAATCTCTCTCCAGCTATCAGTCGCGTTCCATTATTACGGTGGAGTACCCAGCTTTGTAACTAAGCAGTCTTGACTCAGTCTTCTTCCTTTAACCCTCTGTTTCCCCAGAAAATCTGAAGACTTACAAACTTTATGGCTAAGCAAAGAAATCTTGATACAACATTTCACCTGTCTCCACATGACCACAGTAAAGTAAAGATTCTCAGGAATAATATATGCGTGTTTGTGTGTGTCATGCATGTGTGTACATGCATGTGAATGTGTATGTCCGTTTCTTATTTTCTTGTTCCTGACATCTAGACCTGTAAATCCCTGTCTCCCTTAGTGTGAGTGCAAGCTGGGGCAACCAAAAGTCTGTAGACTGTGTAGTAGATACACATTTTAGAATACAAGCCAGAGTTTTGTTATCATTTTAGAGCACAGGAAACAGACATTCTTGCTATTCTACATACCTTGTGTTTAATATATTTAAGACATATATGTATATAGTTTAAGATACTTAATGCATCACCATGTAGGATGACTATCAAGCAGAACTACAGTTAAACCATTGGCACTGTCCTTTGAAGAATATTTCTGAGGAAGCTAGAGTGCCTTGATGAAGTATTTCCTCATCTTTAGTAACCTCACTTGTACCTAGGATACTCTGAGATGGTTGAGCAGGGAAGCATGATTCTTCCATTGGCTAGACTCACCTTATGTGATTTTCCTGGAAGTGCTCCATGTCTTAAGAAGTTTGAGTGCTTGGTGCTTTAGGCTAGATCCCACACCCATAGGCACCTCTCTTAGATGCAAAATGTCACAGCACTCAAGAACTTTAATGATCCTGCTGACTGGCTAGCAGATTTAAATAAAATAAGATATTCTTTTATTCTTTTAGCATACTGTCACTAATAAAATGGCAATGTTTCCATGTCTGGTCCCCAAAACCCTGATTTGCATGCTTCCAACTCACTTTCGGAAGTTGGAATAACAGGCTGGTAATGTTTCTCTTCCCCCACCTCTGCTAACATTCCCTACTCATTACTACCTATTCACCTCACTTAAGCAGCACTTTACAAGGCTGTTGAAGATTGCTTTGCCATTTGTTTCCAAAATTAGTTCAGCTAAAAATCTAAATTTGTCACAAGTCCCCAGTCAACAAGGTGGAGCCACACAAGAATATTGAGATAAATAAAAAAATCAACTTCAGAAATAAAAAAGCTCACTGATAAAAAGCCTTTTTCTCCTTTAGATATCTTCATAGATTTGACAAAGACAAATTCAGAAAAATGCTTTTGTTTGTTAGTTTTACTTAATTAAATCTCTGCAAAGTGTTTCAGGTGTCAGCTATTGTCCATACCAGGTAGGGTATTTGTTTCTATTGCATTTGTGGCAGTGTATGACACAGCTAGCTGAGTAATAGCATCAGCAAGGCTGAAAAGTCAGGATCCCTCTGGGTTCAAAATCCTCAAAAGACTGTTCCTTATGTGACATAAAACCAGATGTGATAATCTGCAGAGTCTGGGACAACCAGTTTCCGTTATTGAGAAGCAGAGTGGCAGGGCAATGAATAGTGTGTGTGAGTATGCCGTGTATGTTAAAACAAGACTTAGAAAAACAGTTGGCTATTAAAATGAAATGCAATACTGCTGCCTCAACATTAGTATGAACACATGTTTTACAAGGATACCAGAAATTGCTAAATAAACTATGAGGCAGTTTTACTATTTAAAATGAATAAAATCCAGCAAAACAAGTGTGTAGTAAAGCTCCCAAACAAAATCTCTCATTTGCCAGAATGTGTACCTGAGTTGGTTTTGTTAGCTGTATCCAAATGCCATGAGTGCATTTGCCTACTCATTTAGAGCTTCTTTTCAAACTGCATGTCTGCGTTGAGTGCATTAAACATCCTACACTTTACCCAAGGTGGCAAATTGTGCCAGGCAATGATTCATCTCTCTCTCTTTTAAAAGATTATCGCTGGAAAGATGCAACTGGAAATGGAGTTGTCAAGACCCAAATGAATGACGTTGGTCCTCCAGACTGTACCCCAGTCATTGTTTGCAAATGGAGTAACAAACTTCCGTGATTACACCATTTCCTTATCTGCCCTGATAAGTATAACCTATGGTGGGAGGTAAATAGAAGAATATAGCAAACTGAGGAAAAGGCACTGAGTCCAAAAACTTTTGTGTAGCTGGGAGAATTTTGTTTAAATACGGCACTACAGCTGGAGTAGCTGAAGGAAATAACTGAAAAATTAACCTTAAATTGTGTTCAAGATCAATTGCATTTCTATGTAGATATTTCCAGTGCTTGCCTCATGGTGTCATTGGTCCCATGCCAAACTGGATAATCTGATACATATCATATGCTCTAAGGGGTTTAAGTCACTTGCAATTTTGCAACAAAGGCCTTTGAATCAAAATTACCATGGGAATAATTTACAAGATCTGGGCTATTCTCAGAAGTGCTTCTAAAAAAAATTGTTTTTTTTTTTAATCCAGTTGTTATCCAGTCAACATAAGTAGTTCTTTGTGTGTATATATATATGATCTATAAACACTCTAACATGCTATAAATTGAAGATATGGAGAATTTGAAAGAACAAAATTACCAATACTTCCACTGCCTTCTTCTCTTTAATTCTGTCTTGAAATTCTAAAGCGTACTATCAAAATAACAAAAAATAAAATTCCCTGTCTACTTTATATGAAAAATACAGAATCTATACTGCTGACCTACCAAAATGTTTCAGCATAGACCAGACTAGAAAGTCTTGATTATGAGTTGAGATCACTTAAAGTATAGAACTTTATAAAAGTATTCTTCCTCAGTCTTTCATTAAATCTTCAGGATATCATTTATAAGAAGCTATTCTTCCTTCTTTTTTTTTTTTTTTCTTCTGTTCTTAATGCTTTTCCTTAACCTTACCTCCAAGAGAGTTTGCAGGTAAATTGTGTGCACAAGTGGAGGCAAGTGTGGGGATTGGCTTACAGGCCTGGCCCACGGTGCAGCTGGCAGTCCTTCTGATCAGCTCTGTGATGTGGTTAGTCTTTCCTCTCCTAAGAACCAGATTCCTGTTTCTGCAATGTGCCAAAATAAACAGCTGGGTTTTAAAAGGAATACTTCTGTGAAAGTGCTTCATCAGATCCGAGCTGCTGAGGAGGTGAGAGTCATCAAGGGGACACAGGGTAGAGAAGTCAGGAAACTATGTCAAAAATTTTTTTTCCCCTGTATCTATTTTTGTAAATGAATTAATATTTATTATATGTTCATGCTGAACGTAACATGAGATACTGTGGCAAATAAGCTAATCAGAAACGGACAAATCCTGAGAGAGGACAAGTGGTCCAAAATGCATCTGTAGAAGAATTGCAAATTGGGAGTAAAACCACAGAAATGTTAAAGGACAGAAATATAAATCCATTACAGCTGATCTAAAGTGCCAAAATAGGACAAATGAGGCCAAAAATACCATCAGAACCCATACTTTTATATATTTTGGCAATTCTCCCTCCGACCTGGCTCTAACGGGAAAATGTAAACGAATATGAATTTAATAATAAAAAAGAGAACCAAACATTGTAATACGATTCCTCCACAAAAGATTAATTTCACATTTGATATATGGAACAAAGTTCAGGTGTATCAGAACTTATTCAACAATCACTAGACTTTGACAGTGATGTTGGTAAGTTAACCTATATTCAAATTTGACTTTATATCTGGGTTTTCATTTTCCATCTTCGAAAATTTCACAAAAATTGACAACCATAAGCATTAAAAATCACAAGTGAAGCCTCAAAATAATGAAAATCCAGGCTTAAAAATCCTAAGTGTTAAAAAGAAAAAGAAATAGAATTTAAAAATGTATGTTGCAGTCTTTTTTTTGTTTGCGTGGTTATTTCTGAGATGATAAAGTACAATCTGGTCATTATTTTAGACTTTTTTGTGTCACTACACAGATCAAAAGCATAAGAGGGTTTTTTTACCCATTTTTTCTATTAAAATGAAAACTCGGATCTTCATGAAATAGCTCAACTTCTGGAGCTAAGCATAAAGATTAGCCCTCCCTCCACTGATATTACGCAAGACTTGGAATAAAGTCCCAACAGTAGAGAGTACTGGTTTTTCTTTTGACATGGTGAGCCCTCAGTAATCTCAGTAATCCAGTAAATACATGTGTTACGGATGCAACCATAAAACACAGGTAAACCTAGGTATGCCTGCCCACTGGCTGTTTAGGCACATCCGGCTTCTACTTGAACAAAACTAGATGTGCTGATGTCACATCTGGATTTCTTATATCTTGTGGATTTGTTTCTAGCGCTTATGTATCTCAGTAAGATTTCCTCCTGGGTAAGACAAGACATTAACGGTACACTATTCTTTCATCCCCCGATCTGTTGCCTAACTGCTAAATCTTTGATTTTATTAGAACTGTTCCTGTAAAATTGTAGATAAAGTAGTAATGGAACATTACCCAGTGCCAGGGAAGAGTAACAAGGGAGAAAATGTTTCCTCTCTTGATACTAAATATTTGAAGTCATGCACTAGCTTCATTTTACTCATAACATTAAATGCATTCTATTGCATTTCATTAACATAGTTTATCAGCACTGTGCAGCTGGAATCCTTTCCAAACACAGTTAATCCACAAGTAATTTCTAGTTCTATTTTTTTTCTTTTTTTTTTTTTTCTCCACAGAGATGAACCTAGTAACATCTTCTAGAGATGAAACATAACAGTGAAAAATTGATTGGATTTTTGGTCTCAAAGTGTAGGGGATTAAAGGCTAGTCCTTAACCTGGAGACTTGTTACATGTGGAGTTCCTCAAGGGTCAGTCCTGGGACCTGTTCTGCTTAATACCTTTGCCAGTAATACAGAGGAGGAGAAGGCATGTGCCCCCATCAAGTTGGTTGACAACTCCAAGATGGGGGGTAATAGATGATCTGCTCAAAAGCAGGGCCAGGGGGACTTTGGCAAGCTGGAGGAATGGGCCAACAGGAACTTTATGAAATTCAGCCAGGACAAATGCAAAGTCCTGCACCTGGGACAGAACAAACCCCTACAATGGTACAGGCTAGGGCCTGGGTAGAGTCTGAAAAGGCATCAGGGGTCTTTGTGAACAGGAAGCTAGACATGAATTAGCTGTGCATCACTAGCAAAGACAGACAACAGCATCCTGGGCTATATTAATAGGAGCACAGCCAGCAGATCAAGGAATATGATTATTCCTCTTTAATGTGGAATACCGCATTCAGTTTTGTGTCCACTCCCCAATATATGAAGACATCAATAAAATGGAGCAAGTTCAACAGAGGGCCACCAAGATAGTCGGGGCTGCAGCACTTGCTCAGTGAGGAAAGGCTTGTTAGCCTGGAGAAGAGACTGCTGCAGGGGAACCTACCGTACATCCCCCCAGCACTTATGGGGACTTCATCAAGGAGATGGAGTTCTCAGTGGTGCATGGTGGTAGAATGGCAGACACTGGTCATAAATTGCAATGGGAAATTCTGAGAAGCTATAAGGAAAAAAGTTTCCATCAGGAGATGGAAACTTTTCCCTACTGAAAGTTTGTGCAGACTCTGTTTTTGGAAATTTTCAAGACTTGACTGACAAAATCCTGAGCTACCTGGTCTGAATTCAGTTTTGTCCCTGCTTTGGACAGGAGTTTGGACTAGAGACCCCCTGAGGTCCCTTCCAACCAGACTGATTGTGTAATTCTACATATAAATATTTAAATTTCTCAACCCAGATCCACCTATTATCAGAATGTCCATAAGTAACTCAGTTTTATTCATCGTAATTTTCTTAGGAGTCAAGATTTTGCTCCAGAGGGAGTATTATTTAAGTATTTAACTATGTGTAGTTTGAAAAGCGTCTACTGTATGGTATTGTATACATAGTTGACTCTCCAAATCAGTTCTTTTGAATAGTTTTGTTGAAAAGTTTATTACCGAAGGTGAGAGAGAAATGAAATTATTGTGATTAATACTGACAGAATTACATTAACGTTACTAAGAAAAATCTAGACTTCTCAGGAAAGCAGGCCAGGCGTGACTAGGCAAGGCAAGCCACTTAAAAGAGTATCTCTTTGTCTTGAAGTGTAAAGGCAACAAATGATGTGGTGAGGTCCCTGTTTTCTGCATCTTCTGGAAGAAATTACATTATTAAAATAGAAGTTGAAAAGACTAATACTAGAGGGCAGTAGCCATTATTTAGCTTAATATTACATTGGTTTATTTTATAGAGGCCAACTGTTCTCCATGTTAGTTTTACATGTGCACAGACTAGTAATTCCAAATACATGATTAGTGTGCCATAAATACACTGTGAAAGGCAAAGCTGGCTGAAGGGTAGTTTGAGAAAGTAGAATAAGCCTGTAAATAATGTGCAATTAATGTTGATTAACAATCATCCCTGTGTTTTTGAGAATAAAAACAATCCAGCATGATGACAGAGGATATCACATATTTTTTGAGAGACTGTACTGGGCTTTTTTTTTTTTTCTTTTTTTTTCTTAAGTGTTAAGTATATTTAATGAAACTGAAGTAAATTGATACCAACAGCTATATAGGGGAATATGTTATGACTGAAGAAGCATGCTTTTTTTTTTTTTCATGTTTTCAGGCTAGATATACTTTTATTTTAATATGCAGTGCATAAAATCAGAGAAGACAACTCAGCTGAGTTGTGCCAAAAAGTTAGAAAACCTTAACTGGCTGGCAGCACAGGAAAACAAAAATACAAATCAACTTTATCACTTGGAATTTTCATTATTATCACATAGAGTATCATAGGCATATTAGTGCTGCTTAAAAGTGATAAATCTTAGGGATTTTTATCATGTCTCAGGCATGTTGCACTGACACTAAGCCAAGAAATTCTTAATTTCCTCTTCAGGCACCTTTAATTCTTTCAGTCATTCTTTTTCCTTTGATTGGATAACATGCATTATTTACACAGACGTATTATTACTACCCTGGTTCTAGCCTATTTTACTCCTTGTCATAAATCTTTTCCGTATCTTCTTTTTTATTTATGTTTCTTTTTTCCCTATACCTGTTTGTGCCCTCTCTCCCTTCTTGTTCTTTCTTCTGTTCTCTCTGCTTTGCTATGCCTCTAACATCTGTCTGTTTAAACCATTTACCCTTTCTGTCCTTCGGGCAGAGACCTTAAACATCTGTATACTTCTCTATTTGGGGGAAGGCAGGGAATTTCCTTTACTACTTAGAACACATAAGCTTATTAAAGATTTCCAGGAAAAATTCCCAACAGAAGTCATATATTTTCATTTCTATATCTCCAAATTCACTGGGTTGTCCTCTCTTTTTCTGGTGAAACTCCTTTTTATTTGAATGAGCTACAAGAAATATCCTGAACAAAATAATGCTCCTGTTGTCTGTTTCCTACCCAGCAGCTATACAAACAATCATTAGCCATTTGCAATTCAAGGACAATGTCTGTACAGTAAGGTATTTAAATAGGTAGAGTGCCTTTCAGAGGTCTCTGAAAACTTGAGACAAGGAGATATCTCTGTAGTCCTGAGGCAAAGGTTACCTCAAAGTGGAGGAAGAGTTTAAAATAACTCATTTGTGGGTAGGAAGAGTTTCCTCCTGCAGCCAACACGAACAAGTTCACCCAGCCATCTCTCTGACTGGATGTACTGCTGCATGCTTTTTGAGGCTTCTTGTCACCACTACTGATTCAGCCACAGCTAGCTGCTTCAGACACTGAAAAGACTTGTGTTACTGCCACTAGACATAAGGATGCTACAAGTCCACCTCTCCTGATTCCTTTCTAGCCTCTCTACAGATAAATTGCTTTAAGTGCATTTATTCAGTTCATTTGTGTGGCCTATCGTTTGACTGTTTCTGAAGTACAAAGACTATAAAAAATAAATCAGTTGTAGGAGGTGGTCTACTCTAGCCTTTCAAAACAAGATGATGACATTCTTGGTGACTCAAAGTCATTAATATCTTTCTTAACAAAGTAAAACATCAAGTTCTGTGATAATAATCGTAACAGTTGTTCCTCCTTAATTGCATTCCTCACATAGTTTTTTTTTCCCAGTCTTTGGCAACATTTAAAAAGATAACAACCTTTTTACACAGACATGTCCCCATGGGCAATTTCACCAACAAATGAAGGAGCTCACTAATGTAACATAGAGACATGGCTGTGTGCTTTGATTTTTCTTTTCCTAGATACTTCTCAAAGCTCTCAAACTTATCCTTTCCCCTGAATTATTTTGTCAAAGATACTTAGTCCAGCTGTTGGTTCATCCTTGTAAATGCCATCTGTTACACAAATCAAACCTACCGACCCTTTTGTAGTCCCTGCTGCTGTGAATGTGTTACTCCTTGCATCTACATCAGATTCTTGGAATGCAGTCATATTCAGCTGACATGATACCCATAATTATGTGTTATATCCGTCAGTAAGAGTAAATGAAACTTGAAAAATTCCCCTGCAGTTAAGATGATTTCCAACAACTCTAGCTGTGTCAATTCTTAATCCTAACCTCACTGCTCCTTGGCAAACATTTTGCATGGAAATAACAAGACCCTTTCCCTTTCTCTTCAGTAGCCATATTAAAAGCAGTCTATTGCCTTCCTTCATAGTTACTCTTGGCATCCCATCATAAAAATCTTTCTCTAGATCTGAGACATATTTCAGAAGATTCAAAGGATGAATGGAATATAAAATTGGAAGTTGGCCAGTGAGGAAAACCAATTTGTTTCACTACCCTGATGATCATT
Source organism: Ciconia boyciana (assembly GCF_034638445.1). NCBI lineage: Eukaryota > Metazoa > Chordata > Aves > Ciconiiformes > Ciconiidae > Ciconia > Ciconia boyciana. Next base: position 115,034,082 of record NC_132934.1, read on the forward strand.
AATTTCGAGTTATTTAAGACCAAACTGAAATAGGTCCCTGAAGAATGATCTAATAAACCTTTAAAAGTGTCACCTTGCAGCCAACTTAATTTATTGTCACTAAGTAAATGATGTAACGCAGACCAGATTCTTAACAGCTAACACAATGATTTGAACATCCATTAAACAGAGATTTAACTGATGCTTACCACCACTTATACATGGGTGATATGTGTTATTTCTTGCATTTTTATGAGGTTACATAACATTGAGTTCATGTGGTGTAGTTAATGCTAGAACAAAGCACAACTTAGGAGAATGCAGAATAAAATCCCTTTCACAGATGTTTGATCTTGCATTTCCTAGTTAGCGTGGATTTTTATGCATGTGTGGAGGGAGATGATAGTTTCAAAGAAAGACAGTCCACTGCTACTAATCATGTATTAGCAGTTTACTGCAAGTTATGGGGTAATAATGCCACCCTAGCATTCTGTCAAGGACAAATTATGACAAGTGACTCCGTAATTAAAACCTTCCTCTGACTAATTGTAGGTGAAGCTAGTGGCATGTCTTCTTTTTAAGGTCGGCTAATACTACCCAACAGAAGACCCCACTTTCATGTCTTAAGAATTTTGCCAAACCATTTGAAGAGATGTTTCCATAGCAGGTTTCTGAATGCCTTGGGAAATGCAAACCATATGTTTCAAATTTTTCTGAGAAATACATTGCATTTCTCCATTGCTAATCCACCCCCTTTCCTGAAAGCTCAAACTCCTCAGAGGTTTGGAGCAGAATTGTGAAATGACAAAGGAAGATAAGCTATTTGTCAAAGATATACATTCTACTAGCCCCTGAAAATGTCCACATCATGGCAAAGACATATATTTTTAAAAAGTTTGTTCATGCTTAGGAAAAACTTGGAGTTTTGCACTGCTGGTCTGTGTTGTGACTGGGCACTGAACCACAACTGAAGTTCAGGTTCTTCCATCTTTTCAGTTTCTCTACCACTTGTTTCAACAGGGTGGAGTAAAAGCAATTTTAGAAACACAAGAATTTTTTAGAAGACCTGGAACTGCAGATAGGACAAAGAATATGATCTAGAAAGACCAGAAGCAAGAGTTGGCATTAGGGAGGAAAAGAAACAGGCTAACCAGACAGAGGCAAAATAGAAAACAGAGCTTGTAATGGAGACAGAAACTGGGATGTGAGCAAGTAGTAATTAGCATATTGGGAGAAACTGAGATTCAGGGAGACTAAGAATGAGAACAAATGTGGGAAGAGGGCACAAATGAGCTATCTATCAAAGTTAAAAGAAGAGGGAGAAAGGGAACTAAGAGTGCGGATTAGTGAATTAGGACTGTGATCAGTTAGACTAGGATTTTTCAGGCTATGAGACTGTGAGAAAAAGTAAGGAAATATAGGAAACAAGTATCTAGATCTTAGATTCTGGAATAACTTTTGTCTTCTGGAATAACTTTTTTTATCAGAACTTGCTTCAAAATATCTAATGATATGGTATTTGTGTAACACATTTTGAAGTTTCTATAGGTAACTGTTTCAATGCCCTAATACTACAGCAGTCCTGCAAGCCTCACCTATGATTTTGCCAGGGAAACAAAATCCCGAGACTTCAGGAAACACCAGTAACTAGTTTGTGGTTTGTTGAAGAGCTGGCAGAAATCAAGGGGAAGATCTTCATGCAATAGTCCATGTAGCAAAAACTGTGAAGCTGTAATTCTCAGAGCACCAGTGCTTCAGGATGGGAAGGTTCCCATCATACATTTGGATTCTGATAACAGGCATAATCTGGCAGAACATTGCTTGGCAAGTTCAACCCAATAACTGGAGAAGTGGAGGCTGGATAGCAAGAATAGCAGTGAGATTAAGAGGGGGTAAGAGGTAGAGTGGAAAATGCTAAGAGGTGAAAAACTTAGGTGATCTTAGTTTCTCTTTATGTTTCAAATCTTTTACTAAAAATGTGAATAATATCCTTCTAGCTCCTAGAATACTACAAAAATAAAAGCTTACCTGTAAAATGCTTTGAAAATTAATCTTCTTTTTAATTAAAAGCAGCATTGGAAAAAAATATTCAAACAAACAAAAAAACCCACCAACCCTGGAAGAACACTATAAGCAACCAGAAAGAAAATAAAAGATTAAAAAGCTGGCCATAGCAATTCCTCCCTTCTTTGCACAACATGAGGCAGACGATGTATGAAAAAATAGTAGCTAATCATATAATTTAAAATCAGAATTGTCACAGCCATTGCAGAACAACATGTGAAACAAATCGTTCACAGATTATAATGTTGGCCATTCGGTTTTTGGTTTTATATCTTTGTCCAGGCTTTGCAAATAACCTGTTCTCTCCTCCACATAGCAGGGCAAAAATCCCAGGATGATACTTCTCTCTATTTGTATGATCTTAACAACACCTCAGTACTGAAAGCCCAAGGTCTACATATAGTGAAAGCTAAAGTGGGGACACTTTGCTTTGAAAAATTTTGAGGGCAATGTTAGTCAACTTGGTTTTACCCAACAGCAGCACACATACACACCACAAAAATCACATAGCTGTATCTGAAAGGAATTTGCTACCTGTGACTGGTCCTTGGGTTGTTAGTTGCCTGTCCTCTTAATATTACAAAATAACTGTGATTTAGAGCATACAGACATCTGGCTACTGCACAGAGCTGGTGTCTATCCATGGTACTGTAAGATTCTACTAGATATGAACCTTCAATTGTAAGAAATTTGCCATTTGAGTTGCCTATTTGAAAATCCAAATACATTATTTAGACATCTCAAATACTCTGTCAGTGTACTTGGTCACTCCAGAAATTTGTTTATAATAACTTGTATCCTGTATTTCACTTAATTGGTAGCCAAAGTACTTTGACCTCCACGTTTCTCAGAGTATTAGGCTTTCTGGTGTTAAAGCAAACTAATCTTTATGCTTATAACTATAGGGAGTGATTTCTTTGCTGTAATTGTTTTTTGAAGTGACTGCATTATATAAACTGTAGTGAAGGTTAGAAATATTTCTCTGTGCAGAGATTTCCTTTTCGCAGTCATCCCAGCACTTATACCTGATTATGGAAGTTACTCCAAGTCTGAAGAAAGGGCTACAGAATTCAGTAAAGAATTCTAAGACTTAGCCTTCAGCTGTGTTTTTCTTTCAAACTTTAGATATTGTCACCCTCATATGGAGAGTCATATTTGCTGGTGAGTGTTGCCCTCTTTGCTACCTGTTTGCTCTTTCTAACCCTCTTCTATATTGCTTTCAGAGATATTGCAACAAATTAGTGACTGTGTTCTGGGAGGTACAGAGACTGCAGAATACAGATGAAAAGGCTGCATATATGTCATACAAACCAATTTCTAATAGGTTAGCTTAAAGTCATTCCATTAGGTTAAGATCCCAATGAAGTAAGGTAACCCAGTTATATTTTAATGGTCAGATGTTAAACTTCAGGAAACCACCTATATTTTTGTGCTATTGACATTAGTTGAAAATTAATCCTTGCACATTTTACCAAAATGATGGGTCATATTTTCACATTTTAATACCGAACTTGTTGGAACTGGTTCTGAGAATTTGAATGTTAAAATTATTCTCATCCAATCAAGAAATAGAAGCAACAACAAGTGATTCATACCCAATTGTAAACCCTCACATTTCTGATGGTCACAATGAACCTCTCAAATTGACCAAGATATATTTGCACAATATATTTGACAAATAATTTCAAGAGTATGTACCCTGCAGAATCCTAATTCTGCACACATTGGCCATTCACAGTCAAAAGCAGTGCTAAAAGTATCTCTTAAAATTATTAGCTATGAGATATTTTCCTACTTCTTCCTGTTCTTAATAATGGTGATGACTTCCTCCTGTATTTAAATGCAGTCAGATACCACAGTGATGAGGCCTATTGGGTATATACATAGACAGACTGTTTTCTTTCAGTTGTAAAAAATATTTTTAAACAGTGTCTTCATTGCATCCCCATAACTGAATTACTGACAAGAACAAGTAGCAAACACTGTAGTGCTCTTCAATGCTGAGCTGTATTTTGACTGCATATATCCATTTTTTAACATATATCTCAGGCCACCATCAATTCAAGCTGTAATTAAAGTGAGTTACTACTTCAGGGAGTACTCTTGCCACACAAATCAAAAATCAAGGGAAACCGAGGGGTAAATTTTCTTCCTCAGACCAGTGGAAAAGAGGCACCATGTATTCCTCCCTTAGCTTGATCTCTACATGCAAACCAGGAAGCCTCCACATGCACTCATATTAAGCAAAACAAAGTTTTTTTCCTGGTTTCTGCATTCGCTACAACTCCATCCCTATCTCCACACACACTCACAGGATACACAGGGAGATGGTGAACCATAAATAATTTTAGCTACATTTAGCTACACATAGATTTTTCTTCTCCTGTGAACTCTCTGGAAGTTGTCAGTGTTTAGTGATAGTGGCATTCATGATACTCCATCGCCATTTAAAAAATGTTTATTTGTCTGCAGCTGTTATCAAGAACGAAGATAAAGCTGTGATGACACTTGACTTGCTTTATTCCCACAGAAGCAGTATATCATCAATTTGAGGTCAAACATCAAGTTAGAGGTGTTTCATTAAAATTTAACCTATGGTTCTAAACTGTCTCATGTGAACAGGCGAGCTAGTTACGCAGATCACCGGGGGAGTGATTTGGAGACAGTTAAATCATTGACCTGTAACCTCAGAATGACTTTGTTAGTAAAACATTGGCTTTCCTAGTAAAAAAACAGAGGACAGAGTTTGAGGGCATGAAGGGAAGGAATGCTAATGTAATTTCCATATCTGTCAGATGAGTAACTGCAGCTCTCTTAGCTTTGTGTATAAAATACACAATATGCAATAATACACTAAAGACATATAAACCCATCTCTCCCAAAGCCATAGTAGCCAGTAACTTGGATCAAAACAGTTCACTGTAAGGATTACAGAGATTAAAGGTGTTGTGGTCCAGGTATAAATGAAACTGCCTTTCTGTTTTCTTAGTAGTCTGTTCCAGGTATAAATGAAATTGCCTTTCTGTTTTCAGTAGCCTGACTCTACTACTTGCACACTGATGACCAGCTTGAACACTGATTTTTTGCAGCTTTGCAATTGCAGGACTATTGCATTTGTGCGCTATGACGCTCAGGTCACATCTGATCCTGATTGCAGATGCCATTGTAATATACAATATCCTGCAAAGTCCTCTTCACCTCCCCTGAGACAGGCATGCTGCCTTTTACCTCCCTTTTGCCGTGTGCCAAGGAGAATCTCCCTCCTTTATTGGATGTGGAGGGGAACATTGCCACCAAGGTTGAGGAAAAGGCTGAGGTACTTAATGCCTTCTTTGCCTCAGTCTTTAATAGTCAGACCAGTTATCCCCACGGAATTCAGCCCCCTGAGCTGGAAGACAGGGACGGAGAGCAGAATAAACCCCCCATAACTGAGGAGGAAGCAGTTAACGACCTGCTGTGCCACCTGGACACTCACAAGTCTATGGGGCTGGATGGGATCCACCCAAGAGTACTGAGGGAGTTGGCGGAGGAGCTTGCCAAGCCACTCTCCATCATTTATCAGTGGTCCTGGTTAACAGGGGAGGTCCCAGATGACTGGAGGCTTGCCAATGGGATGCCCATCTACAAGAAAGGCCAGAAGAAGCATCCGGGGAACTACAGGCCTGTCAGCCTGACCTCGGTGCCAGGGAAAATTATGGAGCGGTTCATCTTGATTGCGCTCAACAGGCACGTGCAGGCCAACCAGGGGATCAGGCCCAGCCAGCATGGCTTCATGAAAGGCAGGTCCTGCTTGACCAGCGTGATCTCCTTCTATGACCAGGTGACCCGCCTAGTGGATGAGGGAAAGGCTGTAGATGTTCTCTACCTGGACTTTAGTAAAGCCTTTGACACTGTCTCCCACAGCATTCTCCTAGGGAAGCTGGTGGCTTATGGCTTAGGCGGGTGTACTCTTCGCTGGGTAAAAAACTGGCTGGATGGCCGAGCCCAGAGAGTGGTGGTGAATGGAGTTAAATCCAGTTGGCAGCCGGTCGCAAGTGGTGTTCCCCAGGGCTCTGTGTTGGGGCCAGTCCTGTTTGATATCTTTATCAATTATCTGGATGAGGGGATTGAGTGCACCCTCAGTAAGTTTGCAGATGACACCAAGTTGGGCGTGAGTGTTGATCTGCTTGAGGGTAGGAAGGCTCTGCAGAGGGACCTGGACAGGCTGGATCGATGGGCCAAGGCCAATTGTATGGGGTGCAACAAGACCAAGTGTCGGGTCCTGCACTTGGGTCACAACAACCCCATGCACACTACAGTCCCGGGGAAGAGTGGCTGGAAAGCTGCCCAGCAGAAAAGGACCTGGGGGTGCTGGTTGACAGCTGGCTGAACATGAGCCAGCAGTGTTCCCAGGTGGCCAAGAAGGCCAACAGCATCCTGGCTTGTATCAGGAATAGTGCAGCCAGCAAGAGTAGGGAAGTGATCGTCCCCCTGTACTCGGCACTGGTGAGGCCACACATTGAATACTGTGTTCAGTTTTGGGCCCCTCACTACAAGAAGGACACTGAGTTGCTGGAAGTGTGTCCAGAGAAGGGCAACGAAGCTGGTGAAGGGTCTGGAGAACAACTCTTATGAGGAGTGGCTGAGGGAACTGGGGTTGTTTAGTCTGGAGAAAAGGAGGCTGAGGGGAGACCTCCTCCCTCTCTACAACTCCTTGAAAGGAGGTCGTAGCAAGGTGGGTGCCGGTCTCTTGTCCCAGGTAACAAGTGATAGGATGAGAGGAAATGGCCTCAAGTTGCACCAGGGGAGGTTTAGATTGGATATTAGGAAAAATTTCTTTACTGAAAGGGTGGTCAAGCATTGGAACAGGCTACCCAGAGAGGTAGTGGAGTCACCATCCCTGGAGGAGTTAAAAAACCATGTAGATGTGGCACTTCAGGACATGGTTTAATAGGCATGGAGGTGTTGGGTTGACGGTTGGACTAGATGATCTTAGAGGTCTTTTCCAACCTTACAGATTCTATGATTCTATGACACCATACTTCTTTTTCAAGGCAATGTAATTCAGTAGTTTATGTGAAAACACTGTCTTTATCAGTCAATGAAAGAATACTTGGCACCTATACTCCTTTTTTTTTCATGTCTCTCCTCTCTCTCTGGTTAATTCATGGCTCAGCTAAGTCAATTTGTATTCCTCTTCACTGAAAATGAGAGTTCCAGTGCTTGTTTAATATACCTGATTATATTGTGTCTCAAATTAGGCCCTACATATCATCTGTTGCACACATTTGCTTACTGATGCCACCTGGAGACTTCCTGCAAAGTCCTCTTCATCTCCCCTGAGACTGGCATACTGCCTTTTACCTCCCTTGCCATGTGCCAACCACAATGTTTGGAGCCAGTAATGTAAATAATACTGATTATACCAAGGGTCTCCTAATCTGGTAATACTCAGGAAAGCTATTCTATATTAAAAATGTACATGTGGGCAGCCTTCTCTGGAGCTCTGTCACTCACCTTGTGGTTTGCAGGTGACTGGTGGCCTGCCAGAGCATGGCAGGTACTCTGGGAACTGGCTGCTGTATCCTGATGTCATCAGTGACTCTGATTGATTCACAAGAAACAAACAGCTTTGACTGCATCATGGATGCAAACCCATGGGTCTAATTCATTGTTTTATGATATTAGTATTTTAACCTAAAATGTTTCCAAGAACACTACATAATGGTTTTGCAAAAAAAAAAAATAGACTTGTTTACACTAGCAGTGTAATTGTTGTGACTTCTGCCAGCCATCCAAATGCTGGCAATCCAAATGTCCATTAATTTTTTGCTAGCAAAGTGACCTAGTTCTCTAGAAAATCGTATGTGTAGCATTGCTACATCTTTTGCTTCATTGACCTCTAATTGTAAAAGAAATCTTATCTGCTGCAAGTATTAATACAGCAGCTATAATTTACCATATTTCTTTGTTTGTATCAAAATTTGTACACTTTTCATGTGAGTCTTATTATATGGAATTATTTCATATTTACTCACAAGTCTACTCTGGTTCTCTCACTGTGTGTATATATACCTAGGAAATATCAGCTAAAACAAAATATCACATCACCACAACTGTGTTGTAAGCAGGAAATCAACTGTGTGAGATGATACAGTCGTTTGCCATTAAAAAAACCCAGAAATAAAATGGGTATTGGTCTACAAATTCTCAGAAGTGTGACTTTATAAAACAGAGGACAGTTTGAGAGAAGCAGAGAGATTGCTACAACCCACAAACAGCTCCTGTGATCAGAATCATGTTGCAACTCCTTTTTACTTTTTCTTTTTTTTTTCCCTGTCTGCAAGGAGAAAACCAGTTTGGCAGAAATTAGGCTGAGCAAGATTACCTAAAGTTTCAAGTGCCCTTTGGTTCTGTAAAAGCTCTTCCTCTTAAATATCAGTGCATTAAAATGATAGAACAAAGAGAAGAATGAAGTGTACATGTGCATGGAAGCTGTTTGTTTATTTGCTTTGCTTTCTTTAGAAATGAATCTCCAGAAAGACTTCCTTGCAACCTTTTTGTAAACATAAGATAGTGTTTCCCTTTTATTTGCGTGTTTCCATAACAATACTTTAACAACGGTCTTAGGGGAATTAAGTTGCTGTTCCCAGCAGTAGAGCATGGCGCACAAATACATAGCGGTCATCAACCTTTCAAATTGTGAATGACGACACAACCTCCAACAATGATCTGATGAGTCACTTACTCTAAGGTTCTCTGGGGAAAACGAGTGGTTTGCTACTTTATTTCACTAATTAAACTAGAAACGTCTGTGTCCTTACTGCTGGGTGGACTGCCAAGATTCTGTGGTCTTCTTTTGTAAGCTACCTGACCTGCCATTGATGTCAGCAGCAGCAATTAGCCTGCCAACAAAATCATAGGGCAGGGGATACCATGCCAGACACGGACCATCCTTCCACTCTTCTGTTTGTTGTTTGGAACAAGAAGAAAATCAAAGTGTTGCCATGTGTTTAAGGATAAGTGTCTTTGCTTTCTTTCCTTACAAACTACCACTGCAAATATTACAAGCTTTCACATTTAACTCTTTGCTGCTTTCCTTTCATAAGATCAGTCTTCATGCTAATAGTCTCCTGCCTATCAGTGTTCTGTTCTTTGCTAACCTTATAGACATGACTTTTTACACAGTGAAACACCATAATGTCAGAATTTGAAGCAAGAATGGCAGTTTTTTTTCTGCAAAATTATGCTCCAGAACCCACAAAACAAAAAAACAAAGAAACAAACAAATCCAATCAATTTGATTTCAAAGAAGAACTCTGTTTGAACAGGGTAACCAACTCAATACAATGTTCCCAAGTACAGGCACCCTAAGCAAATCCTTGTAGTTAAGACAGAAGCTGGCCCTGCTCATCTGGCAGAGGTTGGTATTAACAGATCTCAAAGAGAGCACTTTGGTAACCTCAGAAGGGTACATTAAGGATTTCTTTAGGTTTATTCAAAACTATTGAAGTATCTGTTGAAGCACCTTATTGCTGAGCAACTTAAAACAAATCCTCAGACTCTCAAGGCATTACACTTACATTGACCTCTTTTCATATATTTAAAAATTGAGCATATATTGTTATCATCTGCCTTTCATACTCTTCCAGGTGTTCCATTGATTTATTAGGAGTCAATAGTCCTAAGTGCCTGGCTCAAAATGCTGTATCTTTCTCTTAACTACCTCTGCAATGCTGGCTTTACACTGGCATCCATAACAGCAAAGGCACTGTGCCCCTGGACACAAGTGGCAAGTAACTGTAACAAAACACTTAAAGCCTGATGATTTTCCAAGGGGGAAAGCAGGCATTGTGAATGTACTTTGCACAGTCAGGCTTTTAACATGCCTGGTTCAAGTCCACTGCAAAGAGTTAAGCAGCACAATTTCTTTCAGTCACCTCCTGAAGTAATGAAACCCAGTGGTGAACTATATTACAATTCTGCTTACTCATTTTGCTGTTAAATAAGTTGACCTTTGGCTTCATAGAGAAATTTCTTGTTTTGTGGTGCAAAATAAAATGAGAAGTTTTATCACTCTATCTGACACTGTAATTTCCCGAAGTTCACATAGACAGATTCCCTGTAGCCATTTTTCTTTCAAAGATAAATAATCCAAGTCTTTACAGTCTCATGAAAGGATGAACTGGTTGAAGAAAATATACATCTTTTAAACAGATGTAGTTATATAATACCTTCACATTGTAATGCAGATTTTGAGAACCTGAGTTCTCCAATAAAACTGAGTTTTCCAATAAAACAGGATCTAAACTGAAAGGTGTCTCGTCCCACTCGGTGGGTTGCGAGATGGGTGAATCTTTTTGATTCCCCGACCGTTTGTGTACCTACATTAGCTGATCTCCACTCGGCAGAGCTGCGTGGTCGGTAGAGTCACGACGATGACTCAGAGGAACAGTCTGGCCAGCAACTTTATCAACTGGCGAATTCCACAAACAGACAAACTTAACGAAATGGCAAGCCCAACAAAGGAACAGAGGTGATTTGACAATGAAGCTATTTTCTGGGCAACCCATCACAATTTATCCCAAACTTACATATATTGGAAGAGCAGAGGAAGAGAGAAGCGAGAAAAGGAAAGGAGAAGAGAGGAGGAAAGAGAAAGGAAAAGTATCACTACCCTTGGATCCCACGATTACAATGACAGATGTGCCAACCCTCCGGTGGTGGGCGTGCATGTGGCTCCCTGGAGGGCGTGTCTTTTATAAGCTAATCCCCGCCTCCAGGTACGCCCCTTCAGGACTTACATGGTTCTTGTTCTAGAAAGTTCTCAATCTTCTGTGCAGGTGCTGGGGGAGGGGGATGGTCGCGAGGGGTCTCTCGGGTGGTCACAAGCCCCTTCCTCAGATCAACCCTGTGTGACCTCTGGCCATACATGGTCAGGTCCGGCAGAACCCGGAACCGCGCATCCTCCAACGCGCTCTCCACATCCCACTCTCGCTCTCCCCCACCCCATGCTCGCTGACCTGCTGTCGCCATGCAAATAGCGCCTCAAGTCGCCACAATGTTTGAGTCATTAACTCATTCAGTCTCTCACAAAAGGTAATCAAGTATTGATTATATTGTGGAATTTGTGTTTGATATCTTTAATAAACCTGTTTAATAATGTTGTTGACTCTTTTTTGTCCCAGGCTATCAAAGAAAAAATACCTTCCTTTGATTGCAGTGATTTCTGAGAATGTATTACTCCAGTAATGAACACTGTTTTTATGGATATTCTTTTCTAGTAAGCACATTTGTAGCTTTTGATGAATAAAGAGAAAGAATAATTGAAAGGAAAAAAAGCTGAATAAATAATTTTAATCTTTGAATTGCTTAGATATCCTATATTTGGCAAGAAGTTATAGGCTCTGGCCAAGTATCAATGGTTGAGAAATATCCCTGCACAAGTTTCATTAGTGTTAGGAGGACTTAGTCCTATAAATCCCCTGGGTACTGACAAAAAAACAAAACCATACATATTGGTAAAAAGGGATTAGAAGCGAAATATCTGAACTGGGAGGAGCCTGGTTTTCCTGAGTAAAATTCTTCTAACACATGGCTAGATATCTCTGGGTTTTATTGAGACTGCTTGGTGATGCACCTAGTGAGCATATTCCCACACTTGACAGCCATCGCACCTTCTTCTGACAAAACTTACTAACTCCTTGGATGGGTAAACTGGGCATGCTTTAGAGTCACAGTGCTGAAATCAGAATTAACAAATGCAATGAGAGACTGGAAAAAATTGAGACATCAAAGTCAATTATTTCAATATCACTTGCCACATGTAGCCCTGAAGATGCAGAAAACATATGATTTTAAACACTGGTCATACAATAAGCTCCAATCAAAACTATACTTACTTTGCTAGAGGTAAAGACTTAGGGTAACATCATTCTGTGATGGAAAGAAGTATGTATATGAGTACAAACATTTGTTTTGAGGAAGTGAATTAGATGCCTCAGATTTTTCTGTGTTAACTTTTTAGGCTCATACTTCTTTTCTTTTTTCTTTTTTTCTTTTTTCTTTTTTTCAACTGATAAGTTGTGTAGATTTCCAGTACACAAAAAATTGAATGGGACTATTCATTACAGCATCTCCTCTTTTACCATTCTTACAGCTTCTCCAGTGAAAACTGTAGCTCTTTAACACCTCAGATGACTATCCACATGCCCATGAGGATCTTGCTACAAACTCAAGTGTAGAGACTCCTGAACTTGTCAAGTTGTCTCTGCTCCCAACTCAGGCCACCAGCAGGATGGCCTTGCTGGTTTAGGGTCTGCCCTCTTTAGCAAATGGTAGGACCTAGCAACAATTCTTTCCAGCAGCCTGCTCACCTCCCCCTCCTGAGCCTGGGGTGGTCTCCTTAAGCAGGTCACCTTCAGTGAGGCCATCTGGTGTGATGGCACCTGACAGAAGTGGATAATGCTAAGCTTGGAGCTGCAGGGTGGTTTCCTCAGTGGGATCCCATACCTATGATCTTCAATACACAACACAAGCTCTCAAGACCATGTTCTACAGAGAGAAGCTTGAGCACAACAAGGCCTGTGGCAAGCCATCTTTTCCATACTTTGGGCACTTGGCCCAACTACATGTGGCCCAACAACCCTCTACATGTGGAGAATCAAGGTTTCTCCACAAAAGAGGAGATGGCAGAATGACTGAATGCTGCTGAGGCAACATGTCGCCTCCAAACTCAATTCTCTCCCTCCAGATGCTCAGAGGTCTTCTCAGCAGCTTACTGTCCATGACAAGGATCCCATATAATAGCACAGAAACAGGATGCTTCTGTGCTTGGAGCTGGGGTTCTACCATCTCAGCAGAGTCCTGAGCCTATGGTCTTTAACCCACAAGACAAGTCTAACTGCACTTCTACTGGGCAGGGCTGCAGCAAGTTTCATGTGTACACCCAGGGCTGTGTCCAGTCCTCTTTGCCCCCACTCAGTCTGCCAAGGCTCAGTCATTGCTCCTGTCTGCACACTTCAGTAGCTTAGGTGATATTGTCTCACTGATTTATTCCACTGATCTGTTATTTTGCAGTGAATGAATTCTGGAATACTTTGTGAATTAGAGTGTACATTCAGTTAAGCACTTACAGCCAAATGCCATGCCATGTTTTTTCTGAATTTGTTCAAAACCAGCCAAAAGAAAAAATTAACATCAGAATGCAGTAATTTTTCCATATTTTCTCTCCAGTTTTTATAGTGCAGAATCCATTAGAGGAGTAGCCAAAGGGAATAAATGGATCAGAGTCACAACTTTCTGTTGTCCCAGTTGTAACTGAAACAAAATGAAAAGTGATACAGAAAACATTCTAGCTCTCTACAGAACACATCTTGCTGCACAGATAAAGCTGCTGTTTATTCAAATAATGAAGTAAAGGGTGGAAAACAGAACAAAATTACACAAGCATTTTGATAGAGAAGGACAAAATCTTAACTGTAGAATTAACTCAATCTGAACATAACACACTCATGAACAGAAAACCAATTTAAGACAGAGTGTAAATAGAAGGGATAATAAAGGGCATTTAGGGAAAGAATATGCAAGATATTTATAGGATCCAAATCTATTTACCATCCTAAACAATGTTATTTTATTCACAAACTCATTATGAATTCTAGGGATTGGGATTAAAAGCTCTAGAAATCTTGACAATAGCTTTCACTACTCTAGATTTACCATGCAGAAGAAAAATCCTGAAGGACTGTGATGTTTGATTTTTTAATATAATTTTGGAAAGGCAGCAAGAGTCCTTCCCAACAGATAACTGCATCTAGCATAGCATAGCATAGCATAGCATATGTAAAGAAATACTGCAGTGGCTTCCAAATATTTTAGATCACTACTCACCATTTCAGAGGCCATGGACACTCATTATGAAGACTAGAATTGAAAGCAGTATAAAAGTGAATGATCTATAATCTGCTCACCATGGCCTCACAGATCTCTATTCGGGAGCCACTAAAATAGGGAGTTCCTTTACGCCAGTGGCAAAAGGACCTTTCAGTAGCAGCTCCTTTAGTTTAGTAAAAATATTCCTGACCAGCTATACCTTCCCTCTTTAAAGGAGGAATTCCTGACAAGTCATGTAGTTTGAATCTCCTTTCTCAAATATATATTTTATATATATATATGTTTATATATTCATCTTCCTTTTCTTTCAATAGCTTGGTGAAGTTACGAGTTGATAAAAAACCTGACAATTTCAGGGAAAAAACCTCCAACTAATCAAATCAAAGGGTATTTACATACTGGTATTTCAGATATTATTAAAGGCAAAAAATTTTTAACTGGAACTCTCCTAGCTGAGATTACGCAAAATATGTCAGAATTTTATTCACACTTTTTTACATTATATAGTTTGATTCAGCAATGCAACCACAAAATTATTTACTTCTTTTGCCATTTTCATGGCTTCTGACTTCTTTGCTGACTGTTGATACATTGAGGAAACTAAAAGTAACAGAAGGGAAAAAATCATAAGTAGTATGACTCTTTATTACCTATAAAGAGGTGCCATAAATTTGCGATTCTAACACATATGGCATCATAAATCAGGATTATACTGATATTGAATTAGCACGATGGGAACTAATAGGGGTGAATTAGCATGGGTATACTGAATTAGGTATGATGGGAACAAAATAATGGAAAAGGAAGAATATGGAAAGTATGAACTCTCCAATAGTTAGGTGACATACTGAAAAGTAGAACAGAAGAAAATTGTGTATATACATACATTAAAAAAATTCTCACAGTCGCTGCCAGGAATATTAACTTTCCAAAGCATTCTGCACACAGGCTCTGGACAGGTGAATGGCTTTCTCCAAGGAGCTGAGCTGTAGCTGAGACTGGGCAGCTCAGCATAAACAGACCTGTGCACCACACGGGCAATCTATGAATGTCCACTTTAATTTCTAAGGGTGAATAGTGTGATTATTTACCCAAAAACGGAGAGGAGGGAAAAGGCCTATAACAGGGCTAGAGGAAAAAAAAGCAAACAAACTTTTTGGAATAGTTCTTTTCACTTGAAGAAACAATATGTCTTCCACGTATTGCCTCAGTTTGAAAGTATTTTTGTTTAGTTGCCCTTTCCATTCTTAGTAAGAAATATTTAATTACAATTAGGACCTGTCCTGAGGAAACTATCCTAATTCGGGAAAGTGTTTAACATACCTTACGTGTATAACTACATGCCTGAAGTTTTTTTCTCAACAGGGATAATAGACCCAAGCACAGTCTAAAGTGTTTCCTCAGTTGTGCCTGAAAGGTCCAGTTTGTCAACATTTGCTAAATAAATCAAGATTCAGAGACGATATTATCCGGAAACAGCCTGTGGGCTCCGATAGGCTTTCTACGAATCTTTAAAAGTGGTTCCTTGTGGTGCAGTTTAAAAATACCAAATTAAGCTCTATTTTTTGGTTAGTTTGAGTACCAGAAACTAGAGTTACACTGAATAGGATTCAGTAAAAGCTCATTTTCCAGCTTTTTTTCTTCTGTTCAGTGTTATCTTTGCTACCTCTACAGAACATCACAGGCATCAGTAAAGACATGCTTATTACATGTCTCAAAACTGGAAACAAAGATGTTTATAACTTATCAATGTCAATGAGCATCTTATAAGCCTGTCTTCATAAGAAACATGATACTTGGAAGAGAAGGGGAAGAAACTTTGTTTAGATTAAAAAAATTAACATTAATTCTTTAATCAGATTTCTCAATATTTATTAATTATTTGATTTGTTATAATGTTGCTTCTATATACTAAAATACTTTCTAAAAGTAGTAAAAATGTATTACATCCAGATGACACTTAAAAGTTATTATGGTTTTCAAAATCTAACAGGATAAGAATATAGCAAAATTATACTATATTAGGATTCAAATCAACCCCAATGTATAGAATTGCATTCACCCTTTACAAACAAATCTTTAGGAGAACAATAATGAAAGTTCTTCAAATCATTGCTATGCAAGCTGAAAACTATTTCTACAAGGGAGCTCTGTGATTTATTGACCATGGATTATTAACAAAATAGCCCAATCTAAACACAAATCTGTTGTGTTCTGAAGATGAAGGAATTATGAATTGTTGTAAAATATCATTTCTCTCTCAATTGAGCAGCATCCAAGCCAATTTTACAAGCAACAGCTGTGAAAAAATTTGCATGGCAAAAAGAATTCAGAAACAAAAGCAACAACACAGTTGGGGAATAGATGTTCTGGAATATTGCCTTCTTGTCTTCCAGAGCAAATATTTGATGTCAAAGTGGACAAATAAATATTGTCCTCCTGACTCACCATTTCAAGTACAGAACTGCTAAATCAGTGGCAATATGCATTAATAGTATTCAAATTTCTTTCCCAACATTTTCAACATACAAGCAAGTTCATTTAGTAAAAATAAACAATACAGGCAATCCATATGTAAAAGGGTAAGGGGAAATGTTTTGTTTTGCAATCAGTGTTGCTAATCTCTACTATTTAAGTATGCACTTTCACAAAAATAAGAACTTTATGCATCTTTTTATTTCTCTTCAAAGTTTGAAGTCCCAAGCAGAGTCAATTCAGTTCCTGTATTCTTCCTGTGGAAAAAAAAAAAAAAACAACAATGAACTACTAAACAGTTTACTTGTTTTAATGAGAAGGCTAGGAGTTGCAGTCACAGTCTAGGTGTCATGAAAACAAAGAATGAAAAAAATTTCTGTGACAGGGACACCAATATTTCTACAGCAAAACCTTAAAATATAAATACAGCACAACAAAAGAGCTGAACATGAACAGTCAGTGAGCTCAAGCAGGTTAAGAAAAAAAATATTGTGCAATGGCTTCACTTTATTTTCTTGATCTATCTTCATATGTACTCACTTGATTCAAGATACCGAGGCATCATGAAAAAAACCCAAAACAAACAGCCAAGCCTCACAACGCCTAACCCCAGGAACAGCTGGCTATGTTACAAAGCACTGAAGGGGTAAAGCTAACTGAAGGGGAAAAAAATAATTTACAAACAGTCCTCGCTTCATTTTGATGGATATATTGAGAAGGTTCATGAAAACGTATAGATGCAAATTGTCTAGCTCACAGAATGCTGTATTCTTTGGATGTATTTCCTCCAAAGGACATTTACAATGCATATACTTAGATGTTTTGTAAACCACATCATTTGCTATGCTACCACTTAGAGTTTATGTGACACTTCCTCCAAAATCTTCTTCCACTGAATAGAGCTGTCCAATGCTCCTGCAGGGAGTGTGAGGTAGTCAGGTTGCTATTGATGGTTCCCGGCCTTGCAGATGGGAAAATGCCAGTTTATGATTTTCTCAAGCCTGGAGATGGTCAATAAGTAAAGGCTAGGTTTAACTTAAGGAGAATTGACTGCTTAATGTAAGGAATTCTTGGGGATTCCTTCATCTCAGGCTCACACAGGTCTGCTTGGCTGTCACACACCAGGGGTGAAAGTCACTGCATGCCTCGCACTGTGCATTTGTATTTATCTGCGTGGCTCACAGGAGAGATTTTCATATGCTTTGAGGGGTGGCCAGCCTGCTCTGCCCCTTGCCGTCTGCTGGAATTCTCAGACGTAGGTACAAGGCACAGCCAGAACCAGTGTACAAGTGGAAATGCCGGTTCAGAAATCAGTGCCTCCCAACTCACTCCAACCAACAGGCTCTGATGGAGTAAATGCAAACAGAGTAGAACAAAATCCAGGCTCCCTGCAGCATCACCCTCTCCACAGAGAAGCCTGACTCTAGTAAAAAAACCCAAGCATCTCTGTAAGCATCCTTAGTCTCCTTTCTTCTCCTGTGCTCCCTGTCCCATGACTCCTTCACGCCCCACCACCACTGCACCGAACCTGCCAGGAATGCAGCAGAACTGCACTCCAAGGCATAAAAGGGGAATATCCCCCTTTCCCTATCCTCAGCCTGCCACAGGAAGAATAGGAAAAAACAGCTCTGCTACCTTTTTGGTGAAAGAGACAGAAGTAAAAGATTCCCCTGCCCCTGTTCCTATTGTGCTTGTACAGGGTGAATGATGATTTTGAATTTTTTTCCCCCAAAGCCTCAACTGCATCAATTGGCAATGTCCTGCCCCAGAGGGAGGGCTGATGAAGAAATAAGGCCATTGAGAACCTCTCAAGAATGGTGAGAATGCTTTTGCTTTCCATTTTATAGCTGGACTGTGTTTATATTTGATAATTTTGGTTGAAGAAACTTGACCACGTTGACTGGGTTAGCAGTTACCTTATTTTCTGGAAAAATGAGTTCAAGGTCAGCATAGACTCATCCTTCTTGGGCTAGCTGAGTCTATAAACTGACAAAGCTCTCTTTTTGCTGATCTAATAATTTAGCAAGTACATCCTTTTCTCATCCATTTCTTGGAACTAAGAAAATAATAAGAAACTTATGATTTTCATGCACAGGCATAGCAAAACAAACAAATGACCAAACAAACCACCAATAAACTCTCACAGAGATAGTCCATCTTTGTAAAACTTTGAGTTTCCATTCTTAAATGAGATAGGGCTAGAATTTTTCTCAATGAAAAATATGCTAGCGTATTTTTTAAGCTCAGGAGATATTTTCTTTATCCTCCTTCTAGCAATTGTATCCTACACATTAGCCTATTTCCTTTATTCCCCTACAAAGCAATGTTGTTAAACAAAAAATCAGGTTTTATATAGAAACCTGGATATCTGACACCAGAAGAAAGAATTTCAACAAAGTTATGAATGTTGAAGACAAAGTTTTACAATGGAAGCAAAGGGCGATTTCTGTAGCAGATAGTACTATCAGGTCCACTAGTTACAAAGGTGTCTACAGTATCTCTTCAAAAAGAAAAAGAAGAAAAAGGCATACAAATCAAGGTTTGAAGAAGCAAAGCTTTTTTGTTTTATTTTTGCTGTCCAAAGTCTTCAGTGTTTGCCCTACTCCTGTGGGGTCCAGTATTGAGGAATCTACATTCAATTCCCCACACTCCTTAAAGGCTGAAACTTAATCTCTTTGTTCTGACTACTGATAAAATGTATTCCCTAAAAACAGTCTTGTTTTTTGAAGTTTTCCCCCAGTTCTCTGCAGATGATGCACACTAAGAGTTGTGTCTTCCCAATCACTTTCTGAACACTGAATAAGAATACTTCTGAATCTTGGTTACATTGATCTTTACATTTGAGGTCTCTTCTGCAAGGAAGTCAATGTCCATCTATTCCCAGGATTTTCATGTCTTTCCCACACAGTTTGTTACTCATGACATCTTGAGCAGCTTAGCTCAGCCTGGAGGATTAACTTAGATCTCAGTGTTACATAGTTGCACATTTGTTTGCCATTTATGAAAACTATAAACAGCTGAGACTTTAGGAAGTCTATTCATAAGCATTAGAGACTGACAAAATTATGTACATGTCTCCATTTCTGAAATATTCAGCAGCTAATTTAGAGGTTTCTGAGGTTTAACATAGGTTTAGAACAGAAGCTTTACAATTCTAGAAAATAAACTGTTCCTTTTCATTACCTCAGATGCTACTTGGTACACGGATTTGAAACTGTGCTCATGCTGACTTGTGCGGGGGCAAAAAGGACCAAGTGTCAGAAGCTGACTTGCCTGTCTCACTTTTCTAGAAGGCCTAACATTGCTGTGAGATGCTGTACAGAGAGTATCTTTCTAGAGAAAATAAATCCTGTTGAAATGTGGAGACAGGCAGAAGGGAAGCCGCTTTGTTTTATTTATTTCTAAATCACCTGAAGATGTTCAGTAAATTGCAAGCCCTGGGGATCATTATGTATATGCAAATTTTAACATAATTTGTCAAACTGCTTCTGGTGTGCCATTGGCAAATTATTCAGAAGGATATTCTTAGTGCTCTTCTCTCCAAATGCTGTCAAGGTAAAATACTTCTTGCTAAATACGGAAAGCTAGGAAGAAAATTATTATGATATTGCACAGTTCACCAGAAAATGTGTTTGTCTAGGTTTTCTGCCTACCTGTTTTCTACGTGCTCAGAAATACTCTAAGACACTATTCTACCAGGTGTCTATAACATTTAAGTTTGTTCAAATACTGATGGGATATAGGAACACCTTCTATTTCTAAAGGGACAAAACCCCAGGCACATTTGGTCTGTTTTTACATAATTGCCTTTGATCTCTATTAGTCACACTTCCTCTAAATGTTTTTAACTTGCACATCACTGATTTCGCTTCGCTCCAGGCTTTTCTGAGAGCTCTCTAAGTATTATCTCTTATTTGTGGAAACAGGAGTCAAAAGCTGGATCATTCCTTTGTTGTTGCCTTTGGGCTGGGTAAGTGGCACAGACCCCTCATCCCAGCCTTCATAAAGCACTGGAACTCCTTTACTTCTGCCATCCTTTCAGGCTTAGGAGATGATGGGGTGCAAAGACACCCTTATAGTCCTGTACTTCTGCACTGGTGTTAGCGGTGATGCACAGAAGATCAGTAGTTACCTCCTGAAAATAGGACAGTCCCAAGGAAAAGAGCCTGTGCCTCATCAGGACAATTCTGCATTTCTCTCTTGAAAATAAGATGAGAATGGCAACTTTTTATTATTGCTTACAGCTACATTGAATCTGACAACAATTTCTTGTTATTAGGAGTATTAGTGAAAAGGAAATTTTAACTAATTTTCCCAGTCCTGTGTGGGGACAACACAGTTAGGAGCTTTGGCAAGGTCTCAGAGGGACTGGGATCATCAGTATGTTACATTTACACAGTCAGGTCTCCTTGAGAGAAACTGAGTGGCCCTGATGTGAACAGTACAGACTTAATATTAACGCCTGTTTCATCCTTTAGGGCTATATTGTCTTCACCTCTGAGACAATATACAGTTTTCCAGTGATGCTGTCACTGCTATTCCTTTACTCTTAATAGTCCGTTACTGCTTCAGAAGTAACAGAAGTAACTTCTCATCACTTTAGAAGAGATCTCTCAGTAATTTAAAGACTTTTCCCAGTCTTTTTGCACTAAATAAATTCCATCCAGATCCAAATATTACTTCCTTATTGACCCAAGGGCCTGCAACAGTCTTTTTTATCTGAAATGGAAGGCTCCAGTCACACAATTGACTTATCATTTGGTTTAAAGAAGAGCAGGTATCTGGTTTTGCCTAAAACTTTTTAAGGATGCTAAACATAAGTCAGGTAAGTATTATGTAAACACACCTGTGACCTCAGGTGAAAAAAACTCTCAGCATGTATCAAAGCATCCCAGAAAAAAGATAAAATCACTGATATTTATGTTGAAACTACAGGTAGGCAAATGTTGATCTTTTCTGTACAGGCAATTTAACACGTAAGTGCAAGAATGCACATAAAACTAAAATGTAAATTTAAACTTAGATTACCTTTGTGTAAAAAATGCAATTTTAGGAAATTAAATAGTGCTGCAGGTGGGAGTGAGTTTTGTTGGCCAGTTACAAAGAATCCACCATGTAGGATATAAACTAGATTCTGAAAGATGACTCACAGACTTAATGAGTGGTAACATTAAACCTCATTTTACATTTCTGAATATTCTGAATAGTAACACATCTTGCAGTGAGACCTGCAAAGTACCTGTATGATGAAAGATCATACAGCTTCTTTAGAAGAGTGGCTTACGTGATTTGAGGTCTGTCATCTCTTTGATAGTCAATAAGACTTAACTGCTTGTGAAACTTTTACTCATTTCTCTTTTAGTGGAGACAATTTTATGTAGCCAACATTTCAGTTTTCCTAAACAAGCCATTCTAAGAAGATTCTTAAAATGAATTTGAAATAGAGGATCTCTGAAGGAGGAAGAAGAAGGGAAGGTAAGAAAGAAGAGTGTACTCTGAAATGCTATCTTTTCACACTAAAAAATGTTGACTGAATCTTTTAGTGATTATTTAACCGTACTGAACTCTTGCATTAAACATCTTTAAAGCTTTTTTATTTGTGAAGCTGAGCAAATTGCCAGTGTATTGACTTGAAAGATTTTTTTCCATTGTCTTCAGGTTTCATTCCATAGGCTCTGTGTGACCTCACATCTGTTTCCATACACTGAGTTGCCATGGAGCTTTCTCGTGATGGAAAGCTCAAACAAGCTAAGACAGAAAACATGCATGTGGATCAGTGTTCTGGAAAAAATGACTAGATACCTTTTGACTTCAACTGGATACATCAGTATTAAAATTAAATGCAGTAAAAAAATTATGTGCATGCTTGCCTGGTGCTGAAATTAAAATGACGAAAATGGATATTTGCTGAATAATATGGTACATGAAATTATACTCTTCATCCGAATGTTATCTCATTTATGTGAGTGGAAGGCCCTAGTCCAAAAACAACACCTATTTGTTAAAGTAATTCAGTAATAGTGGGAGAATCTAGCACTAAAGGATAAGTATTATAGAATGGAGCACCTCTTTTCTTTCACTCTTTCTAGCTGTGTAATAAGACTACTAACCACAGACACAAAAAGATAGCTCATAGTACAGGAGCAATGAAAATGTTAATTCTGAGATGGTCAAAGATGTTGCCTAAAATCAAAAGTATATTTTTACATATTAAAAATTACTGAATTTTATTGCTGTAACAACAAATAAAAAAGATAGGGAATAAGGAAGGAATGTCATTAAAATTTATTCATTTCCAGGATTTTATCTTAACTCATATTCTGATATCCCTCATTAAATTCAAAACCAGATGCAACCAAGTTTATCTTTTTCTGTGTAAGACTAACCTTTCCTCTAAACAAAGTTCACTAAGAACATTGTGTTGATGCCTGGGAGAAAGTACATTTACATCTACCAAAATCATACCAACATGACGTCTTCCTTCATGCCTCCTGCTAATGGCTGGTAAGTAAAGTAACAGTAAGGTCTAATACCACCTCCTAGAATTCTGCAAATCATTCACAATTGAATGCAAATTATGGCCAAATCTGCCTCAATTCTGGTTTAATTACAGCCCCAAATTTTGGCCTTGCTTCAAACAAACTTTCAAAAGACCTGGGCTGAGTTCTGAGTGTACCACCTTGCAGAGCATAGGAGAATACTCTAATACATATGTACAAAGGATGAAGGATTTATGGTTTTGGATCTCACCCAAGCCAAATTTGGAAGGCATCACTGAAATTTTCTTTGAACCCTGCACTTAAGGCAAACCTGGTGAAATTCCAGGTGAATCAAAACCAGTGCAAAACCCTTTTTCTGTATCCTCTTGTGAACCCACGTTATTTCAGCATTTTAAATCCATGTAAAATAAACCCATATAAAATAGATGCACATGGTTGTAGAAGGGCAGGAATCTGGCTTTGTAAAGGCAGAGACCTAACTTGGTCATTTTTGAAAGTGAAGAATGTAATGGAAGACTGGTTTAGAATGAATATTAGGATAATTTAAAATATACTAAGGCACCTAGGATAGCAAAGTTTGGTCTCGTATGGGATGTTTTCAGTAGGCTAAGAAAACCGTTTTCTCACTGGACTGTATTCAGACAATGTCTCCTCAATGAGAACAAGGTGGAAATGGGTCCCCCAGGTACTGCAGGTACACTAATATTATTACACCTTCATAGGATATTAACTTCTACATTTAACCAGGATATATCGTCATCTCTGCTGGTCACTGAAGAGCCTCTCATTCTCTGTCTACCCCAGCAATGTGCAATAACAATAGCACTGTCCCTGTTTAGAGAGGATGTATTAAACCTCTTGATATACATGTGTATCTTGGAAGAACAAGTCAATGAGTCATTTGAAGAGGCATCTTTTTGAATGTTATTTCATTTACAAGTAACAACACACGGAATTTGCAAATGTTAAAACAAAGGGGAAGTTTCTTGTTAGCTGTCAGCAGCACAAGACTGTTTAGTTCCCTGTTTTTAAAGATCTGGGACATTATATAGACATTATATACTTTCTCCTCAGCTACATTATTTCTTAAAGCTGGGAGAGAATGCATGATGGTGCTGGCTGTATTCTAATACACTGTCCATGCTCTTTTGAGGGATGAATATTCTTCATTGCATTTAGGATGCCAAGGTCCTTCCATCTCCTGAAACACACATAAACAACAAAAAAAGTTTCCCTGTCTGCTGTAGAAAACTGAGGTGGCATTGTGCTGAGACCATGTTTAGTAATTCACTAGGACATAAAACTGCAATGCAACTTAATTCATCATGTCTAACAGCAAAATGATGTTTAAACTCTAAGGCTAAGGACAAGATTGTTGCCATTTTCTTTTCTTCTTTCTCTGTCAGGCTTTGGCTTTGATACAGAATTGAAAAATTGAACAAGAGCCAATTGAAAATGAGGTGTTATGCGACATAAATAGTGCCGTCTTTGATGAATGAAAACTTCATCAGTTTTAAGGCTTGTCTGTTTGAACAGTGTCAGGATGCTATGGATAATAAATAAGTAACAAATAAAAAGATAAATTGATGGCTGTTACCACAAATAGAATAGAAAAGGTTAAGATAGCCAAGGTTATCCATTGTTCCACAAACATGGACTTCATTTATGGTGCAATATTGTGTTCCATAACTACTTTTTGAACAATTAATAGTTTTTGAAATATGAAAAATTAATAGTTGCAGATACAGGTATACTATTTGAATATCAACTGACTCAAAGCATATCAATGAAGTACTTTTATTGCTCAGAAATGATTAAAAGTGACCGGGTTAAAAAAAGTGTAAACCTGCTCAAAGCACTGAAATATTTGCACTTTTTACATTTGGATATTATAACACTGCTATAGGTGAATAGTGGATCCACATAAATCTTTACAAACGATTTAAAACCCCACAAAAATCTTGACTCTTCTTTGGTTTATACTGACTGTAAATACATTTTGTGGAGTTAGTAGTTAGATGGGTCTAAAAATGTGGAAAATTTACAGAATTTGTTAAAGTCATTTTCCAATAGTATGGCACAAGGTGAACACTTAAAACAACTTCATTGTTACCCAGTTTTCTTTTGATTTCTGGTATTTTAGAGATACTTTTTAAAAGCCAAGCCTTTGCAAATTTGTGTCTCCCTGTTGTATACCCTCCAGTACAAGTCTTCTCCTTTACTTTTTTCCCCACAGTGTTTCTGGGTATCACTTTCTCTATACAGATCTTTACTCTTTTTAAATGTCATGCTGTATTCCTTTTCTCTTCCCCTTGGTTTTTTGTCTTCTCTATCAGATGGTATGTCATCCTGCAAATCTTTATACTGGATTAAAATTGATTTGAGTGAGCTTTAAGGAAGAAGAAGAGTGCTGAACTCTTTTTGGAGTAAGTTCCATTAGCACTTAATACAGCTGTCATATAGTACAGCACGGTGCTATGCAGAATATGAGAAAAACTAAACTGACTATTTTTAAGCTCTGTGCTTCTAAGACTACAGTCTTGCTGACTTTAGGAGACACTAACTTATTACATTTATTACCTCTGATATTACTTTAACTGTCTAGAGTTGATTTAAATTCAATATTTGGAATTGTAGTTGCATTTCCTAATATTAGGAAATATGCTAAAGCCTTTTTCTTTCCATATCACACTCTGTCATTTATTGCTTTATTGTCAACATATCTGATATCAAACAAATAGTACACAAATTCTGAATCCAGAGAGTTTACTCTGTTATGTTGTCCAAAGGAGAAAATTTGGGCCTAATGCTGTTATTCTCACCCACCATTTAAAAGTTCTACTTAAAATATTTTACTAGCAAATTTCTCTTGTGCCTGCAACTCTACTAAATGTCTAATCTAATGAAATCACCACAATCAAATTTCCAATCTCGGAAAGCGTGTTAATTCATGAATAACTTTAAGCATAGGGTAGTCTTGCTGAAGTCAGTGTAAAGCTTGGCTCAAGTTTAGTTGCATAGCTGGATCAGATCCCAAGAGACTATTAAGAAAGAAATTGCAGTGGAAGACATTTTAAAAGTTTACTCTCAGAATAAAAGATATGTAAGTGTTCACCTGCACAGTGCACATGGCTAAACACCAGGAAATGGCATCCACAGGTGGTATGTTCAAAAGTGCCCCAGAGAGACATTGATTCCCTAGGGGCATTAAATAAGAGTTGGTACTTCTTTCAGAAGTATTTTTGAACATTCCAGCCTAACAGATGCCACATAAAAGTTCCTTAAGAAAACAGTTAGATAAGATCTATTATGATGTTAAATATGAATACAAAAATAGGTGCCTAGGGCTACAGGAGACAGATAATAATAAAAGACAGTGTGGGAGTGGCTGAAAATAAGCTCGTTGACTTAAGAAATAATTTTTTTAAAATCCATTTATTTTTATAATAAAACTAAAGATAGAGAAAAAAGAAATCAACAACCCACTGGAAGAATTATTGGTGTCTCTGAAAGTGGGGTGAGGAGTCATAGTTTTTATTCGTACAAAGTTGTTCAAGATTTTGCTAAAAACATTTAAAAAGTTTCCCTAAAGGATAATAACTAATATGTACCATATTGTCTCAAAGGGCAGTGAATTTGTCAAGAAACCTAGATTTTTAACTTCTTATCTTGCAAGTGTTTTTCTTTCACTTTGTTGGTGATGTTAGTGAATATTTGTCATTTATGGTAAGGAAAATGAACTTGGTATGTGAATAGCTTGACATTCAAAATCGAGGTTTCATTGTGGAAAGAGTCATGCAGGTGCTTAGCACTGATATTAGCAGTACTACTCATTTAGTGAAAGTCAATAAATGTATAGAACTTTGCATAAATGAGACAATATATGAAAAGTATCAAATTAATTTTTGGGTCTTTACTGATGATGGAAAATCCTCTTCTTTCAATTTTAATTTTTAAACTTTATTTCTCAGTATCTCAACGAGTGATATTGATAACTTTTCTATTGAAATAATAAAGAAGTATGTTGTTAATTATTAATCGGTATTTCTGAACTTGATACTCATCTGTACTACTAAGGTATGTGTACAAACTGAACTGGATTTCCAGTAAAGTCTGTTCCTTCCTGTTGCATCACATATCACCCAGCCATGAAACCAAGACACCGACAGTCCGCTGCAGGACTGTAGTTTAAAAGTCATCTTGCCAGCCTGCAAATTTCAATTTGTTTGCAGATCTTCTTTCAGGAAATACATCATCAGAGCACCAATTTTAGTAGAGGTGCTGTGAACACTTCTAATCCTGAATGTACTCTTCTGTGTACTGAAATCAGATTAGTTTTTCCGTATTGGGTCCTACTGATTCCAAGACAGATTGTTCCACTCAATAACACTATCCAAACTTTTAATGCTATTTATTACTATTTACAATCTAGACGAGAGAAAATGGTAAATAAAAATATTATAAAAATGCATGAAATTCCCAATGGAGTATACCTTTATAAATGGCAGGGAGGAGACCATCCCCAACCCAGGTGGTTTATGATGCATACTGTTTCAAGAAGAGGGCTTTAGGATAAAATTTTGGCCTTATTCGAGTCGATAAACTTCTTTCCTCCTCCTAAGACTGCACATTCTTTATGTTCTGTTCTTTATTTACTTTGTGCTTGACCTTATAAAGAGAGCCCACATAAATCTAAGCCTCTGCATTGTTCTGCTGAAATCAGCAGAACTACTTCCAGTTGCATAAAATCAAGCACATGAATTTTTGTGGGATCAGAGTCTCGCTTGAAGAGACCTGTTCCCTACACAAGGAATGTTATCTTCCTATGTGATGTTTAAAGTACGCATGAAGTTGAAAACAAAGTTGTAGGCAAACCATATTCCCAAAGCTATGCAAGCACCTTGCCCTCATTTGGAACATCTCAAAGGTCCATTCAATCAATTAGATTTTAATGACCCTGCTTGTCAGTCTTCTAAGCTTCATTTTGAAGGCTAGAAGACATGTGATGAAATTCTGTACTGGATCAGAGAAGAATAATTAATAAGCATTATACACATGCTAAGAATGACAAAGTTAGGCACCCATTTGGTATTTCAGTACCAAGTTATAATTATTTGATTTCAGGACTATGCTAGCAGTATATCCTAGCCAATTTTAAAACCAATGGTGTTAAGTATTGAAAACCAAATAAACATAATATGCAGTTTCTAAAAAAGGGCAATGTATATATTTTGTAAATACATATCCACATTCATATTCAACAATTGCTAAACGAACTTAATGAACATGACTTACCCTGAACTTCCCATTACAGCTATTTCTCCCACCTTTTTCGTTTCTTTTTATAAACTGTACTTATTGTTGTGACTGTGTTTATACATATCTTCAAGGTACTTAAAATGTTTTGACTATAATTGAGATATGTAATAATATTATATTAGTATTCCAATAAACAAATAGCAATATGTTTCTTGATAGACAGTAGTATATATCAAGATGCTCTGTGTGTATATATAAATACACACACACACACACACACACACACGCACACACTTATATAAAAACATGTACTTTCCTTGATAGATGATTGTATATACATATGATTATACAAACCACAGAAGATGTGTACATTTATCTTTACTTTCAGGGGATTGTTTAAGTGTAAAAGTAAATATAATACTAATACTAATACTAATACTAATAAATACTAATACTAATACTTTGTTGTTGTTGTTGTTGTTGTTATTATTATTTTAAACATGAATAAATTAAAGCCTCCTTTGATTTTTTTTCCCAGGTTATTTTTCAGTTTAAGTACAGGCTTGTTTAAGTTGCACTCCTCCATCAGGCTGGTCATGAGGGCTGTCTTCAGTAAGAAAACACCTGTGTAAACCCATGCTCCAGACCCATACTCCATGAGGTACTTCCATGCTGCATCTGCCTGAAGAAGCCTCCGGAGTACCAGAAACCCTACAGGCCCACATAACATTCCCAGGCAGGTTTTCTAGCACTTGCCCCACACTGCACTTGTTTGTTTTACATAGTATTCTAATGCACAATGAGGACATACATGTAGACCTGCTATCAACATTGCTCTTGCTAGAGAATTAGTGTGTAATAGTTGCAAGTTTTGGGAAAGGTGAGATACTGAACCAGAAAATCTGGTGAGAGTTACTCATGGGGAGAAGCACAACCAGCAACAAACAACTGCTCTGGCCACTGGTTTGTTCCTGTTTATGTATTAAATGTGAAGAGTAAATAATCTTATTCCCAGTTTAGAGAGGCCTGTTGAGCCAATTCACAACTAAAATTGAACCCCCAAGTTTGACTTTCAGAAGTATCTTCCCAGCACTGTTTCCAGGGAAAGATCAAATGACAGTAGCAGTACTCATAAGTACTAATTAACTTCTGGATCTTCCATTGCCACAACAAAATTGATAGATTAGAAATGTAATGTGAAGTCAAATTAATCTGTTCTCCAATGACTTAAAAAATTTTTGGGAACTCAATCCTAGATGGGTATTTAGCAATTTATAAATACGTAGGAAGTGTTAATGTACTCCAATAGCTTACATTAGCTGTGTAAAGACAGGTTACTGAATTGCAGTTTGTCGTGGTTTAGCCCCAGCCAGCAACTAAGCACCACGCAGCCGCTCACTCACTCCCCCCTGGTGGGATGGGGGAGAGAATCGGAAGAGCAAAAGTAAGAAAACTCGAGGGTTGAGATAAAGACAGTTTAATAGGGAAAGCAAAAGCCGCGCACGCAAGCAAAGCAAAGCAAGGAATTCCTTCACTACTTCCCATGGGCAGGCAGGTGTTCAGCCATCTCCAGGAAAGCAGGGCTCCATCACACGTAATGGTTACTTGGGAAGACAAACGCCATCGCTCCAAATGTCCCCCCTTCCTCCTTCTTCCCCAGCTTTATATACTGAGCATGACGTCATGTGGTATGGAATAGCCCTTTGGTCAGTTTGGATCAACTATCCTGGCTGTGTCCCCTCCCAGCTGCTTCTGCACCTGGCAGAGCACGGGAAGCTGAGAAGTCCTTGACTGGTGCAGCAACAACTAAAACATCTCTGAATTATCAACACTGTTTTCAGCACAAATCCAAAACATAGCCCCATACCAGCCACTCTAAAGAAAATCAACTTTATCTCAGCTGAAACCAGGACAGTATCCACCCCTTATTCCATACCATTTACGTCATGCTCAGGTCTCACACTATCCAATACATTCTCATTACCCACCATCACCCTTCCCATCCTTTGATATAATACACACATATAATTCCCTTAGTCTATGGACCACCCCTACAAAATATTTGTAAAATGTCCATAAATGTCCACAAAATGTCCACTGAGTTCATTTAGTCCATGACTTTGGGCTTCATCTCTTGTGGTTGTTACTCAGGACAGGAGAGGTGGTTTCTTGGAGTTATTGGGCACCAAAGCCAGCTCAGGTCAGGTCACTGCTGCACTTGCACTGCTTCTTGTAAGGCTTCTCCTCCATTTGTTCAGGTGGTTCCAGCTGTAGTAATTCCTATAACATGCAACTCAAATAATGGGTTACAACAATTTAAAGGTAGATCCATTACAATGTCCACCCCTGGTCCTTTTGGGCCAGGTTATAGGATTTAACATTGCAATAAACTCCTCCCCTTGCTCCTAGCCTGGCTAGCAACAAGGGGTTCCTGCTATAGTAATTCCCACAACATGCAACTCAAATCATGGGTTACAACAATTTAAAGGTACTTCCATTACAATCTCCACCCCTGGTCCCTTTGAACCAGACCATCAGGTTTAACATTGCAATGAAGTCCTCCCCTTGCCCCTGCTCCAACTTGGACTTATCCACAGAATGTAGTACCTTCAGAAGTAAACTTGCTCCAACATGGTCTCATGCACAGCCACTGATGCTTCGAGGTGTACCTGCTGCAGCATGGACTTCATCCACAGCCACAGATGCTTCGAGGTGCACCTTATCCAGCGTGGACTTACCCTTGGGCCACAATCCCTTCAGAGGTATACCTGCTGTGGCACAGACATAACCATGGCCACAGACGTTTCAAGATATACCTGCTCTGGCATGGGCTAATCCATGGGCACAGATGCTCTGGGGTGTCCTGCTCCCACGTGGATTCATCCACAGGTCACAGTCCCTTTGACTTGAGTTCACACCAGAGTTCCAGCCTGTCCAGTGCAGCAGCACAGAAACAGCAGCGATGTCCTGGCCATCTGCCAGCCCAGGCGCAAGGCTATTGCTGTTATCAAAATGTTCCCAGGCACAGCACAGTAAGATGATCAGCAGTACAGCAGCACGGCAAGCAGTGAAAGCAAAAAGCAGCCACTAACAAGCCCTAGACTCTAACATACAGTAAGGCAGGCAAGCCCTATGGCAAGCACAGAAGCCTGCCGATTAATAGCTTAACAGCAATAACAGCTATAAATTCTACCTAGCACATTCCAATCAAATCTGTCATTATCTTGAACCCTTCGAGCCCCACATTGGGCGCCAAAAAGGACTGTTGTGGTTTAGCCCCAGCCGGGAACTAAGCACCACGCAGCCGCTCGCTCACTCCCCCCCGGTGGGATGGGGGAGAGAATCGGAAGAGCAAAAGTAAGAAAACTCGAGGGTTGAGATAAAGACAGTTTAATAGGTAAAGCAAAAGCTGCGCACGCAAGCGAAGCAAAGCAAGGAATTCCTTCACTCCTTCCCATGGGCAGGCAGGTGTTCAGCCATCTCCAGGAAAGCAGGGCTCCATCATGCGTAACGGTGACTTGGGAAGACAAACGCCATCACTCCGAACGTCCCCCCTTCCTTCTTCTTCCCCCAGCTTTATATACTGAGCATGATGTTGTATGGTATGGAATACCTCTTTGGTCAGTTTGGATCAACCATCCTGGCTGTGTCCCCTCCCAGCTTCTTGTGCACCTGGCAGAGCATGGGAAGCTGAAAAGTCCTTGACTGGTGCAGCAGCAACTAAAACATCTCTGTATTATCAACACTGTTTTCAGCACAAATCCAAAACATAGCCCCATACCAGCCACTATAAAGAAAATTAACTCAATCTCAGCTGAAACCAGGACAAGTTTAATCTCTTTAAGGAGGCAGAACACAATTGCTTACTGTACTTTGGTGTTAGAAATAACATAAGCTTTAATTGCTGCAATGAAATGGTTCTCTATATATTCATCTTTGTTACTTTTGCTTATTTCTTTTTGTATCTCATTTGCCTCTGAAAGTGAGCCCACACCTGGAATACATCTTACGCTATGCTGCACGCCAGTATCCCTACAGAAGCTATTCTAAATAAGTCTGTGGGATAACCAGACAACTAATCACGATGGAGCTACAGAAAGCTGACCTCCTTCTAAAAGCAAACAACTACTTTTGCCAAAATGGGTTCCGTTAACATTGAATGTCTACCATATCCTAGACATGTGCTTACCTTGGCTGTAGCATATGTAGCCTTCCCTATACTTAGCACAAAAAATAGTTAGAGAAGCAATTTTAGCTGCTGTGAATGACACTGTGAATGTCTTCTATAGTCTAACTATAAATGTCTGGCATTTCATGTCAGGAATTATGTGATGATCCTTTTGGAAGAAAGACAGATGAATGACCTGCCTTTAAACTAAAGTTAATCTTTTCCTGCAATTATTCAGGAGGAGCTAACTAGAAGAAACAGTTTCCACAGAAAGCAGGTGAATGAAACATCAGCTCTGACTCCTTCTGTATTCAGATGTTCAACAATGTCACTAATGACATAAACTAGTTTTATGCTAATACATATAGAAAATAGTGCCTCTACTTTCTGTTTTCTCTGGGCAATCTAGATATAAATCATTGCTAAATATGAATATTCCTTTAAAAAAATTCAGAACTATGGTGGACAGCACATATTTTTCATTTTCTTATGAAATACTCTTGGACAATGGTATCACAGGTCATTATTTTTCTTTATGCAGTTGAGTGGGAAAAAAAAATGTAAAGTACAAAGTGTAAATTCAAATATTTTCTATAGGTATTGAAATAATTGTTAAAAAACAGAATATGAACTAAATAAATACAATCCATATTGCAACTTGTCAAATCACTACATTCTCAGAAGAATTAAAAAAACAGAGAACAGCTGTTATGTTTGAAGTTTTGTGGGAAAAGAGCCCTTTGTGTATTTTCAATAGCTTATGTCTTTTTGAAGCCCTTTGGATGATTTATGTTAAAGATAGACTGAAGTTAGGTGGGTGCATGAAAGTCTGCCAAGCAAAGCATAAAGAATTCCATCACTCCTTAATGTGATTACTTTTTTCCCCTCAAAAGCAATGAACAATAATATAGCAAGGCTACCTGCACAGACAAACCAAACTACCTACACAAATGCATACAACAAAAAAGTCTCTTCTCTATTTGCTCTTAAATGTCCTCCAGTGCTCCAGGATTGCTACTTGTTGTATCAAATCTCAAGTTGTAAGAAAATGCACCCCAAATCCATTAGTAAATAAAGACATTATCAACATTGCTCACGTCAAATCTTTCTTGCACCAGAGGAATTTATTTCTGTTACAAACTCACATGTTCATAGGAAACTGTCCTGGGACACGATAGCTTGCTTCAGCATGTTTCATAAAGGCTTCCTGTGGAGGAACAACTGGAGGTGGATACTTCATTAAAGCTGTTCTGCCAAAATGAAGTCCACCACATCGTGTTAGCCTCATGGGCACAAGGTCTCTTTCCATAGTGACAAACGTACACTGATTTCTGCAGATAAATGCCTGCTTCCTCAGTGCCAAACCATTTGCACAACATGCTCTTTTAGGCCCGCTGGCAGTTACACCGCGCATCAGCAGGACCCCAGGAGGAGGTGACATATACAAAGTGCTGTGTTTGGAAACCTTCAAACCAAACTTAGCCTTCTCAGTCCCCTCCTACTGTCAGCACACCTTATGGCTCCAACAAGATACCAGTGTCTGAATGCTCTTTAGAAGCAGGCAGAGGATCTTTGGGGCCCTAACCTGACTGTTTGCAACCCTCTAATCTGCTCTGTCTTTTGGTTATCCTAATTGTCGCAAACAAAACCACAAAACCAGCTCACTCATATGGGATGTTGCTTCCTCAGCACTTTTCAGTGTTCCCTCAGTGGGAGGCCACTTGTCAATCAAAATTAAATTCCAAGCCACATTCTCCCAGTGACTCAGAACTAACCACTAGAGACTCAAGTAAGGTCAAACAAGATACATTCTTTACAGCTTCAATGAAAGTATCTTTTCATGCCAAATAATCTTCCCTAATGTTTATATGGCCCATATCTTCATTCTCAGTTGTTTATTTAGAGATACTAGAAGTGCCATAGGCAATTATGTTAAACATCATATAACAGTATTAGATAAATAGAAAATAATTGCATCTGTACGTATTTTTTCCACATTTTAAGTATTTCTTAAATGCTTTTAAAGGATTTTTGCTCAACCAGGATCCGAGAAAAAGATGAGATCACTTCCAATTTGAATAAGGAAGTTCTGCCGTCTATGTATGAAAGAAATAAGGACTAACTGACTTTTAGGCAACGTAATCAATATCCCGTCCTGAAAATTACTTGTTGTCCTAGAATAGGGTCCAACTGAGGGATCACATAATATTTTTGTAATGAACACATTGCTAGGTTTTTATCTGTGAGAATTGCTGATGTAACAATGGGATACTGATGTGACAATTTCTAAATGTGGTACTGAAACGCTGCTGGGCAGATATTGCAAAATATCTTTTATTAACAGTCATTTAATTGTTTTTTATGTCTCCTTTGTTTTTGTTCTTTAATTTCCTAACAGTAAAGTTTATTGATGTAAAAACTTCAAGAAGATAACTGATACTTAAGAGTATTTACCAATTTAGAATGTATTTTTAATTATGATAGATATTTATGCTAAAATGTAACTGTATCTGTCACAAACCTGAAGAAAAAGATTCATTCCAGGCGATCTTCTATAGTTTAACAAAGAGTCAATGTGTATATTCTGAATTTTGGAGAGCAAGCACACACATGAAAATTTACAAGCAATTCATTGACTGAAACACATCTGAGTTTTGTCAAATAAATGGATATGATGGATCACCAACACCTACAAATAGATAAGGGCCAAGGCCAACAAATAACTCTATGACACTACTGAAGTCCCTATACGGAGAATATATTATATTAACTGCAGTCCCTTTTCCAACAAACCGCTTACCAGATTATGAAATATTATTGTTAATTTCTCTGTCATACTGTTTGTGACTCCTCATATCTCATATATACAAATAGAGAGGGAGGGAGAGAGGGAGAAAAAGAAAAAGGGAGACAGGGAGAGAGAGAAATGGACAGGAGCAGGGAGGTAGAGGGATAGAATGAATTTCCTATTCAATTGTATACTGGTATGATTTTTAATTTTTGCATATGCAGTAACTTTGGTTTTAAAGAACAAAATTAAGGCCTTTGATAGGGCATTAGAAAGACAGCTGATGCAAATGACTTCTCACATGCTTTATAAGGCATACATGAATTCATCATCAGAGCAGAGCACAATGTAAAAGCCTGGTTGAAGCCTGAAGTACCATGTAAAGACCTTAGCTATCATTTATCCAGAGAGGAGGCTTCTCCAGCAATAGGATTTCAGAAGATAATGCAGCAAGACTTCCATCCTCCTGCCTTCCTCCTTCAAGTCCTGATGGGAAGGAGCAATGCCAAGGATGGGACTAGCCATGGGAGAGATAAAGCATATAAAAGTCTGGGAAAGATACATAAATCAAATTGAAGAAATCCTCTGTACATCACTTATCTGTGAAGACACAGTAATCTGGACTAAAAAAGCCTGGTAATTTAGTACAAAACACTAAAAAAGCCCATATACATGCATTCTCTAACTGATTATAAAGGTATCTAGGACAGCTATACCCTTGAAATAGTTTGCAGGCCCTCCAGTAACGTTCACTCCTTTCTATGTTTTAGAAACAATCAGAACAAAGATACACAGTTGTCTTTTCATGTCTGTGTGCTGTCAGTAAATACAAGCATTTGGTACCCAATTCTGCCTATTTGCAGTCCTTGTGTTTTTAGTGTCATACAAAGGTAAAACAGGAAAGGACATTATAAAGCGTTTATCTCTGCTGTCATTGAACCCAATGAAAGTTTTCTGTTACTGAAACCAGATAAAACAAATAAAACTGGATGAATAGTGCAGTTAGCTAATAAGCTTTTGGAGATCAGATTAAAATCTTAATGAGCTACATGTATATTGAAGTTAGTTAACATTGAGCAATGCATATTAAGGGTTATGTATTTCACATTTGATTTCAAAGGAAGTTGGGGAATAAATTCAAAGTTTGAAATCACAAAGGGCCAGATACACTATCAATCATCTTTCAGAAATGGGATAACCTATGATACTGAGGAATTATTTTATTCACTGAAGGAAAAACTAAAAAAAAAATAAATCTATCTTTCTCTGATCTTTGAGAAACTTAGGAAACCTCCATTAATTCAACTTGAGGCATGTAAATGTAAAGGGAAAAAAGGAAGGTAGCAAAATAAATAACGAGACATACATATCCTGCAGGCCAATTATACTAGATCATTGAGTCTGATCACACCAGGAGAATGCATATGAGAAGGAAAGAAACATTCTGTATCTTTCAGTTTACATAAATTGGTTAACACATTCTTCCGTAGGTCGTTGCTAATCTATTTGGCACTTTTCTAACTGACATTAGAATGCCTTGAGTAATCTCTGTTTTACCAGTTTCATGAAACCTTATCAGAATTATTTTCTCTAGAGACCAACTGTCATGGTGCCTTCTACCAAGATCTACTTGGACAGGCAAGACAAAACAAACTAATGAGTTGCTAGAACTGTGTACCACAGACTAGATCCCTTCCCCTCTTGCCTTGTTCCACAAGTCCAAATAAATAAACCAGAGACTATGAGACATTAAGATAAAATACAGGAATTCCCATCCAGATTTTGCTTATTTTTGTTTCCTCCCAAAAGTAGAAATAAACCTCTTTCATGATTACATTATCTGCTCCAGATTTAATGTTATTATCTTAATAAGTTTGTGGGTTTTCAGAACTGTTTGAGAATAATTTAGGTGACATGACATCCAGTATTTTGATGAAAGATCTTTCCCTCCAGAAAACCCCTTTTTTGGGGGTTTTACTGGAGGTAGCATTAAACTATAAGTGAAAATATGAACAGAGAATTTTTTTTCCCTAAATTCTCATATCTTAGAATAATAAGCAAACAATGGCTTTTATTTTAGCATAAAAGCCCCCAGATATGGTTGCATAAATCTTTCTCCTAGTGTATGAACACCAATGAGTATGCTCCACAGGTTTGTTAGTGGCAACACTTCCAGACTTACAGTCCTCCATCCCCCCCTCCCTCTCCTCACTCTTCTTTCACTTGTCCTATTTACCCTGTTCACATTACTGCTTCAGTGTTGGTAATCACTGCAAAGAAAAGGACTGAAAAAGCATCTCCACTACAGGATTTGTCTCTTTGTGCATTGGATGTCTGAAGAAAGTTCAAATCGCAAAACATTTTATGCAACTCATTCATTGTTGGAAAACTGTCAATAAATACGCTCCAGTAGAATGCAAAGCATGTCAGGGCCTTGAATTTCCAGCCAGGACCAGTTTCTGAGATCCTACATGGTCCTTCAAATCTACTATGCTCTGTTTGATCTTTTTTAAACTGAGACACAAAGAACACTGGATATTCCAAACCTATTAGCAGCTTAACAGATAATTAATTTACTGTAATGCCAAAAAGCTCTCATTGCACTTCTGCACTATCTTGCCTTGTCTTGTAATCCATAGAAAAACCTTGCTGCTTAAAGGAAGTTAGAACAGAAGATGACCATTAAACTATTAATGAAAGTTTGCTGTGGAGGAATTTATCTCAAAGACTTTATTCAGTATTTGTTCATTACCATTTGCTACATTGACACACATCTTAAAATGAATAGCTCTCTTTTATATTTGCACTTGATAAAGCAAAGACTTAATTAAATATTTTCTTAGTATCAGTATGGAACTTTCTTTGAATGAGTAACTATTTGTTTTGAAAGTTATTTGAAACAGGAGGTCACTGAACATGGAAATACTACAACAAATTAGCTAATGATGCTGGCTACTTGCCATTAAATACTACAGTAAAAAGAACAGGAAGAGGGCTGGATACTGTGCAATTAGACTTCCTAGAATATCGTTTCTGAAGAATGCTAAAAGAAGCTTTTCAATAAATTTGAGGAATGGCAAGAGTGGTCAGCGTTCATACTTGCAGCTTAGAATTTCCAACTTTAGCAACTGAAATAAGTTGGTTAGATTGTTTCAATTCAGATCCTTTCTTAACAAAATATTATTTTTAACAGTGAATTACTTATCCTCTTTTACATTTGTTTTAGTTTTCTGTTCCTAAAGAAAATACCTGAAAGGAGGAAGATATCTGTAGAACCCATTTCTGGGAACACACTTTTTATTATTGAATCAGTATCTTTAGCTCTCAACTATAGTATTATGACTAACAATTTCTCACTTATTAAAAAACAAAACCCCAACTGCCACTGCCATACCTTCTTGAGCTCTTTCTCCTTGTCTTGTAGGCATTGACTTCCAATTCTGGTAAACCTCTGTCTCACTCATTATATTTTCCAACCAACTTACGCTTTCACCCATGCTGCCTTTCATGGTAAGCAGGTGCTTCCAATGGAAGTCTTCAGAGATATTTCATTATCTTGACATTTTTAGGTTGTTGTTTCTGCTTTTTGTTTTGTTCTATATCTGAGTAGAACTTGGATAATCGAGGGTATGTTTATCATAGGAAAGGGTGAGCTAAGAGATCTTTAGATTTTCTATTATATCTCACTTCTCATCCTCTGCTGGAGTGGGAATGAGAACAGTCCTGGTGACACAGAGGAAGAGCAAAACAGGGTACATAAAGCCTCTTTCTATGCCTATGTGGCTATGTCAAGCCAATACAGTCAATGCATCTCTATGAGTAGGCTCTTGGATTTCACAGCTGAAGGTGAGATGCTCTGTGGGCTCTGTTCACAATCTGGGCTCCAAGCAGGGAAGCCCTCATGACTTTTGAGCCCAGTACTTTCCATCACATAGCTGTAAATCTAGAAAAATATGGGAAAGTTATGCATGAGTATTGAGTAGTGCCACAGACTAAAGTCTGATCATGCAGTCCTCTTAAAATTTGTTGAGAGTATGGTAGAGGTAGAAAGGGAAACAAGTATAGTTTAGTTTTAGCAAACCTTAAACATTTCATTTTGATTTGGACAAAATGGCATATTAATGTCAAAATGTTTTATTTAAGTTTTCATAATATATGAAAACATTACTTTTAATATAGTCCCTGTTGTATTTTTTAACTAAAATATTTTGAAAACAAGCAATCACGATTTGTAAAACATGGTCTTTTACATTTTTAAAATTCTTTCTTCAGTGAGCATCTGTTACTGAAAAGAATGATAACTCATCTGAAGATAGAGTACGCAAGACAAAAATTCACCCATACCAACATTGATGAATTCTTACCATTTACACCCAGCAGTTATTTTGGAGGATATTCTCAAACATATGTTTTAATGACATGTTTCAAGACTGGAATTTCCCCTGCTCTCATCACAATTTAGAAACTTCATGTTAAATTCTACAGAACAAATAATCTACCTGCAAGAAAATGGAAGTTATGAGGGTTTTTTGCAGAAATTATTGGAACTTTCCCTTGTTTCTCATCTGAAAGAATGAATGCATTGGTCCCAAGTGAATCAGAAGTTTAAGTTCATTTTTAAATACATTCTAATATGAAAAAGCAACAATAAAAATACAGATTTGCTTTTTAGAACAACATTTAATTCCATGTGTCTAAGAAGAATGCTTTCTTAAACTGCAACCTTTAAAGGAGACTTTAAAGATTTTTTGATTCTTTTGGAGAGTTTCTCCATTTGTAGAAATATTACATGAAGCTAATAGGTCAACAATCTTTCTCCTATATGTACACAGCCATATTCCTGCCTATTTCCAACACTTGTTTTACTGTGCTCTTACATTCAAATAACTTTTGTCCTTTTACTCTTGAGAACACTTGCATAATTTTTTCCTTTTTATTTTTGCCTTTTTTTTTTTTTCCTTTTAATAAGCTTGCTTTGATTGCAAAGGTTTGGAATGTGCCCTTTCATGATGAGTCTGCTTTTTTTTGGATTATGAACTG
This sequence comes from Ciconia boyciana, assembly GCF_034638445.1. Taxonomy (NCBI): domain Eukaryota; kingdom Metazoa; phylum Chordata; class Aves; order Ciconiiformes; family Ciconiidae; genus Ciconia; species Ciconia boyciana. The sequence continues at coordinate 115,074,229 of NC_132934.1, forward strand.
CTGCAACTCCGTAACTCAAAAGAGATTCAGTTTCCAAGAGTAAAGAGAGATTGATGAATTGTAGTGATATTTTCTTTATGAAGCGAAGTGCATTCTAAATATTTTTCCCATGACAAAAGTGTTCTATTTGCATAAATAGGCCATATATACACAGTATATATACATATATATACACGTATATATACAGAATAATCTTGAATAGATCTTTGAGGATGTAAATTTCTCCCATGACCTGATTTCTCTGTGTTCAAAAATTCTATTAAAGCAGGAAACTCCAATGATGTTAAGAGTTACAGTTAACAACATACATCTAAATGGGGACATTGCAGGCATCAAGGTATGTTATTTCTGATAAGAAGATATAAGTAATTATAAAATAGGAAATAGTCAATCATCAAGACTCACTGAGCTCTTTCCTGTACTGTTATAATAAACAAAATAAATTGTGTTCTGTTATTGCTAAATAGTTATTTTGGAAGTAAGAGATGGGAGTAAATCTAATTTAATATTTTTTGTTTAATCTTCTTTTTCATCAGTATTCTTCTTTATTCTTTTATGTTTTACTTCTTTTGAAACATAACGTTGTGATTTTACTAAATTTGGAAAGAACATGGGACAGTTGAAAGCATGTCTTCAGATTGTAAAAATGGTACCCAATCCTCCACACTTTCTATCTTCCATGCCCAGCTAGACAAGCTTTCTAAAACATTTACTCCTGATTAAGTGGAAAATGAAGATAGATCAACACAGTAGGGGTAAGGTATACTGTGTCTTTGACTTGAACTCCATAACCTCTTAACATTGAAAAGGTCAACTGTGTTAGATATGTAACTGATTTTAAACAGAGATTGATGCCTGCTTGAGACTTTGAATGAAATGAAGTAATCTGTTTTGTGTTCAACTACAGACTGAGAATTTAATGTATCAATTTATTTTATAAAAGTATGGCTATTAATCCTTGTATTTTCATGATCTTCAAACATTTATTTAGCTATAGGTACTATATATGAGTTAATGCTGATGAGTTCTTTTTTTTTTCATTAATATAAAATCACAATTACAGTGTGAACACAAACCTAAAATTACATTTGCTAAGCCTTCCTTGTTAGAAAGCAATAAGTTAGCATAGAATAACATTAAGGGAAAAAAAAGTAATTTAAAATGATATTGCAACAATTGAAATAATGAGTTCAGCCAATATTTGTCTTTGAAGAGTAAGAGGTTAGTAATTTTAATATACTTTTCTCATGACTAACCTCACAGTTCTTTATTTTTCTAAAAACATGCAAACTTTCAAAGCATGTGTGGATTTATTTCCTGTATTTTTAGTAAGACCATAATTTCTTTTAATAAACTCAAAATTTATGGGTCTGAACTGCTCCCACTAAAGACAGCATCATGATCATTATCTGCTCCTCAGCAACCTAGAATTATAAAACGGTTTCCTCCTTTTCCTTTGTCATAGTGTCTACATACCAGGATGGATTTCTAAAATATACTGCATTTATGCGCTTTGAGAAAAGACACTATGTGAGTATAGCTTATAAGTATCATAAACATGCTGGTTATGGTTGCCTGGTTAAAGGTGAGGTTTTTTACACGCATAGGGGACAAATACAACTGCTATGACACACAAGGACTACCGAATATCTCCAGTAAGAATTTTAATCCTATTTTTTTGTTTACAGAAGTAATTTTCATAGTAAATTGACTCATTTATGGGTTAAAGTATAATTTTACGTATGGCCCTCAATACATAGAATTTATAATATTTTTCCTGTAAAAAATTGATAAAAATTCCTTCCTGAAAGAAAAATGTGGTCTCTTTATACTTTCCATGAAGTAATAGCCATTGAATTTTACATTTTTTTCACATTTTTAATGTTTAAAGATGATTAATGACTTCTTTGATTAAAAAAATTCTCTCCACTTACTTCCTTGATTTACTACATTATCTTGTTGCTGCTACTATCTATTTTTCTCAGTGCAACAAAAGTCACAGGCCCCTTAAATTTAGTTGGTCCCTTGTAAAAGGTCATTGGGCATTAGGATCCCCTCTCAGGGAGAGGCTAAAATTTTATGGGAGGTGGAAATCTTTGCTATCAGTCACTCCCTAGCATGGTACTTGCAAATACTTTGGACACTGAGATGGAAAACTCAGAGCTGAGGTTTATATATTAAGGGAGGAAAAGAAAACAACCTCAAAACAAAACAAAACAAAACACAAACCAGAGCTAGTGCCAGAAACCATATACCAGGAAAAGCCAATTCTCTCCATCTTTAACTACTAGGTACAAGGCATGAAAGACTGCTTCCAGATCCCACTGAAGTTCATGAGGATGTTTGCAATCAACATCAGTAGGTAGGATCAGACCATTATTTTTCTAGCTCTGGTTAACCACAAAATATTAGAAACTAAAATGATGGCAGATTTATTTAAGGAAAAGTGGGTTGACGCATTTTTTAATAAGAGTCTAAGGTTTCATTATCACCTTCCCTCTTCCTTTTGATGCCCTTGTTGCTGGCTTTCTCATATCGAAACCCACGTATTTCCAACTATAAATATTAAAAACAACTACAGCAGTAGTTCTTCACATGGCATATCGTGATACAAAGACGCCGCAGTAAATACAGAGCTTCTCCAGTGGGGTGTTGCTGGTGGTAATGCTGGGCATGGGACAGTGCTGCAAGGAAGCACAGGCTGAAGTACAGTAAGAAAAAGCAAGGGGCAAAACTAAGGAAGTTCTCTCCCTGCTCCTGCCCTTGAGTTTGCCTCAGCCACCCCCTTCCAGCCACATTTCCTGCTCTGCCCCAGCCACCCCACAGTAACTCAGTTCCCAGTGCCTCAGTATGTTGGAATAGCCTCTCTGACTTCTGTGTGTGTGCACATATATATATATATAAAACTGGAAAAAAAAGTGTGTTGCAGAAAAGAGGATGAGAAATGGAGCAGAGCGACATGTGGAAAAGCATATGGAGAATCAATGACATAGGCCAGGATATGTTTGAAAATATCACAGATCCTTTTTTGATAGAACTGACTGGTAACATGGATATTTCAGGGAGCTGTATCATGTCACATTGCAGTATTTTTGCTATACTATGTCTTGAATAAGGCAGATTGTTGACACATTTCAGATTTTTGTTTTCATAGTTCTGGCTAACAATGTTGTAGTAAAGTAGTAGGAACCTATGAAGAAGTTGAGAATAGGCAGGACATAAAATATTTTGCCACAGGAATTCTGTATATGAGTATTACTTATTTCCTTTTCATATATGTGCAGTCAGCTCTAGTGGCTCAGTTTATGTTTTGGCTTCAAATGCCAAGTTTAGCTTGGCTCTGCAACCAAAGATTTGGGTTTACCAGAGTCTAATGGTAGTCTTTCCATTAAAGTTACCCATATAAAGATATTTGAATGAAAAATTTTGAATGTTTTTCATAGTTTTCTGATATTTCTTTTGGTTGCAAAATGAAGAGCATTAGTATTAATGCTCAATTAAAAATAAACCTAGAATGCTGACTGCATATAACACAGAAAACAGTAATGTAAAATACCTGGTATGATCCAGGTGTTCACATAGCTTTCAGACTTACTTGCCTTTTCTTGGATCTCTTCTGTGAAGACGAATTCTTAAGTCTCTGGATGAGACATCTGTAGAAGTCTGCTCACTCACAAAAGAGTGAGGTTTCCTGAACAGGGAAATATTAGAAGGTGACCTAAAAAGCAATTTTGCAAAAAAGAGCTTATCACTTCAGAGCAAGCCCTAAGTATCAGTCTGGCTCACTACTGTCTAGATTCTCACACTTGTGCGTGATCTGTAACTGCACTACAAAATAAGAAATAAAACCAAACCATACAAACATTCTGTGTAAACTTTATAGACAATAGAAAGGAATCTAGAATTGAACTCACAGGTTTCATATTCCTCAAAAGTTGGTGAAATAAATTTATAGGGATTTCTGTGCTGTTGAATTAGCAAGCTGAGGAAATCTTTCCAGAATATACAAATATTCTAACACAAATACTTGACAAAAATTTACATTGATGGTAGCTGATCCAAACCACATTTCATTGCTTTCTTAAACAAAAACCCAATGTGATGCAATAGTTTTCTCATACAATGGTGGTTTCTCACTTATCATTATGAAAGACAGTTTCTTATCCAATACTATTGTTTTTATCTAATACTAATGCTTACATGGAGTTGTGTCTGTTTATATTACCACAGTATCATATAAATGTAAATCAAAGCAAGGCATAAATATTTGCAGCTGTTTTGCTAAAAACAAAGTAACTTTTGCCAAGTTGTTCTTGCCTGTAACTGTAAAGCACTGTGAGACAGTCCTGCAGACAATCAGAGAGATAGGAACACACAGAATGAAGGAGAGGGACTAGAACCATCTAGCTCTTCCTACAGGATTTTGTAAGTCAGTGCCTGTAGTGGCCTAAAAGGCCAAAACCTCTCTGTGTTCCCTTTTCCTGCTGTTAACTTTGTGGCTGACCCCATGTCAGTGCAAAACCAAACCAAAATGAAAAACCACTTTTGGTCTTTCATGAAACACACTTTTTTGATTTAATCTTTCATCTGCAGTACATTCTGACCCTGTCTTTCTCTAGTTCTCACCTAAAAGCATGCCTACCTATCTCCATCCCCTACATATGGTATGAGGCCTTACTTCTGATACCAAATTGTGATAGTGAGCAGATCATAAAACTTTCCTATCAAGAATGTGGATGCTGTGACTGCATGGAACAATTCATATTAAGCAGTGCCAGCTGGAAGTATATTTTGTCAAATAAGTACGAATCATTTTATGTTTCACATGACAAAAAATTTAAAGAGATGATAAACAGAAATACCATTCTAACCTGATTGCTCTACCATACATCACAGCTTTCAACTCTAGCCCTTAGTGTTAGACAGTAAAAGACCAATAAAAGATAAGCAGAGAGGCTTCTTCTATCTCTCTGTCACCCACCTTTTCTGGTATGAGAAGCAACAAGGCAGAGAAGCAATTCAGGCAAAACTCTGTTGATAGAGCTTATGACACATACAGAAGAAATGAGCAAGAGGAGGAGGAAGAAGTAAAATTGAATTCATACCAGAAAAGCTAAGTCAGCTGTGGATACGCAATAGTTGCCCATGTGAGTGAAGAGAGCAAAAAAGATATATATCTTTGCAAGCAAAGGAAGGTAAACAGAATACATTAGCATGGATAACTGTGAACAGGGGAGGAGTAACTCTAAAAGTACTTGATGGGACTATCAGTAAGGCTATTTCTAGGTAAGCTTATGTACAGTGTCTTAAGGAAAAGTGGTATGTTTCTGGGGCAGTGTAGGGATAAAGCTGACATATTGCAAGTTTGATATTAAAGAAGGTGTGTATGAAGGAACAGGTATCAGATACAGAAGACAGAGAGATGGTAAGGGAAAACAAGAACAAAGAAAAGAAAAGAAAAGGAAATGAAAATTTAGGCAAAGCAGAAGATGTAGAAATGGAATATTTCCTTGGAAATCCAACACCTATAAGCATTTTCCTTTGAAAGTGTTGTGACATAATTTTGTTTAAAACAGGTTTGTGCCAATCATACCATCTTTCAATAGAACTTTTCAGTAATTTCATCCAAAGACTAAATCTTCAAATATCAGATGTTCTCCAGCCAATGCTCCTTGATACATCAGAGTTAGGAGTATGGTTCATTTAGACATGCATTCATTCTGAATAAATGATATATTGGAGAAAATACAATTTAGTTACAAAGATAGAAATAAAATCACAAAACACTTCTATAAAAATGTCTCCACAACTACAAAGGATGGAGTAAAAGTAGAGAGACAAAATTAAAAGCACTAGGGAAACTCATCTCTCAGTTGCAGTCATTTAGATTACTATTTTTCTTTGTTAATGTTTCTCTGTAAATGGAAAGCAACTGAAGCATAAACTTGTTAGCTCATTCTAGCTGGGGCTACCCAAAACCAAGGCAGTTCAAAAACAGTTTGTTGTCAAATACTTTCCCACCACACAGGTCATAAGAAACATGGGGCAAGAAGAGTATCACATAGAAAAGAGGGAAGAAAAGATGAACATATAATGAAAACCCTAAAACATTGCCAAGGTGTATAGATGTAAACTGAACAAACTCTCCAACAGTGTGAAGTCTTTAGTATATGTGCACAAATCAGAAAAAGAAATGTTTATGTTGGACTTAATCCTCCCTTTATTCTGCTCTTCAGTTATTTCTTTCTATTACTTATTGCATTCAGTTCTTGTATCTGTGGCAAAGACCTTTGTGAAAGCCTTGCAGTAACCAGCTAATGTAGAGGTGTTGGCTCTGAGGCTAGGATCAAAAAGAGACTCCTGTCCGATGTGGGGTTCAGTAGCCCTTGTCCTTACAGTGCTTGTCTTTGTTTTGTTATTTGGTGCCTGAATCTCCCAACACTCCAACCTTACTGCTATTCTCCCATACATACTAGCTAAGCAATGATCCTGCTGGTTTTCTATGTTGGAACAAGTATGTTGTGTTTCCTTGATCGTATTTATTAGCTACGTAAAAGATACTTCTCACTTTGGGTTTAAAGCAGTTGTATTGAGTTTGCTCAATGGCTTTGTTTTCTACAGGTGGGAGTGACTTCTGTACACCTTTGAGTGCCATTTCCATACTGGTATACCAGTTGTGAAGTATACAAAGGTTCACTAAGTCAAAATAACATCAAAGTACAGGTCACTGTAGTAATTTCTCCCTCATTTGGATTAACAGATTCAGCAAAGTATTGCCACCTTCTCCAAGCTTAACTGAAGCAGAGGAAGAAGCTCTCCAAAAAAGAAAAAAAAGAAATTAATTACATATACTTCATAATGAGTGGTATTATTTATAGATTTTGTCTGTTGTCAACTGAAATCAAAACAGAACTTCAGCGGGGCTTTAATGGGGAGAATTTTGCCTAACTTCTCTCTGACTGACAAAAATCTCCTCAAAGCAGAAGTCAATATGTTGCTTTATTTATTTATTATTTATTTTATTTATTTGACTTTAATTTTACACTTGCAGGTACTGGAAGCTCTCTCCTCTTCATTTTGATCTATTAAAATCCAATCACTCTGCATATGGCCCAGGCTCTCACCTTGTCAAAGACTGGTTTTGGCTGGGAAAGTCTATGGAAGCCTGTCAGAGTCTGACACTCTCTGAGCAGGTTCTCTTAGATATTCCACATGAGGAGGGTTTAATGTTTAACACCAAATTTTTTTATCTGTAGATATTTGATATTACACAGGATTTTTGATTTAGCAGAATGATACAGCAATATACTGAAGTCACATTACAAGTACGTTTAGCAGAATGTATCAATTGCTGTATATTACAGATGAATCATAATACATCCATGATTCTCATTACCGTCTCTTCATGCTCACCATCATGATGTTGCATGTCCCACATAGCCAGGAAGGAACACATGGGTTGAAACCAGCTAAAGCCCATTGTCATCTACAAAGTTATTTTTGTTGTCCAGTTCTTATACTTAATGTTAAGCAGGGCTAAGCCTTGCATACGTCTTCCCCATCCTGGTCTGACTGGCTCAGGAAGACATTCACACTCTTTTGATTAAGTCAGGGAATAAACAGTCAGTTGGTCCACTCAACGGATACAGCTGTTTATACAAAACAAAGGCCACCCTCTGGTTCCCTTTGCGTTGTTCAGCTTTCTTAGCAACAACTGTGGTCAGTTACTCTCTACATTCCTACCTGACCTTCACCAGCACATGGCCCTTGCCTATCTCCTCTGAGCCTTCTTCCTTTGTAGGGGTTTATTGATCAGTCACAATCCTATTTTTGAAAGCCCTGTTTCATTTTTTACATTAAGAAATATATTTTTGTCTTTTTATATTGAAAGACTGATTTTCAGTTTGGACATAACTTACATATTAAAAAAGATAAAAATCAATCAAATATTATTTTGTTCAGATCAAATTAAACATTTCAGCTGATGTAAAAGAGTTTCCGCATATCACATTTACTACACACACAAAAAAAATCTGTTGTGTGCAGGATTTGTTCTGGCTTAGAAAACTTACTGGCATTTCTATAATGCTGTATTGTAATTGCCTACAATATTTTTAAATTAAATTATTCTAAAACATTTCAAATTCTTTAACAAAGCAAAAAAGAATCAGTGTTTGCTTCCCTAATATTTAACTCTGATATTGGAATCTGCTAAAGTCTAAACAGTGCTGGAAATGAGAATGGGCAAAGCACCAACAGCCTTATTTCAGTTGATTAAAACAATCTCAAACCAATGTTCCAACAGTAGAGTAATTTTAAAAAATTCCTTCTAAGGCTATCTTGCATTTCTTCAATATCCAGATACACGTTTTTGAACACAAGCCTATATACAGTGCCCTGAAGTTTGCATGCTTGAAATGGAAACTTTAATAGGAACAGGCCAACATTTTACTATATAATTTTAGTATATTTTTTGCCCTAGCTGTTTTTAGTAAGTTATTTTTGTTAACCACTATCATCTACAGGGCCAGAATTGGTAAACTAAAAAGGCGTTAACACCTGTTTGACAATCAAAATAAGTACTCTCCATATTTTAATACCATCCTGACATTTTAAAAACACTCTAATAGTAGAATGGATAAGTAGAACAAACAAAATAATCAGCTTGAGGTGAAGCAACCATGAGATGCTTAAGTCTGGATCTGTAGGAAAGGAGGAAGGTAAGCAGAGTTAGGACTCTGCTTCAGGCAATGGACTGTGGCTTTTTCATGAAGCAGTGAGACAGTGTCCTCTGAGAAGAAACCATGGAAGGGAAGGCTGCCCAGGAGAGCCGAATGATTTTTAAAGGGTATTTGTTGATAACTTCAGGAACTTATAATTTCATTGTGAGGAAAACAGAGAATTCTGGCAGAAGGCCTGCTTGGCTAAATGGGAAGCTTCCCGGAGACCTAAACCATAAAAAGTGGGTATACAGGAGTTGGAAACTAGTATTAGCAACAAAAGGACTGTCAATAAAAGTCTGTTAAGTTTGGCCCCTTAATCCATCATGATGGACAGAGAAGTGAAGTCTGCTCTCTGACCCTTGCATGTGCCAGCATAGTTTAGGATGGAGAGGAGCAGCAAACAGTGAGGGACCAGCTTGTTAAGGATTACTTGGAGAAGTTGTATATACACACAAATTCATGGGACTGGATAAGATTAATCTGTAAGAAAAAATAGCTGGCAAAAGCTATTGCACATCCCCTGTTTAACACCTGTGAAAAATCCCAGGCAATTGGGAAGGTTTCTGAAGACTGGAGGAAAAGACTAATGCTAAACTCAACCTTGAAAAAGTCAAGAAGGAAAATCTAGGAAACTACAAGCTGGTTTTCCTCATCTCGGACCTTGGAAAGGTCATGGAGCACATCATCCTGGAATTCATTTCCAAGCACACAAAAGACAAGAAAGTAATCGGGAATAGTCAAAATGGAGTTACAACAGGCAAATCAAGCTTGACCAACCTAACTTTTTTCAACAATAAACTGACTGGCTATGGCACTTTCATTGGGAAGCTGAGGAAATATCACCTGATAGGTGGTTTAATAATTGGCCTACCTGCTGAACTTTGAAGGATAATGATCTGTTCCTTGATATTCACCTGGCAATGTGTGAAATACCACAGGGTTTAATACAGGGGCCCCCACTATCCAACATCTTCGTCAACAATGTGAACGATGACACAGGGTACACCGTCAGTAAAGTAGTGGTTGACGATAAATGAAGGGGAGTGGCTGACACAATGAACACAGAGCTTCAATCCAGAGGTACCCAGAGAAAGCTGAGGAATAGGCGAACAGATACCTTCAATAAGGAGAAATATAAAGTTCTGCACTGAGAGCAAAATAACCCTGGGTGTCAGTACAGGCAGGGAAAGAGCTGATTAATAACAACTTTGCTAAAAAGGACCTGGAATTAAACTGAATGCCAGGCTGAACTCATTGTGAACAAGGCAAACAGTGCTCAGAGCTATATTAGGAGGATCATGGACAACAGATTGAGAAAAATTATTATCACCTTCTCCCTGGTGCTGACAAAGCCACAGGTGGAATACTGTGTTCAATTTTGTGTCCCCCAGTTCAAGAAGGATGTGTGGAAACTACAGATAGTCCAGCAGACCAAACAGAGCAGAGTCTGGAGCATATGACCTACCTGAGGAAGGCACACTAACCTAGTCTTTTTTTCTTTGCTGAAGAGGAGGCTAAGATCAATACAATTGTAAGACATCAAGGCTGTGAATCTTCATCCTTGAAAGATTTCAAGACTTGACTAGACAAAGATCAGCCTCTAGCCACAGTTGAGATGGCAATTACCATGCTCCTCTCTCTACAAGAGAAGAGACCTGAGGATTTCCATTAGCATGCAACGTAGGAATGATTCAATACCACACATTAGAATAGCTGCTATTTGTATCAGCTCTCCAGCTGGAGAGGTTGCGCCAGCAGAAGCAGAGGTGAGCTTAAGTCAGTGCTCCTCAGGGTATTCACGCATCTTCTGACCAGAATGCATTTGTGATTATTTGCCAAATATAAAGCTATGTTAATAAATAATTAAAATAAATACTTAAGTGATTGGAAAACAATAATTTAGGTTTTCCTTAGTCTTTGTCTGCCTGAACACTTTCATCTTTCCTCCTCCACACCATTTGTTTTAAGTAAGAAGAACCCTGACTATATTAAATATTCAAGTTTTAGTTTGACCTTTTCAAGCATTAATCTTTTTGTGTTGTCAAATAATGTATAAAGATATTTTTTGTGGGGGTCTATTAAAGCTCCTTTAAAATTCAGTTATCAGCTCAAGGAGCTTACAATATTAGAAGTAAAAGTTCAGCCAAAAGATAGTGATAGTTGCCTGTGGATCACTGATATTAGTATGCTAACACAAACTCTAATTGTCTCTGCGTTAAAAAAAAAAGTAAGTTCCATATTATTTCCTGTTATGTTCAAAGTCAACATTTAGCATCATTTGATAAAGATCACTTAATTATGTTGAGAAAATGCTAATTAGTAATTTCTTTTCAGTATTTATGATGCTAGAAATTTACAAAGAAGAAACATACAGGCAATCCATTAGTTTATATGCACATTGGATCTGGCTGGGATGGCATTAACTTTCTTCAAAGCAGCCTGTATGGTGCTGTGTTTTGGATTTGTGACTAAAGCAGTGTTGAGAACACATCAGTGTTTTAGGTGTTTGCTGAACAGTGCTTGCATGGCATTAAGGTTTCCTGTGTTTCTCACTGCCTGCACCCTCAGCAAGTAGGCTGGGAGTGGGCAAGAGGCTGGGAGGGGACACAGCTGGGACAGCTGACCTGAATTGACCAAGGGGATAGTCCAGACCATATGACATTGTGTTCAGAAACAAAAACGGGAGTTTTGCTCTTTCCAAAGTAGCCATTGCTTGGAGACCGGATGAACATTGGTCTGCTTATGATAGGTGACGAATGATTGCCTTGCAAAACTTTTTTTCTTTTTTTTTTTCCCCCCCTCTTTTCTCTTTCCTTCAGTTATTAAATTGCCTTTATCTTGACCAGCAGGGTTTCTTGCTTTTGCTCTTTCTATTCTCTCCTACATCCTGTTGGGGGGTGCAGGGAGTGACTAAGTGGATAGGTGGGTGCTTAGTTGCTGGTCAGGGTCAACCCACCACAATATGAAACATGTAAATATTGAAGCCAATGGAAAAGGTCTATGAAGAAATCTTAGCTTAGGTACTAGAAGCATCATAACCATGTGGTGCTGAGATAGATTCACTACTGCATGTACAGTATTGATCGTGGCTCTAAAGCTTGCATCCATGCAATATTAACTGTGCTTTTCAGCTAGTTAGAAACTTCTTTACTTCCCATCCAAAGGGGAAGAATTGAAGTAAGATTTCTTTACATGACCCTAGTCAAGTGAATAACCATTTTAACATCTGATTATTATTGAAGGAAAGGCACATAAATATGTAAGGAATGTACTGTACAAATCTTATTGTTGGCATATTGGTCACTGAGAAGGAAATATGGATTTTCCAAAATGGTCCTGAAGACTGGAAAAGTACTTACGTATTTTTTTACTACTTTCTGGGATTGCAGATAATCTGTCTTCTTCATAACTGAAGTAATCTGATGACACTTAGTATAAAATCAGAAATAGAAATTTTCAGTCTCTGAAACACAGGAAATTCCAAATTTTAAAAATATTTTCTAAATCATTGTTTAATAGTAACTTTTGGTCACCGTTCTCCTTTTGGTTCAGAAGTTTACAGTGAAGGTTTCTTTTCTCAAAGACATAGTGACCATGACACCATCCACTGTACACACCTAAAACAATTGATGCAAAGAACTTATGAAACCTAACATAGAGAAATCATATGCCATATTTAGGGTTAAAAATAACCTGGTAAAAAACTCTTTATAAAGGAATTTCCATCTTACTGGAACACCATGATTGCTGTCTGCTTTTGATCTTATCCCAGAGCTGTCCCTGCTTTGGAGAGGAGCCTGGAGTGGAGACCTCCTGAGGGACCTTCTCACCTGAAGGATTCTGTGCTGGAATGTCAAGGTCTTTTTTGCTGTATTAATAGATACAGGGATGGATAATTTGAGGAAACAATTCAAAAGAGGGGAAAAAATTGCATAGCTTCCTCAACAGTTCAGTATAAATTGCCCTTTCCCTGTTTCCTCTCTGCTCTTCCATATTTGCTTGGCTTTGTTTCCTTCTGGTTCCAAAAGGAAGCAAATTCTTATCCAGAGACCAAGTTCCTCAGGCTGATATCAGTGCTGAAATTATATATTCTATGATAACAATACTGAAAGACCGTACCCATAAAGCATTGACAGCTTTTCCTCACTTTAATTCTTAGAACAATGATACAACTTTAGCCGAGGCTAGAGCCCCACATGTGAAGGTCCATCCTAAATCCTGTCCTGAAAAAGACTGATTTCAGCAATTCTCCTCTCCTATATCAAAAAGAAAAAGAGACCTTTGGTTTGCCTAGCTATTTCCTCTCTCTGTCTTGCAACGCTAAGCTGCCCTGCAATGAGACAAGTGGATAAATTACCAGTAAAACTGCAGGAGGGATGTACTGAGGTAACGCTGTAAAGCAAGAAAAGATGAGAAATGTGGGGGATAAGCAGAAGATACTGGAAGACCAAATTAATTGTTGGGTAATGGGAAAGGAGAGAATACAAGGCCAAATTACTAAACCCAGTGCAGATCTGGAGGAGGGAAATTGCATCAGAGGACAATCATCTCACTTGTTCTTCTAAACTAGGAATGGTGACCAACAATGACCATCACACATGCTAATAGTGGACTGACATAATTTAAGAAGTACAACTGACTCAATACTGTCTACGTTGCAGCTCAACAATATGGGACACTGTGGGAACTCTGTAGATGAGAAAGTGCCATAGCAAATCCAAAAGCCTTTAAAAAAAAACACTGAAAAAAATTACACAAGTGCCTGTGTGCAAAATAAAAAGCCTGAACTAAAGTCTATTGAAAGCAACATTAATCTTCCAATTAACTTCAGTAGGCTTTTCATGGATCTTATTTGTGATCATTAAAAATGAAAAACAGGAGTCTCATGATTCATCCTTAATTACCCCAAATATTCATTTAATGAAATCCTGACTCAAGTGAAGTTGATGAAGCTCTGCCATTGACTTGCAAGAAGCCAGGATCCTTGCCAGGATGACACAAAGTGGAAGTAATTGAGGAAGATTCTGCTCTTACCTTAAGCACAGGTAGTGAATCTGACTTTTAATCATCATACAAGCTGAAATCATGACTCAAGAATAATAAAAAGTATTCTCTTAAAAACCTAGCTATCCTGCTTTTCTTACTTTTAGAATAATAATGCTATATTTAAGTTTTGATAAATAGAGCTTGACTATCACACTATGCTATTGTTTGTTGTAAGAGAAATATAAGGCATTATTTGTATAGCTACTTAGTCATTAAAAGTCGTATTTTTTTGAATTAAAAACATTGACTGGAAAAGCCATTCATATGAGAAGCCTGCTTTCGTCTTTCTTAATCATCCAGAAAAACAATTAGTTGTTTATGTTTGAACACTACCGAAAACCTTTCAATGCATTTTGAAAACACTGAATCTTCTTACAGTCACACCAATGACTTGTATGGTTAAATTAGAAAATAAGGCTTCCCATTTGTACAGGAGGTATGCATGTGGAAACAACATCTCTGCCACGTTAGCTAAAGCAAAATATGACACAAGTCTGCTTCAAATATTTCAGGCAAAAAATATCTTTAATTTTGCAAATACGCCTACGGGAAAAGCTGTTTGCATTGCTCAAAACATTTCTGATGAAAATCAAGTAAGCCACAGTGTGCAAAAAATATTTTATTCCCTCACATCTGGCAAAGGGAAAGTTACAAAATTGTTGTAAACTTAATGAACAAACATCTCAGGCCCTTGACCAGCTTCTTTGTGGTTCCAAAAATTGTACTAAGCAATCAGAAAACCACCCTAGGTACTTAACAGGGATATAAAGCAGGCATAACATGCTTTTTCCTGATTACTCACAGCGTAACTCTCACAACGTCAGAGCAAAGCATCCACATAAAAAGTCAACATATTGGTGAAAACATGGTATCACACCTAACAGCCATCCCAGCTCTGATGAGGCATGACAACCCAAAGACAGCCGAAAAACACTGTAATTTTGGCCAATAGGAATGTAAGTTTAACATGTATTTGTTTAATTCAATTTTTTTTATACTACTAAGCTTGCAGAGGAGTAAATTTCATGCTGTTGGGATATCCTAGCCAGTCTGTTTTACATATTTGTCATCCTTCACAAAAATTCAGGGAAATAGGCAATTAGATGTAGATGAAAGATTACTCACTAGTACTTCAGAGGTATTTGGAGTGGATGACACCTCAGAAGCACAAAAATTGTACTATATCAACTCTAAAGAGATTACTGTGCATCAGCTGGAATGAGTTTTCATTTGTCAACTGGTCTGCAATCGATGTAATTCCATATACTTACTATAAATCCATGACAAATACAAGGCGAGTACAGTTAACACAGCCTTCTTTTATTATAGGCTAGCTAACCTCAAATTTGATAATATTTATTGTGAAGTAAAATAATTTTTCAAGGATATTTACTGTGAATCAGATATGTGTGGAAAAATTTTACCCTAGGTTAATTTATATATATATATGAGTTCTATTGGTAAATCTGATTCACTATATTAGCCCAAAGAGACTTTTATTATATGGTGAAATATACCTCAGAGAAAGGGATAAAATTCAGTAGAATGTTGAATGCTTTTTTCATCTCCTGATGTTTGGAGAAAAACTCTGGCTATGTTGAAATCAGGGAAATTTTTTGCCTTTTGTTTAAATAGTGCAAAGAGATTAGTTTCTGCATAAGGATCACTGACAGGTTTGGTTCAGATCTGTGACTTTGTAAGTCACAGATGACATACATCCTTGATGCATGTATGCCTTTGTAAATAGGTTTACAGAACATGAATTCTTCTATACTTCTATTCTTTTATTATAGCTATGTAATAATAATATCTTATTGCAATGTGTTTTGTGTCTGTGTGAAAGTGCAACCCATGTCTGTCTCCAGACTCAAAATTAAACTCCAAGGTTCTTTGGAGTTGTCCGTCCCTCACAAGCACCTTAGATAAATGCTACCAAAAAGTGGAGTATAATGGAGTGGGCATATCTCTGAAGTACCAAATACTTTAAACTATAATTTTTTTCTTAACTTGCTGATGCTGTTATTTCAACTAACTTTCAGAAAAGAGCATATGGTTTTGGTCATGTCTACTATGAAAAATCAAGAACAATAGTTTGGTATTCATATTTCACAATAAGTAGAGTTTGCTTCATTTAGCAGTGAGTGCCATGACCTTTAAAGTGCTAACCATGTTGTCATTATCTTCACTGTACATTTCTTATTAAAACTATGGTCTAAGATGAACTGATTAAGACATAATCAGGGGAGTATAGCTATATTTCAAACTGAACAGGGTTTTTTTCTGCCAAGATGGAAAACTAGCTTTGAAAACCAACTAAAATTTATTGCAAAGATGAATCTGTGTGACAATGTGGTTAAAGGAATTAGCTGTTCTCCTTTGGGGCCAAGCTCTTTTCTATACTGTGCTCTACAGTTAATTAAGTGAGAAACTACAGTTTATTTGCTTATAATTTTCAGAAAATCATAATTTTCACTTTCAGAACAGTGAAGACCAAGAAAAAATTAAGACATATGGGGGTCCTGTTCCTCTTTGCATAGCATTCATCCAGTGTAGTAAAGCCAGTGTTAATTATTTAGCAGATAAGGACTAAGTTTAATTACACCTACACGAGGACGTTTGTAAAATGCTGTGATACTTGCTTTAACACTGGCACAAAACCAGTAAGTAACACGAAGGAATCTACTTATTTTCAAGGTTCCTTCAATTTCAGAGGGGAAATTGTAAGTTGAACTTCTGGAGGTATTTTTTTCATCATATAAATGATATCTGTAATACTTTACATTCAGCAAGGGCTAAACTATGCTGATTAGTATTCACATGTCACTCAACCTGCATGAGAAGCCGTTGTCTTCAGTACTTCACTGCAATCCATTGCTATTGTTACCTTATCCTCTACTTATGAACTTGCCATATAGCCGAAAAGAACATAAATTCCACATTTAAGGAATTTCTTACCCAGTTTCATTGAGTCTGCCCATAGCAAATCAACACTGCTTGCATACAGAATTTTTCTTAAATTAAAAGATTAAACACTGCATTCTCTCAATTTCATTCATGCTTCCTCCCACATCAATAAAAAGAAATGTAAATCTAGTCAGATCCTTGATTGCAATGGATGGGATCCTGCAAACAAGTAGATGTGAGACAATAGCAAATAAAGGCAGAAGTGATATTGTGGTAAGCAACATTCACGTATGTAGAATTTTGTCAGAAAAGAAGTTTAAAACATTAGAAAGAAACCAATTTAACTTAGTTTCTTCTATATCATGAACTTAAATATCATCAATTGGGTGTTAATAACATTGTAATTTGGAAACACACAACACAAAGAAGCTGAGCAGAAGCAAAGTGAGAGCAAAAGACTGAAGAACCGTTTACAAGTTAAAGGAATCCTCTTTGTCTCGTGTGTGGAACGCATCCAGGCAGGTTGCAAACTTCAAACTGTTCATCCCATGTATAACTTGCATTAATTAGGTACTCTGCTAAATCAATCAGTAGATCAATGTGTTCTCTGACTGATATGGTATGGAATTTTACTTATTGTTACTCTAACTCGCAACTGTAATTGTTGTTGTAACAGATATTGGACCCTGAATCTCTAGACGGAACAGGCAGGTGCTTCCCATTACTTTCAGGCCAACAAAACAGTTGTGTTGGAAGAGAGTCTCCCTCGTGCAGTGGAGAGTGCTAGGGTGAATTCTGTCAGTTATGCCCTTCACCACCTCCTTTTGTAGTCTAACAGGAGCTGATGGAAGGCCAGGACTTACGTGAAGTTGATAAGGGGGATTCAGACTGGAAAGCGGAATGTCTAAACAAGAATTACTGTCCTTGGGAGTAAAACACATCCTGGAGAAATATGTCAGCTAATTAAGATGTTTTGGGAACCACCTGAAACAACTAGTAGAAGTGTGGTAAGAAGCACCCTCACGCAAACTATCCTCATTATAATACTAAAAGTGAAATCCCTCGAGCTGAAGACCCTGGCCCATGCAGAGACCCCCCACCTTTGAGCACTGTAGCTTTAAGTTGAAATAAGAGAAATGTAGACCAATAGAAAACTGCTTTGTGTAATTACTTATGAATATGCATAACTAGACTGTATAAATACTGTACCTGTATGACTGAACTTTGTGCTATCTTTGTGGAGTTACCACCTAGCACCCATCCCTGTGCAGACATGAAATAAAATACCTCTGCCCTGTGCGTATATTGGCATCTCGCACAGCGGGTGAATGACCTCACACTTGTGGGATAACACTTTCTTGGTTAAACTGTTTGGTTCATGATGTTGCAGTAGAAAATGTTCATTTGTTTATGATTGTTAATCACTATAATTTACAGTCTTATCAAACCTGTATTGGAAATATCAGAATGATGAACATAGTAGCTTTAGAAACACTCTCATGATAGACTGTGGTGTAAGACGTTGTGAATTCTGACTGAAGCTGTCCAATGGTGAGAGCATATACAAAGTTTGTCTGGATTTTCTGGTTTTGAAAAAGTCTCTGTACTCAACTACCTGTTTCCAAGAACTTTGAGGACATCTATGCCTTTGTCAACTTTAAACCAAAGTGGCTGAGGGAGAAACACTACAGACATTGTGGAGGTCATATTTAGTGTATTTCCATAGGAAAACAGACTGAAAAAGTACACATAGCCGAGCTCCCCAAGTATGTTGTTTCTGTAACAATGGAAATGGTGAGTGACAGCACAGTGAAAAATTTTCATAAGAGGAACTCTAAAAATTAAAATAGTAAGTAAGTACTGCTTTGCTCATGACATAATATTTGTTGGTTAAGCCACTGACAAAAAAAAAGAGAATATATTGTAGATACTCATCACCAATTGTAAATACTTAAATGTGCATCAGATTGTATTCAACAGCATCACTTGGAGGCCTACAATATTTATACATTTTCATAACTGGACTGTTCTGGAGATACATTCAGAACAATGGCAGGGTAGCATAAAGCCCTTTGGCAGATGGCTTTAACCACAAAACCAACTGAGAGTCAAGTAAGAGACTTTGGAAACCTCATCCTTATTCAGCTCTTGAGGCAGCCAGAATGTTATGCCAAACCTGCTAGCAATTCATGAGAAGTAAAGACAGTGCAAGGGTATTTTCTGCTCACAGTCTAAAAACCACTATCAGGAGGAAAGATCAATCATTTTGGAAATCAGCATTTTTTTGCCAATTAGTACTGAAACACCAGAAAATATGTAACTGAAAAATAATTTAGCTATATATCTCATGCTGCTTCCACATTGTAAAATAATTAGCAGCTGCACAAATGGGAATATCAACACAGTGTAAAACTGAGATAGCTTTGTGCCACCTATCACACTGTGGTGGGTTGACCCTGGCTGGATGCCAGGTGCCCACCAAAGCCGCTATATCACTACCCCTCCTCAGCTGGACAGGGGAGAGAAAATATAATGAAAGGCTCGTGGGTTGAGATAAGGGCAGGGAGATCGCTCACCAATTACCGCCATGGGCAAAACAGACTCAACTCAGGAAAATTAATATAATTTATTACCAGTCAAAATCAGAGTAGGGTAATGAGAAATAAAACTAAATCTTAAAACACTTTCCCCCCACACCTCCCTTCTCCCCAAGCTCAACTTCACTCCAGATTTTCTCTACCTCCTCCCCCGCAGTGGCACAGGGGGACCGGGAATGGGGGTTGCAGTCAGTTCATCACACATTGTCTCTGCCGCTCCGTCCTCCGCAGGGGGAGGACTCCTCACACTCTTCCCCTGCTCCAGCGTGGGGTCCCTCCCACAGGAGACAGTCCTCCATGAACTTCTCCAATGTGAGTCCTTCCCATGGGCTGCAGTTCTTCATGAACTGTTCCAGCGTGAGTCCCTTCCACGGGGCGCAGTCCTTCAGGAACAGACTGCTCCAGTGTGGGTCCCCCATGGGGTCACAAGTCCTGCCAGCAAACCTGCTCCAGCGTGGGCTCCTCTCTCCACGGGTCCACAGGTCCTGCCAGGAGCCTGCTCCAGCATGGGCTTCCCACAGGGTCACAGCCTCCTTCAGGCATCCACCTGCTCCAGCGTGGAGTCCTCCACGGGCTGCAGGTGGATATCTGCTCCACCATTAACCTCCATGGGCTGCAGGGGGATAGCCTGCCTCACCGTGGTCTTCACCATGGGCTGCAGTGGAATCTCTGCTCTGGCGCCTGGAGCACCTCCTCCCCTCCTTCTTCACTGACCTTGGTGTCTGCAGGGCTGTTTCTCTCACATCTTACTCCTCTTGTAGTCTAATAGGAGCTGGTGGAAGGCCAGGACTTATGTAAAGATGATAAGGGGGATTCAGACTGGAACGTGGAACATCTAAACAAGAATTACTGTCCTTGGGAGTAAAGCACATTCTGGAGAAATATGTCAGCTAATTAAGATGTTTTGGGAACCATCTGAAACAACTAGTAGAAGTGTGGTAAGAAGCACCCTCACGCAAACTATCCTCATTATAATTGTAAAAGTGAAACCCCTCGAGCTGAAGACTCCAGCCCAAGCAGAGACCCCCCACCTTTGAGCATGCGCAGAATATTAAAGTAGCACTGTAGCTTTAAGTTGAAATAAGATAAATGTAGACCAACAGAAAACTGCTTTGTGTGATTACTTATGAATATGTATAACTAAACTGTGTAAATACTGTACCTGCATGACCGAACTTTGTGCTAGCTTTGTGGAGCTACCACCTAGCACCCATCCCTGCGCAGACATGAAATAAAATACCTCTGCCCTGTGTGTAAATTGGCATCTCGCACAGTAGGTAAATGATCTCACACTTGTGGGATAACACTCTCTTCTGACTGCTGCTGTTGTTGTGCTGTTGTGATGTTGTGCAGTTTTTTCCCCCTTCTTAGATATGTTATCACAGAGGCACTGCCGCTGTCGCTGATGGGCTTGGCCTTGGCCAGCGGCAGGTCCGTCTTGGAGCTGGCTGGCATTGGCTCTATCGGATGTATGGGAAGCTTCCAGCAGCTTCTCACAGAAGCTGTCCCTGTAGCCCCCACAATACCAAAACCATGCCATCCAAAACCAATACACCCACAGACAAAGCTCAAGGTAAAAGATCTTGGTTTGAGTATTGTGGTCCTGTGGCTGATCACGAGCTTGGGGTTGCCAAACAGCAGCTTTGGCCTTTGATGTTCAAAACACACCTCCACCCCTTATCTGCTTCTTGCCAGATTTGACAACCTCAAACTTCCAGCACAGCTTCTCTCAAAGAATGCAAATAGTCCTTTCTACAGGCAGTCTGTTTGGCCTGCCAAATGCCACAAACAGAAAAGCATGTCAGAATAACACTGATAATTTCTAATTGTCATAGCATACATATTTCAAAGGTAATGCTGAAAATCAACTATATCCATACTCTTAAATAAGAGTGTTTTCTGGGGCACAGAGCAACCAGGACAGCTCCTGTTTAGTCAATGGAAACATATTTAGGGTACAACTCAAAACTGGACACTGTTGTATTTATAAAAGGCAGAAAGTATAATGACTGTGCCTGTGTAGGCTAATCCCACCCCACTGAATAAAAAGGCACCTCCTGGTGTATTCAGGTCACTGAGAGAGCAGCCATAATGTTATCTGAGGATGTTTAAAGAAAAAAATGGCTGGATACATTAGTGTAGTTATTTAAACTTGTGCATTGAAGGGTGGGGTGGCTGACAGGAACTTTACTATCAGAACAGGCTACTACTCTTTTCCCAGCTGTCTCCTTACTGATAGGAGAAGAGACCTGAGCTGGATGTTTTACAGTATTTTTAGGCAAACAAAACAAATGCTTTCCCTTAGGAGGTAATTCTTAACCTTAATTCCCTCTCAGATCCCCTGCTCAGCTAAAAAAAGCTAAATTTGTTCTTCATATTTTTTTTTTAATTAAAAGACAAGTTTAAAAAGCATACCTGTGAAGTCTCCCATAGAAGGTAGATCGGTTGCACAAGGCTCCGACTATGGAGAGTGGAATTTTGGGAGAAAAATACTGGTTGGACATTTGAGGCAAATCATTTTATATATGTTTTAGTTCCTCTAAAATGAAAAAAAAATTCCTCTCACTTCATCTAGCCACATATTTAAGTGGGGGGAAATGTTTTTGTGTCAGTTGTTAGAAACTCCACGTTAAACAGACCTCTCATATCAGTGGTGATCTACAGGTATTACAAAGATTTAAGGTCATTGATGAAAAACATTGCTTTCAGTCCCAGCTGAGTTTAAATCAATGTGAAACAGCATTGTGGATAACATTGGTTAACATGCCTGTAAAGTCTTCACAGATATTTTTGTCAATTTCCTCTTACTTTTCTGAAAATGCTGTCTGCAAGCCAACATCAGGGACACATTAGATTTTGGAGAATATCACAGATCTTCATATAACGTAAAAATGTTGGAGGCAGGTATTTATGAAGTAAACTATGCATGAACATATGCATTGACTTGAGTATTTCCTTAGCAAGTCACTTTTGCCAAATAATTCATTTTTACATTAAGATTGTAGTAGCTCGCCTACTAATTCCTACTAAAATTTAGCAAAAATTATTAAAGAATATTAATATCTTCTCAAAAACCTGAAGCAACATTATGGATTTATCCTCCTCTCTTCTTTATACCTCAATTCGTTTGCTAATATTGGCTTCTGCAATTGTCTTATTTCATCCATTATACTTTTAAAATCTACAGCATATCTAGCTACTGGAATGTAAATGTTCTAATGTGCCTCGTCAAATTGCATGTTGAGAGGAAGCCCTTGTATTTAACAAAACACACTGTTTTATATTATCTTGTTTGTAAAATGTCTTTACACAGTATTCACCCAAATAAAGCAAACACTATGTTATATAAACTACTTTTATAGACAGAGCTTTTGTTGTTACACCCTGCTGGGAGTTAACTGTGAAAAAATTTCCTGGAAGACAGTGCCCGTTGTTTGGGATACACTTTCAGAGAATGAATACTCAGGGGACACACACAGCTCATTACCTCATGCCATACTCCGCTGAATATGGAATGAACATTTTGAAATAAATGAATATCCTACCAGTTACGGCATATTAACCTGTTCTTTGTCATGTGTCTAGGCAGACGAATATTTCAGATAATACAATCAATGCCAAAGAAAAATTCCTTGTGAGGCAAAGCAACAGTTTATTGAGATCATGAGAAGGTCAGACAATTTTGCTGGCCTAGAAAGGTTCTTGTATTGTGAATTTCAGTGTAATCTATACATTCCATCACATCATTGATGGCAAGTATTTTGGGTCTACACATAGCAGAGGCACAGAAGAAGATAACTAGCTCTTCATATCTGCAAATTCCTCAACCATGGCCTTGTTCCAATTCTTTGTTATCATGAAAGAACTCTGACTTGCCTATTGCTGTGGTGGCAAAGGTCATTTTTGTAGATTTAGCTGTTTTCCTTTGCACAGAGACCTGCTTAGCTGGGATATCCTGCAGAGTGTTGTTTGTTAATTGATAAATATACTTCCTTTCAAATTTGTCAGTCACTGATACGTAAGTCTTATGGAGTTCCTCAGAGTTAAAAAAATGAAACTAAGCAAAAATGCATTTACTTGGGTTATATTTAGGTAAAATCAAAGTGTCTGAAGACTTGAAGAGGCCTTAGGCTGAGTGCATTTTTTAAAAGGACTGTGCTACTTAGAAGCTTAAGTAAATCGTATATATTCACAGTAAGATTTAGGATTGTAAATATAATTTTTAAATGGCCTTTAGGCACTTTTAAACATTTCTTATTTTGTATCATTTTATTAATGGATTAACTGATGAAAAACACTATTGTAACTCCATCTCTGCGTCATTGTTCAACTTTAACAAATGTTTATTCATGTTATTCATTCTTCTTTATGATCCTAATGATTTCAGGACAGACCTGCCTTCACCATTTCTCACAATGTTGAGGGGTATAGAGAATTGTTACATAAATATCACTCCAAGGACAGACTGCAGATCAGAAATCTCCTCCAGAAATGAGGTTCCTCCCAGTCTGACTGACTGTCAAACTGTGTGGAAATGTCATGAATGGCAGCAGACAGCATACCCATCTATAAGTGATCTGTATCTGGAGGATAGAGATGAAGGTTAGCAGTCCAGACATCAATTCCATCCTAGTGGGAGCATGATGGTGGCAGAGAAAGAAGGATGGAAAGAGAGAGGAAGCAAAAGCGACCAAAAGAGTTAGAGTGTGAGTGAGAGAGATGGGGTGCATGCACAAACTACCAGGGGTTGGGGGGGCAGAGGGAAGCGAGAGTGTTCAGATCTGCCAGACATGCCTGCCTACCTCAATGCCCCTCCAATCTACCATCCTCAAGCCTTGTGACATTTCTATCAAACACCAAACAGTGCCCTCATCAAACCCTATCCTTCATCCCTTTTTAGAAATCTTTCCCATGTGGCTTAGTTGGTGCAGAAAAGCAGAAAAGAAGCAAAAAAAGTTTGGGTCTTGACATAAAAAGTTTGACCTCATAGTTGCACAACTCGCAAGAGAAAGAAAGCTCTCAAGTATTAAAGATTTTGGTAGAAAAACATCTTTTAGCTGCAAATCTTTTAAAAGTCAGTGTGGTTGTTTACATGCCTATTTAAACATTTCCATGAACATTTTTGTAATTATTTGTGTCAAGGTATTTAGTTGGAAAAGGTTTAGCTTATGTGGTCCTTGCCCATGATTTAGTTTATTCTTTTGTAGCCAGTTCTGACTTCCCTAAAAAGAGCTGTCTCTTGTTTTTCTAATGCTTATCACTCTGTACCTTTCTGATTTTCAGGACAAATGAGAGTTAGTTTCTTTCTTAGAAAAGTTTATTTCTTAAAAAGCAAAAAGATCATAGACACTAGTGTGTTTCATCTGCTTCCTGGCAGGGAGGAGAAAAATTACATACTATTTTGGAAAAAGATCCCATGGTACATTTCTGTCCCACTGTACTATAAATTAGAAATAAGCAAACTAAATTAAATAAAAAATATGAATGTGATTTACTTTATATTTATTGTAAGTATGGGAGTCATAAGTGACAGGATAGAAAGAATTTTAGTCTAGAATGAAGCTAGAAATCTAGTGTCTTTAATGCAAAAATAATTCTGTATTAATTATACTATTCTTATACTACAGGAACTGAACTGAATTCACTATCACTAAACTGTAACTGATTAACCACAGCAGCATATTAACTAAGGCAGCAATTTCACTACAGTAAGTGGATTTTAGAATTAAATAATTTTTACTTTTTTAGTTCAAGGTTCATCTGAAGCATCCAGAATTGTAGGAGAGCAGACCGAGAACAAAGAGCAGACTGAAGTGAATGCCTCCTTATTCAAATACCACTATCAACAAATATATTCTTGGCACATTCTCAGGTACATTCTTTTTAAAAATGCCAAAACCAAACATGCCATTATTTGGTTCAAATTAGGGTTCACCACCTTGCGCTGCTTATGAGCCAGACATAAGAAATCTGATGACAATACCAGGTTTTAGATCACTGAAATCAAAAGTACTTTAAGTGTCACTTCAATATTGAACAATCTAGAAAAAATAATACGTTGTGGAGGTCAAACTTCACTGAGGATTGAGTACTTCTCAAGTATTCATTTTCTGCTGTAGCTATCTTATCCAGCAATAATCTTGTGATTATAGGATGAAGGTGGTTTATTTAGAAAAACAGTTTGCTTTACCTTACGATGATATGGCTATTTAAAAAACTAAAAATTATAGAACATTCAACAAGGTCATATAGATACTATGGAAGGTTTAGTTCGTCGGAGATAATGGCACAACTGAGTTAAAAAATACATATTAAACTGACAGAACAACTTACCGCCTGTGGAACGCTGAAAGCAAGGCAATACTTCAAGAAAGCTAAAATGCGTTCTAACAAAAATGCCATGTTTGTTAAAGGTAACCCTTTGTGTTAGCCCTCACACAGGACAGATGTATGGCACATCTGTATGTTACATACAAAATGGTATCTATTTTACAAGAGAAAGGCTTTTGCCTAGTGGAATTCAGTCCTGATTTATGAGGCAAGGGCCTCCAACATCCTACAAGCTAAAGGGAACAAAAGTTACATGGATAAACTCATACACTATCTTCCCAGAAACAAGAAGCTCTGTTCAAATGCAACATTTCAAAAATACTTTTGAGTTTGCTCTCTTCCACAGGTGTTAGTAAGACTTCAGCTTGCATGCAAATGTTCTGTATAACTGTGGAGGAGCACTGACACTACAAGAGTCAGTTTTAATCCAGATAGTCCTACAGGAGCACTTCTGTGCAAATGCTGACTTAGCATTTTGGCTAGGACACATGCACATTCCTCTCCTTGACTCTACAGATGGAAACTGTATTCAAAGTCTTTATCTGAATCAGTGTGAATTATACTGGGTAGGCAGTGAGCCTAGACTGGGCTGATATGGTTACTCAGAGATTTTTCTTTGAAACTTATTCTTAAAACAACAAAAGTCTAATTATTTGTTTCATTAAAATTTTATTCCTGTGCTGACCCCTTTAATAAATTTTTCTTAATTTTGGTTGCCCTTCTCCTTTTACCTCCTCTACCAATTTCCCATCATGTGACACTTACAGAGATGTGATGGCTGAGCACCTCAAACCATGCTCTGATACTACACCTCATGGAC
Organism: Ciconia boyciana; assembly: GCF_034638445.1. NCBI lineage: Eukaryota > Metazoa > Chordata > Aves > Ciconiiformes > Ciconiidae > Ciconia > Ciconia boyciana. The sequence goes on from NC_132934.1 coordinate 115,100,649, forward strand.
ATTGCCTGGTAAACTGAATGAGACTAGATGTATGGCTCAGTCCTGACAACCATAATGAGACAACATGAAGATACCAGTGACCACCTTCAGTAACTGGGCACCCTGAGCTGTGCACAAGGGAGCTCACGCTACCTACTTGCACAGCACTACTGAAAATACCACATCAAACTTGTCCCTGACAATATATCTATGACCTGCGCAGGGATTACAGGGGTTGGCAGCAACAGTTTTGGAAAAGTTACCAAACAATAAGGAACGACTTGGCAGATGTTAGGCCTCAGGAAGAAGGTGCTAATCATAAAAGTTAAAATTACTTAGGTACAGAAAACCACAACTTGACATGTAGGACCTAGCTGGGACTAATTCCATAGTAATGCAAGTGCCTTAGTCCTGTCTTCTGCTCTCAGCGTATAAGTTTCAATAACATCCTTTGATTTTAGTCATGTACTTCTGACATGTTTTGAGGCATGCTTACATCAAGAAAAGTTTAAAATAAAAACGATTTTTTTTAAAAAAACCTGAGAGCACTGGAAAGCTTCTTGAATACCACACTTTCTTTTTCAATGCAACTTTTTTCTAATTGGTTTCAAAAAATTGAATTTTAAAAGAATGACCACTTTTGTAGTTCCAAAATTCACCTTTTAAGCTTCAAAAGCATTAAAACTTCTACATTATCAGCTTAAGAAATATATTTTGATGTAGTCTTATAGCGTAGTTTAACAACTTAAATTTTTTCTTATTAAAAAAGGTGAAGAATTAAAAAAAATGTGCATAATACGATGGACAAGGAAGAATTCCAGAGGCCTTTTGCAAACAATATTCTTTTGGAAACTATGTGAATTTGTTCATAAATTTTATCTTTTTTCAGAAGTGAATAAAACAGATGTAGTAAACTACCCTTTCTTATTGCTGAAATTATGATTGAAAAAAGTCTACTTAGACAGTTGTGAAATCCACAAGATCATATCCCTGCCATTTTAAATGCAAACATAAGTTTTCATTCCAGTTTCACCTTATACTTCACTAACAGCAAATCTAATTTTGCTAGAAATTTTTTCTGTATAAAATTTTCTTTCTCCTTTGTATTTCCCCATGGGATGTTCTCTTCCCCATCAATGTACTTAGTCTGCACCACACAGTACATAAGCATTATTACCCTCTTTCTCTTGAGCACGCTTTGCTCTTTCCCAGTGTCAAAGTCTTTACAAAGAGCACTGAACTGGGAATCTTTTAGAACTTCTGTTTAATTGTAGCAGACATGCCAATTGAGGATGCCAACAATAACATACAGTAGATGTTGTGTGTGGCTTTTTCATAGCTATTGGGATAGTGTTTCTTTGACAGACTGGATAATGAAGTAGGATGAGGTGAAGGGCAACTTCTGCTAGACATGTGTACGTGTTAGAAGCCATGTGGCTGAAAGATTCAAACAGCTATTCAGTGAAAAACAAAAAAAAGTGTCCTGCCAAAATGTTTCCAGTGTCGTTTTTAATTAGAATAACCTTGACAATACGTAATGGTTCATCCATTTAACAAAGCACAGTTTTAGCAAGTTTTAGCCTTGAAAAACTTTGCTAAATAAGTCATTAACTTTGGGACCCACTCATCCTGTGTAGATTCAAGGGTTATGTAGCTTTAACATATACCAAAAGTTGTGTTTTCCTCTCTTTGAAGACCATATTGCTAGAAGTGTTTGTACTTAAGACACCTTAATCTTTGGCCCTCGTAAATCTAGAGGTGAGCATAAGTGTTATCAGCTTTCAAACACCTTCAGTGCCATCTGACTGAGGAGGGTTGCACACTGCTAGCTTGAGGAGCAAAGGTGAGGAATAGGTACACAGCTACTAATATAATTTCCCATTCTTCCTGTTCACGTTCCATTCAATTTCTGAGTTACCTTGAAAAGGTAATGTTCAATATATGTACCTATAGTCCATTAAAGACATAATCATCTGATTTAAGAAAAATTTAACTGGTAAAATAAACCATTTACAATGAATTTTTGTTATTGTTTTGGGGTATACGTGACTTCAGGGGGATAAATACACTACTTGATGTATGCACAGCTTACGCATTCTCAGCAGGCTTTTCATTTCACTGGTGACTCTTTATTTAGCACTTTGTGCTCCTTTCCATGGTTCCAAAGACATTGGCCTTTAACTTGCCCTCTGCTCATGCACATTGCTGAGCAAATAAACAAAGGCTACAAAAGACAATTTCCTTAATCAAGTTATATCCATCCAGCTGCATGCTGAATTTCAACAGCTCCTGAGGAAGCAAAAAAGTTACAAAGTACATGACATGCCTTTGACAAACAATGTCAAACCTAGTGAAGACATGAGTGATGGCTTAAACTAAATGAAATGAGAGTTTTACTTCTATATTGACAATATTAATTAATGTGCAGTCATTACAAATAGCTACAACTACAGACGTTGTATGACTTCACTGTATCTGAGGTAAAGATTATCTCATGATCAAGGACAAACAGTTACAATCCATTTTGAGGGGTATCTTTTAATGCATAGAAGAGAATATTATCAAAATAATCTTCCATACCCAAGCTACAAAGAGAATCACTTTTCAAAGGCAAAAGGCTAGGGCTGCCCTCATACAAGGCAAAAAATTTGCCTTGCTGCACTTCACCCTACTTTTGATTATTTGAAGACTTTCTCAGATTTAATTACAACAAAGTTAACAAAGAGTTAAATGAGAAAGGAAAGGCCTCCTGAAAACAGAAGGAAGGATGAAAGGAAGGCGTGAGCAAGGAAGAGTAAGAGGCAAGGGAAGTCATCATTGCCTTTAAAATAAGGGTTTTCCCAGCTCTGCTTTTAACTTCAGTGACCTTGGGCAAATATTCTCTTCATGAAGAAAAATTTCAGGCTTCTGCAACAGGGAAGAACAGTGGTTCTGCTGCAATACAGACAGACACCACCGATGTATTTCTGTTCTTGCCCTGCAGTGCTGGAGAGGAGTGAGGAGTTCAGAAACAGCTCTTCCTTCTGAAGGTTTTCTTGTCTCACCATCAAAGCTTTGAAAAGTACATGCTTTGAGAGAGTGCCTTGTCCAACAGTGTCACACTTTCTCTAGATTCCACTCCAGCAGGAGGAGCAAATGAACTGATGCTGTGACAGCACCAAAGACAACATGCTCCATAGACCGTGCTGCCAGGGAGAGTTCAAAATCACCAGATAATCCAGAGGAGGAGGAAAGGCCTGAGACTAGTACAGGAATTTCCAGGGTTCCTTATTTCTTTTCCTCTGCAATGATTGCCTCAGAGCGGTCAGCCAGAATGCTGTTCACAGGTATGTGAAGGATCCCTTTACAGCATTCTGAAAGAGTTAAGCACCATCAAGAAAGCGTAAGTGTAACACACTGGTGGCCAGAGCTTCCTGGAAGAAGTCTGTCTTCCTTTGAGTTCAGCCTGAAGGTGCACTGTAGCTCCCTGAACCATAGTTCTCTCAGTGGAAAGAAGAGATGTCTGTGAATTAATTGAAAATTTTTTTGCTAAGTCCTTGGAAGCATGGGCTTATACAACTATCAATATATTAAAAAATACATGAATAAAATAAGAAAAGCACGTGCTTAACTTTCCACATACCTTGAAATTGATGAACTACATAGAGACAAATATATGCTTTCATAAAACAAGCCATTAAATGTTTTTCATTAAACTGTTTTTCATTTTTCTGACACCTCTGAAATACTTTTGGCATCCAAACACAAGTTCACTACTTGAAACCGCTAAAATACAAGGCTTGATAGTGTGCTCTATAACATTTTTCATCAATTCCTTTTACAACTCCTAGCTGTCTGCCAAATGTTCAGCCAAAAATTTTTATCATTTAGTCCTCTGTTTATCTGTTTATATTGTTGTCGTCCCCCCCACCATGCCTTTTGAAGCTGGGAAAAACAACAGCATATGTCACATTTAATTCTACAAATCTGCTCCATCTTTTTTGCTATTCCCCAGTGGCTCAGAAAACAATGTTTCAAAATATACTCTATCCTTTATAATTAAAATAAATACAAGTACAATTTAATATAAATATGCATGTTTTTAGTTCTGCCTTGGCATATGTCTTCAATCAAATTTTGTTAAGACTGACACACTATTCTCTAGGTTCATGGGTAGAAACAGGCTCCCTGTTTCTCAAACCATTAAACTGACTCATTTCCATGTTGATTCTGGACATATCAGTGTTATCAGAGAAACAGTTCAGCACTTCAGTCTGTTTTTGCTGAGACGTGCTTTACAACTATCACATCAAACCTCTCTGTTCCAAGCATGTGGTATCTCTTTTTTACCCTTGCAATAACACTAAGAGCACCAATAATAATGACATTTCTCTCAGTAAAGGTATTGAAGGAGTTCAGCATTGTTAATACAAACTTAAACTGGAACAGAAGTCTGCTACATAACTGGCAAAATTATTACCCTCCCTCCAACAATTTCTTGTCAAAAATCCATAGTGGATTAGCAGAGGTTAAGAAACAGCATTCTTTAATGAAGAAGGAAAGCCATCCTTTAACCACTGTGCTGACTTGTTTATCCTTTACAAGGCAAGTACCACAGATCTAGTGACTGTTCATCAATGAAGCCTATTTTTCCCTCGTATCCCCTACAGTCCAGAGAACCACCTCTCTGTGTGGATGGATGGTAAACTTTTTGACATTCACAGCTCCTGGTTTACATAATTACCAATTTTTCCAAAAAAGGTAGGAGAGTAGCTCAGACCAGGACTGATAAATGTTGGGTTTTGGGGATTTTTTTTTTGTAGATTACAAAGCACTTAGAATTACTTTCAAAGCCAGTTATTTTAGAAGAACAAAATATTGCCTTATCCACACTGTGAAATTTTTCCCAAAGACAAGGGAAGGTAAAAAAGTCCATGGTGTTTCTAATGTTTTTTAACTGGTGAGGAACTCAGCAGAAAGTTCTGCAGTGCATCTGTGCACATATGCATGTATGTACACGGACATGTGCACATATGCATGTGTGACTATGTACACATGCACATATGTGTATGGATATGTGTGTTCCTCTGTGTGTGCATGCATAGACACACTTATAACAGAGGTTTAAGAAAAAAATGTAGACAGGATCCATGTAGGTTATGCAGTATTGCAATAACACTAATAAGACAAGAATAATTGATTTGCATTAGAAACAGAGAAAATGCCCATTACCTTGTAAAGGATCTTGTTACATTCTTCTATGGGCTCCTCTACACACACAGTCTGACCTGCCACATGCCCATCTCTCACCTTGGGGACAACCAGTGAAATGCCCACTAAGCGCTATTGTGCAGGCACGTGAATGCATGAGAACTTCGAAATATTTATTGAACCTTTTTTTAACAAAATAATCTGCTTAAGTCATCTTCATGGAAAAGGAAGGTTCAAGCACATTGTTATATTATAAATTATCACTACTCACCTCGTGAATGAAATCACAAGAAAAGCAGAGCATCGGGAGCTTCTAACTTTTTTCTGTGTGCTGCTTTCATGCTCAGCCTGACTTGCTGTGTGTCCATGTCTATGGCTTTGGGGGTAGCAAAGGAATTGCTGGATGAGGGCTTGCTTCTTTGCAGGTGCAGTGTACTGTCTGACCAGGCCAGTACTGTATCAGCCCAGTACCAGACTTGGTACTAGCATATATGCTATTCACATTTTTTGCAAGAGGGAAATAAGACTCAGAAGGATTTCACTGAGGATTATAAAGTTCTGGTGGGGATGAACCTCATGGTAAGAGCCACCAGTGCATATAATGGACATCACAAATCACTGTGTCAAGACTGATCTAGTGACAAGGAAATAATTGCTATTAAAACATGCATCTGAACTCTCCAGCTGTACTATCCAGAGACTGTTCAAGTTTCATTAATTCAAGATGATACTTTTAAGAAGTCTTTTTTCTGCATTAGAGACCTCCTAGCACCTTGAGTGATACTGTAGTCTGTTCTTCAACACCGTTCATACCATATGAAGTGCACTTATTTGCTAGGACAAGCTTTCCTTTTGCTCTGCAGTCCTCAGCATATCCTAACTCCTCTGTTATCTCTCCTCTCAACACTGAAGCTCTGTACCATCTCAGAGGCTCTGAATAACCCTCCCATCCTTCAGGTTACCTTGTTTTCTCAAGTATGGCTCTACTGAATACAACCATCAAGGCCAACCTGACCTTGTTGGTCTGTTTTTCCAGGATCACCTTCATAACAATGCATGGGAAAACTTTTACATTTGGGCTAGCAAAGCCAAAATTTTTATACATGTTTCTTCTTAAGGCCTGTTTTTTTGATGCACACATGATAAAGGTTAACTGGAGCTATTTTGCATATTGGTTACATTTGTTCATTTTCAGATACCTTCTTCAAAATGTGTTGGAGAGGAGAATACAGACATTGGAAAGAGAGACAGGAAAAAGAAAGTGATTTCTGGAGACATAACACTAGTGTGATTTGTAAGGTTAATCTCATGGGAAAAATATGAGGGTAGTCAAGTCTGTGCCTAATACTGTCAAATTTTGACTGCTGGATGCTGTAACCCTATTTACTCCTCCTTGCTTCTGGGTCATTTTGCACATAATTTCATCTGTAATTTTAAAATATATATAAATTATGATTAACAGAACAGTTGCAAAAATCACTCATCAATGACAGTGTTTAACAAGTGTAGAATATAGTAATAAGCCTCTACCTCAAAAGCAGCAACTACTCTACTATGCTTTATTAACAATCCCCTAGAACTAAACCTTTTATGACCCAAAAGAACTAGTAATTTCTTAGTCTTCTCAAATAATGAGCTTTTTGCAAAAAAAAAAGTACTTGTCAGACTGATCACTTTTGTTTGTCACAGTGTCAAAACTTTGACTTTCTTATTACATTTGTCTTGAATGTATTCATGAAAAATTGGTCAGCTAGTGAGGAAAATGATGATTTAAATCCTGTTGATTTGTCAACTTGTGTACATACTGAATAATTAAAAATTGAAACAAAATAAAAGATATGTGAAACATGCAAAAGCCAATGAGTAACCGTATATAGAATGAGTTATATCAATGCAAACTCTTAATGTCATGATTGTCAAAATGCAACATGGTGAACTTCAACTGATTGTGAGATCAATCAGAGCCTAAAATGTTTAAAATGTGGTAACAATTCGTGGAAACCGAACCTCCAAGAGTAGAAATGTCCTGAGACAAGCTTTGAGAAAAGTCTTTTCTGAGACAAGAAAATAAGGTTTACTACGTGATGGCTGTTTAGTATCAGAAAAACCCAAACACCACCCCCATACCACTTATCCTTGCCAAACGCTCTGTGCCTTCTTTTTCCTAACTCCACAACAAATTTATTGTTGTGCAAGCAGGAGCAAGTTATTGAATTTATTTCAGTTTAGATTCCACAACCGCAGATGGTATCTTCAATGTATCCATCTATGTGCAATGGTAAATACATTTTGAGTTTCATAAATTAAATACATTTTGGGTTTCATAAATGATTTTTTCAGGCACAGAATAAATCTTAGCAGTGGAACAAAACTGAAGAAGGCATTTTTCCCAAAGATATAAAATAACTGTTTGAAGTTATTTTAATAATAATTCCCTATTGCACTACTTTGAACCTGAGGTTAACAGAGGATGTTAAGTAAATAAAACCTGGTTAACATAAAGCTTTATTAATAACTCCTTACAAAATGGGTATACATAAATAAAGACACCATAAAATAATTTCAAAAATACCTTTTAAAGGGGAAAAAGAGCTAATGTCAAATGGCTGAGGAGACTAAGAGGAAATTAAGAAAAGGATTCATTCTAATGGATTATAAAATGAGAATGTATTTTTATACTACGATAGAGAAGTTAATGCACAAACCATATTTTATTATTTGCATCACCCATCCCTGGATTTTCTCAGTAGTCGGTCAAACTAATTGTTGATGAATTTTTCCTCTGCAGTGAGACATATAAGATCAGGAAACTAAACTATTTCTTAGATAAAAGAGTGACTGATTTTCAGTCATGTTCAGGACATTGCCAAATGTTTTTCCCAGAACTATATTTTTACTAGACAAAATCTTCTTGGAAAAATCAAGCATTTCACATAGAATTTTAAGCTTTTAATGCGAAAACAAAATTATTCTACTAGAAACCTTCTTCCAGACTTCTATTACTTATATCCAAATATTTTTATTTTTAGTCAATGTTTTACAGTTCTTCATTGCCAGAAACTAAAAATATTGTTTTAATTTTTTTTTAAAGGGGAGAAAACGTCCAAAATATATTCTGATTAGTCTAAGTGCTGAGTAGTGGACATGCTAAATTTAAACTCTACTGCACAGTACACATGATCCTTTTTTATCTATGTGCCTAGGAAAGGACTTGGGAACTTACCCTTTACTTCTCCAATGTGAACATTTAGGCCAGCTGATTCAGAATAGTCACACAGTGAACTCTGGTCTTGCTGGATTTGTAACTATTTCATAGAAGCATAGCATTATAGAGTATCTCAAGTTGGAAGGGACCCATAAGGATCATCAAGTCCAACTCCCTGCTCCTTGCAGGACTACCTAAAACTAAACCATTTGACTAAGAGTGTTGTCCAGACTCTCCTTGAACTCTGACAGGCTTGGTGCTGTGACCACTTCCCTGGGGGCCTGTTCCAGTGACCGACCACCCTCTCAGTGAAGAACCTTTTCCTAATGTCTAATCTGAACTTCCCCTGACACAGCTTCATTCCATTTCCTTGTGTCCTATCGTTGGTCACTGGAGAGAGATCAGCACTTCCTCCTCTGCTGCTCCCCTTGAGGAAGTTGTAGAATGAAATGAGTTCACCTCAGCCTTCTCTTCTCCAGGCTGAACAAGCCAGGTGACCTCAGCCGCTCCTCATAAGTCTTGCCCTCAAGACCTTTCTCCATCTTGGTCGCTCTCCTCTGGACACACTAATAGTTTGATGTCCTTCTTTGTTCAGCATTTGTACTGAATGGTGTGAGAGACTGTCACCAAAAACTAATCTGGATGATCTGAAGTTCAGTGTAACTGGAGAAGATACCGTGCGACAGCAAAAAACAGATGAAGAGATCTGAAAGAGTTGCCCTTTGTGATTCTTCTTGGGCCAATGTTTTTCTTAAGCCTGGAAAGGGAGGACTTTCTTCACAATAAAACACCTTCCAGAACAAGTAGTTGTGAAGGGCCAGTCACTGAAGACGATGTATAAATTTCCCCTAAACAGCTGATGCACTTAGAGATTTTTAACACTAACTAGAGCTCCAAATTGGTAAGATGCCCTTGACCTAATATTTGATTGCAGAAACTCTCAAATTAGATTCTTAAATGTTCATCTAGAAGTTAAAAAAGTATACCCATGACTTCCTCTCATTGTCACAATGAACACAAAGGAAGGATGAATTCACTTTGGACAGACTGGAACATAACAGTAGAGGTGAAGAGAAATATTCTGTTAAGCAGTTAATTGTAAGTGCCATGTGCTTGCAACAAAACCAGAACTCCTCCATTCAATTTTGCAGTGCCTTAGTATCCATGTAAAGTGCGTGAGATCAGAAGACAAGCATGAAATGTTTAAAACCATAATGGTATTTTAGTAAAGATTTTAGTCAACAGGATTTGTGAAACTGGGAGTTGTGATTTACAGCAATGGTATGTGTTGTAGATTTAAGATGTCTATTTTTCACTAAAAGAAAATCCCAGAGTCTCAAAATGCCCTAACATAACCATACTTTTTATAAAAGTGAAAGATAAAAGAGAGGTATGTAGCTCAAATTATTTAAAGAATTTTTTAAACTAAAAGCTATCAAATCTAATTTTCTTTTTTGCTGTGTTCCCAGATTAACAGCCTGCAAGCTCGTTGCCATAAGAAAGCATTTGTCACAATCTAACAAAACTCTAACATTATTGGGAAACGTGACAGCCAAATGGAATTTGTGGAGACATGTTTCCAAAGTTCATAAATGGGTTAAACCCTCAAAAGTTTAAACTGATTCCAAATTCCTTGAAACCAGCCCAAAGCAAATACAAAAAGAGGGGCAGAGGAGGAAGAAGAAAACTTTCCCAACTGTTTGACACTTTCCAGCATGCTACTGTGCATTAGTTATTTACATACTAATGCCCTGCACTTACCAAATGTACTGCATTATAACAGTAATGAAAATATAATAAATCATTAACAGTGGGTGTTACAGACACATAAAAACTAATTACGTCTCATTCTGGTTTTGAAATTGCTACATGTTCAGATTCTAGGATTTGAAACTTTAAGGGCTTTATGTTTTGCACATTAAGGGCTTTTATGTTTTGCTTTATTCTTCTGGATACAGTGGAATCATCTAGAATTAATTCCGCTAATGCATGAAACGGTGATTTGTGACTGCTTATGAAGATTGCCTGACACTTCTGTTAGAAAAGCCCATTTTCAGATACTTAAAGTTTACCAATCTGTAAGACGTAGGCTGATATTTTTCATGCCGTTCTCAGGTTGACTTATCATTTTACATTTCAGACGAGAAACGTAAGCGTTTTCTGAGAACAAGACAAGAGAAAATGTGTTGTTTTACCCACATTAAACATAGTAATAATAATAATGCTGATTAAAAAAAGGAAAAAAAGAAAACAAAACACTGAAAAAACCTGACACAAGCCACTGTTGAAAAGCCATTTCACAAGAATACCACTGAAGTCCAGATGTGTCTGTCTTAGTCATTCCCAGTAAGATGCAGCCAAATTTAACCAAGGCTAAAGACTTACAAACACAGCTCAACATGACCAACAACAGATTTGTGCATGTGAAAGAGAGTTTCCCTCCCGGCAAAAGAGAATCAGCACTTCAGACTCTGTGAACATCCCATCTGTACTGCCCACGAAAAGCCCAGAATTGCAGAAAACTGAAAAATCTCTGGGTTGTTGTGAACTGTAGCAGGACAAGGGTGGGACACAAATATTAAACAAGAAGCCTGGGAGGGAAACTAACAGTTGGAGCCAGTGGGAATGGAGAATTCACATGTGGCTGGAAGGGTGACCACATGCCAATAAGGCAGAGAAAAAAAATGGATTATGAGTCAGGAAGAGCTGGCACTAGCTAAGCAAACAGACTGAGACAAGAAGGAGAAAATGAAGTTTGAAGGAGTGAGACAAGTGATGAAAAAGCCAAGGCAGCAGACAACTGAGTCAGGAAAAAAGAGAAAGATCTATTGGAGACAACGCAACATAGATCAGGTATGGGAGCAGTAAGTCCCACACTTCTATATCACATTTCCTTCCCAGAGCTTGCAAGAGAGCCTAAATTATATCGAGTCTTGCGATTCGTCTCTGCATAACAACTGCTACTAGCTCAACTGGGAAATTAACCCCCAGTAGTCCTAGTCTCTGTACAGCAGGGCAGCTCACTGCTGCTAGGCTCCCTGCTCCACTTCTAGAATGAGCAGCAGAGCATTGCACTCTGGATTTTACAGTTCCACAAAGCTGATTTTCCTTCATGTCACTAAGATGCCCACAGACTAGAACCACTAGGCTGTTCCACATTGTTTCTTGAAGGCCTCACTTGCTTGCTTTGTGGCACTCTCCCCCTCATGCATGCACACACACACACACACACACACAGAGGGTAAAATTAAATCTGACAAGGCATGCAGATGAAAGCTGGGAAATAGTGCAATTATCGTTTCCCACGTAATCTTAATTCAGCTCTTTGTGCACAGATTTTAGGGTACAGTTTATAAAACTTTGTGTCATTTTGAAAAAAGAATAGACCTGCTCTGGGAAAGAATGAGAGTCATGACATGAACACAATATTACCTACAGAGGTGAAAAGGGGAATGAGGCAGAACCTCAGAAAAACAGTAAAGAAAAGAAAAGTTCAATTTCCTCAAAACCTGATAGTTTTCTTGGTTTTTTCCAGTTCTGATTTCAAATAAATTCACAACATTCTTCATTAAAAAAAATGACACAGCCCTTTTTACCTTTTTATTCAGTTAGATATTATTCAAAGAGGATGAAAGATATGTTGAGAAGCCTTTCGCTACAAAAATAATTAATGAAGAAAAAAGTGAAATGCTTGAATCCAAACACATCAAATAATACATGTTGCTAAATGTTGAAACATTATTCTGTTTTTCCTCATGTTCTGAGCAAAGACCTTGGAGAAAAAAGATATAATCTTAAGAAGCCTTTTGATTTCAAAAGTTTCTCCAAGTTCTGGTCTCATGACTTCTGCAGCTGAATCCTGCCTTGGGGAAAGAGATGAGACAATAACATGCTCCAGACTTTCAATGTGGTGCTGGACAACTCCCTGAAGCTGAACTTTTCCGAGGTCAGCTGCTAATGGGCTGTTCTTCATTTTCTGGTTATCTAGATTTACATTCCTGGATGTGACCCACAAAAAAATTGGACCCTCACGATGCAACTGAAGGTGATAGAGATTGCACTTTGAATGTTCCATGTCTGTCATAATATTAAGTTTCATGAAAAAAATTCAGGTCCTGCCTGTTGTAAATTTGGCACCGAAAATTAACGACTGGTCAACCTTCATGTCTGTACTGTTGTTTGCAATTTGCACTGTTGGAATTACTATAATACTCCAATATGAAAATGAAATGTTTGTGAAGTGTTTGTTCTCCATTGACATATCCCTTAACAAATCTCAAGAGAAAAAGAATAACATTGTTTTCAGATGTGTGTTTGACTAGTATGCAGTAAATGGGCCACACAATGAGTAGCAAGAAAAATTATCGAACAGTTGCTCATTAAACCAAATAGAGCTATCCCAATCTGTCCAGTCTGTGCACAGAATTATGAAGAAATTTTGTGAGGGGAAAAGAGGAAAATAGATCTCTTAGTGCACAAGCAGAAGAGGTAGAAACTGGGTTTATGTAGGAAACTTCAGTTTCTATGTTTCCTACTTTTCAGGATTTGTCTACTTTTTGTACTTTTCCCATTACTTGCGAACAATATCTCCGTTGTTAACACAGCGCCTTTTCCACTCAACATAGGGACGTCCGGCCTGACAAAGAATCTGCTCTGAACAGCAGTTGCCATTCAGTGATCTACACAAGTGTTTCCCAGCTCTATTCTATGACTTATAGAATGCCTGCATGACTACAGATGACCCTCAACATACATACCTGGAGACTTTCCAGAGGATTGCTCCTTAATGTATCTACAGCTCTTTGGCCTTCATAGCTGGCTAAAAAAATGAAGAACAAGCAGTTGTAATCCTTCCAGACATTATCAGTCTGAACAACTATTGTCCTAACGTGACTGCTTCTAGGCCATCTGCTTGGTTGCAGATCCATATTCCAGTATATCAATATTGTCTCCACATACCTGACCACTGAAAGACAGGTCCTGCCTAGTTTCAGCTGAAAATGTAAGAACTTTATTAGACTACATTCTCCTACTTTAACATCTGAGAACAAAATGATGAACATGAAGAATTCTACCACATCTGATTTCTGGATAGAAGAATCTGTTCCAAATTAATCAATCAATCAATCAGTCAATAAATCAATCAATCTTTTATATGTCTGGTAATTTAATTTCTCAGTAGAACAGCACTCTTGCTATCAGATAGCAACATGTTTTCCTTCTAGGTTTGGCAACTATCAGCAACCAACAACTATGCAGTTTTTCCCTGGCATTTCTTTGTCTGGAAGTCAGTATGAAAACAGAAACTACTTTCATTAGCTGCAGTGGCTATTAGAAACCTCATCTAATTCAAGGGCTAGACAAAAGTGAGCAATGCTCAGTGACCTAAATTCTTCACATATTAACACAAAGAATATTTTTGTTAGGAGCCAATATTCTTAGAAGTTATTTGAAAAGGATGGAAATCCAAAAGGAACACGGAAGGGGACAAACCCAATGTTTTATATAAAGAAAGACACCCATGCCATTCCTTCCAGCCCCCTCTGTTTCCCTTTATCCCTTCCCCCATGCACCAGAATACTTTTAGGAATAATTGCAAGATACTCATTACTTCGCTGTCTCAGATGCATTATAAGACACACAGTGTCACTTACATATCTGAATTCCCTTCACAAATCTTATTTTCAAGGCTACTTAGTTTGTGTAGATACAGGAGCCTGGTAGTCCCAGGGATCTCCCAGTCTGTACCAAAAAATATATAGCAAACAAAGATTTTCCTTAAACTCTTAAAAATGTGTTTAACAAATAGCATACAAGGAGTATCAAGAGCAGACAGCCTGTTTAACCAGAAATTTGTTAAAAAATAAATGCTTCTGAACTAAGATTTCTCAGAAACTATGTATTCATTATTTTATCAACTACTTGAATGAGGCCTAAAAATAGCTATTATGTAAAGCACAGGGTATACACACTATACTTCCATTCACTTCAGTGCAAATATAGCAAATTCAACTGAAGCTGAAAGTTGTAGAGACAGATCTGACTATATCCATGCTATTGGATCCAGGCCCTTTAGTATAAATTGCACAGGTATAGGGAAATGGGAATTAGAAAAAGAAAAGAAATTAGAAGTTCAAAGTAATTTGGGAGACAGTGGGTGCATTAGTAAAGAAAAGAACAGTGGTGAAATGGGTAAACTAAGTTAGAATACTTGAAAGTTCAATATTTTAAAGACGGTTTTAAAATGGCAACTTCCAAATATTTCATATGGTTCTACACAACTTGCTTCATAACAACTTAGAACAGAAAACCATTTGTGAAATAATTCCTCAATTAGAGAAAAAACCCTCCAATACTAAAACAATCACAGTTATGAAATAACTGTCTACAGTTGTCTACGGTTGTCTAGAGTTGTGTTACAGTTGTCTAGAGTTGAAAATGCAAGAGGTATAAACTAACAAGTGGATTTCTTCAGGATTTTATCAAGGTGCACAAAATGTGTAACATTAATATAAACAAATACTCAGTACATTATTTATAACCACAATGGAAAAGGACAGGAAACTTACAGAAACATAAAGGAAACAGTTTCCTCTAGTAGCCAAAGTCATAAAAAGTAAGATAATTCCATAAGGAGAGTACTTAACACAGAAGCAACCACAAGGAAGGGAAAAATATTTGCCAATATTGTATATCCAATATTCCCCAAACCTAAACAAGTTCCTCCTATTAGGTGAAAAGAAAATCCACTGTCTCTCCAAACTGAATGCAAGAGCAGTAGCAGAAGGAGGATCTGTAACTGTAAGACCCCACCAATCCTCAGTACTATTTCTACATTAAATATTCCAACAGGTATTGGATTGGCTAATACACCCTCAATAAATGCACATTTTATGTCAGTGGTCTTTTTAACTACTGTTATCTGCACGTTTTTTTTCCTCTGCAAAAGTCAGCTTTGGGGCTGTCATCAGAACAGCACATGGTGTCACTAAAAGATTACACGCAAGGTCTGACTGTGTGCTCAACAAAAGCCTGGTCTCACTGACCATTTTGATTGTGTCTACATCACTGATACATTTTTTTTTTCCCTTAGGATAACAGTTCCTACTTTCCAAGGTATAACAAAAGTTTCAGTAAACTCTGGTCTTCAGAATTACCACATAATGACTGCAACATGTTTCCTTGTGGCTGACCCTTTGACATCACCCAAATGTCTCAGATTAAGAATTTATATTTTTAGGGTACAATAAGACTAAATTATGATGGTCCCACTGGATGGATCTTCAGTTCAAAACTACTTCAACTGGAATATTTAGGAATAATTTAATAGGATCACAGCTTTTAGAAAGATTTTCCTCTCTTAACTCATTTAGGTTTGTTTGAAAATCTGACCTGCAGAACATAGACTTCTTGCCCTTCTGTTTTGACAAAGTTTTTTTCATGACAAATTCTCTCTTTTCTCTGTTTGTTCTCAGGTTATGTTTAATACTTCCTTAAAAGAGGACAGAGCAGATCAGGTAGGATCTCTTGAAAAAAAAATGGGAAAAGATTGTGCCTTCTTTGGGGGAAATAAGCATGGCTGGAGAGAGATGCTTTAGGGGTGACAGGCTGAACTCAAGGCTACAAGAATTTCAAAAAAGCTCTCAAATTCTGTGGCTCACATGCTGACTACTGAAAGGAGGAGGGAGCACCCACCTGTGCCTCAACGACTGTGAGAAATTCCCTGGGAAGCAGAAAAGAGCATGAGGAGCTTTCAGCAAGGTAAAAGACTGAACTGAAAATGTAAATAAAACCTTGGAAGCAAAGACCTGTCTTCAAGGAAAAGAAACAAGTATAACGTCTTTAGTTTTATTATTCCTTCCCTACTCACAGTTAGGTATTTTAGAGACATAAAACTTGATGGTTTTAAACTAAAGCTGTGTTCTTTCACAGCCACCCATAGTTCCTGTGAATGAGGAATTTTGCCATTACAAAAAGCAGGGGGAGGAGGAAAAAATCCTAAGACTGGTAGATCTCAGCCATGCAGATCTCAGAAGTTCAAATTCTTCTTAAGGTACACAGTTCTTTCACTGCTTAGCTTATGACTAGTCACATTTGTAACGGCATTTGTCAAACAGGTCCCTTTATATCACAGAAAAAGACTAGAAATAGCTTAGCATTGCATGGAAAGAAGAGCCAAAATGTTTGGTCTCCTCCTTACTTAACACTCTGAAATGGCTTTGAAAGCTTTACTGTAAACAAAGTTCAGACATTTTCATAGGCAATGCTTTTTCACATGCCTACTAACTTCTGGGTATATTTCATTGCTACCATAGGTATTTCTAGAGAAAACTGATATTTCTAGCTGGAGGAAGAGGATGAAACACTATCATCATCCAGACCTCTGTTCATTGAAGATTTATTTTCCTTTAAAAATCACAGCTGACTGCTTATTTCGTGAGGCACTAATCCCACTTATGTCTGCAACCAAGAAGGCTCAGCGAGGCCAGTTTTTTTCAGGATGACTACTGCGCCTTCACATTAATGTAGGTCAAGTCCTATTTTTGCCAGCTGTGTTCCTGCTGGGAGCTGCCCCTCATCCTTAGGAACTCACTGAGCCTCAAAATGGGAAAAAGTACACCAAGATAGCACTCTTCTCTGTTAGTTTTTCTCTAGAGCTGATTCCTTGCAAGGCGCTAGGAGTGCTTAAAGCCTGAGGAATGTTTTGATTACAAATGTAAGGGAAGAGGGTTTTTTTTGTCCTTCATGTTGAAAGAGTACTGATGTGGCAAAGAATCCATCTACTTTAGTATACTTTGCTATTTAGAATCCTGATGGTTATGGGCTAAACATGGACTTTTCAGAAACTCAGGAGAAATATTGGGGAAGTGACAGCTGAAAGGCAAAGAAAATAATGGTATTATTGGTACAGTATTAAAACAGTTGGAAAAGCAGAATAGTGAATTTTACGGAGTCTACATCAAAGATATATTCAGTCTGGAATGCATACCTAACTTTTGTTTGGATATTTTTGGGCTTTTTTACATCTACTTATTAACTTGCTTTATATAAGTATATTCTAAATTATTAATATTCTGTATAACAATAAAATGAAAGAAAGTAAAAAGGAGGTGAAAATCAACATAATCTCATTATCAGAAGAATAATTAAAAGGTGTCTATCGAGATCCTGAAAAAGACAAGTCTGGCACTTAAGTGCCAGATAAAGCATATCTGCTTACACAGCAGAAAAATATGACCACAGTAAACTGCATGCATCACAGATCTGTTTAATTACTAAAGCTTCAGAGAAACAGCTACATTCTTGTGTACAATCTGCCCTTTCAATTTCTGTACAGATATCTGAAATTTCTCAAAACCACAGTGCTGATAACAGACTGATGACAAGAACTGATTTTATTAAGCTGATCATGCAGTTTGGTTTAGATTACTGAAAGAACATTTTGCAAAATCCTGCACCCTCCTTTTTTTCTATGACTCAGTTCCACACAAACCCTTTGGTATTTTTTTCCCTTATCCCTGATCTTATAATCAGATCACAAGCTTTCTTAACACACTAAGAGAAGAACAAATGAACTAAAGAAACCCACTAAAATGTACCTTTGCTTATATAGCTATTCTTTCTCACAACCCTGAAGATGAAATAAGAATCTTGTATTTTCAGTGCATAAGCTTGTTTGGCACCATATTCAAGTGTATGCAGAAAGATTTTTCGTAATTACAAAGTGGAAGATTTGTTCATTGCTTAAAAAACTACCTGTTCTGCCAATTGCCACGAGAAATCTGATTGCTTTAAGTTTTCAGCTAGCAACAATCCACAAAAATCTTAGAGATAAAAGAAAGGATATACGATTAGCTACCACTAGAGGAGTAGTTAGTGTATAATAGCCAGATCCAGATCCCAGGCTACTGAAGAACTCTTGTATCTTGCTAAACAGTGATTCAAAGCAACAGATCAGATCATCAAGAAGGGTGTAACTCCCTAACAGAAAATCCTGTGGTGATTCTTCTATGAAGTTCTACCAGTGACTGCTCAGGAGAAAGCATCACTTGCCTGTCGTGGTTTAGCCCCAGTCAGCAACCAAGCACCACACAGCTGCTCGCTCACCCTCCCCACCCTGGTGGGATGGGGGAGAGAATCTGAAGACCAAAAGTAAGAAAACTCGTGGGTTGAGATAAGAACAGTTTAATAATTGGGAAAAAAAATAAATATATATATAATATAATAATAATATTGTAATGAAAAGGAAAACAATGAGAGAGGGAGAGGAACAAAACCCAGGGAAAAAACAAGTGATGCAGCCTCTCACCACCCGCTGACCAATGCCCAGCCCGTCCCTGAGCAGTGATCGCTACGCCCCAGCGAACTCCCCACAGTTTATATACTGAGCATGATGTCATATGGTATGGAATAGCCCTTTGGCCAGTTTGGCTGTGCCCCGTCCCAGCTTCTTGTGCCCCTGGCAGAGCATGGGAAGCTGAAAAGTCCTTGATCAGTGTAAGCACTACTTAGCAACAACTAAAACATCGGCGTGTTATCAACATTATTCGCATACTAAATCCAAAACACAGCACTATATTCCCTACTATGAAGAAAATTAACTCTATCCCAGCAGAAACCAGGACATTACCATAAGACTGTCACCTTGTCAAAGCAGATACCTTACTAGTAAACAAGATGGTATATGGTGGCCACAGGACAGAGCAACATGCTGCAGTTGTGCAGGTCTATCCATTAAAAAAAAAAAAAAAAAAGCCAACTTGCAAAACTCAATAGCATAAAGTGAGCCGTGATTTTTCTAAAATTTGGAGATGCAACCAATCCCAGGTTTTGTGGAGAAAGTGTCCTGCATCACACTCACTGGACACTGCCATTTCTTGCTGCGATTATTTCCTTGTATTTTAAACATGTTAAGAAACAAAGCCATGGGCACACTTCACTTAGGACTATGGAACTGTTGAATTCTACTTGCTTCTTGATAAGGATTGTTTAACAGCTTCAGAATGGGCCACCTGGAAAAAAGCACAAACAAACAAATGGAAAAAAAAAAAAAGTGTGCAGTGAGTACTGCAAAACCCTGAGTATGCAGGGGTTTGTTTATCATTGGTTTATAATCAGCAAGTAACTGAAATGATTAAGTCAACAGCTGGTTCCACAGATATGCTGCACACATACACCACAGCTGTGGGCTTGGTTTGACAGCTTCTTTATGAACAACAGAGATACTCCCATTATAGTCAGAATAAAGTCTAGATCTGGTCATGTTTTTGGACATGATAAAGGGTATATTATACTCCTACTTCTATTCAGCCTGCTAACTAGCATGAAGTAGGTCATTCCATCAGTTTCTTAATTCATGTAATTGACTTGCATGGTCTTTGTCTGGACCTATTGCTGATGAATGAGTTACTTTTCTTTTTTCCTACTTGAGTCTGCATCAGACTTTTGTATACTGATACAAGTAATATTTTTCACGAGGGCAATGAATTTCCACTTGGCTTTCTGTCAGGCTATTTTCATGAGTCCTACATTAATTTCACATCCCAAGACCTCTGAATTCTCAAAGTAAGATGCAGGCTTGGTATGATAATTTTATTTTGTCTCAGTGTTTCTTCTGTTATTATTTCCTGTGGAGACTTATGTTGCTGTACTTCAGAGTATAAAGAAATACAAGAACTCTGATTTAGTACTTATGGAATTTCTTTTCTTATTTACTGTTCTCTCAGCAACATGACAGTAGACCAAAAAAGCCTGAGGAAGATTTGATTCAAATACAAAGGATATTATGCTCTTTTTACAGATTTATTTATATATTATACTGGCTGCTGTTTAATTAACATGTAGAAACCTGACAATTTTTTATTACCCTTCCAAAATACTATTACATCACTGAATTTCTGATCTATAAATCACTCTGTAAATTTACAAAGTTTCATTCATTTTTCTGCATTTTGAACTTTGTGCTCTACCTATTCTTTCACATATTCCAGCAGCTAAGCCATATGAAGCATGTAATCCAGAATGAACAAATCCTATTTTACACTGACAGAGACTCGGGCTGCTGAAGTCATCAACTGTATAT
This sequence comes from Ciconia boyciana, assembly GCF_034638445.1. Taxonomy (NCBI): domain Eukaryota; kingdom Metazoa; phylum Chordata; class Aves; order Ciconiiformes; family Ciconiidae; genus Ciconia; species Ciconia boyciana. The sequence continues at coordinate 115,121,105 of NC_132934.1, forward strand.
ACAAGAATTAGAAAGAAGTCCGTGCTATGCAAAAATGTTCATAGTCAGTTATAAGAGAAAGATTGTCTTTAAAAATGTAAAAAAGGGAATGACCAATTTGTCCTCAAAATGAAAAGACGAGATAGCTGTAACTAGATTGACAATGTTGTTTTCATTCTGGTACTTAAAAACAATTGCTTTTTTTTTTTTTTTTAAAGAAAAGTTAAATTAACTCTATTAACCAAGCAGTGGGCTTTTGCTTTACTCATGCATACACATTCAGCCAGCTAAGAAGGAAGGAATAGTTCCTGATAGAGTTATAGTGGCAAAGTACATTTGCATTTATTCGTCCTCAAAAAAAGAAAGGGACAAGACATAGGACACCTGCCAAAAGATCTGACTTCCTGTAAAGGGTGAAGGAAAGGAGCTCACTTGTAGCTTAAAGGATATCTGCAGCAGACAGTGTGTTCGGGTTAAAGCTCTACTGTCCTCTAGGAATCCAGATACTCCTGGTGAAAGACTGTCATAAATGCCATGAACAGATCTATTAGGAGGGATTTTTTGTTCAGCTGTTTGTTTTAAGCAGTTGTACATCAAGTCAGTTTACACCTAAATCATACAGTAATTATGTCCTCATTTCACTCAGTGTGTCTTTAGTATCAGGACTTGCACACTAGAGAGCAGAATCAGTCGTGCCTAATGTCATTCCCTATTTGTGTTGTCTTGTTTAGAGACAATATCATATTTAACTGATTTCATGTTTTCCAATTAAATTTCAGGCAAAATTGTTTACATTTCTGATTCCATTCTCACTGGAGGCACTGGCGTTTTTCCATCTTTAGCATGAAGTAGATTCAGACATATTGTGGTACATGTGGTAGTAAAAATTAAATTAAATAATCCTTTTGTCTTGCATTTTCTACTGCAAATTAGCACTTATATTTTGTTAACAATGACTGATGATAGTACAGTTAATGATCAGCAAATTAATATTGCTTCAGATTTTCCAATTAAGCTGGCTTGTCAGAAAGCTTGTAAAGCATATCACAATTAAAGATTACTACCTGAGCTGAAGCAAGATTTAGTTCCAAAAAAATGTTTATTTTAATCAGTTATTTGTTACAGCTACAGCAGAGAATATCTGACTTAGCAGGATTTTTAGGTTTTGTTTTAAATCAAAATATTATGAGACGTAATCTCTTTTTGTTCCTCTGTAATTTTTCTCCAAATATGTAACATGTAGAAATGAAAGTATCTAATACAACACTAACTTTCTGTTCTGAAAAAAAGAATGTTTCCTAAAGAGTCAGGTTTCTTTAGGAAATACCAGTTTTTACCAGAAGGAAAAGTATTTTCAGAGGTGTGTCATGGTTTAACCCCAGCCGGCAACTAAGCACCACCCAGCCGCTCGCTCACTGCCCCCCGGTGGGATGGGGGAAACAACTGGAAGACTAAAAGTGAGAAAACTCGTGGGTTGAGATAAAGACGGTTTAATAAGTAAAGCAAAAGCCACACACACAAACAAAGCAAAATAAGGAATTCATTCACTCCTTCCCATGGGCAGGCAGGTGTTCAGCCATCTCCAGGAAAGCAGGGCTCCATCTCGCGTAACGGTTACTTGGGAAGAAAAACGCCATCACTCTGAACGTCCCCCCCTTCCTTCTTCTTCCCCCAGGTTTATATGCTGAGCATGACGCCATATGGTATGGAATAGCCCTTTGGTCAGTCGGGGTCAGCTGTCCCATCTGTGTCCCCTCCCAGCCTCTTGTGCACCCCCAGCCTACTCGCTGGTGGGGTGGGGTGAGAAGCAGAAGAGGCCTTGACTCTGTGTAAGCACTGCTCAGCAATAGCTAAAACATCCCTGTGTTATCAATGGTGTTTCCAGCACAAATCCAAAACATAGCCCCATACTAGCTACTACGAAGAAAATTAACTCTACCCCTGCCAAAACCAGCACAAGGTGTTATCTTGGCCAATTTACCAATCAATAAACAAAAAGATATCAGCAAATGACATTTTTGTAAGAGTGTGGGGTTTTTATCTACTCAATTTAACAAAAAAGATAGAAACTTATATAGTTCTAAATTCAATAGGGTAGAGTTTCATCTGATTCCTGTAGAGCTGGTTTGGCCTGTCTTATCTAATTGGACTTTTCAATAAATTCAGTTCAGTGTTAAAATGTAAAGGAAGTGACTGTTGCCATTTTTAAGAAGCTGGTGTTGATTTTCATGAATAGAACCAAATATCAATATAATTATTTAAGATGGCAGCACAAGAAAATACTATATCCCTTTGGAATTTCAGGTAAATAAAAAACATATTGAAAAGTGAAGCCCCAAGCTGCTTTACAAGGGAGCCACAGGAATAGGAGAATATTACTGTATTAAAAAGAAAACCAAAACACCTCTTTTCCTCCCTCCAAATAAAATGTCAGTACATCTGAAATAAAGACTGTTTGGTTACTTAAAATAAAGTACATGGGAAATGTTATATGTCTTGGAACACTCTTCCTCTTTCTCTAAGTGTTATTGATTTCATTTTAAAAACATTATTTATGATAAAGAAGATTTTGCAGTGAAAAGTCCCTTGAGGCCTGGAGAGATGTAGAAGAAAGTATTATCTTCTACAGAAAACTGTCATCTAAGAAAGTAATAAACTAAGTGAAATATATATATGAAATATATTTTTTGCTACATTAAAACAAAAATTTTACAAATGGATTAACTAATGCTGGTTTTGTAATGGTACAAAGCACCTGCAAAAGGAAAAAAGTGATTTACATCTTTATGTCAGGCTTCATTTTTCAAAATATTTGTACACTGTCTTTCACAGCATTTGTGTTGGTTGATACCATTATCCTTTACTTCACCAGTTATGTTATGTTATGTTTGTATCATGTTTATATTGGAAACATGATATGATGCAACTAAGAATAGCTTAAGTACATTTGCAAATTAAGTTTTCTCTGAGAGGTCATCTTTGGTGTTTATGTTTCTCTTGATTTTATAAATAGCAAAGAAATTATGAACATGAAAAAACACTAAGGTTGGCATTTAAATAAATAAGTATTTAATAATAATCATAATAATAAAGAATATTGAACTTGAAACTTTCTATCTTTAAAGTGCAGGCACATGATATTTCCTACAGCTAATTTTAATTAGGTTTATCCTGCTACACTGTGGCATGAAAGAAAATATATTTAGTTTAAAAAGGGAAGTTATTTAATTGGCCTAGCTGAAGTAGTATCAAAAGTTGAATAGGCTGCCTATTAATATATAGGCAAAGTGGCAGATAGCCTCTGTTCTCCGATGCTATCATCTATCTCATCTCATAATTTTTCCCACATCATTCTTACATATTTTTAACAGGGAAAGAGAAAGAAAATGAGCGGTATTTTCTGGTTCCTGTCCCATCCTTGCTTTTATACAAGAACAATAGTAATACTGCTTTCCATATAACTGGGATGATCAAAAGGCAGAAGCATCTCTTCTATCATCTCTGCTCCTCTTGCCCTGGTCTCTGCAGAGATAGAATGTATAGCTTGGTCTGTTGGGATGTAGGTCCAATGCTATCTATCTCATGCTGTTTTTCCATACTGACAGATGTTATTTGGAAGCAGAGACATGGAAAAGATTTATTATTCAAATGGATTACAGTGGAATCCTTAGAGCTATGCATTTTACAAAATATTAAGATTTGGCCCTGGAAGACAGAAGAAAGAAATATGTCAGGGTCAGATTTAAATGTTAATCTAAGTTTGGGGATTTTTTTTTAAACTATAAACAACTCTTTCACAACTAATATATCTCATCTGAAAAACAAAACAAAACAAAACATCTGTATCGTGGAAAAAACACCAGTCTGGCAGGGAAAGCAAAAAAGATGGCAATTGCACTTTAACAGATTTACTACTGTGAAATAAGTCATGCACATTACAAAAACATTCCTGATAATAGTGACAGATCCACTGTGCAGTAGTGTTGGCTCAGCAGCCTTGCTTAAAATGTCAAATTTCCAGCCTTCATGTGCTGGCAATCTGGGTGGACACTAGTTTAAACACCAACTTTCTAAAACTAAACACTCTCAGACTGAGTCATTTATACACAATTTATTATGCTGATGTGTCCAAGTTAGCAAAGCCAAGGTAATGCCTGAAACATCAGTAGGGATCAAACTGAGGAGCTTAGCAGGATAATTATGGTTGCATTTTTATCCACTTGATAGCAGGGTTAGTTTCAGCTAAGGTGTACACCCAGAACACTGTACTGAGCTCCCTTCATATGCACCTGACCACCTAGTTGTGTCATGAGGAGCCCAGCAACCTTTTTCTGCTCCCTGGACTCCTCATTCTCACCTCCTGACTTCTGGTTCTACTGTTGGGGGACACCATTGCACATAGAGCTTTACAATCTACTGAAAGCAACTGGGGGTAGCCTGAGGGACCACTGTACAAGACAGAGTGTTCTTTGCTACAGGTAGTAATGAACTGTGTAAAATCCCATTGGTTTTCAAAGTTAAAGGCTGATCTCATTTTCTTTTACTGTTGGTCACAAGATCACGTAATTCCAGGTATTGCTCTTCAACCATTTACAAGACCATGAAAAATGGAATAATCCTCAGGTTTCCTGAGCCAAGCTTATTCAAATCCTGAAAACATTCAGTATCTGTGGTTTTCTTTAAGTCGTATCTTGTTGCTGTAATACCAAACACAAAAGAAAAACAGGGAAAGGGAGATTTTCATTTCTGCAGCTACCATAAGACAGCAGAAGCAGTAAAGATAGGTTCCATATCTCTGCACATAGTTTGTGATCTGCTACAGCAATTTCAGACTTTCACCAAAACATCGTTCCTTGTTTAACACAATGACAGCTAGATGGATTGGGTAAATCTTCAGCTGATGTAATCTTTCCTAAGATATTATAGTATGTATGGGTGTATGCATTTATGTATGTATGGTACAGACTTTTCCAAATGCTCACTCAATTTTAGAGATTGTAAGTGCAAATCTAAGGTTTGCAAGTACTGATGTAATAATGCTGGTTATGGGACAGATTATGCAGGTCCACCCTTTGGCAGACACAACTCAGAAGCGCACCTGATATTTTCAATACTTACTTCCTCTCCCGTTGACACATTAATCTGCTGTTGGAAAAGTCAGACATTTCCCTCCCCCTTCTTTGGCTGATGTCTTAGCTGTCTTGGCCAGTACACAACTGAACAGCGCAGCTCAGTCGGGGGAAATTATACATAGCTGTCAGCTGGATTAATGGAAAGAATACACACCCTGGAAATTATGGTCCTTTGGTATTGTCGCACAGAAACATCCTTACCTCCAAGATAATATGAATGTACACCCTGCTCAAAAAACTGCTTTCATATACCCTTGTACAAAAGCTGCTTTTAGGCTGTCATGTGATGTGAATTGTTTCACCCTTCAGATGATGAGGAATTAGGGCAAAGCAACATTTTATGTACTTTCGTAGTGTCCAGAAAGAAATAACAATATTCCAGCAGAGCATCCCTGTTAGTACTGTATTCTATAGCAGAACAATGCCCTCAGGCAGCTGCAGCAATGGAGGTAGGACATGTCATGTTCTGGCTAGAAAAGCATCTCAGGTGAAATTACTTTATACCATAAAATGTCATTCATCATTTTTCAACAGAAGCAAGTACCATAAATACAGGCTTTGCTTTTACAGAGTGCTTTATGGAGAGAGGCAAGAGTCTGCATCTGTACCTTAATAGTTCAGATTCTCACTGTGACAAGTCAGCGTTCCAACATCAAAAGTCCACAGAAAAAGTCTCTAGGAATACAATAAAGTTGTCCTCCTTCACTTAAAGTGATTGGAACATCTGAATAAAAGTGGTCCTATTTTCCAAATTTCTCAGGGGTCTAATTCCCACAGACTTGGAGTTTCTTAATATCTAAAGCTTGAACTTTAGCTATAATTGTATTTATAGACAGACATTTTTGGTAGTAGGTGAAGCTAGTGTAAGATTTCTCTTTCCAATAGTCTTTGTGAAAAGATCATACGTCACAGCTGTACTTTATTGTAGAGGCATCAGTTTTACTCCAAATGGCAAAGTGCTGCAGTAAGGACAGAGGGAAAACCAAGAGCAGGACACTCTGGAAACATGGACTTATCTCTGGACTTATTCTTACAAGTAACCCACCATGGAAGTTCTACCTGAAGCTTTTCTGGTGAGTGGAGGAGACGTGTCATCTCTCGATTTTCTGATTTTCTGTGTCTAGGGATGTCACCACAGATTGTGATCTTTCCTGCAGTCCAGGTGTTGTGGGAAATCTCTCTCCCTTATCCAGCCAGCTCTCTATGAAACTTCTAGGAAGTTAATTCTGTTCTTTTACACAGCCACCAGAAAGCTCTGTCTGTTCATTTTCAACAATAATCAAGCTGCTAAGTGTATCAGTTTTCTGATTAACACCACAGTCAAGGGAGCCCTCAGGTTTTGGAAGGAGCACCAGAAACACTGGCACCTTTCAACATATTGGCAGACAAAAGGAGCATCTGGACAACTGACAAAAGAAGGGAGCACATTAAGCACTTTAATACAGCTTACTGTAAAGTAAGTCCCAAATGGCAAGTCTATTACCTTCCTGACCACCATGAAGAAATTTGACATACTGGTTTCCATTGCCTCAGTAGGTAGCCCTTAGAATGGTATTCTCTATCAGATGAAATGATGTCCACATCAAATAAGCCAGTGGTAGAACAAATCCAGATGGCACACTTGACACATCTATATATACAAATTAGGGCTGTATTATTAGGTGGTGGATCAGAGAAGCCCAAAGAGAGAATTTGAAGACCCGGAGCCAGAGACCTTCAATATCTTCTCCCATCTTTCTTTCCTGATCATGGCAGATATGATAAGAACAGTTTGGCTTTTTCCTGAGAGTGAAAATAACTTCTTTTTCCCTCCACATCCCCATTGTCACAAAAGGCACCCAGATGATTAGGCAAAAGAGTGAGTGGAAGCAGCTAACAGTTCATATTTACCAAACATAGGCCTAGGTTAAAGACAAGATCAAGATTAGAGACTTAGCAGTCTGACAGGCAATTCTGGCATTTACCGTTCTTTGTCTTTTGGTCACATTGGTACATGATTAGACCTCTTTTACAATTCAGCAGTGTCTGGGACTATAAATCCCAGTGGTTGCGGTTGCTGGAATAATTCCCAGGGGATGGTAGAATCTGGCCTCTCAGTCTCTTGTCTGGTCTCTGTGTTTGCCCATATAGAAACCCAGACACAGCTATGCTCTGCAGTCCAGATCAGCCCTTCGGATGTAGATTCCTAAGGGAAAAAATACACCTCCCGCGTTCTGTGTAAGGCACTATACAGTATGCTTCTGAACACTGAAAATATCCAGCTGTCCTCCACTGAGTTAAGCAGCACTAATACGCTGGAGTCAAGGATAAGCCAGATTTCACTTCGTGAACCATGGCTTGTGAAGATGACAACTGAATGGGTTCAGGCAAATTTTATTAGCTTTCAACAGGTCTTAGGACACTGTATTGATCTACGCTTTTTCATTTCTTAATGGAAGATTTATATACCTGTAAAATATATTGGCTCATCACACCAATAGATAGACTGGTGCTATGATTCTGCCAGAACATCTCTGGTTGTTGAAAGCTCTGAGCTGAATATAGGGGTGAAACAGAACAATGTGCTCTCTTGCAGTGGTTTGCATTTGTTTAATGAAAAGACACTGCATTGTAAGATAACTTGGGTAAATATAGCTAAATATGCAGAAAGTCAAGGATGTACTTTATATCACTGTGACATCAATTATCCTGTTCCTCTCACACAGCAGTTTTCTGTATACTTACGTAAACCTGGGATACATCCAGATTAAACACATTCTTGCCTGTGTTGCCTTTTTTTCCAGATTGTTCCACTGGAACTTGCCCAATCCAATTTATACTGGCTGACTTAGTAGTTTCCCCTCATGATATTTCTTCTGGAAATGCAGACTTACAAGAAAGGTCATAGTTTACATGCCATTTTTCTCCAATAACTGCTTCCCTCCCTTTATTTTCAACTACAAATTAGTATTTTGTAAATGTATTTGGTGGGAAAAAAGTCTGACCATAGTATTCTCTGATTGCAGGGAGACAACATTGTAAAAATGGAAAAATCAAGAAGAAATATGAAAGTACAGTTGAAAACGAAGGGACACATAGGGATTTATGAAAATCATACTAATACCACAGCATCCGAACAAAGACCTTCACTTTGTGTTAACTCTGAAGCTATCCACTTTCTGTAAGGAACTTGGCTGAATAAAAGGTAGAAAGGAGACATAGAGGAAACAGGTCTCCGATGCCTTGGAAACTACTAATGTGCTTCTTCCTACCCAAGCTCATTTCTGTTTGGATGGTCCCTACATTATACTTTGTGGGCAGTGTTAAGGTTATGGGGTTTTGTTGTCTCCATCACTGGTTCTTCTGCACTGGTCACAAGATATATCAGGCATTAGCCCTTTCACTGTAACACGTTTGAGTAATTTTTTGTTTGATGCCATTGTATGAGGGAAATTAAAGCCACGGGCACAAACATTCATACAAACTTCAGAAACTACTGTATGGATATTTCAGCAGAAGACATTGTAAGTTAATTCCTGCAAAAACTACTAGTGGGTCAGAAACAGGAGTTCGGAATGAATTATGACTAGTCAAATAAAGCCACAAACTATTTACGGATTTCCTGTACACAGTGAAAAAGTGAAGGGCTACATTTTAGCACCTTTTAGTATGGCTTGAGTCTAAAAAATTTACATACGCAGTTTTGCACCTAATGAGTAAACTGCAGGTGCCAAAGAATTGACTTTGTTCCTTACACCTGCCATAAAGCCAATGTGGAAACAATAACTGAGATTTGGATTGCCAATTCAATCAAAGAATGATACAGGGCCTTTTTATCAAAGAAGACCTGCCATATTTCCATTTTGAGAATTTAATTGGGAGGTACATTTCTGCATGTCCCCTAGACAGTGCTGAATTCAGAGGATGCGTGTGACTATGGCTATTGCAGCCAGTAAACAATCCACTAGAAATACATTTACTATCTGGTTTAGAGATAGAAGAAGTGGATTTTGTTTCCAGTTCACCTTTGTATTTAATTATTTAGATTCATTGTTTCTAAATGTTACACTCTTTATGTAGTTCTGAAAAGAAAATACTGAAAAAGACTATTTGACTAGGCCTTCCAGAATGAGAAAAATAATAAAATCAAATGAAAGGGAAGTGTCCTGCTGTTTGATCTGACAAACACGAGTGCCCAAAGTAGAACATTCTGACTTATAAACTCTTCTAATTTCTAATTGTTCCCATCAGGAACAGGCTGACAAGCTTGAAACCATAAGTCTATTAACAAAGCAATCATCAATAGGCTTTTTCTCTACATACATATGGCATTTTTTCATCACAATGTTATCCAGCAGTTCGAAGAGAGAATATTGAGAAAGGACTAACTGATCCAAGCCTGTTTTACAGTGAAGTTACTAGATGAAGACTGTCTTCTTTCTTTTCATAATTAAGGGTAAGAAATTAAAGAAATATAACTGTATCACTACAAATATAATACAATATTCCTATCTGCACCAAACTCTTTGAAGCTATTGGATCAAACAAAGACAGTGAGAGTCAACTGGAATGATTCTTAGTGCTAGTCTAGACTCAGATTAGTGAGAAAAAGGACATAACCTTGTCAACAGGACTAAGGAGAAGAGATGGTTTTATTATTACAACAGAGTTTTATTTGTTGAGAGTTTCATAGTAACCAAGCTAATCTGAAAATACAGAGTTCACAATGCACAGGGGTGTTCATTGCATAACTGAATGCAAACCACAATATGGTGTGTTATATTTCAAACTTTAACCACAAAGTGATGTAATAGAAGAGTTTGATATGTTATCTGACTATAGACCTATAATCAGCACAAATATTATATTTATTAACGTTTGCTTAAGAACTAGAAAATTGTTGACAGGCCTAAATTGCTGCTTTTTCTATTATTAAAAGTTCAATGGGAGAGGAGCATAGCAGGTCTGAAGGTCCTTACTTAAAAAACACAAAAGTTCCAGAAACAAATAAACAACAAATAAAAAACCCTCTGTAATTATATACTGATATACACAGGGAAAAAAAAAAAAAAAGCTTACAGAAGTATCTCATTTATCTATCCTTTTTTTTTTTTTTGTTGGGGTATGTATGTACATACACATGTACATACATATACATATGTTTATACATATATGCATACATATTAATATATATAAATAAATATTAAATATATAAGTGTATATAAAGTAATTTTAAGTGGAATTTTTTATAGTCAATAAGAATTTTAAAGCCTTTTTCTTATACATAGTTTTATAAAAACAAATTGACATTACTGAACCAAGAAAATCAGGAGCTGAAGAATTGTACCCATTTCAAAAGAAAGCATTCATCTACTTATGCTTAAGTTTGTACCCACGTAAAAAATTTGTATGTCTGTTTCTGTCTGTGTTAGATTAAGCTGAAAGCAGTGGATCCACCTTTTTCCTTTTAAAGAAATAAAGTTTTTTAGTATTCATTGGTAGATACAGGATTCATTGGCCCTGATAGGCCTTCAATGCTGATCTAACCACTCTTGACCCCAGCTTTCACCCTTCCCACCCCTTTTTTAAAGAAAGGGAAGCTAATTGGAAATGACCCAGCTGAGTTATATTGGAATTAGAAGAGTTAGTCATTAAACAACAGATTTGTAACAATATGGCTCACAGTCTGCTCATTTACTTTCTTCCTTGGGATTAATCCCATTGAAATCCCAAGAATTGCCTTGAGTTACACCCCTAAAATTAAAACCAGAATGAGACCTGTGGATTTTACAGACCAAATCACATGATCATTTGCTGTTAGTCAGAAGTTTCTGTGTATAGGCACTGAGACTCATAAATCTCTTCTAACAGGAAGGATTTTTGGCCAGTTTTGATCAGCTTTTTAATACCAGATGTTCTTGGTCCCAAATGAATGTGAACTAGCTTATGGTTTTGTATCAAGGAAACATAAAAATCTGTGGTTTCGCACTGTTTGGATGTGAAACTAGGTGATACTGGATAGACGAGGAAAATTTGTTTTGTGGCATTCAAAGGAAGGAGGATTTGAAATCTATAATTTTTCAATATTTAAAAAAGCAATATTATTTTGATTCTGAACCATGAAGCAAATCAAAGTGATTGAAAGTCTTTTTTTGCCTGAAGAAAACTATATGCAACGACATATCATATGGTAGAAAAGCAAAATAAAATTCTTGAACAGTTGAAATCATTAGCTGTTTACGCTGTAGTGCTTGATGTGCCAAAACTTTGATTGTACCAAGTTATAGTTTGGAAGGTACAGCAAATCTGTTATACCTGATTCTATGTATTTTACTTAGCTCGTTGGCACCTGTTGCTGGAATTCAACTAACAAAAGCTACCAATTAGTTCCCATTCCCTATTCCTCAAGGAATACCTTGATTTCTTTGCGAAGACATGTTCAGAGACACAGGTAAGTGATCAGAAGGCTTTAGATTGGGCAGAAATTGATGGGTCACAGAGAAGAAGGTTGGAATGTCCCCCAGAAACTTTTTACCCAACTCCCTGGGCTGGTGCAGCAGCTTCAGGTACACCTGCCTGTAGGAAAAGCTTAATGCTATAAGGACTGAGTCTTGAAGCTGAAGGTCATTTAACTGAGAGGCATTTAATGACTTCTCAAGTATTCTTCTTTACCTGCAGCAAGGGACATTCTGTTTCCAGCCTTTTGCACAGTCTTCTAGCATAGCAAAAAGCTTAAATCTTTCAGTAGTCCCTAGCCAGACTAGCCCTCATACCAGCTGAAACTTCACCAGCATTGTTAGCATTCAAATGCGACAGCGAATTGTTACAGTCTTGTCATTCTCCTTTCTCTGATTCTATGATGAGTATAACTAAAGAAGGCAAAAGGTAGGATCACTCTCTCACTACTGAAAGTACATAAAAAGGTTCTGAGAATGGAAATATATTTGGTAACAAACAAATCAGAAACCTGAAAGTCTAAGGACAAGCACAATTTCCTTAGAGATTTTTAATAATTTATACTGCTCCAGAGCTTGGATTGCAATCATTAAGGGCAACAGTTAGAAGAAGAAGAAATTTAGTAGCATTTTAAGGATTAAATAAAAGGAACATGATCTAAGATGTTGCCCTTCCTGAGATGCATGAGCAGAAATGGCTTTGGTTTAACACTCATCTGAAAGACAGGACTATTCATGCAGCATTCAACATTGTGCACCACGAGCTTTAAATGTACGGTGAAGTCCTTCAATAGCACTGCATACTGTTCTGTTTCAGTAATAAAAATCCTGTCTATGTCATCTGAGTAAAATGTAATAAATATTTTTTAAAAATACAGTAGCCTTTTTCTAAAACTGAAATGGAGGAAAAATATTTATTACTTGGTCTGATGCAAAAAATCTTCTGCAAAAGTCATGGTTTTGTATAGTGTGCTATATACACCCTTTGTGGTTTCGCTACTAAATTTATTACCATAGTACTGACTCTCTCTCAGGCAGTTTCTTGATGCTTTTTTGACTAGTGCAGTCACTTTCATGTTCTATTACTCTGAAGCAAAACAAAATTTTGAGAAGTAAAGCTGACTCTTTTGAGAAGGATTTACTGATTTTAACTGAAACTGTATTTCAGACTTAAGACTACAAGCCTGAGTGTTAAGTGATTCTATACTTCCAGTTCATCCTTGTACCACAGTTTTTTTCAAAACTTCATGTAAATGAATATGGGGCATGAATTTTGTAATAGGGGACATTGTTTCATGTTCATACTGAGATATGTGTTTATTTCAAACTCACAGAACACTATAAACAAAAGCAATTAGACCACAGTGGTTTACATGCATACATAAAATAAGGCAGAGATGGACGTGAATAAAGATTCACAGTCACCTACACCCAGCTGTGAGGTCTTCAAAGTATCTTTGATAATTATCCATTGCAATTTCATCTTTAGCTTTTGACTATTGCAAATAGCTAATAATTATTTTTAAATTTAGTGTTCTGGGACCCAAAGCAAAAGATGTACCCTATCTCTGTGCATCTCCACATCCCTTTTTAGTATTTTGTATGACAATAATGCTTAGAGACTCCCAGTGACATTAGGGCCAGAACTGCACAAACATAAGAGACAACCATTGCTACGGATTTTTTTTAAACTTGTTTTTTTGCTGTTTACGAGGTTGGTGGAATTTTATGGCTTTGCTCGCCTATTCCTTCTGGCTACAATCATACATTTGCAAAGTTTATCCAGAAGCGTCTGGTTTACTGTAACTTTGCTTCTAGCATCCATAATGACACTGGCAATGATTAAGACAACTGGCCAAGATTCTGGGATTGTCAAATGCTAGAAACTACAGAAGAGAAACTACTTTTTCTGTTTGTGTTTAGAATTTGTCTCCCAGATGTAATCATTATTACTATTTTAAGTCTCTAACATCTAGTCTGCTTTTCTGTTGGTCTTAATTTGAAAGAGCAGTAGCAGTGGTGCATTGTACTTCTGCTGGCAAGAATCGATAATGCTTAACATAACATGAACTAGCAAGTTTATCTCCAGGAGCAAACCAAGAGTTTGCATATCAGAAAGAGATGTATTCCAGGTAAAAATCATGCCAGTCCTGAACCACGCCTTCCAAACCTGAATGTCCTCCAGTCCTACCTAGTTTGTGTGTTTGTTGTCCCCGCAAAACGTAGCTAAGGGTACTAAACCCTTCCCTTCAGAAATGTAATCCAGCCTTTTTGCTTATTGCCTCTATGCGTTTGAGCTTTGTGAAGTCTAAAGCTGTAGGCACCATAGTTTGACGAGTAAGAAATGGGAAAAGCGAGATAGAAATTTATCACTCTTTTCCTGCAAGAATGCCCTTCTCAATATATGAAAGATAGTCTCCTAAAGTACCCTTTACAAACACCTGAAAGAACCTTTGAATCCATAAAGCCAGGTCTGTGCTTGTTGTGTATCTGAGGCTTTCTCAAACCTATTTGTTAAAGTAAGAGAAAATGAGAGAAAAAATGTTTGTGCTCATGTGCTTGTTGCAGTGTGGGGAACAAGGAAAATAACAGCATCTTGGTTTTCATGAAAAGGAGAGTGGCCACTAATTTTTACAGAGACTTTACTAGCACACACCCAGAAAAGATCAGAAGCAAAAGTGCATGCAGTCCCTTCCTCCCAAGCTAAGTCTTTAGGGACCATAGTCTGTTTTAGAAATCCAGCAACTCAGATGGCCACATTTAATAGTTTCATGGCTGTTGAGCAATATTATTTCATCTATATTGCCCAAACCAATAGGAAATTTTTCAAAACAAGTAAAATCTTTCAAAACAGGATAAATTCCTTTGAAGTGAATAGTGATTATGCAATCTACCACAACCCCCCAAAAGTCTCAGTCCTTTTCTGTAGTGACCTTTTCTGTAGAGGTGGGACAATAGTTCAGCCTATGTCTACAGTTTATGTGCAGAAGTTATAATTAAGGACAACACTTAGTCCCCATTTCAAGTGTTGTTTTCTGAAATGGATACATTGTACAGAAAGCAGAGCAAGAATATTAACCCATGTCAAATGCACTATCATTGACTCATCACACACTAAAACCCCTTTTCAATTGGCATAAGTAATACTGGAATTGAAATGTTGCTAGGCTGCATATATCACAGATACAAACCAGAGCTCTGCAATTCCCCTGTGTAACTCTCTGCTTAGTAATTAACAAAATTATTGGCTAATGCAACTTTAGAAGTCTAAAGTTCTGTATCTCTTACCAACTCACCTCCAACAGAGCTGGTCTTCTTAAGTAATCATTAATGCTATTAGGTGATAAAACACCATGATGATGAAGTGCTATGGAAATGCTGTCTTACAGTGTGAGGTGTTATAAACATCCTAAAGAGATCATCATGAACAATCTATAAGATGACTCCTTTCTTGTAATACAGGGAGGCAAATGATGTGTAATTGAGTGTTTTACATTCCAGGTAAATTTCTTATTCCAGAATGATTCAGCAGATGAGGTGTAAATGTTAAACAACCACAGTGATGTCATCTGCCCGTATATAAATCTCTGGAACAAGACCCTGGCAACGCAGGTAATGATGTTACTATACTATAAGTAAGCCAAATATTGTTTAAGCAGTTGTAGCACAGACTTCCCTACTGCAAGCCAAATGGATTTGCCAAAAAGTCCTCCTAAGGCTTAATAAATAGTAGGTTAACCACGATCTTTATGTCAATAAAACAGCTGAATCAGCCTTTATAACTCTAGAGAGGATGCAGTAACACAACAAATGTTCAGGTGACTTACCTAGCAACACTATATCAATGTCCAAGTGGACACCAGTGCTGTTTAACATCTTTGTTGGTGACAAGGACAGTGGGACTGAGTGAACCCTCAGCAAGTTTGCTGACAACACCAAGCTGTGTGGTGCGGTTGACATGCTAGAGGGAAGGGATGCTCAAGGAATGGACCTTGACAGTCTTGAGAGGTGGGCCTGCGTGGACCTCATGAAGTTCAGCAAGGCCAAGTGTAAGTTCCTGCATATGAGTTGGGGCAATCCCAAGCACAAATACAGGCTGGGTGGAGAATGGATTGAGAGGAGCCCTTAGGAGAAGGACTTGGGGGTGTTGGTTGATGAGAAGCTCAACGTGACCTGGCAATGTGCACTTGCAGCCCAGAAAGCCAACCATGTCCTGGGCTGCATCAAAAGAAGTGTGACCGGCAGGTCAAGGGAGGTCGTTCTCCCTCTCTACTCCGCTCTCATGAGACCCCACCTGGAGTATTACATTCAGCTCTGGGGCCCCCAACATAAGAAGGATATGGACCTGTTGGAGCGAGTCCAGAGGAGGGCCACCAAGATGATCAGAGGGTTGGAGCACCACTCCTGTGAAGACACGCTGAGAGAGTTGGGGTGGTTCAGTCTGGAGAAGAGAAGGCTGTGGGAAGACCTTATAGCAGCTTTCCAGCACCTGAAGGGGGCCTACAAGAAAGCTGGAGAGGGACTTTTTACAAGGGCCTGTAGCAGCAGGACAAGGGTTAATGGTTTTAAACTGAAAGAGGGTACATTTAGATTAGATATAAGGAAGAAATTCTTCAGTATGAGGGTGGTGAGGCACTGGAACAGGTTGCCCAGAGAAGCTGTGGATGCCCCGTCCCTGGAAGTGTTCAAGGCCAGGTTGGATAGGGCTTTGAGCAACCTGGTCTAGTGGAAGGTGTCCCTGCCCATGGCAGGGGGGTTGGAACTAGATGACCTTTAAGGTCCCTTCCAACCCAAACCATTCTATGACTCTATGATCCTATCTTTGTGTTTGCATGATTCAAGTAAAGGCTTCATCATGTTATTTTTATTCATATGGGTATGCATGGATTGTCTGACAGGAAGAGTCTTCATCACTCCCATATTTCATAATGCAGATGAATATTACTCTCTTCCTAGCAGCAGTGAAAAGCAAACCCCACCATCTCAGAGAGGAGAAGTTTTCTGGTAAGGTATGCATTTCCAAGGCAGGAAACTTTATGGAGCATATCCTAACTCCAGATATTTTATATTTGATTTGAAAGTGTCATTGCTGATTTAGTATTTCCATCCTAAGATATCTGTTGCCTCTCTAGTTTCAAAAGCCATGGTATATACTTCAGAAGAATGAGCACAACAAGTAATGCAATGCCAACTGGTAGAACAGAACTCTCCCTTGCTTTCATTACTTTCCCCTCTGACGGAGCAAGAAACGTCTGTGCCATAGATACCTATAGCTGTATTGGAGATCATTGTTTTTTATGAGTCAAGGATAATGTCTCTAACCAGTTCTTTCATCAGCTACACTTATGTTCTTGGATTCCAAAGGCCCAACTTAAATTTGAAACCGAATTTTATTTTCAAGAAGTTTTTCTTTGTATTTTTTTATTTCATGCAAACTCGAATTATAATAAGAAGACATGAAGTTCTACCAGTCCATAAAGTTTAATTTAAGGTCTTACTCTTTTTCAATGTGTCTTAAATATAAAGTGAATTAAAAAATTAGACCAACCATTAAAAACCCACCCTCTCTCCCAACAACAACAGTAAGAGATAGGATACTTAAGCCAGATCTTATTAAATTCCTTCTTATGCATATTTGCACTAGGGCTATAAATCAGTGTCCTGGTTTTGGCTTGGATAAAGTAAATTTTCTTCCTAGTAGCTGGTATAGTGCTGTGGTTTGGATTTAGGATGAGAATAATGTTGATTACACACTGATGTTTTAGTTGTTGCTGAGCAGTGCTTACACTAAGTCAAGGAGTTCTCAGCTTCTCATACTGCCCTGCCAGCAAGGAGGCTGGAGGCATGCAAGAAGCTGGGAGGGGACACAGCCAGGACAGCTGACCCAATCTGGCTAAAGGCATATTCCATACCATATGATGTCATGCTGAACAAAAAGCTGGGGCAAGTTGGCTGGCAGGGGCACAGCTGCTGCTTAGGAACTGGCTGGGTATCAGTCAGTGGGTGGTGAGCAATTGCATTGTGCATCAGTTGTTCTGTATATTCTTTTATCATTATTATTTTTCCTTCCTTTTCTATCCTATTAAATTGTCTTTATCTCAAACCACGAGTTTTACCTTTTTTTTCCAATTCTCTCCCCCATCCCACTGCTGGGGAGTGAGTGAACAGCTGTGTGGTGTTTAGCTGCCTGCCAGGTTAAACCACAACAATCAGAACAGACCTTTTCTTTCTAGTCACATCAGAAATGTTACAGAAATTGAGAATATGACTATATCTCACCAACTTAAACTTCCAGCAGAAATCAGAATGCACAGAGGTACATAACCATAGCAAATAACAGGAATAAAAGATGTACACCTGAGTGTGAATTTTCAGGGAAAATCTATAACAATCTCTTTTCACCCTTCTCCAAAAAGCATGTCTGTAAAGTTACAGTGTTCTAAATATTAATCTTCTTCTAATCCCATTTGCTCTGGAAGTTTTAAATCCTTCTGATAAACCTTTCCATGGAATTTGACCGAGTTCCCCAGTTATCAAGTGAAGAGGTATGTCAGCACCACTTGGCAACCAAAACTTCCTTCTCTTATAATAGACCTTACCTGCAGAATAAATCATATTTAAGACAGTACAGTATCAAATTTGTGCCTTATTTTCAAGAGGCCAAATACAATTCATTTAAGCTTCAAAGATCCAACGTAGAACCAATGTATTACATGGAGAGAATTACTACATCAAAGGTAGAGCACTGGTTTATCCCAGATGAGCAGACAGCCATGAACTTCTAAAATTATATATGTATGTATTCCAGTCCCAGCACTAAAACAGCCAGACTCAGTTTAGTGTTTTATTTCTGTTTTTAATGGCTTTAGAGCTTTCCATTAGGCTTATCTTTAAAATATCTTAGTCTTTTAACCAGTTAGTAATGTTCTTACAGTAAATGCAAATACTGTTATAACCAGATTTATAGTCCTGCTCCCCTCCATCCTCTGCCCCCTTTCTTAAGGTCATGTTAGAGGTTTAACTTACAGGTCTGATTTATGACTGATTGTAGGAAAATAAATTCAGTATGAAATCAGAATGATGACAGGACTCTGGTATGATAACCAGAAGAGTTTCTTAATACTTAAAGTAATACGTAACAAACTAATAATCAGTAGTCTTTGCACATGTGACAAACAACATTTGGCTATTTTCTGCATTAAAAATGCATATTATTTTGTGATCTTCTCAAAGTTCAGAAAATCTTAGATAAACCCGAATTTGTTACAGTAGGTCTGCAGGCAAAAAACGTCACACACACAAACAAATAGCAGATTTTTCTACAGGTTCAATGGTTTGGTAGCTTTTGACTCTAGGTTATTCCCTCCCACCACCACCACCACTCCCTGTTTTTTTTTTTCAAGAGTAACAATTAATATCTGCTTATACCATTCATAGATAAATGACAACTTTCAGAATGAAAACTCTTGTACTTGTGGCCTGTTAAAAGGGACCTGCTCTTGCATGTTATTTTAATAGTATCAGAGACCTTTTTTGGGTGGGTTTTTGGTGCAATGATTAACTAAAAACCAAACATGTAATCTAAGCAATTTTAAAAAGAGAATAGGGTAGTAAAATTTGACTAGCACTGATATTTTCTATTTGAATTAATTATCGAAAATACCAATTTAACTTAAAATGTTTTTGATGCTACTTATTTTCCAGTTGAACATTAAAAAAAGTTTGAAAGATTGAAATGTTCTTATCTGAATATTTCAACATTAAGAACAAATATTTACATTTTCTTACCGAAGTAGAAGTTTGTTTTTCTTGTATTTGATCATATAAACCAAAATTTTTTCTCTGGGGTTCCAAGGGTTTGAAATTCCAGTGTTTAAAATAACCCTGGTGATTGTTTTTTTGTATACCATTTATCTTCCATGAAGATTCAACCTTTTAAACACGTATTTTGCTCCATCTCAAAACAGGAAGAACTTTCAAAGTATCAGAATGTCTTGCAAAATGAAACAAAAATAGTCCTTACTCCTTCGTAGACTTGCCAGACTACAGCTTGTTTAATTTAAAAGCAGGATTAAATGAATTACATGTGACATGCTGCTACTATCACAGCTAAAGGTGACCTTTGTTTAAACAGAAATATTTCTCATTGTTGTCAGACTTCATGTGGTATATTTAACTTACTGCCTGTCAGGATTTGAATGGCCACTTCCAGTGGTTTCAGCTGGGCAAGCAGAAGAGTGGAAAAAGATATTGTGGTCACAGTGAATGGAGTTCAGATGCAAAGAAGATAAGGAGTACTAGGCGACAGCACTAGGCGACTGCTCCCTTAAAGGGCAGCAGTCAGGAACTAAAAAACTCCCTGCTTCCAGCTGGAGTCTGAACTAAAGAACAGATGGGGCTGGAGAAAAGTCACATGAAGGACAAAACATGAAGGACAAGAAGGTGATTGGAAGTAGTCAGCATGGATTCACAATGGGAAGTCATGCTTGACCAACCTAATAACCTGCTATGATGAAATGTGTGGCTTGATAAATGAGGGGAGAGCCTTGAGTATTGTCTACCTTGAGCTCAGTAAGGCTTTTGGCATTGTCTCCCATGAAATCCTCATAGAGAAGCTGATGAAGTATGGGCTAGATGAGCAGATAGTGAGATAGTGTGAAAACTGTCTGAACAGCTGAGCTCAGTGTTGTGATCAGTGTCACGAAGTCTAGCTGGAGGCCAGTAACTAGCGGTGTACCCCAGGGGCCAACCATTGGGCCGACCCCATTGGGTCCAACCCTGCTCAACATCTTCATTAATGATCTGGATGATTGGGCAGAGCATACCCTCAGCCAGTTTGCTGATAATACCAAACTGAGAGGAGTGGCTGATACACCAGAGGGTCGTGCTGCCATCCAGAGGGACCTTGACAGACTGGAGAAATGAGCTGGTTGGAATCTCATGCAGTTCAACAGAGGCAAATCCAAAGCCCTGCTCCTGGGAGGAATAATTCTGCAATATGAAAAAAAAAGCAAAACAGAAAAGTGCATGTGATAAGTGCTATATTACCAACTTGTTTTCATTTTCTTTGACAACAAACAACTACCGTAAACAGCAACAGCAGTATTCTTCTGTTTTCAGTTCTGTTTTTGAAAAACCTTTAGAGGGAATGTCTGAGAAATACAAGGTCAAAGTGTGATATGCACTAATAACTACCTTTTGTAGGATGTTTATCACAGGTTAGAAAGCAGAGATGAGAAGTAAGTAGGGACAGCAAAATCTTATCTAGTAGGACTGTGAACTTTGCTTGTTTCCCAAAATTGACTTTGAAACTAGTAAGAAGTAAAAAGGTGGGAACAGAAGGGAAATGGGAATGTATTGTAACAATATAAAAAGTATAACTTCTCTGCATCACAGTCCATTTTTAAACTTTTCCAGCACAATTTACCAAATGTGTACCTCAACAAGTAGCTTTCTGTCTACTTCCACTTAACCTTGCCTTTGATAGATTAAAAAAAATGCACAAGGAAAACCAGACAGACATTAGCACCTACCTTCAAAACTCTCAACAGCTGTGAAGCTTGAAAATCCTAAGACACTTAACCAAATAGTTCTGGATTTTGTATGTAGTGTACAACTTGGGACAGGCAAAGGGACATGGCTAGGGTTAGCCTTTCCATCTTCTGCACCTGTATAATTCAATATGACACTTGCCCACCTTTTAAGTCAGGTTCCTGAGGGATGTGTGGCTACTTTTTTGATGCCAATCTTCAATCATCAGGGGATGGGGCCCCCAGTGTTTAGTTTTTCTAAACTAGACTTAACACTGACTGGTGTTTCTCCTCATTTCCTTGGACTCCTGTACTCTGAAAAGTAGTTTATTTGGTGCATCAGACTGATTAATTTTAGACAATCTCTCAGATGAATTATATCGTGCATTTGTATAATGTTCAGCACAGTATGATTTTTTATTCATGTCATAATGACAGAGTAACACAAAGACAGGTGTTCCCAACACAGAAGGACTTGGTGGGTGTGTGAGGAGTATTCAATATCTGTGATAAAAGCAGCTTTGTACTTGTAAACTATTAAAAGCACGATGGATAGATGATGTTGTGGAAAAGATAGGTGAGGCAGGGATATGTTATGACAGCTGTTCTTCACATAACAAATATCTGCTATTCTTTCCTTATACCCCCTACAGGAAAGATGAATGATACTTGCCTCTGTCTTTGGCTCTGGGAATTGGTGGCCTGGAAGTGTACCATCTTACATTTGTAACATGCTCATGGAAAGTGTCTGAACAGAGCAGTAGTCTAGAAAGTATATTTCCATTGCTCAAGTGCATCATGCACAAGAGAGGGCCAAATTTGAAACCAACAGCTCAATTTCCCAGGCACCTTCTAGCACCACTCAGACCACACTTCCAAATCAGAAACCCTGCAAAGAGCATTCAAAATACATGTCTGTCTGACAAGACCAAAATCTAAGACATGTCTGGGATGAAGTCAAAACTCAAAGCATCTTGCCAAAATCTGTTTGTTGACAAGAATTCTGAAAGGAATCTTTGCTATTAGCTATGCAATATAACTAAAAAAATCAGTCAAATCAGTGTTTTTGTATGGTTATCTCTGAAATAACTGAATGTCTTCTACTATAACCCCAGCCTAGCTAAGCTAACGCAAGATTGCATAAATTTACAGATACCAAACAGATGCTTCCTTAACATAGTGCTAGCCTTTGTGTAACATGAGACATGCATCAGTTCCCTTGGCTTAATTAACTATTGCTGTACATGAAAAGAAAGCTCCAGGCTGCCTTTTGTTACATGTCTAAAATCAGAGTTGTCTTTATCAGACTGTTAAGGAGAGGGGAAGGAGAACTGTGTTTAATATTTTCTAAAGTAATAACTGCCACTCTTTAGCACTTTTAGATTAGGGAAATACATGCTGCGTTATAGGAAGAATCATTATAGTACACTACATACCCACAAAAGCAACATTTTCATCTCCCCTAACTGAAGGGTTGCCAAGTTGTTTTCCACCCATTTTCAGAACTGTCAATCTTTCTGAAGTACAAGTTTGTGGAAGTAAACCCTCTTGACAGAGGAAACAATGTCTCACATTTACTGTGGAAGATTATGTTCAACCACAAAGAGCTAACATTACAAAGTGTGATTTTCCCTGTCTATACTAGGAAGTCAGTAAGATGCTCAGAACTCAGTCCGAGAATTTCAGAATGCTGACAATTCTAGTTAGATGTTTATGGAGCTGTCTGCATACTTGATTTGCTTGAAAAGAAAGATACTTTAAGGCAATGTGATGAGAAATCAAGTCCTATTTTTCCACAGGATTTTCCTTTCATTATGAATTCTCATAAGTTTCTGTATATATAAAGATACCAATTCAAAATTGGCAAGAACAGTCAACTTCTAGGAAGTTGATTTTACATTGTCAATGCTACAGTAATATTTTAAGAGAACACTTTCAAAAGCTTACTGGATTGAAATATTCCCCACATCAGACATATGTCTAAGAAATTGATGCTTGATTTTCTTTGTAGCCTATGCCCAGAGCCAAGAGATATTTTGGCTTGCAGTGGATATGCAATTTCAACATGACATCATGCATTTCTTATTGCCTTTCTCCAACCACTGACATCAACAAGCTGCTTAGCTTTATTGTCAGTGATTTTGATAGCCATGGTTTCTCTTATATTTTCAAGTTTACTCTTGAAATATTCCCTGGAGGGTCTCTTAAATGAACCAAGATTTTAATTATATGGAAAAAAATCCAAAAAGGGAGATCTATTGTTTTCAAACTATTACTGTGCTAAGCTTAGATGCCTGCTCATGTCATATAGATCTTGCAGGAGGTGCGGCTAAGACAGTTCTCATGGACACTGTTGTAAACTTAACCATTCCATTAAATCAGAAGAGCTACTTTCCTTTCCTTTTTTTTTTTTTTTGAGGGGGCAGGTTGTTTGGGTTTTTTTTTCCTCTTTATAGCTCTGTTACCCCACTGAAAAGGCGTAAAGAAAATGGAAGTGACAAGTGTTCTCCTAGAAAAAATTATGCCAGAATATCTGTGTGCCAACTATGGCTGAGGGAAGAGAGAGAATGGAATCTTAAGCAGCATTCAAGTTTATTTTTAACCTTTGGATTGTATCTAGCCACTGGAGCCAGACTGTAAACTACAGAATTGCTGAGACAGTCACTGAGTATCAATGAGCCAGTGGTCTGGGCTAATGTTCAAAATGAATATAATCTCAGCTAAAGAATCAGAGAATCAGGGTCAGCAAACTTATACTGGTTTACACCACTACAGCATATGTATTTATTCATATTAATCATGCTACAACACGGCCCCTCTTCTCATGCAAAGTCCACACATTTTCCAGTTTCAGCACTTTATGATGATGATTGTGAAAAGTTTTGTCCTCTGAGGTTTTACTGCAGCTTACCACTAGACACATACTTACCCAGAATGAGCAATGTCAAAGATTAAATGGGAATTCAGGCAAGGACTGCTCTTATTTTGCTTTTTCCAAACAAATGGTCGCAAATACCATACAATCAGAAGATCAGTGTTTCCAACCCAGAGCCTCATTTCTCTATTAGTCTCTAAGGTTATTCATTTATGTATTTTTTCCTCAGTTACCACTTGTCTCTCTTCAGAATTCCCTCTCCCCCTGTGTCTGCCTCAGTCTGTGTTTTCCACAACCAATGAATCACAAACAGCATTAACAAGTCTTCCAGCCTTTTCTCAAGAAAAGTTAGTCTGATATAATTCAAAGAGATCCATCATTTTATATTCCTCCAATAGAAACAATACTGCTTTCTTTTGTCTGTAGCTGCACACCTTGAGGAAGAACCAGACAGAGCATGTGACACATATAGGAAGCTTAGATGAATTATCCTGCATCTCAGACACAGGAACATTTATTAATCTCTTCTTGGTGGTGTTAGCCAGGCTTACCTCACCATCAGGTGAGCACCTGCAGACAGAAAGTTCGGGGGCTACTTACACAATGCTTTTCTGAACTATAACATGCTAGAGAGCATCTCTGTATCAAACTGTCTGAAAGAATAGGTAAGGAGTCCTTTAAAAGGTATGCATACATTCAAGCAACATCCACTGTACAGCAGTAGAGTGGTATTTCATTTAAGTAAGAGTAACTTACATTTTGACAGGAAAACAAAAACACCTTTCAACACTACTGCCTTAGATAGCAACGTAGACAATGTAAGTTTTCACAGGTCCATATGTTCAATGTGGACATGCAGCACTTCTGTACTACTCAAAACTTACTAAAATATTCACTTTGTTAGTCTAATGAAGTGTCATTGGTAACCATCTGCAATTTCCTACACTTTTTTTTTTTTTTAAGGGATGACTGTCACTTTTTGCCAGAATCTGATCAGATCTGGTCAGACCATATTTTGTATACACTCCATGGCAATAAACTCATTATCAAATCTAGGCATGTGATACCTTAAATGTCATAAAAATCAGCCATCGCCTTCCTAACTAGCTCCTGAACCTGGCCTAGCCACTTTACTATGGTTTCAGGGAAGATATCCTGACAGTCAAGTATACAAAAAGCAGTTTAATACAAGGAGCCATACATACTAATGAAACATTTCAGTGTGTTCTCAGCCTATTCATGCTAAAATATACATTTCTATATGTGGTAACAATGGAACAGAATTACTTGTGTATAAGATGGGCATCACTGTTCTGGAAGGAAATACGGTCTTAATGGGATAAATACCCAGACAACTCATTACTCTTTGCATAAAGAAAAGTCTGTCTTTGTAGTAATATCTTCCAAAAAGTAAATAAGAACAAAAAAAAAAAAAAAAGAGGTCATATGTCATAATGATTTAATATGCTGCTTTTATGCTGTAAGATAACTTTATAGTACTGTTTCGGCATTTTCAACAGACACAAGTTCAGTCATAAATATAGCATGACCAACAGGTAATTGTGGAAGCATGGAGCTCCCAACACTGTGAGTGAACACTTTCCAATGGCGTACAAGAATCCTGGAACTCAGCAGGGCTGGCTCAGTGTTTCCAAGAAGTGCAGGAGGTGAGTTTTGTAGCAGCATTATTGTTGTTCTTCCAAACAATGCCATCCATGTGGGACTCAAAATACGAAATCTCCCTGTCTCCACTGACTGGGTGCACAGCCTAGGTCTGTGCCCACCTTCCTTTTACCTGCTTATCAACGGGAAGTGCAGGGTACAGGAGTACAGAGTATGGGACAGCGGAGTACCACCTGCTAGGAGAAGAAAGGCAAAGAGCACAGCCTACAATTAGATTATTTTCCTCTCCCTTCTGTCATTCTATCCATCTACTCATTACTGAAGTGATTCATGACTTGCACAGTTTCTTTTGCCTTGGTTTGCTGGCCTTCAGTAGAGGTTTTATTTATGACATCTGGCAGTTGCTTATGCCAATGTCAGAAGAGTGCCATTCAGCACCTGGTGTTTCTTTTTCAGCTCCACTGAGGCAACTTTAAGGTCCTTTTACACCAACTCATCTTAATAAAACAGAGAAGTCAGACTGCTCATCTTCTGAGGTTTAGGAATAATCAGGTTCTTTACTCTCCAGAAGTGGGGGGGGAAAAAGATCAAACTGCTCTTTGATTATTAAGACCACCTTAATAATCAATACAGCTGTTATAACAAATCCCTATGATCTCGGTGAAAGACCACTGCTTCTTTTGTGAGATTTGAAGTTTCAAACTACTTTCACCATTTCTATGAAAAGTTTAAATCAGTGTGTAGCCACCATGTCCAACCATATGCTAATACAGAGATTCAAGAGCACACTTGCAAGTTAACTGTTTAACCTCTTAATATAGGCTCACACTTGACTTTTCATGCATATAGGTTTCCCTGTGAGGAATACACTGAACAGTTTGGTCTTTTTTTATTATGCCTGAAAATGGATGCACCATTCTTTTATGCTATTAATAGTGAGAATAAAAGATTAAAAGCATTAAAAGGAGCAAGAAAATATTAAGGGTTCTGGATGATCTTGTGTTGTCTTTTTGGTAGAAATTTTCAGACAGTCAACACAGAGGTTAAAAAACACACAAAAAAGTCACACCATTAGGAGAAGAGTGTCTCAGCTATTGTCTAAGAAGAGAATATGAAAATTGTCAGTGGGGAGGTGTTTCAGAAGCAGCAGCCCCTACAAGATGCCTGAGTAGCAGAACGAGAAATACTAGGGAACAAGTCCACAGGTATCAAAAAATGCTACAGTCCCTCTGAGTTTTACTTACAGCTCAGCAATTCGTATTGAGCAGAGCTGCACATACTTAAGTATTTTGAAGTATTTGGACACATTAGCAAGGATGCCAGGTACACAGTATTTTCCATTCGGATTGGAACGTGGTAAGGGAGAGATATCTGACCACTTCTAGAAGCATCTAAATATGAAATAATGGAGGAAAATCAAGCCTGGATCAGTGATAAGAAAGTCCTACTACTGCAGGTAAATTAAAATATCATGAAATACAAAAATAGGGTAAAATTATTGGTATCAAATAACATATTTCAGAGAGTGGTCTTTGTGATAAAAAATTACTCTAAAGGAAGAGATATTGTAAATGTGGTAATTCAAGTAGAAGTCAGGTATTTATTTTTCTTTGGGTGAATAACTATGTACAGCTATTGTATACATTACACTAAATAGTTCATAAATTGCATTTAAAGGGGCTCGGTGTCCTAGAAGGAACTATTCCTAGATTTAAAAATGTTGAGCATGAGAAACATCATAATACTAACTTTAAGTAATGTTCAAAGGTAGAATGTACATTACATACCCCCTGTGTTTGCATTGGTTTTCCTCCCACTCCTCTCACTTTGAATCCCTGTCATTCATTACTGAACTTCATCTATGCCTTGTATCTGGAATGATGGCTGCTAAACCAGCCCCTGGAATCCAAAGCTTTATTGACAAATGAATTCACAATTGTGTTAAGTGAACATCTTTTTTTTTACAAGACTGAAAATGAAGTTACAGGAGATTATATTTCCCCCTTCAAGTGTTAATATACATTTCATCAGTAATTTTTGCTTCCATGTGAACAATTTCCTCTCTACTTTTTCTAAATTAGGAAAAAAAAAACAAACAAAAACCCACAGGAGTGACAGGAAGACTAGCTTTTCTGTTGCCATCATTTAATGTTTCTTGTATAAGTAATATTGGCATATGCTATCATAGCCAGTTTTCTTCTTAGGTGCCTTGCTTTAAGGCAACTGACTTGTGGTTCTGGTCTCTGCATTTGAGGGTTTTACAATATGAAAGACTGTTAAAAGATATGTTTTCAGTGCTGATGTGCAAGAGATCTCTGGCTACCACGAGAGGCTTCATAAGATGAAGCACAACATTCTTTTCAGTAAGGATCTACAATGTACATTAACACCAGCTACAAATGCTGTGACCAGATCTCGTATATTCTTAGTTGAGCATGTCTGAAGCACAATACTGAATTTCCTCATTCTTTAAGATTTTACACAACCCACATCTTACGACATGATATGCCTCCTGTTTCTCTGTAACAATTACCTGGTAAAATACAGGGGGTTTTAATTGCAAAATAGGTAGTATTCTTAAAATTAGCTCCATTGTAAAATTTAGTGCACCAAGACACATCTCTCTCCCATTCATTGCCACAGGCTTCATTTAGAGGGAAACTTAATTCCTGACTCCAGAATATTTCACTTTTCTTTTCAGTGTGATCGCTGAGAATCTCTATCCATGCAAACTGTCCTTTCACCATTTGATGCAAAAAGTCTGCTAAGGAGCAAGACCCTTTCCTGCTTTTCATTTGTGTTTCATACATGGAGTTTGTTATGTAGTGGAAAGATTTGCGGTTCACAGAGACTTAAAGTCCTCAAAACTACTTTGGATCAATAATGGTCATGTAACCTGCTGATAACTGAATGCTGCAGATTAGAGCTGAGCCAAGTGGTCACCACTTAGTCCCCTGTGGACAACTAATGAAGTACAGAAACTTCTTTTTATGGCAGTGCACAAGGTAGGTCTATTCACAATCCAACCGTGATTATACTAGGAAAACTCTGAAAATAAAAATATCTCAACAGAATCTTATATAGACATTCTACTGTATGGCCTTTCATTTCAGATATTCTTGTATAGATACATGCCTAAATTTAGGTATGTCCTTAAGTCTAGCAATCTTTCGTATTATCTGGTATGTGTCTGCAGCAAAAGATATATTTATGCATTTCCTAGAATCTGGGGTGAAATTAATAATTTACTAGAATGCCAAACTATTTCAACATTTAAATCCCAAATCTTAGCCACATTTCTGGATAAATGTAAGCTTGTTTGTTTTTTTTAAGAACAGTACTTGAAAAGCCAACATTATTTGGTCACATGAACTTTTGTCTTTTACTGAGATTTCTGCAGAGATGAAAAGAGGAAACAAGGAAATCTAAAGAATATTGCTAGAGAGTTAAGGCTGTTGGATTAGGTGGGTTATAGATTATAGACTATAATCCTAGAAATATAAACTTTTTGATTTGGAGTTGCAGAAAGACATTCATGATGAAAATATCAGTATCAGTTAGAAATTGTTGAGGTTGTGTATTGCAGAGGGACGGGAACAATTTTGTTTGTAAATTTCATGATTCATTCTTAGTTTCTGTTTTTATCTTTTACAGTTACGTTTAAAACAAAATATTTGTATAACATACCAAAGATATTTCAAATGACAGGAATAAATACATGTGACAAATGTCGCTGGAGACATTTTTGCTTGCCATGTACTTAAAATACATTTCACAATTAATTGTCACTACATTGTTATGCATGATGTAATCTCAGATGGGAAAATGAAATCACACAAAATGTTTTTGATTTTGAAGACAATCAGTAAATGACCAGATTTAATAAATACCACTGCAAGACTTTGGAAAATATTTCTGCAGGGATACTAAGAATTTTCTCCCTTTGAGTTCTTAAGATTGAAAAAATTCTGCTTACAAAAATTGATAAATAAATATATTATCCAACTACACTAGAATAACATTAAAGTTGTTTGCCCATCTTTAGATTATGACATGGGAAGGAACCTTACAATATTGTTGTGTATTGTAAGAGAGCTGTATTAGCCAGTTTGCTTGTTTTCATATCTATGAAAAAGGCCTCTTATCCAGGCATTAGAAATGCTAAAATTCCAGGGCATATTATACCAGGTCTTTCAAGGCTGCAGAATGCAAGATTAAACCACAAGTGGTCTTCCACCATAACTACTTGAAGCTGGACCAGAGTAAGAGGAACTGCAGCTCTCATTGGTTTCAGGAATGCTAAGGACTGTGTCAACTCTCTGAGGAGCACACTGGCCTCATGGAGGAGTATCTTTTCTTCACACATCAGATAGATAAGATAATCAGCTACTTTGAATTAATGGAGCTTTTAATCTGCCTGTCAAGATAGGCCTTGGGGTTCTGATGTCTACAAAAAATGCCCCACAAAACAAAAAAACCAAAGTCTATAGTGGACAGACAGAGTCCCGAAGGCAGTTACATGTCACAGTATGAAGAATCAACACACATGATCTGAGAGAGGTTTTACATATGTGATGATAATGTGTACCAACTTCAGACAGACTATGGCAATCTAGACACATGAAACAGTTGCTTTCATCAGCTTAACTCTTGCAAAAGTTGGGAACTAACGTTCATTTCAAAATTACTTCCAGTTCTCTACCCAAATCTATTGCAATTCCAACTGCCTGCTTTGTCTGCTTTGTAACAACTTTTATTTCATGAGAATATGAACTACCAAGACTTGCGCAGAAACATTTTGCATATTCAGGCTAAGGATACATTTGTTTGCATTATGCAAAATATTTTTTATATAATATATCATATAGTGTGTAGCTATATATTGCAAGCACTATAAAAGCGATTTCCAGTCCTTGGGCAAAAGTGAAAAAGTGATAAAGCTTTACCACCCATAAAATGAGCTGTCTTTCTAGAACGTGCTGACAATTGCAAAACACAGCTTCCTTCACTAGCACTGAAAGTTGCATATATAGGAATTTGCAGACTCTAATGATCTATTACATTCAGTGAGAGTAAAGGATTTCACCTAACATTTTGTTGCAGTAAAAATTTCCTTAGAAAGATATTTGTACTCCTTTGCAACAACTTCAATATAAGGGAAATAGTCACAATATGAATAGTGACAATAAAAACCACCTCAAAATTGTCTACATATGCAACTGAACCTCTGCCCTTCCTACATTTAAATATAGTGCAAATAAAGGCTTATGGTAGAAAGGACCCTAACTTTCCTGGTGCTCATGTGGTTCTAAGAAGGCCCTGCAATATGTTAACATATTAGCAAACCTGATGTCTTTACCTTCTGCCTACGGGTTTCTTAGTTACTGTATACAGTACAAGTGGAGAACTAAGAGATTCGTCCTCAGGCAGAAGATAAGAGAAGATGTGAACATCATACTGCCTTTTACTTGTATTTGATTCAAGATGTCACTCAATTCTTTGAGCACTGATTATTTGAAGTCTATTAATTTGATTTATGCCTCTTTTTGGCCAGTACAGCAGGAAAAAGGCAATTAAATATACCATGCTGTCCTCATTTCTAATCTATGAAATGAGCACAAAATTCTGAGTCAGTAGCTTCAGGAGAAGCCCCAGGAAAAAACAAATTAAAACCATTCAGTCATCTCATGGAACAAAGAAAATATTTCTTGTAATGACTTGACAATCCATGACAAGCCCTTTATGAACTGAAGAATCCACTTATCTGTAGAAAGGCAGCTTAAAACCTATAAAGCAATTCAATTTTGGAAACAGATTCTTGCCAAATGGAATTCAATGTTCAGACATGCATCAATAAATAGGCCTTCTGTAAGAGAAAACAAATTACATCTCCTGAATCAAACAAGGGTGTGGGCATAATGTCTAGCTGGCTTTTTTGTACTCTAGGATATTTTCTTGAAATATGGAGCAGGATCTCAGACTGCTGCAAACTTTCAGAATTCATTCAACTGCCAGAAATAGTGGTAATCAAGAAAAACTGCTGTACTCTTCTAGCACATTTCAACAAACTCAGAAAAAACAGTTTCAAATTTATACAATCTGATGATGTGCATATATTAAAAAAACTTTTGAATTTTGAAGATACATATTCCAAATTAATTGGCATCAGGTTAGTTTCAATTCACCTGTCAAATGCATTAAATGAGCATGCTATGAGCCAGTACCTTGAACTTTATAAAAACTGCCTTCGACAGCTGGAGCAGCTTCTCCAAAGCCTGTATTTCTGCTAATCTAGTCAAGTATTTTTTTATTTTTCCTTGCTCTTGAAGAAGACAATGAATTTCTCCAGCTGGTAGAGAGTGCTATAATCACATTACTTATGACATTCATTGATAAAGCTTCAGATTGCTCAGCTGCAGTAGGGCAGGACTGATTAAGCTGATCAAACCAATGTTTGCTTCTGCTCATATTAAAAAACAGATAACAACTGTTAGCATTGCAGTTCCTCTACAGAATAACCCCCTGCAACTGCACAGGCTGAGAGCAGACAAGATAGAAAGCAGCTTTGCAGAAGAGAACTGGGGAGTCCTACAGGTGAGCAAAAGTCAGCAGTGTGCTCTTCTGGTGAAGACCAGCCACACACTGGGTTATATTAAGAGTGCAACAGTTAGGCTACAACAATAGCTTCAAAGGAATTTTCTTCATCAAAATGTATTATGTATTTTCTTTAGGGAAAACAAAGGCTGCTTAATGAATATCTTAAACTTTGTAACATGGTATTCTGATACTTAGGGTATCTTTGCATTCTTTTTCTCCCACAGACCAATGGGAAAGCATCAGACACTGCTCACAGAACACTTCTTAAAACACTTAAAAAAAAAAAAAAAATTGAAAAAAACCTTGAAACAACTTCCTTATCTTCATTTCACGAACATCTACATGTTGAAGAATCAATTCTGACAGAATACTGGGGAACATGCACAGAGGCAGAGGACGCAACAGTTGCTGTCATGTTTCAGTGATGCTGGTATATTTATTTATATGTGTCCAGCCAGGGTGATAAACTATCAGTCAGCTACAGGCAAATATACACATTGAACATCCTTTAAAAAATGACAGCTATGACCAATACGAGTTGTATTGAGTAAAATTAGGACAAAGTTAGGATTTTGTTAAATTTTGTGCACACCAGGATCTGCAATGTTGCAACTGGTATGTCCTAGGAAAATCAGAATGGTTGATACTTCTTTTTTAACTTTTATCTAATAGGTACACATGAAATCCTTCTACTGAAGTCCTGAACTTACATATAACAATAAGTCGTCAGCAAATCTTTCAAACAAATATAGTTTCTAAAGAGCATTAATATTCTGAAGAGACATAATCTGACATCAGGTTTTACTGCTAAGCTCTAGAAAAAAGATGCCAACAAACTACTATTCATTTGCAGATGACCATTTTTCAGAATTCATGCCAACATTTGTATCAGAAATCTGAATATCTAATTCACCAGACTGAGTGCTCTAGGAGTTACTCTTAACTGTACTGCACCGACGACATAGTAATTTCAGTCACCTCATATCAAGAGACTAGTAAAAGCTATTAAGAGGATATTAATGTGTTAGCTGGAGAGAAACACGACCTTAAGCATTAGACACATCATCCTTGCAACTATGGGACTCAGGGTGATTACTTTCCCAGTAATTTATCCAAGGAGAAAAGGATTTTTTTAAAAATGGAAGGAAGCAACCACAGTCAAGTTAGGGAAGTCTGACGTGAAAACAGAAAACTGTAAAAAGAAAACATGACTATCAGTGAGCAATTTCTGTTGATAGAACATTTTTATGCTACTGTGTTGTCTTCTATGGAGTGGCAATTTCTGAAGTATCACTTCCTCACATAGAGATTACTGAGGTCCTTGCTAGATTCCTGCTAGTTTCATGTATTGCAGCCTACACAAAAGCATCACATCCTGTTCTGTAGTATTTGAATTTGTGGCGTTATACACTTGGAGTATTAAAAAAACCCCTCAGAATTGCACAGAAATAAAGTAACATTTTTGTGATTTGAGACCACTAAGCCATTACTGGTTTAAAATGGTGTCCCCTCAGTATAAGAAAAGTAATCTTTTACTTCTTGTTTCTTAATTACAACATTCAAACATGCTGAAGAGGTACACTGTATCATCACAAATAAAAAGTCTCCTTAGGAACAAACAGAACAAATTGGGTAGTTGTGTTTCCAGATCTCCATTCTCTTCATTCCCAACTCCTAATCATTTTATAAGTGGTTTTAATTCATAATTCATTCAAGTAGTGGTAAAGCAGCATTAACAAAATGTGTTTAGACTGCTTCTGGTTATCTTAGTTGGTCTAAACTGGAGAAGAACTTGGCAAGCATAAATAAAGAAGCCATAGAAAGAAATAATAAGTTAGTTAACTGAAAATTATCTCTCTGCAGGCTGTTGTGTTGTGTTTTGTTTTGTTTTTATAATCTTACAACAGGACTGTAATTCCTCAGCTTTACTAGTTCTGTACACAGTGAGATGTTACTGGCTTAAAATTTTCTAAAGCAATGTTACTTCCCTTTCTGCTCCAAGCTATAGCACAATTTCCACTCTGAGAAACAAAATACAATTTATTTGCATAAACAACATCACTTAATGCCACAAAGGTTTTTGAAGTGTGGCGAAAAAAGCAGAGGATAAGAAAGGATTAAATAATCATTCTTATAATCACTCCTCTGCCATCCAAGTGCAACTACTAAGTAGCCTATGGGATACAAATTCATGCAATAGAAATAGAGATAAACAACATAATACCTGGATATATAATAAACTGGATGTATTCTACAGGAGAAAAGGAATAGTCATGTCTATTGATTAATCATTTGATTACTGAATTCATAAGGTGGAGCCATCTCAGTTGTACTGACCAAGAAGAAGTAAGAAGAATGGATTTGCGTTTTCATGTGTTGGATTAAGCTTTGAAGGTACTGATTCAATGCCTTCTGTTACCCTTCTTGTATCTGTATACATTTGCTTAGAAGGTAATCACAAAATTTCAATTTCTCTCTAAACCTGCTACATTTCTTTCCTTTTGCTTTCTTCCTGTGATGAATATTTAGATAGTAATTCAGCAAACATATTGGGAAGTCAGTAAGTTTTCCCACTGAATAATTTTTAAAGTCTGTACTAGGTTTCTAAACACTCTCTAGAAATGACTGTTTCTTACCATATTCATGTAGTACCCTTTGGTTTTAACTGTATAGAAGCATACATTTGTCAGTGATATAGAAAAACCTGAAAATAAGTGGTTGTAGATATCTTTAACATTCCATTTTCACCTGCAGGACCCCAGAAAGCTTCCAGAGTTTCTGGCAGCACCAGTGGCAGCTGACAAACTCATTCAGAATCTCCAGGATATGCCAAAATTTTGACAACTACTCAAATACCAAAATATTACTTCCAATCTTGACTTCTGTAATGAAGGTATACATTAAGAGGCTCTATGTTAGAAAGAGTAACCACCTCCTGGCCACACTGAGAGGGTGCATGCTAGTCACTTATTTCTGTGGCATCTCAAAAAAAATAACATATTTAACAATCACTGAATTTTAGGGTAGAATTTTATTGTTCTTTAAAATGTATAGCTTCCAGAGATGTCTGTGAGAGAAAAGACATGGTTTGGGGCCAAGAGCCCAAAGCTCAAATGGAAAGATTTAAACAAAGAGCAGGAAGTAGATAACCAAGCCTCAGAGGGAATGGAATACATTTCTTTGGGACTACAGGTGGTTCTAAACTCTGTTATAAAGAAAATCTGTACCTCCATGGGCACAGCGGACATAGACTTCTGCATACCTTTTGTTTTTCCATTTTAGCTTAGTCACACTTATTTTCTGTGTTTAAGAAGCCTTTTTTTTTGGTTTTTTTTGGGGGGGGGGCGGGCGGGGGGGGGGAATATAAAACTCTTTGGAGTTTGTTTGGGTTTTTTTTGTGGACCTCACTATAACAGTTAGCCAGACTCAGAAATCTGTCCAATTAGGGACACTAAAGTACCTCTGTACTTCACTGGAATTTTTACCATTTCTGGCAGGCTCAGGATAGGTGTCAGCTAGTGAGCTTTGACAAAATTTCTAAACTAATTTCATTTCCTTTCTAAACGTAGAAACCTTTCCTATTAGGACTGCAAGAAAACCACTTGTAATTGTTCCCGGATTCTCAAATTATAATCCTGAGTCTCAGTTATCTGATAAAGATATGTTCCAGAGTGCTCTGTGGCTTTTAAGAGCTTAGCAAATCAAGAGCTAGGACCCTGCAGATAAGGCTCTGTCCCCTACATTCTTCACTCAAGTGAGAAAGAAGGAAAAACAACTGAAGATTCACTTCAACAAGAAAATCACAGGCCAACAGGAAAACAAACAGAATCAACAGCTGCTGTCAAATCTAACAAAAGGAGCAGATCACTAGCAGAATCAGGTAGATACTTATAATGGTAAATCTTACATAACACCGTACGTAAATAACGTGATAAATTGTGTGATCTTGTCTTCTCATGAAGATAGATTTAACCCTTGGCACTGACTTTTATGCCAGAGTTTCAGGTGGTTTTTAGTATCACCTCCCTAAGGAATTACAGTTTAAGGACATTTTTAGTGAACAACATTAGTGCCTAATAGATATGTTTCTGATCTACCAACTAGATGTTTTTATTTCTCTCAAACTATCTCTAGTCACCTCTGTATGTTCCTTAGGTTTACTTAAGTCTGAGCAAAAAGATATTTCAATTTATTTTTTGTAGGGTTTTTTTTCATGAAAGTAGTTGCACCAAGTAATGGGAGGAAAGCGATCCTTCTTATGTTTAAACATCACTTGATATAGGTGAGTTTGTGTATGCAAGGAATGCAGTTTGTTTTCCCTTGTGGTTCATAGCTTTTCATCTTCTAGGGCTCACGTTTGTGTTTTTTGATGGGCACATAAATTTCATGCACATAAATGCTGGGGAGAAATTATTTGAAAAGCACAGAAAGCACATGATCAGGTGGAGCATGACTGAAGTATATGTACAGGATTTGAAATATTATCTTCTACCTCCAAAGAGGGGCAACGTTTCTACCATGGTTATAGAGCAATTATTTTAAGATCTGTTTGTTATGCAAGTGGTAACATCACAGAACAAAATCTGTCTTAATGAGATGCAAAGTAAGGTCTCAAATTTGAAAGTTATATTATAACAAAACACTAATAAACTTATATTGGTCTCAGTATTTTTGCCACACAATATGTGATAATGCCACGTTGCTTAGAAAACTCCATAAGATGAAGATTATGAAGCACCTGGAAGGTTCCTTTACATATAAAGACATAATCCCAAATTCAACAGGCATGTATTTCTTAAATTGAAGGATTCATAGAGTTTCAGCAGTAGCTCCTCATGGGTTTTAAGGGAAATAGTGAAGTATTCTCCGAATCATGTAAAGGAAGAAACCTTTCTGCTACTTTTACTTTTTTGTTTCCCATTTCTGTGTTAGTTTGGTAAACAAGAAAGAAATGTGAAGGAAAAGAAGCCACAGAAATCCTCATACCATATGCTGCTAGCCTTAAGTAAATTAACCGTCTGTCTAAAAGGCTATATAACACGTTTAGATACAAGTACAAAATGTAATTTAAAAAATAATTCCACTGACAAGAAGGAAATGTCAGAAGACATGTTTAGAGAATCATCAATAAAACAGAGGACCTGTTCATCATGCCTGAAAATCTACTTGAGGAACTGTTTCAAAATCTGAATAAGTCTAAACTCTAGCCTTTTTGCCCTATGTTCCTTAAACATTCCAGTGAATCTCAAAGGAAAGGACTATAAACTAGGGGAAAAAAAAAAAGAACCTAAGCTAAACATAGCCACTTATATTGAGAAAAGACATGGCATATGCATCATGAAATGTGAATAATCAGAAAATCTGTTCTTTTAAAACATCTGCAGTTTTCTTTAAAGTATAAAAAACATTGATCAATTCTTTGCTATCACTATGCTAAGCAGGTCAGTGTTTTATAGAATACCAGCTAAAGTTGAGATTATATCTTCAAGTTATTTTTTTACAGAAGTTGCTAAAGTTGTACTTCAGAGTGTAGTAGTCTAGTTCAGGAAGTGCTATTGCCGATAGGAGTAGCAGTGAAACTAACTTAGCCTACAAAGATACTAAACCCCCTACAGACATACCTCAACATCAAATGTATCATTAATCGACTATATTCAGTTCTTGGAAATTTTAGACTGCCTTATTAATTTTTACTGGCCTCAATAGCAAAACAAATTATTTATTGGTGACTGATGTTAGCAGGAATGATACTTCAGTGGAACGTATTCACATGCAAAATCCTGTGCTACAGAATGAGTTACCTCCTAGCAACATAGAGATGAGCTAAAATTTCTTAGAACATCAGTATTTTTTCCTTTTGCTTAGTTTTGACTCTATTTGCTGAAAATTAATTTAAACACCGCCTCTCCATTTCATCATAAGTTACATTTAACAAGGAAAAAAGCCTCTGTGTAATTAAGGATCACAGCTGTAAAAACCTTTCCCGGTCTGCATTAGAGATAGATGCATTCCTATAGACCAAAATAAAAGTTGACTTCACTTCTTTTGAATGAAGGGGGAAAAAACAACCTAACGAAACAACCCACCTTTGCGTTTTGTATTTCTACTGAAA
This sequence comes from Ciconia boyciana, assembly GCF_034638445.1. Taxonomy (NCBI): domain Eukaryota; kingdom Metazoa; phylum Chordata; class Aves; order Ciconiiformes; family Ciconiidae; genus Ciconia; species Ciconia boyciana. The sequence goes on from NC_132934.1 coordinate 115,159,387, forward strand.
ACTGGAAGTGAAGAAATAGTCCAAGGGCAGGATTCTCACTACTTCCTTAGGCTTCAAAACTAGAAAACACATGTACATACCTCACACTTAACATTTGGGGAAACATTTTAACTTTTGGAAGAATAAATAATTCATCAAGATTTGGCAATTGTTAACATTACTTGAGTTTTTTGTGATTTTTTTTTTTTTTTTCTTTTGACTGCTCAGTTGAATAGGCAAGTGATCAGGAGAAAAATTGTGTTTTGTTTAACCTTTGTTTAAGATTTACTGTTTCTGTTTTGCTCAAAACCACATGATTTGTCTGGGAAAATACTCCCTGGATGATTAGCCACTTGAATGTACCTATTTTTCTAAAATAATGCCATTGGAAGAGATTTTTTAGTACTTTATGCGAATGAAGGAATGTGCAACTGGACCCCTAAATCTCATCCTGGAAATCATGTGAGGTGAGCCACAGGTAAGTAAATGGATTACAGAGTGTGGGTCCTCATAGGTTTTACAGGAATCAAGAATAACGATTAACATATGTGCCCCATGTTTCTTTACTGCTAAGCTGCTTGTTTGTTTGTTTGTTTTGGCCACAGTTGGAATAAGATCTTTAAATGCTGATGTCTGAAGTGTTTTATTTTGTCTTTAAGAGGATCCAGTCTGGCTGTAGAAGAAGCACGAATAAAATATGGTATTTCTTTCACATCACATTTCAGTCAGATTTACATTTTTTACCCTTCTGAACTGCTTTTTGAAAACAGAAGGTTAAAAATGTTTTATGCTTTCACTGTGCCAACTGAAACAAAAACAAATTTGAGCCATTAGCAAGTTACGAGAGACTATCCAGAGAGATTTCACAAGGCTCCGGTCTATGGAAAAATATTTTCTTTTCTATGTATTCCATGTGTGATCACCAGTCAGTGGCAGACATTCAAAACAGATGTCCACAATTAGCAATCCCACAATTCCTGGTTGGTGTCTCTTGGTGCATTTATACTGATATGCAGCTATTGCCTCAAGAGTGGATTTCAGGTCAAATTTACCACTTGTATACACTGTTTGCTGAATAGTCTCAGGGCTTGCTTGGGTAATCTAGCTAGTATTCCTGGGGAAAACCTATGCTTTTTCCAGAACTTGAATATCTTCCTTGCTACCTAGTCCAACAGCTTTCTGTTAGCCTGTTTTCCATTGCAGCTCCTGTATTGGATCCATATCTAGCAGACAAAACAGCCTGGTGTATTTCCTAGGAAGACCTTGACTTTGTCTGTCAAGATAACGTGTCCTTTGTAGCCAGCCTGACTGTTTACCTACTCAATGAAAAGGAAAGAGCAGAATCTTGAGAATACCAAGAACTTCAGGTCACTCAGGTGATGTTTTTTAGCAAATCTGATTCAACTACCACTTCAAAAGTATCTATCTGAGCTAGCTAGTTCAAAGCTAGTTTAAGCAGCCTGTGAACCAATATTCTTAGGGTACGCCACTAAAATGTCAGTGTGGTTGCTCAGAATCTTGAAGTAAGAATTTGATATCATGGGTCTGATTGCATGTCATGACTATTGATATAACTTATGTTTGGGGGGCTGAGGAGCTGTTTTTTTGGTATGATTTTGGATAAGACTATGAGACTATGAGCACCTCAGTAGAACAGAGATATTTCTGCAATTTGCAGAAATATACCCTTGCTAACTTATCCTCCCTTCTTCACACTTTTTTTCTGCTTCCATATTTTCAGTCATTACATAAAAATATACATATAATAAACATTTTATAGTCAAGGTATATTAAGGGAAATTTTATTTTGAATTCTTACTCATACAATACTGTGCCTTGACAAAGTATCACCAGTGAATATACATTTAAAAACAGTTCCTAACAAGTTAGAAACATACCTTTAGAAACATTACTTCATCTGTTTTATCACCCTTTATCTTATCCCTACACTATACTGAATTCAGTTTCCCCTGCCCTCTTTTACTCTCTGGTGGTGAATGGCCTCTGGAAAATACTGGGTGTGGATAGACTTCCTTGCTCACTAGGGAAGAGAGGAGTTTTCCCATCCCAAGAAGTGTTGGTTGTTATTGTTCCTCACACCCTTCTGAATCACATAAAGTAACTCTCTTCTTTTCAATATCAGTCTTTTCAACACAGGACAAGTGAGAAAAAGTACTTAAAATCATGCCCTCTACCAAAAGGCACAGAAAGTACCATTTACCAGGCACATGGATAAACTCCACCCTTGACATCTGACCATAAATCTTTGATTTCTGTAGGAAATAGTTAAGCATATTATATACAGTAGGTATAAAAAGCACAACTTTTGCCCCTCAACAAAGTCAGTTTATTGTGAGGTTATTGCTTCTTCATGCTTTCAATTAAGTTCTGCATGTTCATCCGTGTTATTCAGAGAGACTCATCAGTTGTACAGGCAGATTGCATGCAAACTGAACAATACAGAGCTTTTTGCATGATAAAATAGTCAAATGCTAGCTTTCCACCATAAACCATAGGAGGGTGTATTGTGTATTTTCTGGTAGACAAAGGGGACTCCACCTATTTCCATTTGGGATTTATCACTGGCCTTTCTCATATTCATTCCAAAGCTGGAAAATAAATTAGATCATATAAAACTCATAGGAGTTGCTGTTAAAATGGTTTGCTGGTTTGTCTTCAGATCATAGAGTTGTCACAAATGTACTGGAGGGAATGCCAATACAATATTCAGTTGTCTAAAGCTAATATTTTAAAAATATAATCATCATATTTTGATAGTGAAATTACTTGTGATTTGAACTGTACAATAGACACATTCTCTGTGAAAGTTACATATTGTATTCTTCCTATTACTAAGAAAAAAGCTCCATCCTTTCCTTCCTTTGAACAGGATTTTTCTTCTAAAAATTATTTCCTATAGATTTGACACTTGCAATAGATTAAATACATAGCAGAGGGTGTACAGCAAGGGAAACAAAACAATATTGCAACTATTCCCCCTTCTCTTTCTTCTCTCTTTTTCTAGAATACCTGTAGGGTAGGGAGGGAATGGAAACAGTGTAAGAATGTTTTTGCCAGAATTTTTATCAAAGAACCTGTTTCATACCTGTTCAGGAAGTGAAAGGATGATGTGAATACATCTTCTCTGAATTTCACCTCTGATCATGCCGAAAAACTTAAGAGTTTCTTAAAAAAGGTATGTTACACATGGATAAATATTTGTCCTCAATTCTAGGGCAAATCTCTTTCTACGATGTTTGAGCTACTGCACAGTCTCAGTGAGAGTGAGAAGAGTACCCAAATTCAGGATTTATAACATTAAAAATATAGTAAATCCTACATTTTTAAAAACCCAAATAATATACTGATAGAGATTTAAGTAAATTCTAAACAATTGTAGCATGTATTTAGTTCCTTACATTGAATTATTTGCTTGTTCTGTACAGTCCATCAATATTTTCCTGTAAAATATACCTAATTCTAGCTACAGCCAAATCTTCTACAAGAAATTCAGTACAGTTTCTTTAACACGTGTTCCCCCTCCAGCTATTATTATGCAAACTCAAGAGTAAATACTTCCTTGTATGAAAGTACTTACGTTTTAAAGTGGAACATGTGATAAATCCTCAAAGACTTGACAGTAAGTTGTTATCAGGAATTGAGTAGATGGCAGCAAATACATCCATAGCTGGGATGAAAAGTAGCATGCTAAACACTCACATATCAAATCATTTATTAATTTCATTGAAAGTATTTTGGATACTTACCAAAAAATTTTGTTACGTATATATTGTGAGAAAACATATTCTAAGTAACAAAGGGGAAAAAATTAATTCCACAATAAAAACAGTTGCAGAGGCCCAGGGTAAATACAAACCAAGTGTGATCTTATTCAAGCATCACAGTTTTGCTATTCTCAGAAAAAGTGGTTCTTGTTTATGAAAAAAGCTACTGATTTATGCCAGGCTAATTCTAATATTTGGAAATATGTTTTCAAGTTGTGTTTTATAAAGCTCTCCCATACAGTCAAGACAGCCTACCACCTCCTCAAGTCCCCATTTAATAATTACAAATTATCTGCCTCTTCTGATTCAGTTCACATTCTCCCCATTTTCCCATACTTAACCTTAACTGAAGCTGGCTTACAGAACATGAATGCTTTGATCACTCACTCATCTAATTTGATCAACAAGCAGCATTTTGGATAGCTAACATGTGAAAAATACCACCATAAGTGAAAATACTACCCTTTGAACTTTAGCACACATTGCTACTTGCTCACTTTTATTTTCTCAGGCTTCTGTAGACCTTTTCGTTATGACGAAAGCAGTACTGAAGAACTGTGACTTCCACTTATTATTTCAGAAGGTGTGTCGGGACAAAGCCGGACATGGAAACTTCTGCTTTTTGTGGGGGAGGAGAGGGAAGGGGTGTTATTTTTTTCTAAGGTGAGAAGGAGGTCTCAAACAATAAACTTTACACAGGAAAAATTATTCATCTATGATACTATTCCAGGGAAAGGGAGTGCTAAGCCTGAACATGCTAGAGGAAGTTTTACATATTTCATTGACCTCCAACACTCTTATGAGAAAGTGTCATTCAAAACCCTTTCTTGCTGGCTCATTTACTCATTTCTGAAGGAATGTGGAAAAGGATCCGCCAGCATTGTTTATTAGGAAGCATTTTATTCCAAAGGAAAAGGCAAATCAAGTTTTACTCATTGAAATTTCCTTTGCCAAAAAGATCAAATCCTGACTTGTCATATTGCCTCAGAGAAGATAAACTGCTCTCCCTACCCCCCAGTAGAGGACACATTAGTAATCGGCCTATTCAAGTACACGTGAATATATATGTAGTTACATGAAAAAGAGGTCTTTTATTTGACAATGTTCCCATATTCCTAACATCCAAGCACTTCATAATTTTTATTTCGTTCCTCTTTATTTTGAAAAGGTTTAGAGATACCTAACAAAGGTACAAGGGTCTAAGCCCAGACTCACATTAACATTTAGTCTTCTAATGTCCATGAAAATCCATGACAACTAGGTACTAAAATAACTGTCAGTCTGAGCCTAAATAACACATCAAAGAGATAGAAATGAAGTTTGTGGCAGAACAGGGAATCAGTTCCAAGTCTCCAAAAACCAATATCTCACGTACATTTCTTTCAGCAGTAGTGTCAAGTTAAGCAGCTGCTCGGCCCAGTTGTTTCTTTCCTATCTCCCTCCCCTACAAACATCACCTTTTCTCTTACGCCAGTCCAAATATTAGTATGGTGCTTGGTAAAACAGATCAGGGAAAAGATACCCATTGACATGATCCCTATATGTTCCAGGACCAGATAAAAAATGCTGCTAAATCAAAGCCACTCTAAGAAAGACTATACTAGATAAACATTTTTTTAAAAGAGACAGACATGAGAGACAATTCTAACGAGAAAGCAATGGGTCTATACAAATATTCTTCACCTGGTTTAGAACCATTCTTGGTAACAAAATGCTCAAAAAAACCTTCAAAAACCAACCAGTTCAATGAGTAGATTTGCAAACAGTGGAGTTTGCAATAGGGCCAACAGCCCTACTATGGTAGGGCTGCCAAAACTACTTTGAGGAGTTCAAACCACTCATCTCAATTTAGATTGTCCCCTTCAAAAGTTGGTATAGTTATGTTTGTCCTGTTTCTAACTGAAGAAATAACAAGTTCTATAAATTATGGATAACACTACATTTGGGCACGTTAGAATCTCTCTTTCCATTTCCACTCCCTTTTTCCAGTCTCAATTGCTTGGTCTACTCCCTGCTTTGTTTTCACCAGTTTATGTCTTTAAATCTGTTTCCTGCCTTCCTTCAGCATGCTCTCTGTCATTCCCAAGAGATAATTACCTTATTGGAAAGTGAACCAATAGTATTGAAGTGAATACTTTCAAAGATTCACAAAGGTTAATATGGCCTGAAACAAGAAAAGCAATTTGGTCTCTCCCAATAATATGTTACATGCTCACACTGACAAGATACACTTTTTCATCAGCATTAGGAACCTTTTATCCACCAGGTTTTACACCTGAAATTATGCCTTAACAACATTCCCAACCTACCTGCACCCTCTGCAATAGTTTAGGAAGGTCTAGACTAAGCAGGACTTTACAACATCAGTAACCACAAGGTTTGAAAGAAAACTTTAATTTTTGCATCAGAATGGTGTGGTAGCATTTAAGACAGATCCAGAGAAAGACACACAAAAGCAATGAACAAAAATGTGTCGGTCTGTCAATCAATCTATCCCAGTCAAACAACAGTTACAATGCTACCACCACAGCATTAATCATATAACAATTAATCAACTCCACTGTAGATGAATTCTGAAACTGATTTTAAATTGAACCACATAGTGAAGATAACTACATTTTGGATTATATGAGGTGTAGGCTTACTCCCATACTCAACTGATACTTTCTCTAAAATGTTAATTTTTTAATTGCTGGCAAACACACACATGTAAGAAAGGAATTGTAGAGCACACCAAATATCTTCTTTTCTAAACACAGTTTTGCAGATTTATAGAAGAGGTTTGGCTGGCAAAAGTGTTAAATGCTTACACATCTATTTGTGTGGCTTTTGGTTATTTGTCAGAAGCAATGAATCTAACTATTCAAAGTCAGCAACAAAACCCCCAAACCAGGATTTTCTCTTTCCCTTCCTGGCCACAACATACAAGATTCTTAAATTCAGCTCATTTGTCTGTATAACTTCCCAACAGAAAATAATGCCATTCTTTTGCTATGATATTAGATAATTAGGAAAAGATTCTTTTGTGTTTTATTTTTTTCTTCTCTCCTTGTTTTTTCCCCACACCTGATCTTTACTGATAAACTAATTGCTCACTTTAGCTTTCTGTATGATACACTGTAAGATTTCCTTAACTAACCATTTCTTGACTCAACTTTCTGAACAGTAGATTTGTCAATGTGAAGGACTTGATAACTCAAAAAGTACTAAAAAAGTAAACTGATTTTGGTATGATGCATTATCATAAACTGAATAAGCCACAATTAAACCAAATTGCACCTCTGACAAACTGGCTATCAAATGCTGATTAGCTGTCAGTTTCACTCTTCTAAGCCAAAACAGGACATATGGTAGCGGCCTTTAGCCTGCATTATTTCATTTGTATAATAGCAGTGCTATAAAGTCTACCAGAAGAAAAAGGAGAATTGGTATTACAGTTTGATTTTTAATTGATGAAAATTAGTTGCATTACTGTGAATATTATGACGATAATTTTCCTCTGACTCAGGCAGGTTTTCAAGGAAGTAAAACAGCTATCCCTAACATCATTAAGAAATCTTTATTATTTAACTCAGTTTCTTCCATGGAAAAATTATTTTCTCTCTGCTGCACATATTCTCACATCTTTCAGCATGTAGTATTCAATCATCTCAGAAGCTGATGCATTTTCTTTCCTTCTTTTCTTTTTGCAGGATGAATATTTCATGCCTATTTAACAAGTTTGGTAAAAACAACTAACAAAACCCCTATACCCGCTTAGTGCAAAGGGTAAGAATCACCAGAAAACCATTCATAGGTATGAGCTTGTTAGCAAGAGCCTGCACCATGGCATAGAATAAGGATCCTGAACATTTCTAACCTGCATCTGACAGCAAACACCCAGAAAAGATAGCAGCCAGCTGGAGGTAAGAGGATGACATAGTTCTAAGAATGCCCCAATCCTTTGCCAACCCAAGCTAAAGCACAATGTGTGAGCATATGTGAGGTATCTAGGGAATAGTCTGCTGGATAGATCTGGCTTCCTGATACCACCCTAGACTATTTCAAACAGGCAAGAACATGAAATAACCTGGCCCACTATACATGCAGTGACTGCATCCACAGTTAAATAACAGAGGGTATAAAAAGGTACCTCAGATTTTCTGCCAGCTAATAACTGACATATTATTCCATCTTGTCTTTTCCTGAGGGCATTGGCACTTCATTTGTCAAAGGCAGCCCCCTCTTATAACCAGTATTTTGAATGTCCAAACTTTTCCACACACATATATCCTAGAAAAGTAAGAAGAGGCTGCCTATTTTATCTTCCCCTGTAGGTAAACTCTCCTAAATGAATAAACTAAAGTTTGAGATAACACACAAGAGTTTGGACTCTTAGTCAGGTATCAGACTATATTAGATGTTAAAAGGCTTGGGAAAAGAAGAGGTGTATTCTGTGTTAGGTGTGGTAGAAGAAACAGAAAATAATTTCTGTCCTCAGGAAACTTCGTCTCCTTGCTTAACACACAATAAGGGGATGAGACAAATAGAACAGAAGAGAGAATTTAAGACACTAAAGAAACATTCAAGTGAAAAAATTAGAAGAAACAGGAAAATCGCGGGTCATCACTTGAAGAAAGGATACCTCCATATTGTTAAACATAATAATATAAGTGATGGTAGTGAGGGGGATCGCATTGTTTTTCCTCAAGGGCAGATTTAAAAATTAGTAAAGCAGTGGCTTTATGAGCAGTGAGATCCTCAGGAGAGAGACCAGAAAGCTGACAGGTCCTTCAGGTAAAATGGTTGATTTTGACTGATGCCTAATAGCAAAGTTCTACCTAACTGCATCAGAAGGTTGGGACCCTGAAAAGAAATCATGTAGTCAGAGTTGAAAAATAAGAGTGTGATCACATGCATTTTACATGTATTTGAGAATAAAAATAGGGAAAATATTAAAGCTATAAAGGGGAAAAATGGCAATAGTCACAGTCTGAACATTAAGTTGACAGTACTCAGTACTTTGCCAACACTCTTAACAGAGACACTCATCAAATGCTGGTTATTCAATTTTGGTTGTAAAGGTAAATATTGGTGTAGTGTATTAGCATGGCAGCCAGTCCCAGCTAAGACCTGCTAGAGTGGGTATGCAGAAATTTGAGATATCCTACCTTTCCAGTGCAAGGATGTCTGTGTTGCAACTCAGAAGAGGGGGAAAGGGAGGAGAAAACGGCAATAAAAAAATAATTTATCCCATCCTAAAAACAGAGGCAGACCATTTTGGCTTTGCCTTCTGAAGGAAGCAAGGCTACATCTCAAATCTTCCTGAGGAGATCTCCAGTGTATTTAATGGTCAACTATGAAACACAGTCAAAGAGAGAAGAGTTCTTATTTAATAGGAGAAAGCAACTACATTAGGGTACAGAGACAGTAGCAAGCCAGTAGCATGCCACAGTAGTAAGAACAGTGAATCCAAATACGAAGCTTGATCTTGAAGCAGCAAAACAAAGACAACCAGAAAGGACTAGTGAATCATGCTTAGTTAAATTAATTTGTTTGAAAGTACTTTGTGACAGCAGTGACTTGAAGGCTCGGAGCTTTACATGAGCCTATAGTATGTGATAGAAGAGCTGTGGGGCAAGAACCAGCTGTGTTAAGATTTGTACATTTACATGTATTTGTCTGCTGAATAAAAAGACATACATCTTTCCTGTTTGGCTGTTCAGTAACTTCTTACTGATCCTGAACAATTGTTGCCTCTCCCAGTTGATGCTGTGTGCATCACAAAGATGTGCAACACTTTGCTGTTACTTAGGGATTAAAATATGTAAGTTCAGACATGATTCTGCTTCCTCCACAGCTGCAAGTAAGATTTTTCCGTTAGCATTTTTTGCTGCACGAGTGATGGTTTTAATGTTCTTACCACACTGTAAACACCCAGCTTACAAAACAGAAGAATGACTAAAATGGTGACAACAGCTCTTTGCAATGAGAAGTAAAGAAAAGGCTACATCTGGAAGAACATGATGAAAACATTCCTCGTAAGGAACTCTCAAACAAAGAGCAAAAAAGTTAACTCAGCCAGGATGAGAGAGATTTTAGCTATCAAGTGTGATTGTCTTTTTTTTTTTTTTTTTTAAATGCCTTACTTTTAAGGTGATTTTAAAATGATTTTGTTTACACCTCTTAATATGTGGATCACTAGTTCAGTACCTCCTTTCATTCTTAAAATAAGAAAAATTGCATTTATTTTTTAAATATTTTAAAAATTGTAAACTTAGAACAAGGTCAAATATTGCCTTCAGAGACTTGCGTCTCTAAAATCTTAAAAATCTCAAATTTTCAGAAAAAATGGTCTTCATGTAGATTTTAAAATCCAGTTGAGGACTAGCTTTCCTTTACAGCACACCAATACCAGCACTTACAAAGAACAATATACATGTTTATTAAGCAATAACTGCCTTCACACCTGTCTTACCACAAGTCAGTGTCCTCCTACACTGACACCTTTGAAACTATGCCATATCAATGAGTTACAGTTCATCTCAGACAAGTATTAGGGCTAACCTTTGCTACCTTGTGACTTTTGTAAAAGTAGTGGGAATGTTTTGTAGGTCCATACCTGAAGTATGAGACATGGCAGCTTTTCAAGAAACTAGTGGTCAGGGCACAAAATTCCTTTTCTGAGTGAAAATCTGAGAAGGGGGAAAATTGTTGCATATTGGAAAAAGACTTCAACATTTCTTCAGACAAGAATCCTCAAATGTTGTTTACAGAAATTGACATGATATTTTTGCTTGGATTTTCAAAACAAACTCAAGATGACGTTCCACAAGCTCTCTGAACCCTGACAGCCCTGGGAGCCAAGCAGCTTAGACTCATCCCATGGCTGGAAATTTGGCTCCAGACAGGCAAACTGTCGGTGAGGTAGGCAAGTTTCCATGGAAACCTGCCTAGTTTCTGTCAAGAGTAACTAAGAAAAACCAACTTGTTCCCACAGAATGTTTTGATGATATTGAATCAGCATTTTTTCAAACAGTTCTGTTAATAAACTACCTAACTTGTATCTGGGGGCTAGTTTTGAAAGACTGGCAATACAGAGTAACACATTGTGTTCTCAAAGAAAGCGAATGAGTCTGCTACCGACTTTCTTATCAGAAGTTAATCTCTCAAGGCATCATTCTTTCCACCAGGGTAAAACCCCGACACTCTTCTATATGTATATACGTAATATATATGTAAGTGTGTATGTACACACACTTGTGTAAAATGGTACAAACCCACAAATCCCACCTTAAAGAGTAAACTCTCAACTCCTTACTTTCAGCATTATGTTTACTCATGTATTACTATTAATTCAGTGACTGTAAAGAGGTTTCTGAGCCTAGATGAAATAGACCTTTACAATTCCATTATTAACAAGTTATTTGAAGAGCCTTTTTTTTTTTCCTGGAAGACCAGTCAAAGATTCTAACACACTGTTCCATGGTAGAGCTTTTAAAGAGCGTAACAAAACAGACACATGGGTGATAAGGCAAAAAATCAGACAGAGATCTCAATGTTTCAGCAAAACATTAGTAAATTCAGGATTATGCATTATGAGGTAGAGGAAGGTGCACAGAGTGTGATAAGAGACTAGTACACTAGCACTTAAAGTTACATTACCTTAGTGACTAGTCCTTGCTGTGATGAAACACAGGGCAGCAACAGATGATAGCCCACATTTATCACTATAACACACCAGAACTATATTTTTGTCTGCTGAAGATGCAGGCTGTGTTTGTATACCCTTTAAAAGGAAAGCATACAGTTGGGGAACATGCAATATGCCTTTCACTGTAAAATGAGTAATATGGTATGTTCCTCAATTGCAAGTAATTTATACCCTTGAACATCACAGATGGAGACCTCAAGAAGCACAGTTTCTCTCACAGTCAGGCTTTCCTACATTCGTTTGGCTTGCAGGAGGGATTACAAAATTATTATATTGACATGATTTGTCACAACTCTGCAATCTACAGATCTTTATCTTTCAGTGTACGAGTATGGATTTCTTTCCACAGTGCTTTCTGTTTGTTTGTTTCTCTTTGTGGGTGGGATGATGGGAGGTAAAATTAGATTTTACCACTGCGCAATTTACTCATTCTACACCTGAGAACCTCCAGGGCATATTCTACAACATATTGCTTCCAGACTGTTAGCTTTAGTTTAGATAAAAAAGACGAGGCACATGTATGGTTAGCAGTCTTTGTGCATTAATAATCATAAAAGAATGCAAGCTAACTTTAAGATTACAAATTTTGTGTTTTACTTTTTTCTGCTAGTAAAATTTTTATGAGATTCTACTTGCTATTGATGAAATAGAAAGGCTTTGTGGTTTTGTCTGAATTGAGAACTATTAAAAAAATTGCTTGTGACAGTCTTTAAGAGCAACTTTTCTAGTAAGATAGTGTTATACAATTAGATCAGAATTCCTACAAGATGCTTCTCACAGATACTTAGGAATGTGTAGAAATAACAACCTCTTTAGAACCTTAATAGCTTTCAGAAATATGGATAGCTGTACTAGAACTGTTATAGCAAACACCAAAACTAAAATTTCTTTCAAATATAAAGTTAATTTGTCTAGTGGTGTTGCATACCTAATTACTGTAGACCTATTACTACTTAATGTGAAAAAAGCATTAAAGACAAAAGCACTAACAGGCATAGATCAATTACATACAGTAAAGGCACATATAACAGTGCAACATAATGTAAATAAACAAGCTGGACACTGCTGTGTTGCCAATGAACTATTGCATCATTACAAAGTATCATGCAAACTGGAACAGAAGATAAAATTTTGCCAGAATGCGTACTTAAAGACTTGGCACTAGCTTCATTTCATTTCATTACTATTGTTAATCACATAGAAAGCATCCAGAACAGCAGGATATAATCTTTATCATATCTGACGTCAGTAACTTAAGACAGATAATGAGATATTTCTTGGTATCTCATCCCCTTAAGGCCTTCTCAGTTCAGAGCAAAGGATTCTTTGGAATATCAAACCTAACAAAGACTTAGTTAAGATTTGGTTAGGTGCTGGAAATGAGGTTGTAATTTTTTAGCCAGGGAATTAAAGTATTTTCCTATATAAAAATGAAGCTTGAAGTTCAAAGAGGAAGTAACAAGATTACTTTGGCACACAGGATTACAGGCCTGTTTCTTCTCTTTCAGATTTAAGCACTACAACTTTTATTTGAACATGTGAGTTACAATAGTCCCTAGTGACTTAACTGTACTACCAATGTTTATCATGCTAGCTACCCTCTCTAGGTAAATAGTCTGTATATAGACTGAAATCATTCCACAGCAATACATTACATCTTCAGGCTGATTCTAAGGACAGTGATTCCTATGTGGCTTGTTCTACTGTAGTCTGTCTTCCAACAAAGGAAAATAAGCTTTCCTCCTCTTTTTAAATATTCCCATAGAATTTTTACTTGATGATACTTCTAGCTGTCTCCCTAGCAAGCTCTAACACTTCTACTATTATGAAGGACTTAACCTCAGAAGAACATCCCTTTTCTGCTAGTCCTTCATGCTACTAAAAGTTCAGCAAGCTCACTCAATTAATATTAAAAAATAAAATTAAAACAAAACAAAAAACCTTGAACACCTATCACCTGGAAAGGCAACTAAATAGGTACAGGCTTGTCTGATTCCTAGCCCTTTAATGAGCCAGACCTAGGATCATAGGGTAATTGGGGTTCAGAGGGACCTCTGGAATTCATCTAGTCCAAACTCCTGCTCAGTGCAAGCTCATCATGTATAGGACAGTTTTAAACTAATTTCAAGAATGTTTATATCTATGGTTTCTGTACGTAATAGGGCTAGACTGTACACTTGGTCTAAACTCAAAAAAAGGGAAGTGAAGATATTGAGTTCTTTAACTATATAGTTGTTTACACTGGCTATTGTTTACATATATACTTCATACAATCTGTGCAAAATAGTATTTTCTTGTCATCATTATTGAGATTTTGTGCCTGAAATTATTTTTTTTTTCCTTATAACCACTCTGAAAAGATATTTCAATTCATAGCATCTGGTTGGAACATTAAATTATTTCAATGTCAAAATGTCACCCTTCATTTTTCAGCAGGTTGCAAAATAGCTGTTTCTGACAAAAGACCAAGTGGTAGCAAACAAGAAGAGAGAGAGAGAAAGAAGAGAGACTAATTTCTTTAAAATGTCATGAAAATTAATTGCACCAGCTTGTAAGTACTAACATACAAACTTTCTCAAACTTGTCCTTTTGGCATCCCATGGATTAGTTAACAGTTTCTATTACTTCCAAACAAATCAGTCAATAAAGGTATGTCTTAGACATTTCTGCTAAACAGATGTTGTTTTGTTTGAATATAAGTGAGATATGTTATGGCCCTAAAATCTACAACTAGTGTGGTGAATTTAGTTTTACTCCCAGTTATTTTTAAAGCAAGCTCATAGGTCAATTTTTTTAATTTACCAATATTTTAACTTGCTTATGATTAAGCTTCACTTGCCTTCCTCCAGATTTGGTATTGATTTAAGGATTGCAGAATATTTCAAGTTAATCTTAATCTTCAATAAAATTCTTTGTCTGTTGATCTATGTGATTGATACACAACAGTTTTACTTCCTGCTCATCTTCCAAAGTCCATGAGACCAGATTCCATCTGTCATGCATTACAGACTGACAGAAGGATGTGTTGACAAAGAACCACCAAGACTTTCTAAAGACTGGGGAGAGAGGAATTAAAAAACAACTTCAGATTACAGCATGCATCAACTCTTACTACTTAGCCACACTCTTGCCATGATTTGAAAGTACTATAAGGTATTTGGTAAACAGAAGTATGTACAAGAAAGTGAAAGAGACTAAATCAGTTAGCTGCACAACACATAAGGAGAGCACAACCTAGGAGTAGCATAGTTTCAAGGTATAGTTTTCAAATGTAAGGGTCAAACTAGAGTCACTTTACATGCATTCCATCTTTCCTTCTCCTCTTAAATTTAAAATGTCCCCTTTATCTCTCTAGCATAAAGCACAGACAAAGACTCATATACACAGAATTTTATCATACAATATGTATGTGATTAAATTTTAATATCTCTCAGATTACTTCTGGACTTCTTGTCTTCCAGTCCTTTTTCACCTCATTCTCCCCCTAACATCAGATTAACTCAATACCTTAGAATGGAAATTACATATGAATTTACTGAAAAAATACACAATTAATTCCTTCCACAGGTCCACTTGATAACTGTATGGAACACAGATGATCTTTTGCTCTCTCTGCTGGGCATGTCTGAACAATCCTAATCAGGTAGTTGACATTAGAAGAGTATAGGGAGAAAATATATAATCTTGCCATCTATAATCTTGCCATCTATAAATCTAAATTATGGCAAAGCTGAAAAAATATATCTTTGGAAAACAGTTTTATTATCCAACTCAGCAAGATGTAGAAGTTAAAGAAGAGGTGTACTGTTTCAGTTGTGTATATTTCCACACTTTTCCCTGACATGCTGTCCTGGTTTCAGCTGCGATAGAGTTAATTTTCTTTGTGGTGGCTGGTATGGGGCTATGTTTTGAATTTGTGCTGAAAACAGTGTTGATAACACAAGAGATGTTTTAGTTGTTGCTGCACTAGTCAAGGACTTTTCAGCTTCCCATGCTCTGCCAGGTGCACAAGAAGTTGGGAGGGGACACAGCCAGGATAGTTGATCCCAGCTGACCAAAGGGCTATTCCATACCATATGGCATCATGCTCAGTATATAAAGCTGGGGAAGAAGAAGGAAGGGGGGGACATTCGGAGTGATGGCGTTTGTCTTCCCAAGTAACCATTACATGTGATGGAGCCCTCCTTTCCTGGAGATGGCTGAACACCTGCCTGCCCATGGGAAGTAGTGAATGAATTCCTTGCTTTGCTTTGCTTGTGTGTGTGGCTTTTGCTTTCCCTATTAAACTGTGTTTATCTCAACCCACGAGTTTTCTCACTTTTAGTCTTCCGATTGTTTCCTCCATCCCACCGGGGGGAGTGAGTGAGCGGCTGTGTGGGGCTTAGTTGCCGGCTGGGGCTAAACCACGACACATGCAGAAAGATGGTACAGTGGAAATGTCAGAGATCAGCATTTCAAGAAGAAAGATACAAATGTGTAACTGTTACCTACTATGAAAAATGACATATTTACTTATCAAGCTGTGTATATTTGCTATGTATGTTTAGACAGTTATTTATTAAAAAGAAGAGGAACAAAAGGCATTTTTTAATGTTCAAAGGCATATTTCTGTAGTATATACTATGGTGTTTTTTAACCCCAAACCAAACTTTTTCAAACCCAGAAACTAAACTGGATTAATTAGTAGTCAAAGTGGGAAATATTTTTCAACTCATCATTGAAAAGCTGTGTCTCACTATTACAAGCTCCTGGTTCTACTCCTGGGCAGAGAGCTATTATACAATGTGTTAATCTCAGAATTAGTTTTCTAAAATCTGTCTGAAAATGATCATCCACTTTAGATGTAGTGGTAATTACCAGCAGCTACAGTGCTGGTAAAGGTAGTGTTCTCCATTAATACAGAAAGAATATTTTTTATTACAGTTTAATGTACTTTGCAGAGAAGTTTAAGAATTAATAGTTATTCCACAAGCAAGAAAACTGAGGGAAGAGTGTTTATTTATTAGATAAAGATGGTACAAATGTGGTAGAACCTGTTAAGACCAGGTGAGACTACTTTTTGTCTCATCCATTAAATTATGCTTAACCTGAAAAAGATACTAATTTATATATGTATATATAACTATAACAGCAAGCTATTTGTTTTTACTGACACCTCTAAAGGAACCTTTCAGGTTACAATGCACTAACAATATACAAGCTTCCAGACTGGCTGGATATGCATTTACAGACAAGTCCCTGACAGGCTGAAATTCAGTTACGTGATAAGCTCTGAACTGTCACCAATATTACTGCTATAATAAAAATTTGTCTTGAAGCTTAAGGCTCTTGTAGATAACAGGAAGTAGGCTAGAACATAATATTCAATTTAGTATTATGCCTTCAAATTCCAGCCAATCAGAATATTTTAAAAAAGAAAAAAAAAAAGAAGCAGCCAGTAGGCAGAACAAAAAGATCCTATTTAATTCATTGGTAATGTATTTAATTCTCCTGCAACTTACACAAAAGATACCTCACTTTGGAATCTCCTTTATCCATTTTAATTGCTCCACTGATGGAAATTTTGACTCCTCTTTCATTCCTTTCTTCTCTTAATTCCAGGCTTTCACCTTGTTCCCTGTGCTTGGAATATCCTGGGTAACTTCGCTAAAACGAAAGAGAATAGAACCGAATGTTCATTTTAAGTCTGAAAGCGTTTGTCTGAGCTTAAGTACCTGAGCAGTTATTGATTTCAATGGGTCTTCAGGTACACATAAATACTTTGTTCAAACGGATATAATTCTGCACTATTTTACATCAGGCAAGAAAAAAATTGCTTATAGAGGATAAAAAAAACCTCATGGAATTTCTGCAGAATGAGGAATGGACACAAATTAGTAAATAGCCACATTTTAGTAGCTATTGACTAATAGCCACATATAGTAAATAGCCTATGATGAGGTTGCGGAGAGAAGTCCAAAAGCAATCAAAAGGGACTTCAGGGCACTGGGGTGATTGGTTGAGGGATCAGGAGCACAGGTAGTGTTTTCCTCAATCCCATCAGTGACAGAGAAGAATGCCAAAAGGAACAGGGAAACTCACCTGCTCAACACGTGGCTCAGAGGCTGGTGCCATCAGCGGAATTTTGGGTTTTTTGATCATGGGGACATTTACATGGCACCGGGCCTGCTGGCAATGGATAGCGTTCAGCTGTCTCAAAGGGGAAAAAGGATTCTCGCCCATGAGTTGGCAGGGGTCATCGAGAGGGCTTTAAACTAGGTTTGAAGAGGGAAGGGGATGTAACCAGGCTCACTAGAGAGGAGCCTAAGGGTGGCATGCCAATGTTGAGAGTGAAATCAATAGCCCAGCTCAAGTGCATCTACACCAATGCATGCAGCATGGGCAACAAACAGGAGGAGCTGGAAGCCATTGTGCAGCAGGATAGCTATGATTTAGTCGCCATCACAACGTGGTGGGATGACTCTCATGACTGGAGCGCTACAATGGATGGCTATAAGCTCTTCAGAAGGGATAGGCAAGGAAGGAGAGGCGGTGGGGTGGCTCTGTATGTTAGGGAGTGTTTCAACTGTGTAGAACTCGGCAATTATGACGATAAGGTTGAGTGCTTATGGCTAAGGATGAGGGGGAAAGCCAACAAGGCAGATATCCTGATGGGTGTCTGTTATAGACCACCCAACCAGGATGAAGAGGCAGATGAAGCATTCTATAAACAGCTGGCAGGAGTCTCACAATCGCTAGCCCTTGTTCTCGTGGGGGACTTCAACTTACCGGATATCTGCTGGAAATGCAACACAGCAGAGAGGAAACAGTCTAGGAGGTTCCTGGAATGTGTGGAAGATAATTTCCTGACACAGCTAGTAAGTGAGCCTACTAGGGGAGGTGCCTCACTTGACCTGCTGTTTACAAACAGAGAAGGACTGGTGGGAGATGTGGTGATTGGAGGCCATCTTGGGCTTAGCCACCATGATATGATAGTGTTCTCGGTTAGGGGCGAAGTAAGGAGGGGGGGTGAGCAAAACCACTACCATGGACTTCCAGAGGGCAGACTTTGGCCTGTTCAGGACACTGGTTGAGAGAGTCCCTTGGGAGGCAGTCCTGAAGGGCAAAGGGGTCCAGGAAGGCTGGGCATTCTTTCAGAAAGAAGTCTTAAAGGTGCAGGATCAGTCTGTCCCCATGTGCCGTAAGACAAACTGGCGGGGAAGACGACCGGCCTGGCTGAACAGGGAGCTTTTGCTGGAACTCAGGAAAAAAAGGAGAGTTTACCACTTTTGGAAGAAGGGGCAGGCAACTCAAGAAGAGTACAGGGATCTCGTGAAGTCAAGCAGAGAGAAGATAAGAAAGGCAAAAGCCCAGCTAGAAATCAATCTGGCTACTGTTGTAAGAGATAATAAAAAATGTTTTTACAAATATATTAACAACAAAAAGAGAGCCAAGGAGAATCTCCCTCCTTTATTGGATGTGGAGGGGAACATTGCCACCAAGGTTGAGGAAAAGGCTGAGGTACTTAATGCCTTCTTTGCCTCAGTCTTTAATAGTCAGACCAGTTATCCCCACGGAATTCAGCCCCCTGAGCTGGAAGACAGGGACGGAGAGCAGAATAAACCCCCCATAACTGAGGAGGAAGCAGTTAACCACCTGCTACACCACCTGGACACTCACAAGTCTATGGGGCTGGATGGGATCCACCCAAGAGTACTAAGGGAGTTGGCGGAGGAGCTTGCCAAGCCACTCTCCATCATTTATCAGTGGTCCTGGTTAACAGGGGAGGTCCCAGATGACTGGAGGCTTGCCAATGGGATGCCCATCTACAAGAAAGGCCAGAAGAAGCATCCGGGGAACTACAGGCCTGTCAGCCTGACCTCGGTGCCAGGGAAAATTATGGAGCGGTTCATCTTGATTGCGCTCAACAGGCACGTGCAGGCCAACCAGGGGATCAGGCCCAGCCAGCATGGCTTCATGAAAGGCAGGTCCTGCTTGACCAGCGTGATCTCCTTCTATGACCAGGTGACCTGCCTAGTGGATGAGGGAAAGGCTGTAGATGTTCTCTACCTGGACTTTAGTAAAGCCTTTGACACTGTCTCCCACAGCATTCTCCTAGGGAAGCTGGTGGCTTATGGCTTAGGCGGGTGTACTCTTCGCTGGGTAAAAAACTGGCTGGATGGCCGAGCCCAGAGAGTGGTGGTGAATGGAGTTAAATCCAGTTGGCAGCCGGTCGCAAGTGGTGTTCCCCAGGGCTCTGTTTTGGGGCCAGTCCTGTTTAATATCTTTATCAATTATCTGGATGAGGGGATTGAGTGCACCCTCAGTAAGTTTGCAGATGACACCAAGTTGTGCAGAAGTGTTGATCTGCTTGAGGGTAGGAAGGCTCTGCAGAGGGATCTGGACAGGCTGGATCGATGGGCCAAGGCCAATTGTATGGGGTTCAACAAGACCAAGTGTCGGGTCCTGCACTTGGGTCACAACAACCCCATGCAACACTACAGTCCTGGGGAAGAGTGGCTGGAAAGCTGCCCAGCAGAAAAGGACCTGGGGGTGCTGGTTGACAGCTGGCTGAATATGAGCCAGCAGTGTTCCCAGGTAGCCAAGAAAGCCAACCAGTATCCTGCCTTGTATCAGGAATAGTGCAGCCAGCAAGAATAGGGAAGTGATTGTCCCCCTGTACTTGGCACTGGTGAGGCCGCACCTTGAATACTGTGTTCAGTTTTGGGCCCCTCACTACAAGAAGGACACTGAGTTGCTGGAAGCGTGTCCAGAGGAGGGCAACGAAGCTGGTGAAGGGTCTGGAGAACAACTCTTATGAGGAGTGGCTGAGGGAACTGGGGTTGTTTAGTCTGGAGAAAAGGAGGCTGAGGGGAGACCATATTGCTCCCTTATTGCTCCCTGAAAGGAGGCTGTAGAGAGGTGGGGGTCGGTCTCTTGTCCCAGGTAACTAGTAATAGGATGAGAGGAAATGGCCTCAAGTTGCACCAGGGGAGATTTAGATTGGACATTAGGAAAAATTTGTTTACTGAAAGGGTGGTCAAGCATTGGAACAGGCTGCCCAGAGAGATAGTGGAGTCACCATCCCTGGAGGAGTTAAAAAAACATGTAGATGTGGCACTTCAGGACATGGCTTAGTAGGCATGGAGGTGTTGGGTGGACGGTTGGACTAGATGATCTTAGAGGTCTTTTCTAACCTTAATGATTCTATGATTCTATGATATTAAATCTTGGCATCAATCTCATACATTCTAAGGTGAAAGTATCATAGAAAATAATTGTCTAGTGATAAGATTTCATCCAGGATCTGAAATTTGAAGTGAGATTACTAGTTGACTTCTGAGATACTGAAACGTGTAAGTGTTTCTACACTAGAATCGAATAGAGACATTTTGTGAAGGAGATTAAGCTTCCTTCCCCAATCTGAGTGTGTTTTGGTATTATGTTTGATTGGTAACCCACACAAGCTGAGGTTATTCAGGATGTTAATGTTGGCTATGCTGATATTTTCTTTAATTTTAGCTATTTCATCTATAGGAAATGTAATTAAGTCAGACTTGTATCTTATAGTTACCCCCTTCCTCCCCCTTTTCAGTGTTTAACTAGATGTTTGAGTAAGCCAGCAAGTGCTCTAAAGTACACAAAATATAGGCTCTGCTAAACAGAGATGGGACCTTTAGATTGAGATCATGACCACCTGCTGGCCTCCACACTAGTGGAAATTTTTGTCAGGCTGTAGCCTACTAAAATCTACTTAACAACACCTAATGCATGAAAACCATTTACAAAAAAGAAGTGAAACAGAAGGAAAACTAAAATCCTTTACAAAAGTTCCCTTTGTGTGCAGCCTTTTCTGTAGCATCACTTCTGAAAGCAAGAGAAACAGGAATAAAAAAAAAAAATCTGTAATGCTCTTCATTCCTCTTGGGAGGTGGCTGTATTTGCTTCTAAATTGCCAGCTGAAAAACACTCCTGGCACCTGTGCATTGTTTCCTCACACAGTGACAGCAGCTGCTCTATCAGATCCCCAGAGAACTAGAAGCTCTTTTGCAGGGCTTTCAATTGAAAAAAAAGCCCTTACAATGGGTTAATTGGGGGGAAAAAAAAAAAAAAAGTTCTCGAATACTGTGAAATGGGAACACTTTCTCTCTTCCTCATTCCTTCCCTCCTTACTCCCTTCCTCACTGCCATTTTCCCCAAAATATTTTAACATTTGGAAATCAATAAGAAATGCATAGCAAAAAATAAGAGGTTTTTTTCTATTTATGAATGATCATCAAATGATGTTGAGTTTTTATTTGCAACACAATGAAAAGATAACTTATTAGGAAAGGATAGACTTCCTAGCCAATGAGGTGATTTTGATGGTGAGGAACAATTCAGCCAGATACTTAACCATGATGAAAACAATCATATTAAATATCTGTTAACGTGTTTTATTTAGTCCTCTCTCTTCAGCATTTGGAATACATTCACAGTCTTTTAATATATTATTGTATTACATACTGCACTTGGAAAAAGGGATAGATGCTGATCAGTTAGAATCACAGAATTATAGAATATCTCAAGTTGGAAGGGACCCATAAGGATCACTGAGTCCAACTCCCTGCTCCTTGCAGGACTACCTAAAACTAAATCATATGACTAGAGAGCATTGTCCAGATCCTCCTTGAAATTATATATGTTATATATATAATATATACATAATCTATATGTTATACAGTTCTTACATTTGTAGCCTGCAACCCCACAAAACACTAAAGGAAAAATTCTGGAAGTAGCAGATTCAGGATTAGGCTTTCCTAGCTAATCATTTTTCTTCAGGGTGGAAGCACTGGTATACGGGGGTTTCAAATATCTTCACTAGTAAAAATCTAGAAAACTGAACACTGAACTTTTCCTCTCAGGAAACAAGCTGATCTCTTTCCCGTCAGGTTTTTTAAAGTTTGTAAAGAAATTTCTCCATGCCCAACCTTTTTGATCCCAAAAGCAGACAGCTGTCACATGGATTGATGGGTATTCTCTTATAACTGTGCTGCAACTGGAGTGTACAAACACTCTCTCGTCCAAGACTCCAGCTATTTGAATTCAGTAAAACATTGATCTGACCTTCATAAAGTCCATTTGGATAACTTTTCCTGTATATATATACTAACCCAGAGTACACTGAAATGTGAAGAATGGGATTTTCCCGTCTACACTAGCTCCCTAAACCAGGCCTACATTCCTAAATCTCACAGATTCATCTTCCCTTCCCCCACATCCCCTATTCTCACTGCTCATAATGGCCAGTAAATTCAGGACTGTCTGGCAATCTGCCTGGAAACTGGAACATGATTGCAGTGTATGCTTGTATGCTGATAAAAATAAATTGATTTCTGTGCAGAGTTTGGTAGTTAAAAGATGGCAAGGACCATTCCCACCCAGCAGTCTACACATAGCCACTCGGTTTTGATAAGAGAACACTTTGCTAGCATAAATGTTTATTGGTTTTATTCAGCTTCAGTCTGCATGTTTTTTTGCCTCAGCCTTCTGAGTGGTACCATTAAACCTACTCTGCAGTCTTCTCTGATGCTTGTGAAGCAGAGAATCTTGAAAGGATCTCTCCCAGTGACATAATCTCTCCCCAAACTGAGCATGAAAGGCAAGTAGTGCTTCCTAGGAACAGTTTTTAGCTAGAGTAATAGTTATACAGCTGGCTGGCAGCCCTCTCTCTCCTAGTGACAACATAGTTGCAATTAATTCTCCATTTAGGCTGAGACTGATGGTGTGTCCAGTGCAAGAACATAGATTGTCTCCTGTTGTGTCGGCCCGTCAGCCTTTGGTTGAAGGTGCTTTGGCAACTGGAATATCAATGCTGGGGCATAGAAAATTAGGTATTTGAGCTGGGAAACTACAGAGTATCCAAATACAATCATATGTTTTGAAGAGGAATTTATCTACACTTTGGATGCCTGTGTTATGTTAGTCAAGTCCTACTCTATCTTCAATAACATCCAATTGAACTTTTAGTTGAAGAGTTTTAACAAGCTTTACCAGGTTTTAGGTTTGCGAATCTTACCAGAATAGCTTTGACTTGGTTTCATCCTCTGGATTTTTTAATTTTGCTAGGAAGAGACAGATTGGCTTTCTGATTCTAAACCAGAAGGTTACTTGCTTAGGCATGACTCATAAACTTTACAGGGAAAGCTAAGAAAAGAAAAATCCTCAAAAAACAATGGCAGGTGGATTTCTCTCACAGCTGTTCTGAAGAGTTTGTAGTTGTACAGTCCAGTTAGATATTAATGCCTCTCAGGCATTTTTTCCTTAGTGGCAGATTGTAATTAAATAAAACATGAAAAATAAGCTATATAAACATTTTGACAGACTTTGCCGAAATAAGTAGGATTAATAGACATTTGTATAATAAAACACAATAAATCTTATAATTCCTTAGAAATTATAGAAAGCAGTTTTTAACAATCTCTGTACTGAGTCACAAAAGCAAGTGAAGAATAATTTCTGGGTGTTGAAATTAGAAACTATCACACACCCAGTTCTTCTGACTACTGAATGAGTGCTAATGCCAAACAAAATCAGTGGTTGATTAATTAAAAAAAAAAATCCAAAAGGACTAATGATTAAGAGCTTTGCAGTGTGCTGAAATCAGAAAGACCAGACCTTCTACACCAGTTCTCACAAAAAGAAGGCTACAATCTGTTGCCAACATGATTCTACCATGCAAGTATAATTGAGGAGAGATGCCTAGCTGCATGAATTCTAAGGTAGAAAAATATCCAATTATTGCCATTTTGATTAGTCAGCTCATTCATAAAATTGCCATTTTAAGTATTACCAATAGCAAACTAAATTAAAGCTTTATATGTATCTGGGTCAAGATATTTAGGATATCTCAAAGCACTGTGTGTCAGCTAGGGCTCAAACTACAGAGGCAGGTGCACAGGCACATGCTGGATGCCTAATATCTTTGAGGCCTATAGTCTTAAGTTTGGAGGTACTGCTTTGGTTACACACGCAAGGCAAGCTCTTTGGGGAATACCACCTAACCTTTAAAAACAGAGCTCATTGCACATTTGCTCACCTGACATGAATTTCTTCAACAGATATTTCAAAGCACCCCATCAAATGGTACCCAGAGAAGTATGGAGTCAGATGCAAGCTACAGTAAATTTCACTGAGGGCAGACAGGAGGGACATGCAGAGCTCAGGGGAAACCCCTCACATACACCCACACCACCATGGTCAGGCTTTCTGGAAGCTTCAGGGCTCCCCTCAGGGCAGCCCCACCAGACCAGGCTCAGCCAATGGGCTTTGTACTGGCACCGTGCCCCCTGATTGGTGTGTTCAAACCCCTCCAACGGCCTTTGGCTCCCTGACATGGGGCTCTGCTGGGCTCCCCCCACAGCACCAACAGCAGCAGAGGAATGGCAAACTGCTGATGAGAGAGGTGGGTCTCAGCTGCAGTGCCCACCTGGGTCACTTTGGGACCTCTAGCTGCACTGCCCAAGTGCAAATGAGGCCCCAGCACTCTGGTGCACACTGTAGCCCACGTGTGCCACCATTCGGAGCCATGGAAAGTCCTCAGGATCCTGTAACCAGGCACATAAATCACACTGCATGGACACCAGCAGGTGCTGGGTTATTGTGAGTGCACAGGTGTTAAAGCATAGGCATATGTTTATAATGTCAAGATTGCCTGAAAGTGTCAGCATTAAAAGCTCATCTTTGATTAACAGCTCATCAGTGCCAAACGAGTATGCAAAATGATGAACGCTCATAAAACCCCAAATCGTGGGAAATCGTGTCTGACTATAATTGCAATCTGTATTTCATACACCCCCCAGAATGTGAGTGCTGGCTGGATAGAGAAAAAGATCAGGAAAATATTGCCCAGTTGTTAAAAACACTCCTATGGTTATGCTACATTGCCCTCTGCCCTCCAGACAGAGCTGTCTTTCAGAGGAGAGGCCAGGGCACTCAGCCAGACCCAGTATTTCGGACTATGTAAGTTCCCAGTGCATAATACATGCAGAGAGGGAGACAAGCAATTTGAGAGGCTGTGAAATACTCTGAAAGATAAATGTAGGCAGTGGATTTATTAACTAGCTTTCCTCTGTGAAAACTGTTGGCCTTTCGTGATCAGCCAAAATATGAACCCTGAGAGCTAATGCTCTACTACAGGGAAATTTTTAGTGTGCTGGCCTTTATTCTAAACAGAGCAATACCTTATGAATTCCTAGCCTCCTGAATTTTCACTTCTAGGGAGAAGAATATTATATAGTGGTTGCCTTTCTTCTCACTGTGTTGTGTTCCTAACTGATATTGCCTCATTAAATAAGTCAGCTAGCTCACCAGGAGAATACGAACCAAGTACTTAAAGTATACAGGTATGTTGAGATTCCAACTACAAAAGAACCTTATCTCATTCCCTCCCTCCTCTGCAGAATGAAACTCTGCTTTTTCTAGCAGTCCTAAGTCCGATCTCTACTTTTCAGAGTACAGCAGTATGTCCCATTGAGCCAAGTTCTTGCTAATCATTTCGGCTTATTATCAGATTTAGCTGAAGAACTATGTAAACTCAAAGTGAAGGTGGGAGGTCCCACCTGTATGACCCATTTATTATCATCTTAAAAAGAAACTGAGAAGACTTGATAAACACACCTAACCCACACATCTGAAAATTAATAAAACCTAATACATTATTTTGAGATAATTAAATAGACACAAAATATGGAAATTTCTCAACTTTTCTGATCTATAAGACTGGAGTTTGTATTTTAAACATAAAAATGTGTCCCTGATGAATTGAAACTCCAAATACAGTGCTAATTTAGGAGGGGTGAGGGAGAAGCAGCAGTGGTTTGTGTATGATAGCTTTTCCCAAGCTTGCCATGTGAAAGAAGTCATATTGTGGAACTATCACATTAATTTCTAAATAATTGAATGCCTGGCTTTTAATTTGGATGGAAAGATCAGGGATTCACATAAGTTCCATGTACATCTTATTTATATGTTTTGTCATCCACCCAAACCCAAAGTTTGTTACTGGAATTTTATTGCTCATTTTCAAAACCCAGTGGCAACCAGAGGCAAGTGGGCACAGAAGTGGTGCTAATGTGATCCAAGAGCAGGGGCCTGTCCTTGGTAATGAAGCTTAATTCACCTGTGATAATCTTATGTATAGCTCTTCTGTTTCATTTGTATTCACAAAGGCCACTGCTCCCTTAACAAAGGGTGTTACTGGGACAAATAGCAGGAACTATGGAGTTTATCAGAGTTTCTCTTCTTACAGTATTTGATTTTCCTAATGTGAATGACAGTGCAGTTCAAATTGAACCTTATTGAGGTTTGAGAAGAGGTCAAAAACTCTTGAAAACACTTTTTCAGAGACTTGTTCCTGGCATCCTGGATACAGAACTGCACATGATTAGAATAGGAAGTAAGGAAATAATGGAAATTGTATTTTTCAGGCCTAAGAGGGGGTTACAAAGGAGAGCATCATCAAGTAAAAAGTGATTAATTATTGACACTATGGTTCCCCCAAAGCAATACTGAAACTCCTGGAGTTCCCTGGTGAGCTAGTAAAACTAATGCAGATGTGAAAATCCTACAAGAATTTATGTGGTGCTACTCTGTGTAGCAGGGATGAAACTGATGGGGCCAACTCATAGAAAAGCTTAATACAGCCTAAGTGACTAAATATAGATGAAGTCTGGAAAGAGCTTGAAACCAAATTACCTTTTTTCTTTATTTCAAAATAAAATGTATTTAAACACTGTGAATAAATAATTATCTTTTACAAATATTTTATCTTAAGGAAACCCTTCAGAACATTTATTTTTTATCCTATTCAAACCAGTACGTTCAATTCATCTATTGTTGCCCTTAGATTTGCATGAGCATAATCCAAACATAATGGCAAATTTTAAAATTTTCTGACTGCCATCTATTCTAAATCTTTATGGATTTATATATAATTCTGTATGGAAAATAAACCAATTTTTCCACTGCATTGTGTGGGAAAATTATTTCTTAGAACTTTTTTATTATAACTATTATTTTCCAGGCAAATATATCTGTATGTTGTTGATTTTTGTCGATAGGGAGGCAATGGAATAGTAATAATCAGCTTGCAGGCAGCTTTCAGCGACTTCCTGTATTACATTTCAAATCAACAAAGTAATCATCAGGCATAATGTCACCATTTGTCTCCATTTTGGGTCTTGACCTTTAGATTGCCCATTAAAGAGAGGAAGACCAGTTCCTATCCATGTTTTGGCAATAGAAGAGATTTTCCTGCTGTAGATACACATTTATTCAACAGAAGTTGCAGCCCAATTGACGTCCATCTGATTTGGAAGTTTCCTTCCTCTTTACTGGAATAGGAAGCACATATAATTATGGGCTAGTCCATTAATTAGTTTTAAGGGAGGACATTATAAGAGAGGAAAACACTGTCTACATAGATAGTGAACTTTAGATACCCACTGAAAAGAGAGAAAATGTTGTGTTGCATCTTTATGGCTTTTGAATGGACACATTTGTTGCCAAAATGAATCCAAATCCACTAACAGAAGGAAGTAACACACTATAGCTCTTGTGGCACTGTCCCTCTACGTATTACACAGGTCACATGCTGGGGAAAAAAAAATAAGATAAGTGTGTGGGATGAGAATAATAAAATAATTTCAATTCTATGTAACTTCGAAAATATCCATGATGGGCTCGTCTTACTGCTCACTTCATAGGCTCAGTTGCCAACAAAGCTAAATTTGCAAAAATTTTTTCCACAAATATCAGAAATATTGTAGAGATTACAATATATTATATAAAGAAGGAAGAGAAGAGCATACTTCACTTGCCTTTAAGTGGAGATAAAGTCTATAATAAGCCACACTTTCCAATACAAATTCTCACACAACAGTGGAAGACAGCTCTCTCCTTCCCATATTCACTGAAATGAAATGAACAAGAATTTTATATAATTTCTGAACATAATTTTACAGTCTAGTGTTTGCATTACATTTCCAATAAAGGACAGCTTACCACCTTCAATAAAGTAGTGTAGTCTGTCTCGGATTATAGAGCTCTTGATTGCCAAGAAAATTAAATGCCAATTGTTTAGTTGGGGTTTCCCAAGAGTAACTGCATGTGCAAGACTCCAAAACTGGAGTAAATTTGGCAGTCAAGCTCAAATTCTGTGCAGCACAGGCATGCCAAAGAGAACTGTTGTAGTATAAACTGTCTAGAGATTTCTGGAAAAACTGGTACTCAGAGCAAAAAGGAAGTAAGCTTCAGAGACACATCTCTCCTTTCTTTGACAGCTGGGCCACAGATACATAATGGAAGTTGATCTACAGTTTTGCTAGTTCACAGAAGGCCCTGTATTCAGGAAACTACAGGATCAAAAGAACAGAACACAAACCTCAGCTGACACTGAGGATGCTTCTGTAAATCCAAAGCAGGACTTCGGTGGCATTCTATTTGAATTCTTAATTTTCCCTGTGTGTAATGAAGGAAAAAGCCTGGAGATGAATAACACATTACATCTATCTCTTTCCTAGGATTGGGAAGTACTTAGGCAGGTACTTTTCAGTTCTTTGTCAAGCAGAGTTCTTCACTGTAGGAAGTAAGTGACACAAAATTTGTGTCACTTTTGTTGGGTGTGAGTCAATAGAAACTACAGCTGTCTCAGCTGCCTGTTTCCTCCCGACTCCCTTTACAAGTGAATCCCGCTTCAGATGAAACCCATGCAATTCAGTACCAGAAGTTAAATTCTATACAGCCTATATATGTGTATATATATATATATATATTCTATAAACTATGTTGGTGGCCTTTTCGGTTTTGGTTGCATTTTGAACTGATAGTAAAACAAGAAAAGTTCTTTTAAAGCACAATTAAGTATAAAAGAAATCTAGAGAGAGGGCAGGAAGGTGGTTGTGGCTCTATTAAACACATGTGGAAGTGAAAGGATTTCCCTAGTCTAAAGAAGTGTTGAATAAACAAAAGTGGTAGAATCTATGGTGGAGGCCAGGCCACATCAGGAGTGGTTTTGCTCAAGGGAGGAAAAATACTTCAGACTAGAGAGTGATTATAAGTAATATGAATAAGTAGGAGGAAAGACCTGTGTACACAGTGTTTTCAATCAGCTTTATCCCTTCAGTGCTAAACTCTTGCCTTTTGAGAACCTAGAATATTTTTAAGTGTTCTGGCTCTGTCTCTGGAAACCATTCAATATTTAGGAACTCACACTTTTACATGAGTGAGAATACTAGCTTCACAGTGTGCATTTCAGTACCTGACCCATGGACCTCCCTCTCTGGCCTTTTGAAAGGGAAAAACTGATCAGAGCTGTGGCAGAACCAATTCAGACCTTTCCTTTTTCTTACTTTGTAAATGATGTGAAGACCATGTTCTTCTGATTCTTAAAGAACAGACCACTCTGCTATACACATCTTTATGTAAACACTTGTGATTAAACCTGATAAGCACATCTATCACAGAAGAGGAGAGTATTTTGAACACTTATGTTTTATTGCTTTCCTCCTGGCTACCAAATATGTGAGAGTATGCATAACCTGGTGTGTAAAGAAGTTATAGGCAAGCAATGGAATATAAATTATGCTTTTCACCATTACTGAAGTTAACATAATGGAAAGGTCTGTATATTTCTGTGCAAAGACAAGTACAGAATAAAAAAATACAATGACATGTTCTTGTTCTTCTTGCTCTCTGCAAGAAGAACAAGGTGCATGAGAAAAGACTGTGGTGATGAGAAGGGTCATCACAACTGTTTTTCAAATACATAAAAGGACATTGCAAAAAGAAAGAGAAAAAGATGTCCTCCATGTCCAAAGGAAATGGGATTTGGGGTAACACATAAATTGTAGCAAGAGATATTCAATATAGACCTAAGGGGGAAAAAAGGTAAAATGTCAGCATTTAATAATTCAAGTAATTATTATGAATCATTTGAACAGATTCATTGGAGAGGTTGTAAAGTTTGTGTTATAGAATATCTTTAAATACAATCTAAATACATTTTAACCCCATCTGTAGGCAAGGCAATGGGATGGATCAGAAGGTACCTTGATATCCCTTCTCACACTGACATTCAATGATTTTAAGAACACTTGCTGGTACTTCTCTTGCCTTTTAAAAATGGAAAAAGCATATCTTTCACATAGCCTCTTGTTTCACTTTAGTTCTTCACTAATTAAACATCTCCCAGTAGATATTGTCAATTAATTTCCCCTAAGACTGAATGATAACTTAAATCCTACACTTTGACATGCTTGGGCCTGCCTTTGCATCTCCTTCACACATTTGAATTTCTGAATTGCATGTGAATTTTTCTGTCACATATTATACACATAAGCATAGGTTGGATCTTTGGATATGCAAAATGAAATTTAAGTTACAGATAAAAATTGAGAAACCATTTTAAAAATGCACCTACATAAGCAAATAATTTTTTATAAGGAAATAATGTTAATATACTACTGTCCTTTAAGATTTTTGTAGATATGTTACTGGATTAAGTTAAAACACTTTTCAGTCACCATTATGAACATATCTATATTCATGTACGAATAAGAACTAGAAATGAAATGAAAAGAGAGCTCAAAGCCAAATATTCTTAAGCAAGGTGTAGGTTTCAAGATCTAAAGTTAGTTGCAAATTTTGTAGCAAAAATGTGTGCAAATGTGTATAATAAAAATTTTTATTGCTACAAGCAAAACCTTACATCAAGCCATACTGAAATTTTGAATGGGCTGTAGGTTGTCCTATTTCAAGATAAAGGTTTGGCAGCTCCTAACAAAGCCAAGACTTAGTAACTTTAGGTTATAAAACACTTGAAAGAAGACTACATTCCACCCTAAAAGGTTGTCCTTTAAAGCATCTATGATTCTTGGATACTTTTATTGTCATATTACCATTTTAAAATTTAAGTACAAATTTGTAGGTTTTGCATTTAGTAAATTCTCTTGCTGATTTTAAACAGTAGTATCTGAGCAAAAGTTGTTTTACAGCTTTTAGTCTCTGACCTCTGGAAAGCATTTATGCAGTTTATCATTGAAAAACAGATAAAGGCCCTCTCCTTCCACCCTGCCCCCACCCCTCCCCCCCCGCCCAGTACAATTTCCTGAGGTTTAAAAGTAGTATACTCACACATCTCAGTGCAGAAACAGCATAGAAGTTTTTCTCCTGGTCTGTTCACATTTTTCTTATTTGTACACTGATCCACTCAAGTAGAAGGAAATTGTGTCCTACATGTGACCTCAAAGTTTAGACAAATTATTTGCTTCCTTTTCTATCAAAGGCTAAAACATCCATACAAATATGAGTGTCTAGAAGATAGCTGAGATCTGTACTTTATGTGCCTATAGCTTGTAGGTTTCAATTTTCAGCTGCAACTGATAGAATGATTGCAGTCTATTGGATTTTGGATCAAAATCTGATCTCATTCCAGAATCATGTTATGCTTGTCTAAGTGAAATCAGATTTGAGACTTATATGGCATTATATAATATTAAAAGAAACAGTTATTTGCCTTATGGTGACCATCGTTCTGAGATACGTTGTGCACTCTTGGCATGTGTGCATATCATGGGCTCAAAAATATCACACTGGGAATATTCTGGCCAGCCTCTTTTGAGCCATAACTGTTAGGTAGTGCACTACCATCCTGTCCCAAGCATGCACAGAGGTGGTCACAACACCCCTGCTTTACTTTCTTTGCCAAAGCACAGGCCAAGCATATTCTTCATTCTGAAGTGGGAGATGACAGTGGGCTGTGGGATACAGCAATGAGTCTGAACTTTATATGGGCTTTCTGTTCTTTTAGCTGCACCTACCCTGAACTACTGGAAAAGAAAAAGTTGTGTAGAATTAAACAAGAAATAGGAATTTTTACACTGGAGAATGCTATTGCTTGTTATCTTAAGTGACTACCAAGTAGCTGCCCTCCACACTTAAGGAAAAAAGGAGAAGATAGCTGCCCTCTCCAAAGAAAAGGCTGCATGTGCCCTGGTGGGAGAACCACTAACTTGACATCATGACTCTCATTTGACTAATAGTGCGGCATCCTGAGTTTTGACATCCAGTTGCATAAGTCTGGGGACACTTGGGATGCTTGTCTCTTCTAGTATGTACAAATGCAATATATAGCCTTTAAGAGACTTAATTGCCTTAGTTCTATTTAGGTTAAAAGATATGCAACTTAGGATTTCCAAATGGTGATGCTGGTGAGCTGGGTTTAGGAGAAAATGTGGTGAAAGCATTATTAGTTTAGGCAACATCCCAAAGGAATTTGGGAAAAACTTTGCATGTAGCCTGAGTAGAATTTGTCTTTGGGGAAGCTAGAGGATGATACATCTGCCATAAGCTCCCATAACTTTGCTGTCTTGCAGGCTGAAATGGCTGGAAATAAATAAGAATTTTTCTTAGGCACATTATGGAAGTATTGATCAATCCTAACAATATTATTAAGAATCCAGAATATACGACGGAGGGAAAATGCTTTTATTGTGAAAACACCTACAGAATTTAAAGGGATGCAGTTGTTTCAGAATGCGAATATAAAGCGTGATACTATAGAGGTGGCTCTGTTGCTATTACAAGTGCCAGGTGAACACTAATCTAGCCAAGATTCATGTTTAGGGTTATGTATGCAGTCACATCATCTCTGCAATACAGTTTAAGCAATAATAAGGCTTTTTATAGATGCATGACAACTCTGAATTATACAGATTAAACTACCGCTATCCTCCCATCCAACTCTGAAGTGCCTCTACCAACTCTACCCATATAAGAGACAAAGTATTGTGAAAAAACTCAAGGAACAGTCAGGTTTCGCACATTGCATGAACTCTCAGGATTAATTAAAATGAGATCATCACAAAGGAGGGGGAAACTGCAAGCATGTTATGGTTATTGTGCCTGGTAGGACGCCCTGTGGAAAGTAATTGGGGACTACTGAAAAAACTGGAGAAAAGATCTTTGGCACTTTCATTAAGGGAATGTTATTCCTTCATCAGCTTTCAAAGATCTTAGAAAGTGAACTCATTTTGATTTGGAAGACATTTCTTGTGTCTTCAAAAAATCAGATACCTCTGTTAGGGGGGGAAAATAAAAAAGTAAAAGGCCTAATAGTCTTACGTCTTAAATACAATCCTAATAAATCACTCTATTTTTATGTTGCCAGGTAAGTCATAATTCAAACCAAAGCTTACATCAGATATACTTTGTCTAATGGGAGGAGGACATAGCAAGTATGTTTTGGACGTAACAATCAACTTACTTTGATCACTAGGTAGGCCACCTAAACAACTTGGAGTAACATTATTATCAGCTGAGTAAACAATTTGAAAGGTTGATGAAATTTTTTCTGTGTTGTCAAATACTGATGAAAATGTTTGGGGTTTTTTTTGAGTACTGTTAACCATTTTCTACTGGAGCTGCACTGCATAAAAAGAATTTAAATATTACAACTTCGAAGTACATTTTATTAACCTTTGGACTGTATCTAGCACTAGGAAAATCTAAGAAATCTGAAGATATTAAAAAGAGTAGTCTTCACAATTTATATTGAGTCAAGTTATCTCAAAATATCAGTTTTTACTGGAATTAGTGTTACTATAGAATAGGTCAGCAATAATGTCTACCTTTACAAACATGTTACAGCTTAATTCCAAGGAAAATTATTTTAATGTTGACAGATGTCTTCTATTGCTGACTGAATAGTTACCAAAGGCAAAGTTTAGACAGTGTTTATTAATATTAAAAAACAACAGATTTTAAACTCTTCCCTTTCTCGAGTATAATGACCAAACTTGTATATAAACTTTACAAATGTACTTTTCGTTCAAAAGAACACAAAAATGGTAGATGATATTGTTATCACTGGAAACCTCAGAAACATAAAATCACAACCCTAACAGTTTCCCAGTTCTATGCAAAGTAGTTCGGAAGCTGCAGGAGTAAAAATCAATGTTAGTATTAGTTATAAGGACTTCAGCTGCTAGAATAGTCAAATCTTACTATTAATTATTACTGGTGGAACTAAGAGCTGAATATTCTTGAGCCATGGTCACATTATATTTCTTTACATTAACTATATACAGGCCACAGATGCAGTAAAATCTGTTAGTCTTACTACACACTAGACACTTAGACACTTACTACACACTTAGTCTACACACTAGAAAGAAAGAAGGAGATTCTATAATAGAATTGATTTTTAGGTAGGTAGAACCTTTCATTAATCCATAATAAAAAGCTCAGCTGTCCTTTGTATATCTTTAAACTATTTTGTTATATTTATTTCTTTGTGGAATATTTTGTGTCTAAACTAAAATCATAGAAAATAAACGGTACTGAACAAGTTCTTCCCTTTTCCAGACTGTTGTCCTAATTGATCTCTTTGTGTTCATGTCATCATATACTTGTTCTCCTCTAAGAAGAATAAATAGTTCTAAAAGAGTGTGCATTATCCAGTGCATCCTCTGAGAAGGAGGAAGTATCTGAAGACGTGCTTTGAAGTTTTTGTAAAAAACACTTATCACCTTACTTATAACACGTTTCATGAATATGCAATACTAACAATCACAGGCTAGTTTGATGTACAACCTCTGAGGAAGGTTGGAGTTTATAGTTCAAAATACAAAATATATTAGAAGCTTTTGTCATAGCATTTGTTTTATTTTTTAATTTTAGGTAAAACTTGAAACTATTTCTCTGAAAAAGCAAAGCATTTCTCATAGTCTGCTTCTTAAAGAAAACTCCCAAAAGGTAAAAGCAAGCTATTTAATGGACAAAGGGTTAGAATAGGCATCAAAACATCACTTTCTATCTCAAATTTTACCAAGATGCCTTGGCACAGGCAATGTGGGAAAGTAAAAAAAACCCAAACTATTACCAGTACCGTACCTACACAGAGGATAAAAGATGGCATAAGTAGCTGGGTTTCAATCATTCTGCCACTGGAGGTAAGGAACTTTCCCCTTTGGTTTTAATATACTCAAAATTTGGCCTCAAGGTTTCCATATGTATTAATAATTCTTGCTACCTGCAAAAATTAATGAAATCCTGGAGTTATAAAGTTCTAGATATTTAGTTTAACATACATTTAAAAATGTGAATACCTAGTTTGTTAATACTGTCATATTTCACCTCCGGTTCAAAGAGTTACAATCCCTCTTCCTGTTTACTACCTATGCAAGTAGCCAGTTAAGCCTTCTTAAAGTAATAGATCTAACTAACTTTCATAGGGAGCATTTTTGTTGCCAGTGCAATTAAGAACTCCAAAATAAAGATCACATAGAACTGTTAAATACTAATGATTATGACTGCTCAAATGGCCCTGTCTACCAAAAGCTGTCTTATATTCAGTGTGTTTAGAGACATGGAAATTTTCAAATCATTATCAGCATAAAAGAAAAAAACCCTGACTTCACTGGGACCATTGCCTCCTTTTTTTGAACATATGTTCATCTCTTTTCTTAGAAAGGAGGAAAACTGTGCTTTTTAAAGTGTTACTTTAAGAGTAAATGTTCTACAATATTAGCAGTATCCTGTTTATTACCTGTGACTCAACAAGCCCCAGTGAGTCACAGTCTTAAGAACGTTTCTGTTGCAACTTCCAGCCTGACTAGAAAACAACATTCTATAAATAATCAAGTCACAAGTACTCAAATGCTTTTTTCCAGATGGAAGTAGAGTAAAACACATTCAAGAACTTAGCTGAGTTTGGGACTTAGCATGTATGCCTTTGAAGGGATTAGCCAGTTGGGTTTGGTAAGTTTCATGCACTGTTGTAATACAAATAAAAGAAAAAGTACATATTTATCTCACAAAATCTGGAAAACAACCACAAAGAATTGACTCTATAAATGAGATGAGAGATGTTTAAGTTAAGATATTCTTCAGTGTCACACCTTGGATAGTAAATAAGCATTAGTGGTAACATACAAGCAATGTCAAGGTACTGTCATAAATTACAGTTACCCAAGGTGCACAAAAATGTATAGCAGATATACCGTGAAGTCACTCCTTCCTTTTTCAAGGACAGGTTTTTTGCTGCATACCAAGCTTCAGAAAGACTCCCAGCTTATTTTCAAGTTTTCAGTCTTTCCAATATATTAGCACCTGTTCTCTTGTTTTCCATTTTCATTGTGTTTTAAGATCTCTCGTTTTTCTCCAGACAAGATTATTTGGACTCGTTATTGGAAGTTTTTTATTAAGACTCAGTAATCACCCACTGTTAAAAATAGTAAGTAGAATTATAAACTTGAGGGAAGCTTAAGGATCAGTTATATAATATGCATTATATAATACTAAAATGACTGACATTTCAAACTGAAGTAAGTTTCAAACTAACTAGAGTCTTTAGTCAAAACTGTAGCAATGTGTGAACTTCTAGAAATCTCTTAAGCACAATGAATGTTTCCATTTTTAAGTGAATTACATTTCTTGTTTATTTTCTTATATTTTTATGCTTTTGTGAATTATGACCATAATTCATATATTCATAATAATAAATTTATGGAGGGATACATTCAAACAGAATGAGAACCCTCAAAACCACATATATTTATTTTAATATTTTTAAAATTCATATAACTCATCTGCACAAAAATCAGGTTATTTCCGTATTTATGTTATAAACAATTACTCTTTCTTTGGCACAGAATTGGTTCCCATGTGCAACAAATAAAAAATTGAAAGACTTTTTCTTGCCATTCTTAAGGTCCGTCCCAGTCAACAATGTTTAAGCCCACATGTTTTCATCTGTGATAAAAACTAGGCCAAGAATTTTAATATCAGCTCTGAAAAAAAGAAAAGGACAGCAATTAAAGTGTCAGATAGATCGTTACAACATAGAGATAAAAAATTTTTAAAAAAATGTATCTGTTAAAAAAATGAATATTTTTATGGGGAAAAAAATGGGATATGTTAAATTCTAGTAATATACTGAGGTTTCCAGGTAGCCCCCTTTGTTCACATAGATGTCAATGAAATAGATGCATATTCAAGACTGCTAAACCTCTGTTTTATTTAGGCAATCATTTGAGATAATTTTTAGCACAGTCACTATATTTGATGCACTAGTTCTCTAGAAAAGTCACATTATAAATTTATGCAGCAAAACCTATCAGAATTAAAGAAGCCAAGAAGAAATGTTTTCACTCTTTTTTCAGATGCTGAATGAATGATTCACGGAAATAATTTCTGCTGGCAAAAAGAATAAAGTAACGTTTACTGTGAATTCCCCCAAAATACTCTGGATTGCCTTTAAAACACCTCATGGACAGTTTTTCAGTTATATAATCTGGTATTTTTGCAAATTCAAGAGAAAAGTTGGAAAATAAAGGCAGATGCATCTGCTGGTGCCCTAAGAGGAGTATCAGGAAAGTACTTCAAAGCACTTGTGAAGACAACATAGACATTTTTCATGCAGAGCATTTCATCTTCAAAAAATGAGATTTTAATCAAATCACACAACTCTGTCATGAGAAATCACAGCTGCATTTGAACTTAAAAGCAGAGCATTATTTGTTTGGAAATGAGTTTGAGATCACTATTTTTTTGGAGGGAGGTAGCTTAGCCCACTTCTCTCTGTCTCTGTGTACATTTAGGAAATGGAGCTTGCTGTCCTTCACATTTCTTCCAGAAGAATACAGGTAATTGGACATGCTATATTCTGCCAACGTTGGCTTTCTGCTCTTCATTCAACTATGGTTATGTTCTGACAATTCAAGTCAGTGTTTGCAACATTTGCTCCAGAGTCCAAATGCTTTCCCTGATGCCCATAGATTTCCAGAAGAATGTCTTTCAGAAAGGCTGAGTTCAATATGACTCCCTCCTGATGCTCACCAAAGTCTGGTCTCTTTCTTTGCAGTGACAGCAGAAAGTGAGCTGGCACAGGGCTGTAACTCAGGAAAAGTCATGTACTTCTCTATTAGTGTCCTAGTTAACTGCAGGAGGTGAGACAAAAGCTGTATCTTGATAAATAGGTTTGGTTATGATAATCTTTCCTCTCTTTCTCTTTGTTTCTGTGGTATGCTAAATTATCCAGATATTTTATCTATTGCCATAGTGGGTTCCAAGATAAATATCCTCTACTTGCTTTGAAGGCACAGAAATTGTCTAGTCCTCTTTGTCTTCAAAGCAGATGAAATTAGGAATGAAAATGAGATTTTACTTAGGTATAGAGTATACCTTTTGCCTGGATGCAGTAGGAAGAAAAAGCTGAAAAGAATACCAATACCTTTAGTGCTTCATTAACATATGTAGCGCATGATATTACATATTTTATTGCCTTTTTAAAAATGCATGAGCTGTCTCTTCAGGTCAATACGAAAGCTATTTAGTACACTGCATTGCTCAGAAATATTTGTGGCAGTGGCCTGAGTTCTAAATTTCCTTCCAACTTGAGTGTTCAAGTCTGTTTATTTTTCTGGCTTCTTTCAATATGTCCATCCATTATTACTGAGAAATGAAACAGTCTTGTCTGACTAAGGTGAACTATTTTATAGTATTGAGGAACACACCCTCATTTTTGTTTAAATGGGTACAAGTATAAAAAATTCCTTTACACTAATATTTGTGTCTTAATTTTTTTCTGGGCAATGTCACATCTCACCAGAGCAGACTTTCACAAAATTTCAAGTGCTTCCTGTTAGCAGCTAAATTTGGATGAAGTATCCAGTTTTCATTTCCATACTAGGCCTGAGGCAAATGCAAATAAAGAAAGAAAGGAAAAAAAGAGAGAGCGCTTTTTCAAATTAAAAGAAAAAAAATTACAAGTTCAATTTAATTTGAACTTTTAAAGAAAGGAATAAGTTTTCATGATGTGTTAATTGAATAATGAATTATAAGATATTTATAATGTGCCTTTGCTCTTCACTGGAAATGGTACCATAAGAATTTTGGTTCTATTTATAGTGGAAAGCCTTTAAAAGTTATAAAAGTAAATGCTGCTTGGGGTATTAATTGGCAGGAAGCAATATAAGCAAAGATTTTGAGCTGTATCAAAAATAGTTAAACTACTGAGAATATGAGATGCTTGATGCTCTGTGGGAAGTATTATTACTTATATTGTAATAGTTCTTAGGAGACCCAAGAGTGAGTCATTACCCAACAGTGATGGCTCTATACAAAACTGAATATGAAAGCCTCTCTCTAACCAGTTTTCAGACGATGTGACTGCATTATAAAGTCCCCATCACTGAACCTGGGCTTAAACTACCTAGTTTAAGCACTGAGCACAATCTAGCACACTAAACCCCTGATTATTTCCTGTTCAGTGACTTCACATCTGTGATAGACTGGTCCAAACTAAAACTCCATATCCTTCCTCAAAACTAGACTCCAGTTTTTGAACTTCAATAATGCACCCTGCAACAAATTTTGGATGCGAATATCGTCACAATCCAATTGTCTCAAATTAGAAAAAAAAAAACTTTTAAGAAATATTTTTAAAATTAGAAGATGAACATATCAGTAGCTGCCTTTCTTTAAACTATGAAAGATACCAGGGTTTAATATGCTCTACTTTGACTGTTGTAAGAAGACCATCAGGGACCTTCACTTGAGGTGCTTGCTAGCATAAGACCTGGCCTTACTGTTCAGTGAAACAGGATTATGTTGAAAAATGCTGACTTGCTGTCTGAAGTGCAAGCATTAGGTAAATGAGAGGAAGGGTGTCCATGAAGCTTTGTATACATTTGTGGAAAGCTGCTCTGGTTCCTCATGCATCACTATCAGCACTTGTGGGATACCCAGTTCTGGAGTGGTTCCCTGGGTTTTCCAAGGCCTATGGCTCCACAGCAACCCAGTTAACTCCAGGGTGCCCATTCTCACCACCACAGAGCTGTGGGAGCCCCAGCTGTCCCTGCTACAGAGCTCTGATACAGCGCTTGGAAAGCAGGCTGGTGGCCCCAGCATTTCCAGACACTTGGTTAACTAGCCAGCACTGTGGGATTTCCCTGGAGCACATTCAGGCTGGAACCAGATTTTAAATGTTTCCAGTTAATGACATGTTTTGTTTCTTTCAGCTGTTTCAACTATTGGTTTCACTCACAGTTTTGCCACTAAATTCAGTGGGGCCACTATTTTACTGTAAGGGTATTATGAGATTAATGATTATGAGATTAGTGAAGTTTAACTTGGTTTAAAATAAATCAAAATCACTTGTCAGAATTGATAAATACCAATTGGTCAAGGTGTGTCTGAATGGTACAGAAGTTCACCACATCAATCAACAAACTGAAACCACAAACTTTCTTCTGCTTGTAAGCAGAAGCAAATGTACCACCCCATGGATATCTAAACCCTGAGACTCTGAAGCATATTACACAGGAAAGATGACTGGCACAAGCACAGAATGTTACTGAAGCTAATAAAAAAAACCCAATGAGGTTTAAACCTACATTAAAGTTATGTGGTCAATTAATCATAATGTGGACTGTTCATCACTGAAAACAAATTCATGGACAAATAGTTCAAAATACTTACCCTGATGGGAAGAAATTCTTATTTCCTGGATTTAATAACTATATGTTGTTTTTTCTTTCTGAGTAATGTAGATTTGTTATATTTGGATCCTAAACTCAGTGTGACTTCCATTTTTTTCAGAAGAATAAGAAACAAAACAAAGCAAAATATTACACGTTACTTCAACAGAGTACTGGGAAATTTCAAGGTTTCTAAAGCTTCCTTGCTGAAAGACACTGTCCAGTAAGTAATGCTGGCAGCACTTCTCATAAATGCCAAAAAATAATTATATTAAAAACTGCAAATGTTACCTCAGAACTCAGCAGGGCTTAGAAACTTTTCAAAATGAACTCCCTGCAGCTGCTGCTGAAAGGATGTGTGGTTTTTTTAATTTGTGGCCACCATCACTAGTACAAGAAAAGGAAGTGATTTGGTTTGGGTTTTTGTTTTTGTTTTTGTTTCGGTTTGTTTTTTTTAATAGATGTGCTAATTTTAACAGAAAGTAAGTGGATTTTTCTGTGAAACAGAATCCTTTGGTCATCTTGAATTCAGCTATCTCCACAAATACTATTTTCACTTACATAAATGTTTCATGAAAGAAAAATTAGTATAAATTCTTTTTAAATAAAAGTTAATTTCTCATTCTCATTATTCTGCCTTAGTTTAAGCTGTGGTGAAAGGATGCAGATGAACAGTGTCAGAGACTGCAGCCTTATGTTCTCTCAGCAGGCAGACCCTGGACGATCTGTGCTGCAATTTTTCTCACGCTATACTGTGTCTTAACCACTGGTCTGAGGGGACCAATTCTTCCAGATGACATGATAGCTTATTTGCCATATTATTTCATTTCTAAAGACTTTGCTGAATAAGCCAGTGTAGATTAGGCCAGGCTTGACACATATGTCTTTATGTACAAGTATATCTGTTTCTTTAGGAATCTGCAGCTAATTGCAAGAACACAGTTGCCAAATGGTACAAAGGAAAAGGCAGTAATTTTGAAAAAGAAAACAGATATAATACTACACACATTTAGAAACTGCAGGAGAAAAATTGTATACAGAAGACAATTACCCAAACCAATCAGAACAATGGTCTTTCATCATACCAAAGCATTGGGGATTCTTTAATGTTGAATAGCTTGGACCTTACTTTTCACATAAAACATATGCTGAGGCATTTGTTCAATGCAGAGGTGGACAGAAGAGTGGAAGCATAAAAATAATTAACTGTTGTAATACATAAGGCTGATCAAAGAAGAGAAAGACATAAAAAGCAAGATAAAATTCAAATAAATTATCTGTTGAAATAGTTTGTAGTCATATAAGCACTTATTTGGAACTACATCCCTTCCACAGTCAGCTGTATTATGTGACTTTGAAGCTGCTTGAACTTGTTCCTTGTGGCTTAAATGTTCTGGAACCGCTGCCATAGAGTTGACATAATCCTGCCACAGTCAATGGGATCTCCAGTCTTTGATTATAAAAAGGAAGTTCTGTCCTGATTTCATCAGACAGCAGAAGCCCTAATTCCATTCCTATCTTCTTCAAGAGCTTTGTACCTCAAACTTACTTCTACTTATAGCTTTATAGAGAATAATGCCTGTTATTAAGAGCCACCTGCAGTAGCACCTGCCAAATTGTGACCAATAAAATGCAAAAACTAATGGCATCCTAGCATGGAAGAAAATACTTCATTCACAGTTTCAGTGGGTGACCTGGGTTTTGTTCACAGCCAGATCATCGGATCCTAATATACTCCAAAAAATGAGTAGAATGGAATTTTTCTTCCTTGTGCAAGATAGCAGCACTGGAGTGGAAGAAGTATGTGTAAGATTATTCCTTGAGTCCAACTGCCATCTTTCTCCTCCCTATTTGTGTCTAATCATTGATTCATAGATAGCCCATTTCTCACTGCTGAAGCCTAAATGAATATGAGGAAAGTCTTTCTGTTTTTCTCAGATGATCAGGGGGGAAGCGGTGAAGATGGGAGAAGAACATACCTTAACTTTTAATTTGTGCAGAGCAAATAAAGCATGCAACACTAATGCTCTCTGTCCTGCTCAGAAAGAAATCTTTTGATCTTTTTTTCAATATTTACTACAAAAAAAAGTTTGGTAAAATGAAAGTTAAAAGCTTATTTTCACATCTCAGCTTAGGTAAGTTTTCTTGTATATAGTTATCTAAAATACTTGAGATCATCTTTGTTAGAAATGTCTGGTCTGCTTTTTAAGACTCAGTAGAGAAGGCATGGTTCTTGAACTCTGTTTCAAGATGGGAGTAACTTAGTAACTTGTGTTTTCTCAGTTTGTTAATTATAACAATCTCTTTAGGCTTTCAAATATGAAATTCTAAAGCAGATGTTGGGTTTTCCTTTGAAGTGCCAAACACTTCTTTCCCAACTTGAATGCATATGAAAGTGATTGTAACGGACTGGTGAAATACAGAGAGAACAGTTAAGAAGAAAAAAAAAAATCTTTGAAGTGTTTTATTTTTAACAAAATAGAGTGAACCAAGAAGATGCAAAAGAAAAGACATTTATAAAAATGGAAAGTAAAATGAAGACTAGGTAAAACCAAGGAAATTAGGTAGGGGTTGGTATTTCATTCGTTACTTACAAAAGGATTTTTAGAAGTCCTCCCTATATCAGGAGAAGCTTTCAAAATTTTGTGGAAAAAAAACCCTTAAGTGCCAAGATACAACAAATAACTCCATAAAAGCATTCATTTGCAAGGTAGATAAGTTTGTCTTAAAATGAAGGACTTCTCTCTGGTTTACCTTTCTAAGTAAATGTCAGTCTTTGATATTCTCTGCTTAACGCTTTCATGGAATTGGTAGCATTTAAGGACTCAGGTGTTATTTTATTCACAATGCTGCAAAGACCTCAGATTGGTCTCTGTTGCATTTCTGTAAAATTTCAACTCTGTTTCAGTGTCCTGGTCTTTACTTTCAAGGTCTTTAATGTCTCAAGCCCACTCGATTAATCTCTTGTTTCTCTGACACATCAGAAAT
Organism: Ciconia boyciana; assembly: GCF_034638445.1. Taxonomy (NCBI): domain Eukaryota; kingdom Metazoa; phylum Chordata; class Aves; order Ciconiiformes; family Ciconiidae; genus Ciconia; species Ciconia boyciana. Next base: position 115,203,333 of record NC_132934.1, read on the forward strand.
GTACAGCAAAGCTCACAATCAATGGTTTAGAAGTAAAGACTTTTTGGGGAAGCAATCTGAACAATGGAAGGAGGCACTAAGGTAGTAAGAACCACCCCAAACCTGAGCACTTTCTGCCCCGAATTCAAAGGGACACTCTGCTGCCTCAGACAGCTTCACAGTTTCCAACACTAAACACCAAGGGTGACTGGACAATTAAGCACTGATGTTGCATAACTTTATGCACAAAGTGACAGTGTCAGATTGCAAGCTGTCTTTATTAAACCACTTCATGTCAAAGGATGATCAGAATCTTATTATATGTTCTTCATTTAAAAAGAACAGCAACTTATGATACAACAGTAAAAAAAAAAACAGAACACAGTAATGCTAGTATTTAAAATACCATAGAAATAATCTGCTAAAAATGAGTAAAAGTATGCTAGTCAGCTTATAAGCAAAGGAATACATTGTACAGAACACAAATGTATTCTGAAGTTTTCTTTACTGCTGTGAGATTGTGCTAGTATCGATACTGTGTTTCATTACAAACTCATAGAAATCTACTGATGTGCAATGTATTAAAAAATAAAATTTTTTCTTTGAGCAGTCACTTCATAGAAGCTCTCTAGAAAGGTATAAGCATAAATTTTGAAAAAAAGATGCACACTGCAGTGCAACTTACTGTTTCAGTCTTTCTACCTATGTAATTTATAATATACACAATTATTATACAGAAAAAATAATATGCCTCCAGTTCATAAGAAACACTTCAGTGAAAAAGCAAAACAGTCCGATCTTTTTCCCATTGTTAATATTTGGCACTATGGTCAAATTAGAAGTGTCAAGAGCCCCTGATCTTGTCACAGGAAAGGATTATGAGTTGAGATTCAAAAGCTGCAAAGTAGTGTTGTGATCATTTGATTGGGCTGTCTGCATGTTGTGGCCCCTGGGTCCTCAACTTGTGTGTTTTTGCATTGTATCAGTTGCTCCTATTTGAACTCCAGTATATTTGTAAGTTATTCCTCTTTTAAAGATATCAAGTCACAGGCCATGTACCATGTCTGTTGTTAGGCTTTCTAATGGCTAAATACTGTCACTATTAACTGTGACTATTTGGTCCCCATGTCCTTTCCCTTTCCATTCCATCAGCCTATGTTGCTGGTCTTCAGTTTGGGCGGCATTAATTTGGTTTAATTTTGCTAACTAAAGGCTGGGCAATTTACTTCAGCTAGTTGTCATTCTTCCCCTGTAGTCAATGGAAGAAAAGAAAGATACCAGGGAACATCTTTTTTCAAACTTATGGTATGTACCTATGACTGATGAGAAGAAAGGTCTTTCAATGTACCTGTCTGTCACTACAGACTACAAGAGAAGACTGGACAGCTATATGATATACCTATGCTCACACATTTAAAGTTAGATGAAATTAAATTCATCTTATTAAGAAAATGTCGTGGTTTAGCCCCAGCCGGGAACTAAGCACCACGCAGCCGCTCGCTCATTCCCCCCTGGTGGGATGGGGGAGAGCATCATAAGAGCAAAAGTAAGAAAACTTGTGGGCTGAGATAAAGACAGTTTAATAGGGAAAGCAAAAGCCGCACACACAAGCAAAGCAAAGCAAGGAATTCATTCACTACTTCCCATGGGCAGGCAGGTGTTCAGCCATCTCCAGGAAAGCAGGGCTCCATCACATGTAATGGTTACTTGGGAAGACAAACGCCATCACTCTGAACGTCCCCCCCTTCCTTCTTCTTCCCCAGCTTTATATACTGAGCATGATGTCATGTGGTATGGAATAGCCCTTTGGTCAGTTGGGATCAACTATCCTGGCTGTGTCCCCTCCCAGCTGCTTGTGCACCTGGCAGAGCATGGGAAGCTGAAAAGTCCTTGACTAGTGCAGCAACAACTAAAACATCTCTGTATTATCAACACTGTTTTCAGCACAAATCCAAAACATAGCCCCACATCAGCCACTATAAAGAAAATTAACTCTATCTCAGCTGAAACCAGGACAGAAAATTTCAAAAGATTAATATAAAAATAAAGGACGTTGCTTGGACATTCCACAAAATGAAACTTAACTGAAGAAAGAGCTAAGGGAAAACACATGGTCTCCTCTTCACTCTCAGTCCGATATGCCTTCCTTTCAGGCCCAAAGGGAATTTAATGTTATTATTGGTGTTTTGTTCTCTGAGTCTATAAGCCTGCAGTGCAGTAAGATTATTGGGACTAGGACAAGGTGAGCTTGTTGGAAACTATCAGAAAACGTAGCTGGAAGCCTTGCTGAAACTGAGCATATTAAAACAACAATTTGCAAAGTTTTGCAGTTTGGCTGAACACGAGTAGATTCTCACTGAGACGACAAAGAGCCAGTTGGTGCTATAATGCATGGAGGTACTACAGCTCTTCAAAGAAACACATTTTAATACTGGTAAATCAACCTATTTTTCTCTAATCTCCCTCTTGGAAATGGCAGGGTGGTTTGCACTGAAATTTCAAAAAAAAATTTCACTTGAAGTAAAGAGCAAGTGTGGAAAATTCAGCCCAAGCAGTGAAATCTGGCAAAGTAAAAAGAAGCAGAGTTTATAATGGAAGTTTCATGTAACTTTAATTGTAGACAAGTCTACCAAGTTCTACCTGCTGTTGTGGGTGATACTACAGGGTATTATGCTTTTGTATAGCTTTTTGTTTTGTTTTGTTCCCTCAGACTGGGAACAAATTTAAGCCTGGAAAAAAATGCTTGCAATGGTATTCAGTGTTGGTTACAAAACATTCAGGGAACAATGATCTGTGAACAGTGGTGGCTAGCTCAGCTTTATTCTTTTGCAGAAGTCAGAACTTGAGACTCAGCTACTGTATGGAAAGAAGGCTCTAGTTGGGCTAAGATTCTTAGAAAAGTGGGATGTCCTTAAAGCCTCTTTAATAATTTCATGGTAGGATTGCCATATGAGCACATAAAGGAAGCTATACTTAAAAAGTACCTTTACTCTCTATTGATTATTTTTGTGACCTAGGAAGACAAATTGCAAGTTCATGGACATGTGTTTCTGCTTGAGAGAGAAGTAATACTACTATCCAGACAGGTCGTGTGGTGGATATCACTAGAAGCAACACTGGATTGTTTACATATGGATAAGATCCATATTACTTGCATACACCTGTTGTGAAAGACTCTCTTGTATTTGTGTATTTACATATTTATATAGGTGTGTGTTTGTGTTTAAACATATTCACCAGCCAGATGTTTTTTACTCAAGTGTGCATGACAGATAAAAGTGGTTGTGACCCAAGATCGTCCTGTGACTTATGAAAGCTGATGCAAGTTGCATCTTTTTCCTGCCTAAGAGGGTCAGAAGGGAAAAAGCTACCAAGGATCCAAATTTTTCCCCTAGGTAAGATGCAGAGAAGCCATGGAGGCTGCCCAAGAAGAACCAGCGATGTACATTGGAAGGTTCACAGTTATCCTCTACCAATAATCAACATTTAAAAAAAAAACTCTCAAAACTTATTAAGCTACAATCACAGGTATTGCATTAATCTGGATCTAAATTTTTGAGAAATTGTTACTTTTTCTTCAAAAACACGTGTTGAAAGTTGTAAATTTCAAATATATTTCTTTTCCATTCAAATGAATCTGAATATTTTGCATTTATCTGTGAATTATACAGAAAAAAACCCAATAAACACCCCTACCTAGCTCTCATCTCTCCTACTCCAAAAATTTTTGATAGTAATTTAGACTGTTTCTTATAGTCTTCTATAAGAGTAACTATAAAATACACCTAAAGTTCATACTCATCATTCTCCTAATTTGTCCGCTGACAGCTCTCCCACCAATGTCTGGAAGCTCTCTGTAACTTTCAGATGTGAAATCCAAGCATCCAACTCAATTCGAAGCCTGCTCACTTTTACCTTGAATTTGGAATATAAACTGGATGCATAGGCCTTGATGGCAGGATGTCTGCCTGCGACAGTCCCATAACATGGTTTCCAAGTTCTCACCCTGCAGCCATGCTCTTTCTTTATATACCTGTGAACATACACTATTGATCCTTGTGAGGGCTCCAGCCTCCATCTGAGCAGTCTGGTGCTTTTGGAAGGGTATTTTATGACGCTGAGCTGGGTGAGGATGACTAGTAAAATGAGCCCTTCTTATCAGCATAATTGTAAACCCTGCAGGCCCTGTGAAAATATGACCTGAATACTTATCAAGAAGAGGAGGAAATCACGGAGACCCTTCTAAATGCTCATGTTAGTGTTTTACCTGCTTCATGCTGTCCACACAGCTGTTCTGCTGAGGAGGCATACAGCATATGGGAGACTTCTGAGTGCAGAAAGGCATTGCATAGAAGGGGGTACTTCTGACTGCCTTCACACTTCCTGGTGAAATAAATGGCGTGGTGACATACACACAGCCAGCGCTGCTTCAGCATATTTTTTATTCTCTCTTTTATTCTTATGCACTGGGAGAAGAGCAAGCTCATATAGGATAACAGCACAGCATTTCTGAAAGGGCAGTAAATAACATACATATGATAATATACTGGGGAATTATCATGCCCATAATTTGCACAAAGGAGCCACAATGCAAAGCTAAGCTATTTTTGGATATGTACCAAATGAACACTGTTAGTTTAAATTTGTGAGATGTTCAATTTTCCAAAGAAATAAGCCTTAATCTAATCAAACACTAGTGGAAATGATTTCACGATACTCCACTGAAGCCCAAAGAAAACAGTTATTTTAAATTTCAAAAAATATATATCCTTCGAGCATTCGAAACCAAAACAATGAAACATTAAAAATTCAAACCTGAGACAGGCCATGAATAAGAAATACTATGATAAAACATGTACAAAAAGGAAACAGTGAATAATGTCAAATAGACCTGATTTTCATTGTTCTTCCACCACAGACTCAAACTGATAAGTAAAGCTGTTTGCAACACAGGATTTTAGCATTAATTGCATTCATTTCTCTATTTTCTACCATATTGATGGTAGAATATGGTTGGCTATAGATGGCTAATATAGCTAATGGAGCAGCTGGCCCACTTTACGTGAAACTTGACTCAGTAAGGGCAAAAGTCCGTACTTTGGTAACCTTCATGTCCTGTGAATAACCCTTCTTCCTCTGCCTCCCATTTACATCTGGAGAACTCTTCTCTCTGCCTTTAAGTGTCAGCTCTGAGGGGAGCCACCTACACACTCCAGATGATCCCCAGCTATGTACATAATTCCTCCTCAAGCAAACAAACAGGTCAGTTATTCTTTCCATCAATTAAGAAAACTCAATAAAAGTTTACAGATTTTGAAGGTACGATTTTTTTTTTTTTTTTTGATCGATTCTTTTACTTACCGGTGCTATATCGAAAGTATAGCACTGGTAAGTAAAACTTACCAGTTTTACTTTATAAAACTTACCAGTTTTATACTTTGCAGTATAAAACTCTGCAAAGAGGTTTATACTCTCATGTCTTTGTTATAGTAACGGACCTCTGTGAAAGTCCAGGGGCTCCCTTGCATGCACTTCCTGGAAGCAAGGGGCTTAAGTTTTAAGTACTGACATTGAAACTGAAAGAGGAAATACTTACAACCTCTCTTTCTCTTTCGATCACAAAATAAATTGAAAAAACCAACCAACGAAAAAAACCCAGACAGACAACTGAAATGCCATATTCTTCAAATGTTCTTCAGTGTTCTTCAAATCTACAGATTGGACAGCATCCTGAATTCACACACTTTACTTTCAAATCATAAATGAAGAAAGTTCCAAGACTGAAGTTTAACTAGTGGAACTTACACATACTTATCTGTGGAGAGAGATGAGAGATGATAAAGATCTTTGAGACACCACTACTAGATGTGAGGCGTTTGAATGGAAAGCAGTTGTAGGTAACAGTTATAAATTGGAGAATGGGAAATGCAAAGGCAGCAACTAGATGCAAGCAAACAGTGCTGATAATAGAATGAATCAGAGGTCAGATATAAAATAGTGTTATTCTGGGAGTCATCACATGATTCTGTTCTCCCAGACCTCCATATTCTCCACTTTAACCTCAAAGTATTTTTCAGTCCCCATGAAACTTAATTATTAATTGTTAGTCATACATAGTCATTTTCACAGCAGAAGCATAAGTAGTGGGAAAACAAAAGGAACCACTGCCAATAGAAAATAGATGAACAGTTACACAACACTGCTATTTCCAGTACCCAAACTTTATCTACTTTTAATAAACTATGTAATGCAGAACTGTGTAACTAAACATGCAATACTCCACACCTCCAATTCTCTGTTATCCCTGTTAGCTGTATCATGCAGGTTAGAAGTTGAACTGGAAAAGATACTTTTACTGCAATCACACTAGCTTTGGCTTTGTACGTGAACACTTTAGATGTGCTCACGCTGCTTGATGTGCACTTGTATGTCTTGGTGCATTTTGTGAAGACTGGACTCATCCCTAGCATAAATCACAGCATCACAAAGCCCCTCAGAGCAGAATCTGGCACATTTGTTGAACTGCAGATTGTGGAGAAAATTAAGTGCAGGCACACACCCTTTCTGAAGGATATGTTGCCCTTTGTCACATATATCTTGTCATAAGGGGATTTGCAAAACCAAATAACTTTTTGCTGCTTTTGTTTCTTTGCCTGCCGCAGCAGTACATAGTAAATGAACAGCAGAATGAAAATGAATGAAGCCCAAGCTGTTGGCAAACCCAGAGGTTAAATTAGTTTCCCTACTGGTATCAGCAAGGCTAAGATGTCACCTTACATATGCTACAGTTCATAATGTTCCTGCTCAGTGTTCTCTGACACACACTGGTTCTCTTGGTGGAACAGTAACGAAAGAAGAGCTGTCTAGTCTGACATACAGAGACATACCAGGCAGAGAGGAACTCAGTAGTATTGGGTTTAGCCCAAGGACCCCAGATGTACTCGAAATGAGCCTTTCTCCTTCTGACAGCCACTCACATGATATTTCAACACTTTTGCTTCCACTCTAGATCCAAACCATGAAATGCGGATGTGAGCAAAAAGGGTTTGGTTTTTTTCTTTTTAGTTAAGCTAAGACAGTGATTTGGTTACTTTTCTCTTTTTGCTGTTGTGTTAGAATATTCTGAACAGAGCCTTCAGCAAAAGTTTATGCTGGGCCTTCTTTGCACCATGGGATGCATTTGTATCCTCACATCCAGCTACCACATGTTCTGAAATATAAGATACCATGAATTTTACTTTATAGACTAAAATACTGTGACTATTATAGTGTATTCATTCTGTAGCTTGCTCTATGAATATTCTGGTCATAAGGATTTTAAACAGGTAAAACAAGATATTTAAAGTAACGTTTTATCCAGAAAGATGATCCATGTTTCCATGCCTCTTCATTTTATTCATACCAACAGTGCTGGTACAGAGTTGACACGTAATATATGTATAGAAAACCAAACTATGATGGCTGCTAAGGATTGTGGCACAGTAATTTCATTTTTTTTTTTTTTACATTAGTTACTATTTATGTGGCCACAATTTTATGTTTACCAGGACTTGCTTATTTTTTTTACTCCTTCATTTTCTCCTCAGCTCTGCCACTTTCAGCTTTTGCACATGCTCTTCTTCCTACTCATGGAAAATCTTCTATGAGGTAGTGGGAATCTTCTCTGGTTCAGGAGCAACAACAGCTGACTGCATCACTATTCACAGGCATAACATATCACTTTACTATCCCTACCTTTAAAACAGGATTTTGTGTGTATATATATACAAACAGATTAATACAAGGGATTAATTATATGTGGAAGTCTCTCTTGCAGATCACAGTATCTCTAAGGTTGTGAACATCCTTTTAACTTTTTTTTTGGCGGGGGCGGGGGGGAAAAGACTAGGAAAGGCATGTTGTTGCAGTTAACAAGAAGCCACTGTTTCCAACTGAAGCAAAGCAAGGTGGAAGTAGATGTATACACTAAAAACATGGCATATGCAGTTATTGAACCAAGAATATGGTGAAACTCATCACTGACAATTAGAGCAAAACTTCTTTAAAATCTTACCCATAGCATCTAGAGTCACACATTTTTAATTTACTTTGGCTTTGATATTGACTACAAGCCACAGATGTTCTGTTATTAATGAATGCCTGAATCTGTTATAGTCCCTTAGAACTATGCTTTTTAACACTGTGGTGCTAGGATACTCCCCTCAACATATAATGATACATATGGCGTCAACTTTATTCCATCTCACAGCTCATTGCCATCACACTAATGCTATTATGCTAAAGAAATCTCTTTCAGATGAAATGCATTTCTCACATATGGCAGATGCTTCCCTAATCAATATACTAAAAAGTGATCTGATGAAAATAGTGGGGAAAATCGTCCCTCCTTCTTTCTTTGAGGGAGACTAACCTGGGAATGAGGGATGGGAGGCAGGGAGAAAACAGTTCAAAGATGAATGGGTCTTAATGGAAGGGAACATGTAACATGAATGACAGACTTGCAGCAAATTAATCATAACTGAATGCTAATTACACATATATATGCACACACAGTTAAGTCTTACTTTTTCCAGATTTGTATTTTGTTTGTAAAAATCAATATATACATAGCTGCTTAATTAATTTCCTTGCTGTTTTACCTCGCTAATTAGAAATGTATTTCACAACAAGCTTTCTGATTTCAGTTGGGTTTTGGGTCTTCTCAGAGCTGGAAATTCTCTTAACTGCTTACTTAGTCAGTAGCGGAGTATTGTGATATACCAGAATCAGTGTGCAGTTATCACAAGTAGGCCTATAAAGCAGCCAATATAGAATATAAAAAGATAGAATTATCAAAAGTATTAACCAACATAAAGCATTAAATATAAATTTCACAGTGTTCCTATCGCTCAAGTCAAACATTTTACCTGGGGCAATCCCAGTCATGGATAGTTTCTTTAATTTTTTCTTATCATTTTACATACAATCAGAGAATTTGGATGACACAGAAATGCAATAAAAGAGCGGGAGTAACCTTCAAAATCACAAGCAGCACCTTTGCCCTGCCCACACCTAATGCAAGTTATGCAACAAAAAGTAGTGGTATATCAGGGACTAGGAGAGTGGGTAGGCCATCTAAATGAGAGGAATTTCATCTTCTGGGACCCATATTTCTAGTGTGGATTTCATAAAACCCTTCCAGGCACCTTAATGTTTTATAAAGAACGAGTGAGGAGAATTAGGTGCTGTGAAATGGACTCCACAGTTAAGAAAGGACACCTAAGTAGACCAATAAGCAATACTGAAGAGAAAATGGGGTTAAATTTCTCCTTATCCACCACACACAGAATTAAGGAATCGCATTGCTTTTAGCTTCCCACTAAAGTTTTGAGGCTAGCAATACTGTTAGGTCTACTATGGATCTCCTCTGGTTTCCTAGCAGGTGGCAGCTGTTTCATCATGTCCAAAAGTGCAAAATTAGCTCAAATAGTTTGAATAGCCAAACAAAAATGTAGTAACTCTGCATATAGCCGGGAATCCAGTGGGCAAACTGCTTTCTTTGGCTTGCAGGCAGAGAGATGTGTTTTGTAGAGCAGTTTCACAGAGGAATTCACAATGATCTTCCCTGCAGGATATAGTGAAAGAAAACAAATCTCAGAGCCAAAAGGGATGTAAATGGTGGCATGAATACATGTTCCTCCGAAAGAATATAGAGTGTTAACAGCTGTCTGAGAATCTGTAGGAAAATAACAAGTGGGTAGCTATAGGCAAAGAAAAGAGTGTATTTCAGATTGTTTGGTTTGATACATTAGTTTAAAAGGGTAATAACAATAAAATACCCTGAAATAATCACTACTGATCAACAACGTGGAAGAGAGGTGAGATGGTAAATAACCCATTTTAATATCCATTTAAATTACAAAGACCATTAATGGACATATATGCATTTTATTTACAACTTTCTTGAAACTGCTCTGAGTTGAAGGATGGGATTACTGTGGGTACTAATGTAACCTTTCTCTATTTAAGACCCTTACATAAAGAGATCTCAAGCTATAAAGATTTAGAAGTGTATGAGAATGACAACTTGCAAACACTAAGACAAAGCATGGGATTTTATAGGCCATGTTATTTTTTACACCACACCACCCATCTGAAGTGCTGTGGTATGCCTGTCCATGTGCTCCAGTAGCTCTTGATTACCCCAGTTTAAATAAAGCATCTGTCAATATTCCCATTAAAGTCTCCATCAGCTCTGAGCAAAACCACAGATCCAGCTGGAGTTCAGCATGGTTGCCTTTGGTTAGGAGCCTTTTTCCCCTTCTAGTTCTAAAAGATTACATATGGCCCAGTTTAAAAGTCATGTGGGGTTTCTGTGGGAACTGCCTCCACACTGGCTGGGTCCCACTGCAGCTGCCTAGTAACAATCATTAATGGGACACAGAGGGAAATAATACAACTTCCAGATTTAATTTCCATAGTGGTGTCCAAGTCCAGCACAGAGCAACACCTCTTTCCTTCCCACCTTGGCTCTGGTTTGCAACCTCCATGGGGCTCTGCCCCTGAAGCTCCAAAGACAGGCAGGGAAACCAGGATCTCCCAGCAGCAACACGTCTGCCTCACCAGCTCTAGATGTAGTGTGTCAGGGCTGTCTTTAAAGGCAAATGTGAAGTCAGTTCACTTTATCACACACAGGGCTCTTCTGGCACTTACGTGGGGACTGACTATCCAAACACAGCCTTCCCTTACACCGAGGTGAAAGGAACAAACATCATCATCTGTTAATGTGGTGTAAGCAGCCTCTCAGATACACCTGCCAGATTTAGGAGTGTGCACTGATCACCATCTACCGCCACCTCCTAGCCAAGATTTGGGAAACCAAGAAAGAGCAACCTGTGCAAGGGACAGACTCCATAAGCTCCCAAGGGTGTTAGGATTGTGACTGTAACTTTATCTTTGCACAGATTATGCCCAACACAAAAAAGGACAGTCTGGAGCTGCGGAGGCAGGATGTAGAACACAAATATCCATTCACACAATAAAATAGTAAGGCCTATACAAAGCAACAGATCTGTTGGAAGAGAGGGTGAGAATGCCTTTGTAAAGGACTGCTGTGCAGCAGCACAGTTGTTACAAAGGAATGCCAGTCAGATGACTTCATTCTTCAGTTTTCTCTCTCCTGCTCTTGTTCGTGTGCGTGTGGCGTTGTCTCACCAACTTACACCTCCCTGGTTTAGTTTTCACAGCAGGAATCACTACTTTTTGTTTGTTTGTTCTTCATATAAAACACCGCATGTTTTCTTCATTTGTGTCATTAGCAAATATAGATGCTATGGGCAAGCAATTACAGAAGGCAGCAGTTTAATAGGGAAAACTGCAATAAGGCTGTGTGCTGTGGATGCCTGCTAGGCAAGACCCCCAACAATGGGTTTATGGGGCTTGTATGGTCACATGAAGTATGGAAGCCACTTGATGCTTTTTTGGAAAATTCTGTAATTGCCACATGCTCACAATATATATTAGCACCATTAAAATCCTTACTTGCTTTAGGTGAAATTTATCCATGTAAAATGGAAGCACACAAACTGTGTCATATTTAAGCATGCAGTAGAAGATTAGGCTGCACATACTTTTACACTGTCCTTCTTGTATGGGAAATTTAATGACAGGATTCAAGACCAGTATCCAGGGAAGTTCAGGAGTAGAGCAGAAAAGGCATCAGAGTTACCCAGGGCATCAAAATTCATTTAAGCAAAAGTGCTGCAGAACTAGAGCATGCTATTTAAAGCAACAACATCAACAACTTTAAAAGATGTTCCTGTAGGGAAAAGTGCCTTCTTGGACCAGTAACTCTTCAACAAATTTCAACTCAGAGTTAAATTTTTACATTTGCTTTTGAAAGCTCCTGTAAATAAGAGGTTATAATGGAAACAATGGCACAGATTCAAATTATACTGTGATGCAATCATATGTCATTATAATAAACAAATGCTTATTTCTGGAAATGTGCACATGATATGGAGGTGAAGACTGAAGGAGATCCATCATAATTTTTACCTTAAGCGATTTCTTTTAGCTTAATGTAAAGTATAAACAGGCAAGCACTTACTTTGTAATAGTGATTTTGTTTCTGGCCATCTGGGGTTTTGTGTGTGAAACTCCAATTTCCTGTGGGAGGTGCAATTTTGTTTTTCAATTTTTTCGTTCTCATAGATAATAGTTTGATATGCAAGGTGGTATTTTAGGTCCTTGTATCATGTATTGTCATAATACTGATCAGCAAACAGCTCAGCACAATGCCCATCACACTGAAGTCAGTTGAATCCTTGTATGTATCAAGTCAAGTTGCTTGTTGGTTCAGAGCCTCAATTCATTTCCATAGTTAGAGAGCCTACCCTCTCACGATGCGCATATGTTAAGTGCAGACATCAGAAATACACTTTCATTAGGCCCTAATTATGAATATCAAATATTTTCTTGTTCAGAAATCTAATTCCTTCCAAAACAAATTAAAATAATAACAAAATTTTAAAAAATATGTAAATAAAAATTAAACTGATACAAAGCTGTAAAAACCGCTTACTGGATCTGAGAGGATTCCCTCAAATCCACATAAAGGTCTGACTGAGTATTTGCTAAAAATAATCTAAAACTGCAGAACATCATTATGAGAAAACACAATTCAGACAGTATTCTGAACTCACAGATTCCATGGTGTGAATTACCACATTTACTGTGTTTGTTGTCAAGCTGGAATATTCATACCCTCAGATATTCAAATTATTTCAGTAAAAGGAACAAACATTTCAAATATGCTACTTCCTGATTTTGAGTGCCCTTGTTTCAAGTTTGCAATGAAGACAAGTAATAAACCCCTGTTTTTCTAAGGCTCTGAGAAACTTTTTCACAGTATAGTCCTTCCTACTGTCTCCAGATGGACACTTTTTGGAAGAACTTCTTGCACTACCCATTTTTTAAAATCCTGGCCAACAGCCGAGTTCTAACGTCTCCTTTAACAATACCATTTCTTATTCAAATAATTTAATTTCTGAAGACCATTAATAGAATAAGACATTCTGGTACAGATTTGTTTATAGCAACACAAACAGTAACTCTGGCTCATTCTCAGTTACAGTTAAGCTAAACTATGCTTATGTACCCAGCATGTGAAGACTTCTCCAGCAGAACAGACTGTCACTGAGAACCAGCACACACCTCCTACATCACTAATCGACTGTTGTTGTCAAAGGAGGCATAGCAGCTAGGGAATACTACGAACATGCTGGCTTCTGAAGCATCTTCTCAGAGCTTTTTACAGTTGGCATGAATTGTTCTGCCCTTAGGTATTTGAACCAAATTAACCCATCTACTTTTCTCTTTCCATTCCGGTGAACACAGAGCAGTAGGGACCACCTTCCTGAGTTAAGTGTTTATATGGTGTGCTACCACTTCAAAACCAGAGCCACTGTATAGCCTCTATGCAGGATATCAGTAGCAAAGGCATGTGGTATAAGGTGTTATGGACTACAAATAAGCATATAAAAATAGCATTGATACTATGTGTTCAGAAAAGTTATACGTACTTATTAGAGTCCACATTGCACATTTAGCTTATATAAATACAAATCATAGCAGACTTTAAAAAACAATATCTATCCATCATGGAGATTGATTGCCACAACAATACCTCATACAGACTAAGTCACATGTATAAAAAATCTGCTTCTTGAATTTTGTTCTTGACATATTTTCAGAGCTGGTGAAAGAACCAATTGCTTCACTTTTAATATGCTCTGTCCTCATAATTATGCACAAATGAAACTGGATTCACTATTCCCTAGCAAAGCATGTGTCATTGCTTGGACTACATAAGGTCTGCCTTGCTGTTCGTGCCAGATCAGGGAAGAGAATGGAACATTCAGATCCTCACTAGTGCTACCATGGGACAAGTCTTGCAGCATTAAATAGTAGACACTCAGTCATATAGGTTGAATTGTATTCAACCTGCCCTGGCTCCAGAGAGGACACAGCAATGCTGCATCTGACCCAAAATGAAATCTTGGATAATGTAATGATTATATGCAGCCTGCAAGAAGTTTCACACTCGTATTGTGTCCAAGCTAAATACAGATGAATTGTGTACAAATGGATCAGGTCACAGACCCAGAACAGGTGGATATAAACAGTTCCAAATAGTTTCATATAAAGTAAAATTCTCCTCACACACTAACATGTGTCGGATTTTTCTTCCATTTTAATACAGAAGGATAAATCAAGAATGAATAAACAAATGCACTCTTTGACACAGGAGTGTTCCTGTAGTACCTACGAGTGTATATGGGCTTCCTGTTGTTCACAGTTTACAATCTACAAGTAGGAAAGATGGGAACAGAATGGAAGTTACAATATTAACCATCACTTCGCACAGTTGCACAATCTCTGACATTGTACGCTGGCATGGATCTCTTTCCTCATGGTCCCATGCCATGGCTCAGAATCTGAATTTGACTGGATGTTGCAACCCCTCAACAGGTTTATCGCAAGGGCTTTAGGTGAAAGACAGCCTACAGGACTGTCTAAGGGAGCAATTATTTTGCTCATAAATATTTTTCCAGCATTTTCTATGCTTTCCCTGAGTGACCAAAGGCAAGGTGACCGAACAAGAACTCTTTCTTCCCTATGGTCCGTTCAGGGAAGAGGAAGCCTACAGCAATTTTACCCCTGATTTTGAGTGAGACCATAGTCACAGTAAAAAAAGTCCTACTCTCCTGCTGCACTAGAGATAATGTTTGTCTCCTTTTCTAAAAAAACAAAACCAAAATAATTTAGATAATGATTTTCAAGTCTAGCCATTTCTGCCATCTCTTCTGCTTCAGCAACTACTCAGAAAGGCTTGGATCATGCAACTGTGTACAGACACTACAGGCTCATTCGGTTAATGACCTTTTCACTGCACCAGCCAATGAGTAAATAGAAAAAATATGGCTCTGTTGTTAGCTTTACCCCAAAAACTTTAACTCAAGGGAAGTTAAGTTCTACTTCATCCTCCAGCTGTTATGGATCCCCAGCTCTTATCGAGACCCTATATTTAAAATATTGTCAAAACTGTACTGGAAGCACTGCTTTTCACAAAACACCAGTAATAGGCCAAGGTATTCTAAAGGTAAGCGTGATAGTTTCTGTGTGAATTAGTGAATCTGCCACCGTCTGGTTATCTTTAAGCATTTATTGCAATTCTTACAACACAGACCATTTCTAGGATACTTTGACTATTTTACATTCTGTACTTTCTGGACACAAGACAGAGACAGAATAACAATTTAGAGCTTTAGCATCAATTAATCTTGTTATGGGTAATACTTGAAAAAGTGTTTCAGCTTTTGGTTGGTATATTTGCAATTCTGTTTCCCTTAGTTATTTCTTTCAGTCCCTTAATAAATATTATTTTTAAACTATGGTTTACATGTCCCAAGTCATCTGATACCAACTGCAATCACATAAACATTTTAAAAGAAAATTTGTGTTAAGCCTGAAACAGAACACCAGATATGAACACTCTTAAAAATTTATCTGACTCCCATTCCAGTTACTACATGCTATACTTATATTTTGCTGAAGTGCAGATTCATCTCAGTAAAAAAAGGAGACGAGCAGCATATGTTCTTGCAAGACTTTCATATTTTGTTGCAGCTGCTGTAAGAACCTTCTGATATAACAACTGATGCTACAGTCTCCACAGAAAAAGATCTGTGGTCATATAGACTGTATCCGAAATAGCATGCAGAATGATATAACAGCTTGGCCATAAGCTCTTACTCAGGTTGGCAATTTACCCATTTGCAGTAAGGTTATGTACTAGGAAAACTGATACACTGAATGGGATGAGCCAGGGATCCACACCCTGATGTGGACTCAGGGTGTAGCCAGCAGCATCACTAATTCCCCTGGTGTTACTACTAAAAGTCAAGCCAAGGTGTAAAATTGACACTCTGGCATTGAACTTACTTGGTAGAAGTTTTGCTGTAGTGCCAAAAAGATAAAGGTTTTTCTAGGAAACTGCAGAGACCATACAGCATTGCTAGGATAGGACTTCTCAAGAGGTAATTGCTAGACGACCTCTGCAGAACCACAGCCTACTCAATCCCTTATACAAGGAGGCTGGGGAAATTCCCTGGCACCTGGTGCTCCATCACACACAAGCTTGAGACTTTTTGCTCTTTGAAGGTCCTCAAAGTGGCGCAAATGCCACAAAGATGTTCACAGATTGCCATGGATCTTTTAAGGGAGCTGGCCTATAGACAGTAGCTCCAAATCTGGCATTTTTAGACAGTAGCTCCAAATCTGCCCTATAGACAGTAGCTCCAAATCTGCCCAGAGAAGGGCAATGAAGCTGGTGAAGGGTCTAGAGCACAAGTCTTATGAGGAGCGGCTGAGGGAACTGGGGTTGTTTAGCCTGGAAAAAAGGAGGCTGAGGGGAGACCTTATCGCTCTCTACGACTACCTGAAAGGAGGCTGTAGAGAGGTGGGGGTCGGTCTATTCTCCCAGGTAACAAGTGATTGGACAAGAGGAAATGGCCTCAAGTTGCATCAAGGGAGGTTTAGACTGGATATTAGGAAATTTTACTTCACTGAAAGGGTTGTCAAGCATTGGAACAGGCTGCCCAGGGAAGTGGTTGAGTCGCCATCCCTGGAGGTATTTAAAAGACGTTTGGATGAGGTGCTTAGGGACATGGTGTAGTGGTGGACTTGGTAGTGTTAGGTTTATGGTTGGACTCGATGATCTCAAAGGTCTTTTCCAACCTATACAATTCTGAGATTCTGTGATTTTTGCAGACATTTCTTATGTGCTCCAAGTCTCTGATTGTCAACACGCAGCAACTGGCCGTTGATGTTCCTAACTGCTGGATGCATTTTGTGTTTTACTTTTTCTTAAATTCAGACAGTTCTAATGAAGGTTTGCACAACAGTCTTATTTACATAAGATGAGGAACACATAGAATTAAGACCAAATCCTCACTGGTATGGTTCAGTACAGCTGTTGTAAATTGCCCCCTGTTCCAAGGGTACTACTCCGTATCCTACCAGAAGGACATCTAATCATAAGTTTATGAGGCTGTGTCCAGTTAAAGGTAGAGACCAAGATTTTTAATAATCCTTTCCTTTCTACTTTGCCAGTGATCTCAGTCTGGCTACAAAATTCACTGCCAGAGTTGGGGAAAATTGGTAACTAAACAGGGGTTGAAAAACAAAACTGTTCTCAATTTAGATATCTGAAGAGGTGATGACAGACAAGTACATATATGCCAGTAAAGGATACTGAACATTTTTCTTCAATGATTCTTAACTTTGGAGGAGCTGGCATCATTCTCATCCAGCAGATTTATCCATAATATTCTGTACAGTTTGTAACAAAATCCTAATTTGCAATATGTCAAGTACTGGGTAAGAGACAAATCTCAAACGTTTTTTTCACATTGTTTCTAAATCTGTTATTGATTTAGTTTTGTTTACAAGATAACATTTTGTGAAATTCTCATTCCCTACAGAAGGAGTTTCTGCATATCAAAGTGTGAAAATATGGACTAATGACAGCTCTGTATGTTATATTATAGCTTTATATACTAATAGGATGCTCATTTAAAAATGGTGTGGTTTGGTGACTGGATGGAAGACGCAATTGTACATGTAAGTTTATATAAGAATTACATTAGCCTTGCAAAGGGTTTTGCATGCCATCAAGGAAAAAAAATGTATTAGGCCCCATACATTTTGCAAAGTTTTCTTTGGTTTTAGTTTAATAAAGGGTTCCAGGTAAACAGCCTTATAGATAAAACAGCTTTAGCATTACCCACAGAATTAATACACTGTGCAGACAGTACTATGTATCCTCTTTCACCCTCTCTTCAACAACTACTTTTCAATCTTTTCTAAGTCCATCACACGTAGGGGAAACTGTGCTGCGGACTAAGACAAGGGAGCCAAAGTTTCCTGTATTTCTCGTACAGTGGCCAGTTCCTAAGCTCACTGCCACCCACAGCAGAAAATGTCAACACTTTCTGGACAGCACTTTAAAAAATTCCCTGAAGGGACAGCTGAAATAATACCAGTGTATTGTGCAGAAGCCAATGACATGCACTGCCAAAGCGCTAGGACTCTTACAGTGGGTAGCTTCCGATATTTCTAGGCTGATTAGTGTTCAATGGAAATACAATAGCTTCTTCTACAGTGGTGTTTTTCAAAGACTACAGCACGAGCAGCATTCAATATCCATGTGATGCATGAACTTAAATGTATTTTTTGGAACTAGATTGATTCCCTAAATTACTTCTGCAAACAAAAGTGACAGGAACTCTAAATACAAACTGTTATTGGAAGGACAAGATACTGTAGTCAGTTCCTCTGTTCGAAATGCTGTCCCCAGAGAAGTTTACAGGAATGTTTTAATCGACTTCCATACCACCAAGATTAGCCTACTGTGTGAAATATGAAGTTATTTCTATCCTAGGCAATTGGCTTTCTATTCTTGTTTGGAAATTTCTAGAGTCTGAACTATAATGTTAATATCTGTCCTGATGAAACATGGCTATATCAGAGAAAATTGGGTAGACTTGATTCAATCACCAACTACTAGAGTTTAAAAAAAAATTAAAGGAAAAAAAAATATAATATATCTTTCCACTTCACTGTGCTGGATTCAAATGCTTCACAATAGGAGTAGAGAAGACAAAATCTGTGCAGTGATGTTCTTCCTTTCGTTTTAAAGAGTGTTAATTTTTGCCTTCAAAGCAAAACTTCTTTGGATGTTCTGGATATATAATACCCTTAGTCAGTCAATAGGAACGTATATATATGGGGGGGTGGTGGTGGATTCTAACACTGTTGTACATTTCACAAGTAGCATCTCACCTACACAGAGAATGAACCTTTAGAGCAGTATTTTGAACACTTGAGTACAATCCATATCGACCTTAATAATACTGTTTGTATTTGAAGAGGAAAAAACCCCTTTTAAATACATGGACAGATTGAATGAAACTAGTATCACTGCAAATATGGCTGTGCCAGCTTGCATGGTGTTATCAACAATGAGGTCAAGTACAGTATCTATCAAGCACAGAAAATAAACAGAAACTACTTAAATAGCAAATAAAACACAGGCAAAGATTTCCCTAGCTGCAAGCTCAGTTCAAGCCAAATATTTTTTCAACAACTGACCTCACAATTCTTGGTCATGGATGATTCAGGGACATCACACTAAGTATACAAATGTGCACAGTAGTGTAGTCTGAAATAATACAATCAAATAAAATGGACAGCCGTTATTTGAACTGGAAATGCAATGCAAATCTAAATATTTCCTGCTTCAGAATGAGAAAGGTCAAAAGGATCGGTGTCTTGCAGTGCTATATAACATTAACTGATTACTAGCACGAAGAAAGAGCTGGTAAAGATTTCACTACAATTACACCAAGTCCTTCTTTTTCAGCAGCCATCAAACTTTATTTTGCTATCTTTTAATTCTAATGCTGAGATCTAGAAACCGGTACATCACAGAGGACTGTGTCATAGGACTAATCAAAAGATATAGAGCAGTAATATGGGATATGAAAATCTCCAGACTTCTCCCCAAACAAAATTTGTATGCTGTCTATTGTAAAAAGGAGTGGTAAATCAATTTCCTCTGACTGAAAACAATGCATATATTTGTTATCACATAGGAGAAATTTCAATGCTTAAATGTTATTTTTCCTTGAAGAGTGTCGTGGTTTCCGCTGGGATAGGGTAAATTGTCTTCCTGGTAGCTAATATAGTGCTGTGTTTTGAATTTAGTATGACAATAATGTTGATAACACACTGATGTTTTAGTTGCTGCTAAGTAATTTTTACACTGGTCAAGGCCTTTTCAGCGTTCCCTGCTCTGCCAGGTGCACAAGGAACTGGGAGTGGGCACAGCCAGGACAGCTGACCCCAACTGGCCAAAGGGCTATTCCATATGTCATGCTCAGTATATAAACTGGAGGGAGTGGGCAGCAATTGCTGCTTGGGGACTGGCTGGGCATCAGTTGGTGGGTAGTGAGCAGTTGTATCACTTGGTTTTCTTTTTGTTTTTCCCTGGGTTTTGTTCCTCTCTATCTCTCATTATTTTCCTTTTCATTATAATTTATTATTATTTTATTTCAATTATTAAACTGTCCTTATCTCAGCCCATGAGTTTTCTTATTTGTGCTTTTCTGATTCTCTTCTCCATCCCCCTGGGAAGAGAGAGGGTGAGCGAGTGGCTGCCTGGTGCTTAGTTGCCAACTGGGGTTAAGCCACGACAAAGTGTTAATTTTAAAAACATTATAATTAAATAGAAAAACATCTCCTATCTTTTCACGCATCATCCAGAAAAGCGTGACAAAGAACATTTTGATCCATTTGTCTAGTGAAAGAATCTGACAGGATCTCAAGCTACAATAACTGAATACTAGAGGGGTTTCTTCCTCAGAGCTTCTAATCTCACAAAATGCAACTAAAATGGGCAAGTCCACATAGTTATTCAGTATGAAGGTAATCTAGAAGCATCATATATATTAACACAGAAAAGAAAGATGATGTTTCATTTTAAAGAATGGTAAGTCTCTGGAAAGAAATTCACTTACAGAAAGCAGGATACTCCAGGAAGACCAAGTCAGAGACATACTGTGGTTTGCTTTTACCTTATGGAGCTGATGACTCCCATTACCAACAGAGGTGCTTCATAAAGACCCTCCACCAGAACTAAACTTGCAGTGATTTACAAGAGCTGCACCCTACCTCCTCCCAGCTGTGCCAAACAGACCTCACTCCATCTAGAAAAAGGGAAAAACTGCATTTTATGTTTAAGCCACCATAATCAATATCAGAACGGCTTAGGTACTATGAGTGGCACACCAACATCTTAAGAGAATTTTTTTTTTTTTTTTTTTGTCAGTGTAGCAACTTTCTCCTTGTTTTCATTATTTCTCATTTGAGCACATTAGGTACTTATTTTTTCCATGTAAATCTCATCTAGGGTCCTTTCCAATGACATAATGTGTTTGGAAAAGTTGCTTTTCTTCAGCTATTTTTTTGCTTCTCCTGCCTACCACTATGTAAACAAGGTAAGCTGTCAGGGTTATGGAATTAAATTATTTAAATCAGGACAAGAGAAAGAATAATGAGATCCTTAGATTTGGTGCATATGATTTGTTCTCTGATCAGAAGAAGAATGTTTTTATTAGGCTCAAGATTTGGGATGATTAAGTTTTTAATTTCAGTGAGAGTCTGCTCTGAGGAAGGAGCCTGCTTGATTCCTTAAGTATGGATTTAATTGTCCTTCACTTCTTTCAGAATAAATGTTAACACAAAGTCGACTAATTAAATTTTGAGATCTTCACTCCATAGACAGAATGTGGGAATTCCGTACAGAGAGTTTATCTTATTCCCTGTAAATGGTGCCTCACTTTGACGTAAGATTACATTTCTGAGTAAGTTAGAGTTGGTGTAGATTAATTTCCAAGGCAGTCTGAGGCAAACATTTTTACTCAGGGAGACTTGCCATGACTTGTCAGTCCCTGTGAACTCAGACAAATGCATCTGCAGTTCAGTTTCTCATTTATAAATGAGAGGAGGGAATGCTGCTTCCCTGTCCCACAGCGGTGTCAAGCATGTAAGTACTTTAAAGTCTTCAAAACTGGTCCGTCAGTCATGTTGTAGCAATATGGGCTATATAAATAATATAGCTAGATAGTGAGAATGAAAAGATGGAGCACAACACTTCAAAACTGGGGAGATGAGTTTATATTGGGTAATCAACGTAATAACATGGTAAACTCTTCTCTGAACTGAGGCTATGAATTCATATTTCTGTTCTTAATTCATACTCGAAAATATGCTCACTTAGGCAAAAATATGAACTGGAAAAGATGCTTGATAATAAGGACAATTTAAAACCTACATTTCACTGAACACTTAACATTTTACCCCATTTGGAATATCAGTTTTCATAGTATTTCCAGCCAGTGTACATTTTTATTTAAATTGAATTAAACTCTTTAGCCACATGTGCATGCCAGTTTAAATAGTGGTGTTTGGAGAACATTATTTTCACCTTTATTGAACAAAAAGTATCATAGGAAGTTGCCTTCCCCTGGAAATTGAACCCAGTTGGAAATAAATGAACTGGGATGCAGCCAGGCCTGGAAACTGTAAAATAAAAATCTACTTAGCAGAGAGGTGCACATCTTAAATGCTTCAATATTGTTATCTTTTAAGGAGACAGAATGCTTTCTGGGACTATATCCTGTGAAAATAGCTGAACTTTGCAGAATTTGTGTTATAACTCTGCATGTTTCCATAGATAGAGCAGGTTTCTAATAGCATCCATTTGATTTTAATAGGATAAAATATTTCTTATTACTGCATCTCCTACAGTCTCCAACCACAATCAGTGTCACACTACAATACATTCTGTGTACTGAGAATGTAACAGACAGTCCTGGCCTCATGGTTTGTAGACTACATACACAGATGATGAGGAAAAAACACTTATCATCACCATCTTTATTTTGTTTATGAATTGACTTCAGAGGGATTTGGAAAAAGTCCTAGCTGATTGCCTACATCCATAACACAGCTAATAATTCAGTATAGGTCTCTTGACTTATAGAAGTATCTACAGGTCACACACTCCAAAGAAATTTCCAAACAGCAGAAGACACAGATTTCCCTGCAGAGTTTTATGAACAGGTCATATGAAAAATATGGCCAACATTAGAGGAATTTTACAGGTGAAAAATATCCCATAGGACTATTCCTCTGAAAGCTTGGAGAAACATGAAATACTTACAGCAGGAATACATGTGCTTCCTGAAAAAGAGAAACATTTTCTTTAGAAATCATGGCAAGTGCTTCACACCAAGTAACATTATTCTCCATTCTTCATGCTAATCAAATTTGAAAATATGATTCAGTCATCCAAAATACTATATTTTAAATACCTATATTTATTTGATGATACAACCTATAAGAACATGCATGTTCTTGCTACTTGTTCTTTTTTTACTTGTATTTAAATCTTTCACAAAACAGTTAATTTTGACAGCTTACCTAGGAGAAATTATGTCCCTTCATTGTACTAGTGATGAACCTGGGATGGACAACCTATTCACCAGAGGAAGCTTACCAGTGTATTGGCCCAATATTATTGTATCACCACCTTGATAATAACCTTCCAGTGGACACTATAGTTACATCTGTACTGATAAATCAGGGAGTGCCACGACAAAGTCTATTCTGGATCTTTCTCATCAATATGGTTAAACTGTTAGAAGACAATTTTGGTCCAGGACAGTTGTCGCATCCTAAATGCCACACTTTCTCTCAGACATCCTGCAGCTGACAAATTCCTAGGGCTACATCCCTTTTGGGAGATGTGAGTTACACCATTACGCTAACAAAAGTTGGGGTATAGTTATATCAGCTCTGTATTTCTTAGGTTAATTGGCTCTTAAGATATTTCAGATTATCCTTGCTGCTTTCTACTGGCTCCAATTTTTGTGTCCAGGTCTTGTGAAACAATTCATGTCAGTGGGCAGTTGTATACCAGAGGAATCAGAGTGAATTTAAAAAGGCTTGGCGCAGATCTTGGAGTAAGTCTGTGAAGATTGCTTTGAAGACCTGGTGTCTTAATTTCTTTTTCTCTAAACCTGCAAGATATGACTGTTATTGACAACCTGGATATCTTTGCATTTCCTATCAATTATACAAGACTGTCAGCAAATTATTAACAAGTGAAATGCTAGCTTTAAGACTGTCATTTGTGAAGCTGTGGGATATTCTCTTTCTCTGTTTCCTTCCTTTTTTTTTTTCCCTATGCTTTATGTTTTAAATTCTTGGGAGCTCGCTCTGGCATCATGTCACCAACATGACAGGCTATATTTGTCCGCAGGAAGAGAAATCGTATCCTTCTTAGTGAGCACTGTGCGGTAGGTTGACCCTGACTGGATGCCAGGTGCCCACCAAAGCCACTCTTTCACCACCCCTCCTCAGTTGGACAGGGGAGAGAAAATATAATGAAAGGCTCGTGGGTTGAGACAAGGGCAGGGAGAGATCACTCACCAATTACCGCAATGGGCAAAACAGACTTGACTTGGGGAAATTAGTTTAATTTATTACCAATCAAATCAGAGTAGGGTAATGAGAAATAAAACTAAATCTTAAAACACCTTCCCCCCACCCCTCCGTTCTTCCTGGACTTAACTTTACTCCCAAATTCTCTACCTCCTCCCCCCCAGCAGCACAGGGGGACAGGGAATGGGGGTTCCAGTCAGTTCATCACACATTGTCTCTGCTGTTCCTTCCTCCTCAGGGGGAGGACTCCTCACACTCTTCCCCTGCTCCAGCATGGAGTTCCTCCCACAGGAGACAGTCCTCCATGAACTTCTCCAATGTGAGTCCTTCCCATGGGCTGCAGTTCTTCACAAACTGATCCAGCATGGGTCCCTTCCACGGGGTGCAGTCCTTCAGGAACAGACTGCTCCAGCATGGGTCCCCCATGGGGTCACAAGTCCTGCCAGCAAACCTGCTCCAGTGTGGGCTCCTCTCCCCATGGGGTCACAGGTCCTGCCAGGAGCCTGCTCCAGCGTGGGCTTCCCACAGGGTCACAGCCTCCTTCAGGCATCCACCTCCTCCGGCATGGGGTACTCCATGGGCCGCAGGTGGATACCTGCTCCACCATTAACCTCCATGGGCTGCAGGGGGACAGCCTGCCTCACCGTGGTCTTCACCGCAGGCTGCAGGGGAATCTCTGCTCTGGCGCCTGGAGCACCTCCTCCCCTCCTTCTTCACTGACCTCGGTGTCTGCAGGGCTGCTTCTCTCACATCTTCTCACTCCTCTCTCTGCTGCTGTTGTTCCACACAGGGGTTTTTTTCCCCCTTCTTAAATATGTTATCACAGAGGCACTACCACCATCGCTGATTAGCTCAGCCTTGGCCAGCAGCGGGTCTGTCTTGGAGCTGGCTGGCATTGGCTCTATCGGATATAGGGGAAGCTTCTAGCAGCTTCTCACAGAAGCCACCCCTGTAGCCCTCCTGCTATCAAAACCTTGCCATGCAAGCCCAATACACACTGCCACCACTTCACAGAAGGGTAGCAAGGGTAGGACACTTACATTCCTCAAGGAATAGGTAGGCTACTGATCAGCTTCCTCAGGAAACCAGGGTTGCCCCCATCAGTTTAAGAGCTCACCTCAAACATTCCAGAAGATAAACTTGGCTTGAAGCTACCTTTTCTCATCTCTACATTCCTGAGCAGATTTAAACTCAGGAACACTGCAGGCTCTAACACCATCTGGTTAAGACTATTTATGTGGAGACTACTTAACAGCCTTCTTCATATTTTCAGCTCATGCTGATTTTATTAAATATATCAACACACTGTTCTCTCAGGTCTCAAAGTCCTCTGGAAGGCCCTTCAAAAGACATGTCCAGCTGAATGCTTAAGGCTGCAAAGCATGCGTAGACCTTTAATATTTACTACTACTCTTGCAAGTATTCATAAAAAAAAAAAATAAAAAAAGTTCCTGTATGATTCTTTGGCTTCTGCGTTTTCACATTTTCTAAATCTCAAGATACTTCCATTAGAGGCACCTGATGATCTTTGTGGAAGGCTACTGCTGTTGCCAGCAGCAGGTTTTTAACTGACATAGGAGAAAGGCAAGCAATTCCAAATATGGCAAAACCTGCATGTTGCCTGCATTCCCTTGAGATGAAGGAATGAATAGGTGTAAGTGGCATTACTAATGCTGAGTCATTAAAAAACAAGGCAATCCTAACGTCTATTGCCGAGCTTCTGGTGTGTTTTGAAAAGCTATGAATGGAGAACACTAAAGGTCAAGTTTTTATGAGTCCCCATGGCATAGATCTATGCGGAAATAACTTTTTACACTGTATTTTTTTGAAGACTTTACACAGTAACTAGAAGTTACAGAAGAGGAAAGGAAAAAAAGTTATAGGAAACATTTCTCTCAATGAGGCTCCACAGTTGCTGTCTGAGGAAAGCATAGTTCAGATAACCAACTCATTTACCTCAATATCGTATCCACAAAGAATAGCTTATCTGATATTATACAAGCATACAGTCTCTTGGAAAAAAGACTTTGTCCCAAACACTGTCTATGGTGGAAAGAGATACTTAAAGTTTTCCTTGCAAATATATTCAAATTAATTAAATAAATAAAGTTTATTTGAAGGTATGACAGGAACATTTCTTATTTTAGATAATAAATTGGGACCAGCAGTTCATAAAGGCTCCCGATCAACCTTTTGACATTTTGTAAAACTCTTATATTTCAAAATTAAGTGTGAGATTTTTCAAGCATGGATTTATTGATAAAGTGCCCATACTCAGACACATAAATATGAGGGAAATTCTGGTTCCACCAACGTCAAGGAATTCCCATCAAATGTCATTAATTTCAGGAGGTGAAGGAAATTATTCTTTCCCAGTAAATTATCCCAAACCAGCTAAACCATAGGATCTCTCAGACCTCAGTGGAAGAGGAAACCACAACAGTAGTGGAAGTGCTGGGCAGCTGCACCACAGCATTCAAAGTATGATGCATATGAAAGTGGTTACAGGTTGTAGTAAGTTTGCAGCTTTCACTTCAAATGCCAATACATTCAAATGAAAAGTCCACCTCTAAAGTGGAATTGTTTTTTCTTGTATATGAATTCCAGATTTCTTGTGATTAAAAAAAAAAAAAAATCGAGTTAATAAAAAAAAAAAAGAGAAGTTTAGATTCTGAGAAAACAGAGGATGTCTAGATTTATCAAGAAAACATTTCAAAATACACTTGTATTTTCAAATGCATTTCTCATTAACGTATAGCTGTAATACACTATAGCCAAAATGTGTGGATTCCAATGCCCTTCAAAAGCAGTGACCGTTGTACCATGACCACTTAGAATCCATGAAGTATAAATCAGCTTTTCATAAAACTTACAAGTATGGATCTGCTTTGAAAAACTATATTATATGAAAAGCCCATGGTGATAATCTGCAAACCAAACAAGTCCTGTATGGACTTTGTCAAAATTTCTTAGTAAGAAACACAAAAAAGGAAAGAAATGAAGACGGATATCGTAGACACCATTCAACATAAATCATTGTGTTTTGAATGGAAAAACAGTGTTTATCAACAAGAAAAATACGTGTGTTAAAAGTAACTTTGAGACAGCAGTATAAAGATTTGTGGATTATTTTGGAAAACTCATTGGGGTTGACTTCCTAAGTGGTGCACAGGAAATACTGCCTTGCCAAGAAATATTGTCAGCCTGCTCAGAAGAGACAGTGGAGAGCAGTCTGTGTCCAGACTATAGCTTCTATCCTCAGTAACTCCTGTGTAACTGCTTACCTCCTGAAGAAGTACATGGGTGAAAGTGAACATGGACATTCATATGTTTATTGTGCCAGGTATCTGGAAAGTATTTTAAGATTAGTTTTTCAATTCTTTCCTAGCCCAGCAGGCAATTTGTACATGCTGTTTCTGTTCCCATTTTATATGTAGGCCTTCAGCAGGGTGCAATTAAATGATTACTCAGTCTTTCTGAGTGTGTCACTGGAAATGCCTTCAGCAGTACCCACTTACATTCCCTGATCCACTCAGTATTTTATATAACTATATCAAATAGATACATTAGTTATAATTTAAAAATCTATGGGTTTGTCTGTTCATGTCTTTTTTTTTAATCAGTTTATGAGGACACCATTGAGAATAAGAAGCACCTTAAGTTAAGACAGAGAGAAACAAATGTGGATGCCATCCAAAGAAGCACCACCAGGAGAGCAGAACAGAAGTTCTAGGGGCTGACGGAAAAAACTATTCTGTGACTTCCTCCAGTCAGAAAGTAACTGACTTAGTAACTGAAGTAATTAATTTTCATTAAGTTACTGAAAAGTAACCCTCCTTTATGCCTCAACACTGGATGACGAGAGCTAGTGTTACTTCTCCATTTCATCATCTCAGTCTGGTGACTCTAATTGTTAGATTCATGTTGGCTTAAGCATGCCTTGGAAGAATAATAACTAGCCCAGGGAAGTACAGAAAGTGAGAATTAATAAGTGAAATCTCTATGGACAGTGCTACTAAATGAATGGAGTAATAGTGTAACTGGCAAAAAAATGAGAATGGAAGCGCAGGAGAATTGCAGGGGATAAGAAGAAATAATACCATTAAATAATCCTCCTTTCTCATCCTTCAAAGTGCCCATATGATGACAAGATTCTTCAGCATTTGATATGGATTTCTAAGGAATTGTGATTCCAGCTGGCTTGGGTGTTTATCTCCAGCTCCTTGAAAAACCTAGAAGTGTATGAAATGTCATCTGAAGGGCAGCTGAACACAACTCAAATGAGTGATGTTCAATCTCAGATCTCAGCTAGAGTGCAATTTTTGATTTAAGGCAGAAGCTTGCATGAATCTTGAGAAAATTAATAAATGTAAAATGAGGTCTGTCTTATTCCAGAGATAAAATTATTTTTTCAGGTCAAGATATGTCAATTTTCCTTTAGAACTTGATATATTATTGGATCAATAATTCTCTGATCATGAGAGTTCATCCAAACTCACTGTCAGAGCATGCAATGTAGGAGGAAAGCCCAATAGACTCAAGCTGCTCATCTGAGCAAAACCACTTGGGGTTGTTTCTGCTCCATCCTTCACTACTCATTAGGTCAGAGACCTGAGGGCAAAGAAAACCTCTACATCCCACCCAGACAATGTCAGAAATATGGCCACCCTTGCTGCTGAGAGGAGTGGGGGGAAAGAGAAGCAGACAGCATTTCTCTCCACCACTCTAAGCTGTGACATGAACTGATGTAATCTTTCCCATAGACCTCTAGGGTTCTGAATGAAAGATTGAAATAGAAGAGCAAAGTGTTGTGAAAAAGTTTCCATAAGAAATTTATGTATCTGTATCAAAATAAATTATCGATTCCCCAATTATTTTTAATCATATGACATTTACAGTGCTGTGGAAGAAACAATTGGGTTGCCTAGAATAATGATTTAAACTATCACATTGTACTGTCTTGATTGCAACTGATTTTTCCTTAGTTTCCCCCCTTTTCAATTTATATGCACTAAGAAATAGCTAACTCAAAGTCTTGACTTCACCCACCCCAGTGTGTCTCTGTTACTACAGTAGAAACAATGAACAGATGAAAAAAAAAATCCTTTTCCCAACAGGTCACTCTCATATTGTACTCCAGAGGGCACCCATGAATGAATGGCAAATGGCCATTCAGAGAGTTGCCAAATACCATTAATCAATGCACCAATGTGGCAACATCGAGCTTTGTGACAGTCATGATTTAATCTATTGTTTGGTAATCAACCTCATCTACGGACATTCCGTAATTCTTATAAATCCAAGAATTATTGTTAGTCTTTTGGAGCAGAACAGTACGAGAATGTCTCACTTAATAATCACAAATTGCTCTTTTCTTCAGTCAAAGAGGTAACTATTTCATGATTATTTGAGAGAACAGATTATGTCAGCTGGACCTAACAGTGCATGCTTTGTCTCATTGAATATTACTTTCCCCCAACCAACCCTCCCAAACCTCCATGCAATCTTCACGTTGGAAGTTGCTCACTAGGAGCGATGGATAATAATGCCATTCATCCACTGTCTGATTCAGATTTAATAATTAGAATGACTTACCCCCCAATTAAAGGGCAATGTTACTTCCACTGTTTATTGTTCCTGTGATTTACAACCTAGTACCATAAAATACTCAAAGTTAAAAAAAACCCAAAACCTTTCTGGTCAATATGCAATAGTTAGTGGATTACTTCATACTTGACCTTATCTTCTGAATGAAGATGAATTATCCATTTGATGAAAGAAGGAGTGAATCATTTTGTCTGTTTTAGAATGTGCACTCTCAAAAGTTTTAAAATATTCTGAATTTATGTTGAGACAAGATCTGAGGATGAAACTCTCGTTTATAACATTTCAGATTGCAAAGTAGAAAGCTATAAAATTAGATGCTTTCAAAGACTGAAAAGCTAGCTCCAAAAGAAAATGGAAATATCGGTAGAAAATACCAGCATTTGTTCAGATAATTTAAATGTAGTTATGCATGTGTAAATTAGTAGACCCAATGAAACTGTTCTTTGTTGGCAAAATGAAATGCTTTCCTCTGTTTTTAATGGCTCAGCTTTTCTTTTTAGCTTGCTTATCAATGCCTATATTGCTATCATAATTCTTGCATTATTCAAAATATTATTTTACTTCTCAAACCACTTGTAGATATAACTTAAAATTGCTATCCACCTATGATGCAAATTAGGATTGGAAAATTGCACGATCCTTCCTTTAAACAGTTTGTATTTTGCTGGTTAAAAGACCTCTGTAGTTATTCTTATTTTCTATACTGAGACTTGAGGTTTGAGGAGATAAAAACTGTACAGTGGAGGTAGATGAAGAGACCTTTGCCTGATGGCAACTTGAGCTAGTGAGGCTGGCTGCTACAGAAAGGTGTTGGTGACCTGGTGACCTCAGGTCAGATAATGAACAGTCATGGTGTCATTTACAGAGTTGCATTGTAAGTTAAGAAACTTTGCCTCCTGCCTATCATCTCTGCTCAGCTTGCTGAGTTTGAGTCCCATGCTGTACACTTGCAATTTTTCCATATCTGGGCCCAAACTATTCTGCAAACAGCTAGTTTAATCTGCTGGTGTTCTCAGTCCAAATGACTGAGCAAAGCCAGAGAGAAAGACTTTGCCAAACTGAAACAACCTCCTCCGTTTATCAATTTTCAGTCTCCTGCCTCAATCATAAGACACCCTGCCAACTTAATAGTAAAGAAAGTTGGTCAGGAGGCGGAATAATGTGACCTATAGTTGCACTTTTAGAAATAGGTGATAGTACAAAAATTGTGTGGAGTTAAACATTGTGCTTGGGGTAGTACAAGCTATACTTAACCATATAAAAAGCATTTTTAACATTTGAAATTGATCAGCTTGGAAAATTATTTAGACTGATGTTACTACTTTCATGATTATTTTTTGTATTGCTCTCCAGCTTTTCTCCCCTACTTCTTTAGTAAATTTACATCATTGTGAAAGGGAATTGGAAACTTCAGCATCTATTCTAATGTTACTGCTTAAGGTACTACTATTTTACTATTACTGTGCCAAATTGTTCTCTTATCAATAATTTCTGTTCCCTTAAAGCCATTTCTTTCTCTTTTCTTATCACTCCAGTTGAGTTTTGTCTGTTTTCCTTTGTGAAACAATAGCTTCTTTCTTTCAAATGGAAATCTATTGTTCACAGGTTTCAAAACCAGGTGGTATGAACATCACAGGACTATATTATTTAAAAAATTACCTGAGAATGTTTACAAAAGATACAATTTCTCTGCACTTTTGCACTTGTACACCCCTGCCCACAGTATAGCTTATTTGAACCGCATTGCTTATCAATCCTAAGCAGGTTTACAGGGCATTTCTGTAAAATTTCACTTGTTAAGTCACAATCAGTGGAATGTTTTTGGGGCTGTTTAACAAAACCCTGTAAGTGCTGAAGAGGTAAAAAAGTACTGGATTATTTATTTATTTATGTATTTCTGAGAAAGCTTATAATCTGCATTTACACTGCAGAACAGATGTGCTCCCTGGTATGCCCCAAAGCTCCGGTCCCCAGACTCACATTGGCCATGTCTGGAGAGGACGGGGCTGGTGCACATTCTCCTGCATGCCCCAGGGTTCCTCTGCAAGGAAGGAGTCACGGTGCGTTTCCACAAGTCTGCCAGGCCAGACAGTGGAATACATCTGTGGACTGCAAAGTTTGCTTGTTTTAGTACACTTCAAAATGGAATAATTTCTTCAGGGCTTCACAGCTCCACTGAACTATCTTTGTATTAAATCTGACCTAGCATAGTCATCACTGGGTTTCTGAAGACTGGAAGTAACTGCAGGGATATTACAAAAAGAAGGGACAAGTATCACAGATGGAAAGATGCCTTACTTTCATACACTGAAACCAGGGGATCAATTCATTACCTAAATATAGGTATTTAACTCTCTCTGAGATGCTCTGGGCCACCTGAGGCAACCTGGGGCTGCCAGATGCAGCACAGGACCTGCAGAAAATCTCTGCCCTTTGCAGCAGCAGCTGAGAGCCAGAAAGGATAGCTAAGGACATGAAGTGCCTATATTTGGGGAATGAAATCAAGCACATAGTGCTGGTAGAAACTCCATTGGTGTTTACTACAGACAGAATAAAAGCCAGGCTTTATGAATCAGACTGTGTCATTAGTAAAGCAAATAGAAAACAAGGATTGATTTGTTCTTTGAAAAAAACAATGTAGGTTGTATGGAGAGAGGTAAAAACCCAGAACTCAGCTTCTGAAATTTGAAGGAGGGAGAAAAAGAGGTAGAAGGGCTTTTTGTTTCTAATTATCTTGATCTGGTTATTCTCTTTTAAAATAAACTTAGTCGGTTTCAGTGAGACATCCTCTGTGATGAACAATTCTGATTAAAATAAATGAATCAAATTAGCTGCTTATATTTGTTGTAAGAATATAACAATATCCAGACTCAATGATGATGAAACCAATGGCAGTACGTGATCAAAGCAAATTACATACAGCGGCAGGTACAGAACCTAGCTTTGATAAAAAGCAAACTGCCTTTATTATTAAAAGAATGCTTGTTGCCAATGTGACCAGCATATCACGTATTTAGATCTTTAATTCCTTTTAAAACTGTACACAGTTTTTAAACTACTATTCTCATTTGAGAGGTGCTTTCTGGAAGTTGTATAGCTCAGCTGTCCAGTCTATGGTGCATATAAATATAGATATTACCCCCTATAGGAAACTTTTAATACTAGCTTAAATCTTCACAGTTTACATATGAAAATGTGGAGAGGGGAAGCAAATTAAATTCCCAGCAGTTTGTATTGCTGAGATCCACATATACAGCTGAAAGAAAATGAACATTTTATCAATCCCCAGACTAGGTAATTTTGATGTTTGTCAGAATATAACTATCTACATTGGACAGCTACCCATCAGGCTGTTTTTTTCCCCAGACAATGTCATGTCTAGTAAAACTATGCATCATTTTTCATTCCCGAACTTTTATGCCTCCAAGGTATTTTATAGTTGCTATTATCTATTTCCTCTTTTTCTGGCTCAATTTCAAAGGTACATTCAGTACAAATCCTTGAATCAGTGTTTAGAAAACATTAAAAATCTAAGTAGAGTATTTGCAATATATAGGGGAAAAATAACAGAATCACAGAGTTGCTGAGGTTGAAACGGACCTCATGAGATTGACTGGTCCAACCCCTGCCTACTCAAGCAGGGTGAGCTAGAGCAGGTCGCCCAGGACCATGTTCAGTCTGGAATATCTTCATGAATGCAGACTCCACAGTCTCTCTGGGCCACTTGTTCCAGTGTTTGATCACTTTCACAGTAGGAAAAAAAAAGTTTTCTTGTGTTCAGACGGAATTTATTGTCTTTTAATTTGTGCCCATTGCCTCGTGTCCTATCACGGGGCACCACTGAGAGAAGACTGGCTCCTTCATCTTCATTTTCCCCCATCAGGTATTCATACACATAGATAAGACCCAGCTGAGCCTTCTCCACTCCAGGATGAACAGTCCCAGCTCTCTCAGCCTCTTCTCATAGGACAGATGTTTCAGTCCCTTCAGTCCCTTCAGTCCCTTCATCCCCATCTTCATGGCCCTTTGCTAGACTTAATCCAGTATGTACCTGTCTCTCTTATACTGGGGAGCCCACCACTGGACTCAGCACTCCATAGGGGTCTCACCAGTACTGAGTAGAATGGAAGGGTGACCTCCCTCAATCTTCTGGCAATGCTCTGCCTAATGCAGCCCAGAATGCCGCTGGCCGCCTTTGCTGTGAGGGCACATTGTTGGTTCATTGTGAGTCTGCTGTCTGCCAGGACACCAAGGTCCACCTCTGCAGAACTGCTTTCCACATGGTGAGTCCAGAACCTGTACTGGAACATAGGGTTATTCTTCCCCAGGGGCAGACTGAGCACTTCCCTTTGTTGAATTTCATGAGATTGCTGTCAGACCATTTCTCCAGCCTGTTGAGGTCCCTCTGAATGGCAGTACACCCATCTGCTATATCTGTCACTTCTCCCAGTTTTATATCATCAGCAAAATTGCTGAGGGTCCACTCTGTCTCATCCCCCAGGTCATTAATGAAAATGTTAAACAGTATTGGCCACAGTATCGATCCCTAGGGTGCACCGCTAATGACTGGTCTCCAACTGGTCTTTGTGCCACTGATGACAGCCCTGTGGGCCCAGCCATTCAGTCAGTTCTGAGTCCATCAGAATGTGCACTTACCTAACCCATATTTTGTCAGCTTGTCTATGACGATGGTATTGGAAACAATGTCAAAAACCTGATTAAAGTCAAGGTGAACAACATTTAACGCTCTCCTCTTATCCATCAAGCTAGTCAGCTCATTGTAGAAGGCTATCAGGTTGGAAAAGAATGATTTCCCTACTGTAAATCCATTCTGACTACTCCTGATCACCTCCTTGTCCTTCATGTATTTGGAAATGGGCTCCAGGATTACTTGCTCCATCAGCTTCATAGGGATTGAGTACAGTCTGACCAGGCTGTAGTTCCCCAGATCTCCCTTCTGGCCCTTCTTGAAGATATAGGTGACATTTACTTGCTTCCAGTGTTTAGGAACCTCTCCTGATCACCGTGACCTTTCAAAGACAGTTGAGAGTGGCCTCCTAGTGACAGCAGCTAGATCCCTCAGCACTTGTGGGTACAGCTTGTCAGGCCACATGGATTTATGCATGTTCATTTTAAGTGTTTCCTAATGTCATCCTCCTCCACCTGTGAGAGACTGAAAGAGTTAATGTCTCAAACATTGTGGCGACTTGAGGCGCTATTTGCGTGGCGACTTGAGGCTCTATTTGCATGGCGACTGCAGGTTGGTGAGCACAGGGTGGGGCAGAGTGGGACCAGGACTGGGACGTGCGGGACGTGGAGAGCTCGTCGGAGGACGCGCGGTTCTGGGTTCTGCTGGACCTTACCACGTATGGCCAGAGGTCACACAGGGTTTAAGGGGCTTGCAACTGCCTGAGAGACCCCTCGCGACCACCCCCCTCCCCCAGCGCCTGCGCAGAAGATTGAGAACTTTCTAGAACAAGAACCATGTAAGTCCTGAAGAGGCGTACCTGGAGGCGGGGATTAGCTTATAAAAGACACGCCCTCCAGGGAACCGCGCGCACGCCCACCACTGAAGGGTTGCCACGTCTGTCATCGTCATCGCGGAATCCAAGGGTGGTGATACTTTTCCTTTCCCTTTCCTCCTCTCTTCTCCTTTCCTTTTCTCGCTTCTCTCTTCCTCTGCTCTTCCAATATATATGCAAGTTTGGGATAAATTGTGACAGGTTGCCCGGAAAATAGCTCCATTGCCAAATCACCTCTGTTCGTTCGTTGAGCTCGCCAGTTCGTTAAGTTTGTCCGTTTGTTGAATTCGCCAGTTAATAAAGTTTCTGTCCAGCCTGTTCTTCTGAGTCCTTGTCGTGACTCTACCGACCACGCGGCTCTGCCGAGCAGAGGTCAGCTTTTGTCGGTACACAAACTGTCGGGGAATCGAAAAGATTCACCCATCTCGCAACTCACCGAGTGGGATGAGACACCACCAAGGGCAAATCTTTCTTGCTCCAGACTGATGTCCTATTGATTTACTTGTAGGTGATCTAGCTACCTAGTATTATTTAATGTCATGGGAATTTTTAATTGATTTGTTCCATTTTTATGCATGTGTCAGAGACAGCTTTTGTTCAATAAACCTAAACAACAACAAAAAACATCCACCATGTAAGTCTTCATGAAGTACAAGCGAGGTTGCAGTGTACAGAAGTGTTGGAAAAAGACAGAAAATAAATTATATCATTGAGGATATCCAAAATTAATAATGTAATTAAACTTCATGATGATCATCATAAGTGTTTTTTGTTCTATTGTGCATTACCTTCTTTCAACTTAGCTTTCATAGTTCTTTTAGATTGAAATCAGCTCATTACCAAGACAGATGTTTGAGATTTTTTTAAGATGGCCGATTACGTGCAAATGCATTGTATAAACCCTCTCAGTGTAAAGTGTTGGATAAATACAGTTGTGTAAAATTCACATTTTCAAGTCAATATGCAAAATAACAATGAGCTGTAAGCTATTGCAAGATTCTGAAACACCAATAGATCAAATAAACACAGTCTTCTGCCAGACCATGTTTCCTTTAGTATAAAATTTATTCAACTAATGTTATCAAACTTCAGCACAGTTGTGGAAGCATAAGGAAGAAGAAAAACTCCTCTTTGAGTATTATTGTATTAGAATTAAATGGCTAAAAATTACAGTGTCAGCAGGACTTAAGATTAATCCAGAGGGATCTGCCAAATCCAAAACTGCATTCTGTCTAGTAAAATAGGAATGAGTTCTAACTCAGATAATTACAATTATGTTGACTTACAAGATCCATGGAGCTGTCCGTAAGTACAGTACACATCTGTTTTGACATCCATGTGTATTTTTCTACTGATCTATGGTTTTTTTAACAGTAAAATATATATACTTGAGAAAGAGAAATAACACGATATGTAATGGCATTAATAGTTATAAAGGGAGTTATTTATAATCCCCTCAGCGTTACAGCCTGAAGATAATTTAGTGATGAGTCAAACTGTCTCCAGTGTAAACCAGGAACCAAATGGCAGAAGAACTGGCTTTTAAGGACTGGAAAACTTGACATATCTGAAAAGTGCTTCAAGGCCTGAACGGTGTGAATAACGTTTAGCTTGCAGCTGTTGTGAATCCAGTTGGACTGGCAATGCGTTGAGCGCTAGTGTTACCACCCTCTTCCCTTCTGATCTAATTTCTTTAACATCTGATGGATATCATTATAATGGGCCCCTCAAGACAGTTCTGTTTTCACTTAATCAAGCAAAAGCAGTCAAACGTTTCTCAGTGGACCCCAGTTATGCATTACCACCTATCTTCATGTTTTTGAGGCATTATTGAAGTTTAGAAATTCCCATCACGTTTGCATCCCAGAGAAGTTACACAGAGGGTTGTGTCTAGGCTTCTGTGAACTGTTACAAGTAAAAGCTGTGGCTGTAATTGTACTTCAAGAACATCCACCACCTTCCATGTCTAATGTAGTAGCAACACTTGCTGGCTGCTAGCAGAGACTGTGGTCTCCCCAATACGCTCCATTCTACTGACACAAGTGGATGTAAAGAGCAAGTGTGCATCCCATTCTTCTCCCCACCCTTCTGGTGTAACAAACACCACTATGACAAGTGCAATCTCCTTGTCTGTGCAGGCTCATCTCAGTGATGAGTCCTCAAAGAGCTCTGAAGAGCCTCAAGATCACACCTAGGTTGGCAATAGGCACCGTAACACACCTTGGCATTCAGCTCACCCAGGCATCCAGAGACTAGGCCAGAATATATCTCAGGCCACAGAAATGCAGGCATCAGATAGAAATCTTTGCTGAATAAAGAATGCAGCTGGAAGGGGGTATCTGAATCTATAGACCTCAAAGGATGTGCTGCAGACCTGACAACCTGAAAAAGAGGGAGCATATTCCACCCTTCCAGCAAAAGAGGAAAGAATAGGGAGG
Organism: Ciconia boyciana; assembly: GCF_034638445.1. Lineage (NCBI taxonomy): Eukaryota > Metazoa > Chordata > Aves > Ciconiiformes > Ciconiidae > Ciconia > Ciconia boyciana. Next base: position 115,240,990 of record NC_132934.1, read on the forward strand.
CAGTTCTGTTCTGCCTGTTTGCTAAAAATAGTCTATTTGCTAAAGAACTTTAATTGAAGAAATTACACTGAGAAAACTGCAATGCCTCATATTCCGCCAAATATATACCTTTATAGACAAATGCTTCTATGTGTGCTTACAGTGAAAGAGTGGGAAAATTATATGCATATTTAACAAGTTATGACTAATAAACACCAAGCAAAACCACAGGTTTTTAACTGACTGGCTTCATTACAAATATTTAAATAATCCACATCTTCCTTTAGCTAAACTGAGTAGAACATAGCTTTGCAATTATAGTTTTACTGAGTCTAGAAAAAAAGACTTCAATTGAATGGATGCAGACATTACTTTTGAGCATAACATGTCTTACAACTAACGGTCCAACACTTCTTTAGATAACAGTCTTTTCACCACCTCCAATTCTCAAATTATGCAACAGTTCCACTACTTTTGCTGTCTGGAGGAAGCTCTTGGTACTGGTCTTGACACCACCAACAGGTCAGAGATATGCTTGCTCTTGTTCCCATAAAAGTCCGTCCCAGGTGTTGCCACATTTTAAACCTAGGAAATACCTGTTCTCAGGTAAGTTAGCAAAAACTTGCTAATTCGTTTGATACGTTTTCTAAGTCTTCTTTTGCTGAATCTCTTGGAATTATCCCCTCCAGCTGTGTGAGACACTGTAACATCAGAGATACACAAACGGAGAGCATAAGCAGGAATGTCCTCTGCTACAGATGCTTCTCTCTTGGTTCCTAATCAATTGAGCAAAAGGAGTAGAAAGGAGGGGTCAAGGAGATACCTACGATTACTTTGCTGGAAGGACGATACTGAGAAAAGGAATCACTGAGGCGAGGAGGCTGGAAGGTGAAAAAGGAAAAGGAAGGAAAGGTGAAGCGGGCTCATATAATTAATCTCGGGTTTCATGATTACTGAATTCTGAATCTTTGACTTGCAAACCTAATACCTTATTTGGAATCATCATCATCATCATCATCAGATACATCTAAACAGTAGCACTTGTTAATAAAACTTAATAAAAACTGGTTCTACCCTTTCTATACAATCGTATTTCTTAATATATGTCTTGTGTTATATTTCTTATCATGAATGAGGCAGAATGACAGCTGGTAAAAATGAACCTTAAAAAAAGGTTAAAAAAACCCCTTTATATTAGCATCAATGCAAAATATAAAGACTGTTACCATGGGTCTTGGATGAGGTTGACACTTCACTGTCCAAATTATTATTATGGTTTGTTAATAATGTTCTTCCAAGGAAGAGAGTGAGAAACATTTTTGCTAAAATGCAACAAAACTTAAACAGAATTTTATGAGACTAAGAAAATGTATGTAGATAAATCTGCATCGTTCAATGGGAATATCATCATGTAGTGGTTGTTAAAAGATGCCTCAGGGAAAGGTTTAAAAAAAAAAATAGAATACAGTGTTAGGTAACCTAAACATACAGGCTCAAATCAGTTTTGCTGCTTTCAGATCTGTGAGTTTTTTAGTGTAAGGGAGGGGGACTATTCTGGAAAAAAAAAAAACAAAACCCAAACCTAAACTATCCTTAATGGTACTTCTGAACCATAAAAATAAATGTTTTAAAACTTATGGTGATTATACTGTGACGTGGTTATATAATGACATATGGCAGGTAAAAAAAATTTTAAATTTAATTTAAAATTACTTTTAGTACTGAGGAGACCGTACAGGGCAAATTACACCTGAGAATATAAATTCTCCCTTATTTCATCTGTGACATAAGGGTACAGTTTCTCACACCCGGTTTTGCAGAAGCGCATCAGGGTTCCTTAGCCATTCAACTTTTTTTAACGAAATGACTTCAGTGTCTGAATAAGATCTGACATACATTTTATTTATTGTAATTCATCCTAAATTCATGGTGAATATCTTAAATACTCCCAATACTACCCTTTTCTCATAAATATCCTCTTCAGTATTTTTAACCATGACTCACCACAGATACCGAAAGACAGAATAAGGAGTGAATAAGGAGTGCTGAATGAATTCTTTCATTGCAGGAACAAAGATAAGTATACAAGAAGAGTTTCAAGTACATGAATATTAAGAAAAAAAAAAGATTTCCCCTTTAGAGAGAAGTTTCTGGGACATATATTGAATCAGTCTTCTAAATTAAAGACTTTCCTTCAAAAAGGAAATGATGCTTGCATAACTAAACTGTGATTTAATGAACTATTACTGGCCAGCTCTAATCGTAGGTAAAAAAATCATGTTTTCCTCTGGAAACAAGGAGAAATCTATTAGGCTTTCTACTCATACAAAATGCCTCATAAGGACAAAAAGCATCTAGATCTGTGCAAAAACTCCATTTCTTACAGCAGAGTTGTAGTGCTGTTGGGACAACCTGATACCATTTAAAAGTATATTTTATTCACTGAACCTTCAAAGGAAAAGAGGAAGGGAGACATAGGGCTACCACTTTTTTTTCTTTTTTTTTCCCTCCAAGTAGTAGCTTTGTCTGAAAATCAAGATCCCCTGTTAATTTTTTCCTTCATCATGACAAAATATACTTTGCTGTGTATACAGCTATTTGCTATAATGGTCATTGCTATATCAAGAAGAAGGGATAAACTTTTCAAGGAGCCAAAGATGGTGAATTTTCAGTCAGCTCCATGGATAAATATTTCTTCTTTCTACAAAAAAATTCGAATTCCTCTGGTGGTTTTTCCAAATAATTTATGTCATTTTTCAAATCACTTTGCTATGGACATCTTTCTGGCTTTAAAACATTTGTTTCCCAGTGTGCTTCTATTAAATATTGTCCTAAAACAAACAATTTCTTTAATTTTTCCTATTCTTTTATCATGCCCATCACTCTAATACCTAAGATAAAAGATTTCCTTCTGCCAAAGACCTTCAATGTTAGAGAAGTCAGTCTAAAAATCTTCTCTAACATATTTGTTGTTGAGTTCAAGTTCTAATGAGTACCATTTGGTAAGTTATCATTTTGTTATATACTATTTTAATTAAAAATATACTATTTTTTTGTACTTATAAATATTTAGAAATCCATCTAAGCTAAGTGTCATTCATTCTTAAAACAAGGAATAATCTCAGGCAATAGACAGCTTGAAATCAAAACAGGTCAGTAAGAAAGAGCAGAGAAAAGCTACATATCACCATTATATAGATGAAGCCAGAAACTCATCAGGACTAGAGCCCAGATATTCTTATGAATTAGGTATCTAAATACATTTTCAGCCATTGGTAAAATTTATTCTATGTACTGCAACCGATTCAGCTTTCTGTTCTTTAAATGCTTGTCTTGTTAGAAAAATATACAAAACAAGTTATTCCTGGCTGTATAAGGGCTTTTATAGACATTCAACAACTAAATTTTGAAAGAATAATCTTAATGGATTAATTCTACAATGAAAAAGACTGACATTGACCAATTTGGCCAAATTGTCAGTTAATTTGATAAATTGCAGTTATTAGATTCAAAAGTAGAGAATACTACATGCATTTGTATTAAATATGTTGCCTCTCTGTTTGGGGGTAATTATAATAAGGCATACATTTCAGCATTGCTAAAAGAAAGTCCTCAAGATTTTGGTGGGCAATTGTCCTTCCAACTTTAGTTCAGAATCAGTGTTGAGAAGCCTAACTTGAGCACAAACGCCTCAGCAAATCAAGGACTGTGTTACTGTCCTGGTTCATTTCCAAATTTCCAAATGCAATACAAGTAATTTTAGTTTGGGTAATATTTAAATATTTACAATAAACACAGCTACCTTATTATATATATCCACATACCAGAATAAAAATTTACAATGAGGTCACTGTCAATTAAATGTGAATTTGACATAGCTATAAGAAAACAACTGGAAATCTGTTTAGACTCAGAAAACCTGACTGATGTATTAAAACAAAAATATTGCAAATTTATATCACCAGAAAATTGAATTTACATGGTGGCACAACATTTTACGTTTTAACTGCAGCCTGTTGCTGCTGGGAAATCGGACTAAACAATGTCCCATCCACAGTGTAGATCACATTCAGTACCAAAACTGTACAGAAGGAGAATGATTTCGACAGAGGACCTGATAGATCACATTCAAAGTCACAATAGTAAGACTTAGGAACAACAGTCTTCTTATTTCAGAGAAAAGCTACTGCCAGAAACTTCAGTGCTAAGTGATGCCTTAAAATCAGATGTTTATGAATTTGCTATGTAAGTTCTGTGGCCTGATGTTTCATTCTGCACAATTGCAGACACTTACGTGGTTTTGAAAAAAGTGGTTATGGAAATTTTTTAGGATGGCTTCTGAGGTTTTGTAGAATTGCTTGCATCAATCTGTTGTCCAAAACGTTAAATCAGTGAAGTTGTGTTAGAGATGATTCACATCTTCAGAGAAAACATATGATGGGCCAAAGTCATGCTTGGTGCAACTCCAGTGAATTTAATGGAGTTACATGAGGGATAGATTTTTGTTAATCTTGGATAAAACTATTCAGTTACATTAAATTTTAGCTCAAAAATAATAAATGGAGAAGGATAACATTATGTCTTGGAGCCTTGGGGCCCACAGGCCTGATTCCTCAAGGACATCATGACCTCATCTGTTCGCTTGGTTCATATAAATTAAATAAATTGACTTCAACCTGTTCCCTTGGAAACAACGGTGCAGTGGAACTGTCCACTGCATGTTCCTGTTCTTTCAGTGATGACCAACTTTAGAGACTGGTCCCCACTGTGGGAAGGTGATCCAAAGCATACCTGGTTCTTTTGGGAAGGTGGAGGCAGTTATTGCAGGAAGGTGGTAGAACAGCTGTCTGAATGAGACACACAGGTTTCTCAGTGCTTATATGTATGCTGTAGGGTATGATGGTTGCTATTGTTAGCTTGGAAGGAAATAGGAATAGGAATAGCAGGAATAAACTAGTCTTGCTCAGCTTTGCTGAGAAACTTCAGCTTTTCACCAGAGCAAACACTTTGAAAGTGAGTCATGAAAAGTAATTCACTTTTAGCACTAAGGAAGATACATTGCCCTTTATGCAAAATAAAGCTTTTCCTCCTGCAGCCATACTTCCAGAAAGCTGCCCAATGAGCTGAATCACTTCTTAGATGGTTCTTCCCACATGGAAGGTTCCAGGCTGTACGACAGAGCAGTTTGAAGATGCTCTAAAGCAAGAGGTTGCCATGCTGAACACGGTGGCTAGTTGAGGCCCAACATCACACACTGAACAGGGGTCGGCACATGGAGAACTGAGTCCAGGGAAACTTCTTACTAAGTCTCATCAGGTGGCAATTACCCTAGGTCCAGAAATGTGAAGATTTTAAGCTGCCACAAGTTTTTGGTTCCCCTCCCCAACCTCCACCTAATGGTTGCAGACATTCAAATTACACACTTCAATAGTAAAACCTTAAAAGAGTATACTTTTTTCTTTCTTTTCAATCTACCATGTAGTCACTGACAGGACAAGACAAATGATTGCTATGATATATCTAGTACAAAATAGAAGATAATGAGGGTGTTTGCTGAAGCAAAACATGCTGCAGCCTTTCACATACACTTTAATCAGCCCATGGCAGGCCAAACCTGAAACATTTACAGCAGTGCTTAGTATTTCAGACATCCTCACTGGGTTGCCTCCCCGGTTTAAGTGAGGCAGTGATTTTTTAATCTTTGTTCTTTTTCTCACCATTCACAAGCCCACCCAGGCAGCATGTAAGTCATCCAGACAGGAAATATTCCATTGTGTGGGCCAGATTACTTGGAAATGATTCACTTGTACCTGAGTTCAAAGCTTCTGGCATAGACCTATGGTACGTTCTAGTGTGCAGTCATTCTTGCCTCAGACTTCTGTGTTCCATGCAACTAAGCTGCTAGAGCAAATCTTACAAAATTTCAGTGGCTTCAAACTAGCTTGGATTTGAAAGTCTCATCTGGGATTTATGAAAAAGAAACAAAGAAGAAATCTTTTACTGGGAAAAAACTCTGTACAAAAAGGCTATATTTCATGCGATTGCTAACCAAGAAGAGAAAGTTTATTTTCTCCCGAGGCTGTAAAGGGATTTGAAGTCCAGTATCTTAACTCACTCCATAATGATGTGTATATAAGATTACACCATTTTCCCAGCAATCTCTTTCCTGATTTATTCAGTATTATAGAATGTGGCTGTTCAGTACAGGTGGAGGAAATAAGATAAACACAACCTTCACTGCTGCTTTTCTATCTTGTTAATGTATGCAATGAAGACATCTGTGAGAAATCTGCATCCTGCCTGGATACAAATAGGAAATTATTTTCCCATCGCATGAAAAAATTTGAGATCACTTCCTCTCTCCTCCCATCTGATACTATTTTACATCATGTTCAAAAAAAGATCGCTTGGAACTGGAAGGTAACAGAAAGGTAAGAACAGTAAAGGATAAAGTCTTCTGCACCCCTCAATGACCCAAAGCTTGTATTACATCAAGTTCCCCATGCAATTCTCCAGCAACAAGCCAAGGCATTACACAGAATGAACTAACCTTTCTACATGGATCATTAAAGTTACACAAGTTCGCATTAAAGATCACCAGCAGGTAGAAAATTAGTACCAGCAAATGGTATAGAATTGCAGAGGACAAATATGGAGCACCACCCTTTATCCCTGTTTCCAGTTTCCAATATTATTTTGCAAAGCAGTTTGAAAGGAGCTGAGGTTAAGCTGAAATTTGATGGCCCATGATCAAACCACAGGGCCAATAAATGCTTCTTCATTACTTTATTGGCTGGTTCTCACCAAGCAAACACCCAACATTAGGACGGGCAGCTGAAAACAGAGGAAGCTGCAGGAGTTATGACAAAAATCTTTATTTCAAGTGTCATGCAAACTCTGAAGGGCAGAAACAGGATCGTCTCTGCAAAACTATTATAGGTTCACCAGAGAGGAATGAATGGAAAGAGTATCTCTAGGGAGAGACAAATAAACGTCTAGGTTCAGGCAGAGGAGATGGCTTCCTAAAGGTTTGTGGAAATAGCCCAAATAATTATGTAAACAATCACAATTGTGCTCCTGTGGAACAACAAACAAAAACTGTGCTGGCATTGTTATTTGAACAACTATAAAGATGGGAAAGTTCCAGTTCAAATGTGGGCACATTGTACTAGGCTCCAGACAGCTAGTAAGAAACTACCCATGTCTCAAGGAGCTTATGAATCAAAGAGTAGGACAGATATGTAGTGGGAGGTAGAACAGAAATAGATGAAATGAGTTAACTGGCCTCACACTCCAAATCCATGCTGGGTCAGAAACAGTAATTAATCTTGAGTCCAAGTGTAATGCCAATGCACTCTACCACACTGCCTTTCTTATTCATACTCAGAGATGAATAGGAGAGAAATACTATGCTGGCACTTTTTCTGAATACTAACAATTGTTTTAATATCAACTGGTGACAAGAAAATGTATTGTGGTTTAGGACTGAACTCCCTTCACCCTAATTTTTCTGCATTTCAGGAAGAGATGTACAATGAGAAAATGAAGTAAACAAAATTTAGTCATCTAAATCCCTCACAGTCTGGAAAACCACTATTTCCACCTTCAAGAAATATTTTTAAAGTCCTTGAAAGAACACTTTGTTCTTGAAAGCACCTGTCATGAAGTACCTGACAATTTTTAATAAGAAGAAAACACTTAGAAAGTTTCAACAAGACTTTGTACTGTTGGAATGACTCAGAAGACTTGAATGCAAAGACATGAGCAAAACAACATACTTGAGAAGCAGAGGGCCATGGGATCTGTGCTACATTGCCATTTAGAGATGACATTAGATTTACTGTGGGGAAAGAAAAAGCATGAACAACTTTTCTACCGTGTCTTGAAAAAATGGATGAGGATCAGTAATCTAGCACACACTAAAGTTTTCAAAACAGCTGACCAGCATTTTCTAGAAACACATTAAGAAACCAAAACTGCTCTGACTAACAAGAAGTTCTTCATGGGAAATTATACTAAATACAATGAGAAATGTTTGTTTCCAGCTGAGGCCATGTAGTTCTTGAGGTAAAACGCAGTGGAAAAATATCTCGGATTAACAGCTCCTAGATTTACAGGATGTCAAACACCAGCAGACTGTTGAATATTCTGCTTCCTAAGTCATTGCTTCTGTATCACAATTCCTTTATCCTGATTTTGGAAGATTACCTTCTATCTTTGTTTCCCAGGTCTCTTTATATTCACTCACTTGTTGTAGCTGTGTAAGAAAAGTGAAACTTTTGACCTACTCCTTTATTTGCAGATTTAAACTTGTGCTTATTTACTCATAGTGCTTGTTTAGATACAACCAGGTAGAAAGAAGTGGCTGATTCCCTCTTTCAGCAATGGGTTTCATTTTTAGGACAGACCAGAACAATGCCTCAGTCTGCTCTTTCTCTTATATTCCACATACTTCTTCACATAGTGTCTGTATTACCTTTTTCCCCTAGCCTTTGCTCTGTTTCCAATCTTTACAGAGTCTGGATTCTTTTACATTACAAATTTACAAGAAAAGGAAAAAATGGTTTGAATATTAAAACAGAAATGCATTATGGTGTCAGTTTTAAGTGTCTTCTCTGCATAGATCCAGATTCTATCTGTTCTCCATTCCTGCTGTCACATACAGGAAGAACTGTACATCAAAGCTGTAGGACAAGCAGACTAGTGAATTAAGCTCCCCTGCCACTTGCCCCCTAACAAACCTCTAAAGTGTTGTTGAGATTGAAAAGGACAAACTGATTGAGTAGGAAACATGCCAGAGGAGTCAGGTGAGAGAAGATGAACAGATAAGAGACAAAAGCCAGCAATGTTTCTTTTCCAAAGATTTTCTCTAAGGAACTAGATTGCATCATGGGGTTCTCCATTAAGTTCCTGCCCCATCAGGCAATCTCTGGTGTGCTTTCCATAAGTAAATACAAACTCTGGGTTTCTACCATGTGATCTGTAAAAGGGGAATCCTAATATTGATAGCCATTATTTCCTCTTTTTTTTTTAAAAAAAAAAAAAAAAAGCAGAACTGCAGACCAATTATTTAGAATTGGTCCACAGGGTGATCCCATAAATCTCACAATAAAAGCTGAAAATGCAAGCACTACACAAAGAAAAGGAAAGTTAAGCAGAAGGGAAGCTCTTTCTCAAGGTCACAAAGCCAGCAACAGGTAGAGCCAGAGAGTGAGCTTGGCCATGTGGCTCCAACCATTGATCAACACTGCCCCCAGCCTGAGGATTTAACATGCCAGAAATGAGGCTGCACATCCCCACTGCACAGCTGTCAGTGATTAAGGGTGGTACACTGAAAGGAGACTCAGGCTTTCACCTCCAGGAGCTGTTATTGCAAAGTTTCTCCGTGATGGACTCTTCCACTCTTTGACGTGTGCAATGGTTTGAAGCCACAGTCTGGCCACAGAGGAACTAGATTGAGTTTAAATGCAAATTACGTGAATCCCAAGAAAAGGTCAGAGAGTCTCTTACTCACAGATGTTGTTCTGGAAAAGGTGTTTCATCGGTTTAGTGTTTGAACCAAATCAAAAATTTCCATTTGGCTAAACTTTTGCTGAATATTATCAAGGGATTACAAACATTCTACTTTAAAATGATATGTCCAGCTGCTACTTGCTAATTATAAATCTAGGTTCTACTGCTAGCTTTGAAAAATATATTTCCTGGGTGGATAATATGTCCTCCCAAACATCTGCCTGGGGAGCAAACACAAAGAGATCATCACAAAAACTTTTCCTATCAACTATCACATAGACTGAGAATATTCATTTTAGTTCCAAATTTGTGTAGCTAGTAAAGTAAATATGAACTTCATGTATGCTTACTTAAAAGTCTGATGGGAAAGTAATGTTTTTCCTGATTGCGGGAAAAGGCCAGTCAACCATAGTGTAGGGGAGGAAATCCACTGTGTCAGTTGGCTGACGTGTAGTTAAAAAAAAAATCATATTTAAGAACACCTTGTATTGACCTCATTTTCCATCCAAAATACATGAGAACTGGCAAGAGTGTACCAAAACATCCACTGTAGGTTAAAATCAGTTCATTTTGATGTAACCATTTCATTCCTCTAATAAGCTAAGTTATACTGTTTTATCTATTACAGATTAAAGACATTTGAATTTACTGTAACAAATCCACCTCAGTATTTCCTTTTGCATTCAGTTCCTTCTTTGGTTTGTTTTTGATGACAAGCAGACTGATGGGAAGGAGAGAAACAAGTACAAAGGGTCTTTAAAACAGACTGTTCTGGTGGATGTGCTTGTGACTAAGGCACTTGTCTGAATCTCAGTTTCTGGTTCAGTTCTTGGCTCTGCTGCGTATCTCCTGCATGAAATTGTACAGTTCACAGAATTTATCTCAGTTTCTCCATCTGAAAAATGGAGGTAATCTTCATTTTACTGCCAGGATAGCTTCACTTATAGTTGTAGGCATCACACACACATGCCTAGATGAAAAGCAGTATTCTTAGTCTCATCACCATGTGGAATGTGCTTACTCTCAGCATTGTTTATGTTAAGTTTTTAAGAAATTCTTCTCAAATAACTGTAAATCTTGTGCTGATTATGGGCATCCCATCTAATATGGAAACTGAACCAAACTGTTTATGACTTTTAATCAGACAGCAGACAGAAACAACATATGGCAATAAGCTAAGCATCAGAATTCTTCTGGCAAATATTTGAAGTAACATATGCATTGAGAAAATACAACCATTTATAACCAGATACCAAACAAAAACAAGAGAAAGACATCCTGTAATGAGTATTACCTCAGCAAAGCTGTTCTTATCTTCAGCAACGGGCCAGCTGTATGTTGCATATTGCTGCAGGAGATCTCAGGGCTGAGCTCCAGCTCTGGGATTAGTAATGCTGTCCTAGGCTGGGAAATATACTCCTAATAAGTAAAAGCTTCTGTACTCCTAACGGATCTCTTTGTTCTTTTGAAAGCACATAGGTACTTTGAGATTGAGTGTGTACTCAACATCAGCCTCTCAGGCCCACTTACTATGCAATGCTAAACAGATTCAAGAATTCTCACTGTGCTCTCAGAAATGAACATCACTTCAGAATAATTAAACTTTAGGGCTAGCAAACAAACAAATCCAGAAGATGAAATCAGTTCTAAATTAATGTTCTACTGGTGGGATGTTATGAATAGGTAGCGGCAAACATGGTACTTTCCAGGGATTTTACAGGCAAAGTTTCTGAGTGTCGGATTCTGTTGCCTAAATAAGGTCTCCTGATACATGTTCATTTAAGAACAGTAGGTATTTCAGATTTGAAACCGCTTTGGCCAAAAGCCTCATCATTTCTCTTTTAATTTTATATATGTATATCAAAATATGTTTGCATAGATATCTTTGTTTGTCCTTCTCATATTAAGAAACATTTCAAGGCTGCACATTCATAGCATGGCTTTAATTTGTTTAACCATGTTGCACATTTTAGTCCAGCACACCTGCAAGTTAACGGCTGTCTAGAGAGCCAGCTTTTAGATTGATTGGAATTTCATTTAAGACAACAATTCAAGTGCCCTGGCCTTCTCCTGCCTCCAAAACACACATGCTGAGCTTGAAAAAATAGCTGTAAATGTGCTGCAAGGAAATTGTAGAATGCTCTTTTCCCCGCACCCTCCTCCTCAATGCCTCACTCCACAGCAATATGGTAAATACCAGCAAGGCAGGCTGGGAAATTCTTCTGAAAATGCTAACACATGAGTCTCATATTATACACTAGCACTGGTTATTACCAGGCAAGGCCACTGAGAACTGTACTGGTGTGAGAAAATTCCCAGAGCCCTGGTTTATTGCAATGACTATTGTGAAGGCCACTTTGTAATGCAGCTTATTCCTGAGATTTGGAAACAAGGGGACCTGTCAGCACTAAAAATACTTGGTGCCCTTTTTGGTATTAAAGGACTTAGGTATGGCAAGGGACATCCAATATTCATCACAAAGTCTGCAGAATATCCAGTCATTTTCAATTATTTCACCTGGCCTAGCATTGCCACATTTATATCGGACAATATTGTGATACACAAGAAGCTCTATTCAAAATGCTTATAGGCATCAGATGGATGACCTTCGCTGTAGGCAGGTAGTTCTCTAAAATTCGCAAATCTTCATTGGGAATCCACTGTTTGTTTTTGGTTTAAACTGCCAATGGCACAATAGTAAGTTCTCTTCCATTTTAGAAGTACTTCAAATATTCTCATGATTTAAGAAATTCAATTATTGAAATGTTTCAATATTGAAGTACAAATCCACTTATCCAAAGATATAGAAAAGACATGTACAACACTGCTGTGTAGTATGTGGTCTTGCTTTTATATAGTAAACACCACATCTAAATATCTTTCCCAGTACTCTCTAGCATTTCTGAATAGTTTACCTTTCAAAAGCATGAAATTAAGCTAATTTTTCATTTTCAGTTTCCCATAATAGTGGCCATTATTTCTTCTATCAAAGCAACAATCACTTCACAACAATTGTTTGGCCAGTTTTTACTCTCAGTTTTAAGCTTTCTACATTAGTTAAAGCCACTTAAGGTATGATTCAGTTCTCAGCTTTCAGTCAACATAAGTTCTAGACAAGGTATAGGAAAGCGAATGCCAGCTGCATTGTTAGATGTCCTCTTTCTTAATAAAGAAGGTGATTAGACTCTCATACAGCTATTAGACAGATAAAGGCAAAAGACAGAACTTCCTTAAGACATTTAAAGTCTTCAGGATTTAATTTCTTCCTGAATCAGGGCAATGAATCCTCTTCCTTTTTTCCTTTCAGACCTAATTAGAAATATCATCTTTTGATAAAAATTCATCCAAATAAAAGTTTTACTACATAAGTCAGCTTTGACTTTTGTCTACATGACTGTTGATTTCTTGCTCAAATATAATGCTTTGGCTACTGGAAGCATTTAACAGAGTATTCCATAAACTTTATGTTTTCTAAAAATTAGCCACATTTGGAAGTTCATATTAGAGCTAATTTTAAAATAGGATTGGAGAGAGCAAGGGTGAAAGGTAACACATTTTATGTACAAACATATTTTATGGATTATTTGTTCTAGAGTGCTGCTAGTACTATGATAAAAATAACTAATCAGGACACTGCTGATTTCTCTGGACATTAGCAGGTAAATATTTTGTCATGTAAATCTGAGCACACTTTGGAAAGAAAGTTTAAAGATGACCTGTACAGATAGCAAAATGAAAGTTTTTGTGGTAAATGAGGGAGTGTGGTGTATGTGGCACAGGGAAAGGCACACAGGAGTAAGGTAGATTTTTTCTCTTAAGCCATGTATTTTAATTCATTTTACTTTTTACTTAGAAAAAAATAATTTATTTCAGAATTTAGTTTGATATCATTTAACGAAAAGTGTTTTATTTAGCATTTCAAAGCAGAAAGGTCCCTAAACCCATTGCCAAGGGAAAAAAAAAATACTGTAACTACAAAAGCTTTACAGTGTATTGCTATTTCCAGGAAACATTTCATGTGTATTAACTCTACAGACAAAACCAGAGGGGGTACATAAACAAACTTAGAGGAAAGTGCTCCTGGCAGCAGATGAGCACACCAGAGACTCGACCTGTTGTCATCCTTAGGCTCACTGGTTAGGCACTTTTTGTTTTTACAACCACTTTACAGTTGGCTGTGACACTTAAATAAAGCTAATACAGAGAATAAGAAATGCATCTTGTCTGACTGTTCTTCAAGAAACTGAAATACTGGTTCCAAGAATAAGCAATGTGATTTTCTGCTTTAGTTATGTGTTCAATTCAGTTGTAAACATCAACAAAGTGGTGGGGAGGATATCGTAGCCAGCTCCAACACACACACCTCACCTTCTGCTCTGATTTCAAGAGGATGCCTGTTTATCGGTGGCAGTCAGGTCTGAAGAAGTTAATATTTCACAAAAAGGCCCTGATATCAGACCAGCACAAACTACTCACTACTCTTGACAGCAGCAGGCACCATCTGTCACATAGATACAGCACAAGATTTGGTTTATATTAACCTTGGAAGCATGGGAGAAAGGCCTTGGAGAAAACCACATGTATGGTTCCGAAGTTTGAGAGAACAAGGGATGGGAGTGAACTCGGAGAAATTATTTTCCTTAACAAGGTGGAGATTAGGCTTGCGACATTGTCCTCTCCCAGTCAATACCTCCCAGTTAAACTTCCCTGACCCCTGCACTTCACCAAATTGTCCCTTTCCGCAAACCTCTTTTTCTACTCTAATAGACACAATATAAGAAAAAAGGTGAGAAAGAGGAGGAAGCAGTCTTCATGGAAAATGTCTTCTATCATAGATCTAAAAACATTCAGGGAAACATTTCGTTTCTTGGTCAAACTTAGGACAGTGTTGTGAGCATTTAGGCATTTTCTTTAGAAATTAGATCTACTTGTAGATAAAGCAAAGCCTGGAAACCACCACTGAGTACATCCATAAAAGAAGAGAAAGTAAAACTTAGTTTCCCTATTAATGCAGGTTTGGTGGCTGGTATCCAAGAATGTGTGAGGTCCAGTTAAAATTTTTCCCATATTTAAAAGATAGGTGAACATTCCCGTACACACAGTCCACAGTATATTTCACCTATTACTGTTCTCTGTCTGGCTTCTTGTTTTCAATAAACTTTTAGGAACCGAACTGTCTTTGTGAACACCACTCATCTAACAAATTTAGTTAAAATTAGGAAGTTGGTTCAGGCAGAGGAAACAGATACCTGTTTACACGATCCTTTTTTCTCATGGGTGACCAGGGTAACAATGTGCTCCTAAAAACTCATTTTTCCTTTAGAAACTATTTCAATGTTTTTTTTGTTTGTTTTCTTAAAGCAGCTCTAACAGGTTTTTTGCCATATAGTCTGATCAGATGTAACATGCTTTCTTTGCATGTTAACTAAATATTTACTTTTTTTTTTCCTCAATAACAAACTACTTCAATAGTTATTAAGGGATTTAAAAATTAACTAATCTGAGGACCCCCTTACTCAAAATGTCAGGTTTGTCATGAAATAATTTTGTGTAGCTCACTAGATGCTGATACTGCCTGGTCTCAGCAGATGGCAAAATACAGAAAGTTATAAAAAGCTGCAAGGCCCCGGGCTTAAATTTGAGTGATTGCTTTATAGGAAATGGTGATCACAAGCCTCCGTTCGTTACAAATTGGTCCATGAGGGTTGTCACTCATCCAACTTCTTTGAGGATGATAACCCATGTGACATTGGGGAAGGCTTGTCATAAGAGGTGTGGGGATAAGAAGGTGACATGATATCCACCATAATGTGTAAAATCTATAAATTGCCAACAAGCTCTGCTTCAAAAGATGTTGAAACCTGCATACTCCTATAAAAGATGAGTCATGGAGAAACCAATATTACTACAAACAATTGATTCCAATTTATTTGTTTAGCAAGTGATCTGAATTTGGCCTTAGTCTTGTGGTAAAGTTTTAATCTAAACATTCTGACCAGAATCCATATTGACACAGAATATCTCCCTTTAATTCCCAAGAAAGATGGAGGAAAATATATCCATCATCTTTACAGTGAAAAAATTCTGATAGCCAATTTGCACTGAAATACATTAAAACATTTCAGAAAAGAACACAAAAAACCTACTTCACAAACAACATAATTAACAATAATAGGTACAAAACCCCAGTAACTTAAAAGCTTTTTTTTCCTTTTTCTAATTTTAAGGACATTCAAATGCCCAAAAAAGGATTTTAAATTGACCATTAATATCTAATTGTCCTAAATTCTGTCAGAAGCAAGTATCTGGATTTCCAAGTTTCCCAAAAAAGTACAGAATAGGATTTTAAAGCTAGCCTGGAGCTAAAAGGAGACTAACATGGCACTGAATATCCACACATCTCTCTAATGAGACTTTTTTACTGCACAATAAATCTTAGAACAGTTTGTACATTTACTGCAATTGCAGTATGACTCAAACAGAATTAATCAAGTGTTATGGTAACCTCATTTTAAAGTACAAACCCAGTCAAACATTTCTATGACTGTACTTCATTTCTTACCAAGATTCTTTTCATAGGAAGGATTTTAGGATGTCCTGTGCACTTGCTTTCCTTATAAAAATGTCAAATCTCAAAGTGTACCTACATACCCAGAATTCCTTACTGTATTTTCTTCTGTGTGCCAGGAGTTGACATCATTTCTGCTTTGTTTGAACAGCTGGTCTTCGCCCAACTTCAGGAGTTCAGAGGTACAATCAAGGCCAAGACCTCACTCTTCATAAAGAAGAAATACAGAGCACAAGGAAATAGGGTGTATCACCAAACATCCATGTCCCTTCCATCGAGGGATAAGCTTAAGTTAAAAGTTCCCTACTGCTTTGTTAAGACAGGTTTCATCATATACCTCAGAACTCCAGTGTGTTATCATAAAGTCATGATTTTCGATGACTCAAGGATATATGTATTCTTGATTTTCTACATCGCAATTCTGACTGACTCCATTGCACATTACAGATGCCCATCATATCCTCTATCTAGACTTTATCTCACCATTCAGCTTCCAGTGTGACAGTGAAGACCACAGAAGAGGTTCAGGAGATGCTTTTCAAGGAGATGGGGAGGCTGAAAATGGATTTTAGCATAGTCAGCTGCAAGGGAGCAGTGAGAGCAGGGCTCCACAAAGAGACCAAGCCAGGAGGGACTACATACAGGACCCTGGGGTGGTGGCAGCAGACAGCTCTGTAAGACCAGACAGAGCAAGGCAATGGCTGGGTAAAGTTCAGGACACAGGACTGGAGGCAACACAGGTGCCAAGGCCACCCAGGATTCAGAGCCAGCAGACCAGCTACCTGCAGTACAGCCTAGGCAAGACTAAGTGTCTGGGCCTCAGCTTAAGTGGAGCTCCTGTGTTATCAGCAGAGAGGGCCTGGGCAGGGGTCCCATGTCAGGCCAGTCAGGGCAATTAAAACCCACTAGGGCCCTTAGAGCCCTGACAGTCAACAATACAAATTTTCAGTGTTTCCATGCCCATTTCTCTGTTTCTTTCAGCCTTCAGAGCTCTTTGAGAAGAACATCAGGTAGTGTCAACAGAGGATTTAATCTGAGCTAATAATTGTTTATTCTTTCTTTTGGGTTTTTCAGCCTTTCCAGCCACATTGTTGATTGATTGCATGTTTATTTTCATTTAAGTTTATAAAATGGTTATAAACCAAAAAGCAACCATCCTGTCCATTTCCTAATCCTTCTTAAATCCACTTCTCAATGTGGTGAAAAAGATCAAGACTGAAACACTTGTTAAGGAAAGGAAACTTTCCTGAGCTATCAAAGTCACATCTGTGAATAGAAAGATTCCTGTATTCAGATTCTCATAGACCTGAGCCCTAAATCTTCCATTGCTTCAGAAGCCCTGAAGAACCAGCTGTAACATTTTCTGGAAAATTAAGTTTCCTTTGAAATGTATTGGTTACAGCTGCGTTTTGCCAAAAGACATCTAAGTTTCTGAAGTTGATTTCTGCCCTATTCAGAGTGAATCAGCAGAGCAGGGGCCTGAAGACAAACCAGTGGTCTACCTGTAGAGGTGTGTCACGTCGGGATATCAGGTTTCCTTTGTGCAATGCACTCAGGCGCTGGTGCCATTGGAAAGTTTCTAAATGGCAGAAGTTTTTGAACATCAGAATTGTCCTCCTCCATTCAGGTTCAAAGCACATCCAGACTACCGAGCAACATTTTGGACTGCTGGTCTATGTCTGCTTTCACAAAGAATGGATCTGTAAAGTGAAAGAGCTTGTGCTGGGGAGCTGACATCCACTCTATGCACGCTTCAGGGGTTTATGGTTTGGATTAGCACAAATCTGACTGCATGTACTGCATACCTTTCTACATCTGGAATGTACCAGGAGCTCTTTCAGCTTAATTTTATCTAAAAGGCTTCCTGCTCACGCACTTGAGACTGCTCCATGATACAAACCAAAGCACATTAAGTGAAGATGATCTGGAGAGTCTCCTTAAAAGCACACTTGTGATATGAACTAAGACAGTAATGTAGTTGGATGCAGAAAGATCCCTAATATATATGGAAGCTGGAAGACACCCCCCACACACCTCCCACTCCCACCTTGAAAGCAGGGGGGCTGATTTTTGTGGTAGATTATTGAGCACACAGACACAAATAATATTTTGAAATCAGCTTTTTTTTTTTTTTTAATCTCAACTTTCCTGCACAATATATACCAATGACACATTCTTTAGTAGTCATCTGATGTATGAAAGAAGTGACAGAAAGTGTATTCACCCCTTCATCTTTTCAACTTTCCTTATCCAATGAAATGCAATGAACTCATAGAAATACAAAACACAACTTCCTTCTATTCCTATGCATTTTAGTGTGTCCATGAAAATGAGGCTCACGAATCCTAGATGAAGCTAAGAAAGCCATGATGGCTTTGTAGGGATTAAATTAAAATAAAAAACAAGGTATGGATGAAGTATGCAATTCATTTTCAGCTCATAAATCCTGATTTTAAAGTGAAAAGGGTACACAGAGGATGTATAAAAATTTAGTGGCTACAGTTCTTCTAGTGTCAAAAACACGTATTGACATAAGAACACACACTTCTGTGGAAAAAAATGTGAAGCCATTAAATTGTAAGATGTTAGTAAATCAGCTTTGGTTAAACTCGGCTCCCATTGTGCACCTGCATATGTATTTCACTATGTTCCAAGCCTTCTTTACTACATCACTCAGTAAATCAATCTATGATTTACTGAAAGAAGAAATTTTGAGCAAGGAATGAGTCATGATATTTATTTGAATTTCATTGACCCCTGGTGGGAATGAGGGAAAGGGTGGCACTGCCCGTTTCTGTGAATGCAATGTTTTCTTGTCCCATGCCAAGACACTTTATTTTTACTGGGACAGCTTCTGAGCTGGAAACATAAATAACAAAACCAGCACTCCTGTTGACCACCTTCTCAATTAAGTGATGGTTGCAGGGGAAGGAAAGAGATTTAATTCAAACTTGGCAGTCACCAGGCAACCAAAGAATAAACAAAGCTACACAGGGGCAAGGTAGAATGAAATAAGGATGTGTTGTGTCTCTTTAAATTCTGTATTGATTACTCTGTGTACAAACATATATATATATGCATATTTGTTTGTGTGTGTGAGTGTATGTGTGTATAAAATCCAGCAAAGTTTTGTATTGCTTTATGTATGAATGCTTTATATATGTCTTTTAGCATCACAGAAGATGATTTGATAGAAGAGCAGAGCTGAAAACCAAACCTTTGCTTATTCATGCCTTTTCTGTATTCCAAACATGACAAACATGGCAACGATCAAGGTGGTTGAGTTCCACATCATAGTTCTT
The DNA here is from genome assembly GCF_034638445.1 of Ciconia boyciana. Taxonomy (NCBI): domain Eukaryota; kingdom Metazoa; phylum Chordata; class Aves; order Ciconiiformes; family Ciconiidae; genus Ciconia; species Ciconia boyciana. The sequence goes on from NC_132934.1 coordinate 115,260,352, forward strand.
ATTAACTCTACGCAAACATACGAAGATGAAGTATGTATGTGCATACAACTGCTCCACTGAGAACTGTTGGCTTTGTCAACAAACTAGGGATGTACCATCAAAGCCTCCAAAACTAATGAGAATGAGTCCTATTGTTAGGATTATTCTATTATGTTCTTTGTTGGTAAGGAAAGAAGCAAAACTGAGTGAGTTACAGTAGGAAATGAGATAAGTTTATTTTTCTTCAGGGCAATTAGCAAAACAAATGTCATGTTAATTACCTCTAAATATTCCTGCATAACAAAAAAATCCCATATCTGTTGACTGAGATATAACATATCTGGACTCTTGGTATAATGTAGATTTTTCAATTAGCCCTTAGAGCAGCAAAGCAGTTAATCTTTTGATACATGGCCCATAATATTTCAGGTCCTGTGCTAGACTGGAAATCAAACTAAATGATCCTCAGAACTCTTGAAAATCCCAGACCTTGAAAGACTGAAGCAGTCTCAATAAAAATAATTGGGCAGGATCTGCAGTGTCTGAAGAGCTGCTTGTATTCTTCCGCTTAAAGCACCTGTGTATATTTGAGCACATTGAAGCCTTTGGTTCTGTCATGCTTCTGCAATGTTTTGATAAGTGATGTTGAAAACTTACCAAGATTAATTACTCTGCTTTGGACACTTTACTACCAAAATGGCAGTGCATTATGAATAGCACAGCTAGATATCATTGTGCAGACCCCTGCTCACTTGACAAATGTGCTTTAATAACCTTAACAAGAATGTAGAATTCCTCACAGCTAGTGCTAAGCTGAGATCAGCAGCTAACGTAGCTCAGGTGACAACTGGTCCCTGTTCCTTGTGTTGGAAGCATTCAGACTTCTAGGATGAGAACTTGGGCAGCTCACGAGAACTGTGTCATGGGCTGTATGTTGCAGGGTCTACAAGCAAGACTATAAAGAGCATTACAATGCTTTTCAGTCAGCCTAGTTCTTCTGCTCTTTCTTTTCAGATTCTTAAGTTCTTAAGAAGGTGTTACAAAATTCTTTCCTGTTCCCTTCTCTGGGCAAGCTGCATATGGCCAAATGGTAGTATAAAATACTCTTTCAATCAGCTGATTCTCTAGGACCTTTTAGCCCAAGAGACACACGCTGCAGCAAGAAGAAACAGAATAAAATCAGATCAAAGGCATCCTTGGCACTGAGCAAATATCAGTATTCAGTTGTCTCAGGAGAATACATAATATCCCTATTGTTACTCTAGGAAGGTAAGAAAGAAGTTGCTGTTCACATCTCTGATACCTACTCCTGTTTATGAAAAGCTAGCTTGTCTATCCATCTCTTTCAGTAATTGTAGATGCTTTTAAGCATCTACAGTTCATTTTTTTTGTGCATCAAAAGGGCCTCACTGAATCCCTTCAGGATAATTTCTTACTAGTATTTTGCTTATATTCTGCTGTCATTCTAACATTCCTTGGTAGCTTTAATCACAGAATCACAGAATGACTGAGGTTGGAAGGGACCTCTGGAGGTCGTTTTCTCCAACCCCTCTGCTCAAGCAGGGCCACTTGGAGCCAGTTGCCCAGGACTGTGTCTAGATGGCTTTTTAATATCTCCAGGGATACAACCTCTCTGGGCAACCTGTGCCAGTGCTTGGTCACCCTCACAGTAAAAAAGTGTTTCCTGATATTCAGATGAAACCTCCTGTGTTTCAGTTTGTGCCCATTGCCTCTTGTCCTGTCACTGGGTACGACTGAAAAGAACCTGGCTGTGTCCACTCTCCCTTCCGGCATTTATATACATTGATAACATCCACCGGAGCCTTCTCTTCTCCAGGCTAAAGGGTCCCAGCTCTCTCAGCTTTTCCTCATAGGAGAGATGCTCCAGTCCCTTCATCATCCTTGTGGCCCTTCGTTGAAATCTCTCCAGTGTGTCCATGTCTCTTTTGTACTGAGGAGTCCAGAACTGGACACAGCACTCCAGGTGTGGCCTCACCAGCACTGAATAAAAGGGAAGGATCACTTCCTTGACATTCTGGCAATACTTTGTCTAGTGCAGCCCAGGATACCATTTGCCTTCTTTGCAGCAAGGCCACATCACTGGCTCATGTTCAACTTGGTGCCACCAGAACCCCCAGGGCCTTTTCTACCAAGCTGCTTTCCTGCTGGGTGGCCCCCAGCATATATTAGTGCATGGGGTTGTACTTCTCCAGGTGTAGGAAAATTATATGAAAGCTTGTTGCAGAACAGGGTGAGATGTTCCTGCCATGGTAAGTGATGCTACTTCTGTAATGAACCCTTATGCATTCACTGTAATTTTTTCCTCTTTTTTGATTATCCATTTCCCAGGAACAGAGGATGGATGAGATTGGAAGGGACTTCTAAAGATCACGTAGTTGAGACCCACCCTGTGCAGAGCAGGGTCAGCTAGAGCAGTAATGTTTTGAATCTCTCCAAGACTCCATAACTCTTGAGCAACCTGTTCCAGTGTTTGACCACTCACACAGTAAAAAAGTGTTTTCTTAGGCTCACATGGAATTTCATGTATTTCATTTTCTGCCCAGTGTCTCTCATCCTGCTACAGGACACCATTGAGGAGAGCCTGGTTCTATCTACTTTACTGCCCCCACCAGGTATTTATACACATGGATAAAATCTCCCTGAGCCTCCTCTGTTTCTGGATGGACAGTCCGAGCTCTCTCAGCCTTTCCCAATAGGAGAGATGTTCCAGTCCCTTCGTCCCTTTTGTGGACTTTTGCTGGACCCTAGTACATCCTTGTCTCTTTTATACTGGGGAGCCTAACACTGGACCCAGCACTCCAGATGTGTCTCACCTGTGCTGAGCAGAGTGGAAGGATCACCTCCTTCAACCTGCTGGCAACACACTGCCTAATGTAACCCAGGATGCTGCTGGCCTTCTTTGCTGCGAGGATGCATTCCTGGTTCATGTTCAATGTGGTGCTCACCAAGACCTGCAGGTCCTTCTCTACTGAACTACTTTTCAGCTGGTTGTTCCTGAGCCTGTACTGGAGCATGGGGTTATTCCTCCCCATGGGCAGGACTGGGCACTTCCCTTTATTGAATTTAATGAGTTTGCTGTCAGACCATTTCTCCAGCCTGCCAAAGTCCCTCTGAATAGTCGCACAGCCATATGTGTGTCAGCCACTCCTCTCAGTTTTGGGTCATATACAGACTACCTGAGGGTGTACTGAGTCCTGTTGTCCAGATAAGTAATGAAGACATTAAAGCAGCATTGGACCTGGTATCAACCCTTAGGGTACACCTCTAGTGATTGCCCTCCTGGGCATCAGCTGGGCCTTGTGCTGCTGATGACAACCCTTTGAGCCTGACAGTTCAGCTGGTTTTCAGTTCACTTCCCAGTCCATTTATCTAGCCCATACTTCATCAGTTTGTCAATGAGGATGTTATGGGAGAGAGTGTTGAAAGCCTTGCAAAGGTCAAGATAAACAACATCCACTGTTCTCCTCTCATCTACCAAATTAGTCGTTTCTTTTTAGTGAGCTATCAGGTTGATCAGGCATTATTTCCTCTTCAAAAAACCATACTGAATTTCTCCTAATGAACCATACCTTAATTAATAATCAAAGATTAACCATTCTCCTAATTAATTATTTATTCTTCTTCATTATTTCTGCTAGGATGCTAAATTCATTGTGTCTAGAAACTATTGTGTTCCTCAATGTTTGTGCTGCAGGTATGGGGATTTAGAAGTTGGTTCTACCCATTTGCGTGGCTGTGGAATCACTGGCTTAGTCCTGAGCCAGTGACCTTATCAGTATTAATACACATAGATTTTACTTCCCTGTCCCATCTAATCACAGTTAGTTTTGTCAATCCTCTCTCAAAAGTTCCTTTTCAAAAGCCCTTTCCACGCAATATTTTCTAGTAGAAGTCTGGGCCTTTACATTTTTATTTTTTTTTTTTTAGACATGTACTCCAAACTGCTAAAGAAAAGTGCAGTGATTGAGAGTTTATCTCATCCTTGCCTCATGTATTGATATTATGAATCATGTGAGGGATGTCTATAGCTATTAAGTCACGGCTAATCATGCTTTCCTTCAAAATTAAAAATAAAAAGCTAAGATGGATTCTTGCATTGATTATTCAACTTTTTAATAAAAGTTGGACTTACAGAAACCACAGCAATAATTCAATATTCTAAAACTGCATGGCATACAAGTAGAGAATTAGAGCTCATTAATGAATACTTCATGATCATGTCTGTTCAAGAACAGTTCGAATGCCGTCAGTGAACGGGATAATATTCTGAAGTTTCCTGTTCTGAATCAGGTCACAGCAACTGCAAGCCAAACTGCATTTACCGGGAACACCCTTCCAGACAGGAAGGATCTTGGCTCATGAATGCATGTGGGAGATATGGGTCTAATAAGCCTGGCACGTATTTCCTCTATCTTGAAAAAAAGGTAAAAGCATGGATCTGGAAAACTGTAGTTAGTAAAAGTACTCCAGCCTGTCAGTGCTACACACTTAACAAAGTTTTATGACTGTTACCACATTTACTCTACTCTATGGAACTGAATCATACGAAAAATTCTTCAAATAACAGTGTGTTATTTGATAAAGAAACAAAAATTCAGGATTTAGTCACCATAACTAGGCCTTGATATCTAGATACAACTGATTCTGCAAAACTTTATTACTATAAGCAATGTTTTGGGATGCAACTTAGAAGTCAACCTGTCTGAAATTATTATTAATATTAAAGCACCAGTGTGTTATACAGAGTGAGTACAATATACCTGTTTAGGGACCCAATTAGATACACAGCAGAAAAGACAACTTCGACCCATAAATTTTCTTACCACTGCATCCTGTGTTAATACTTCTCGCAGAACATTGTACATCACAAACTTGAATAAGGAAAATATTTGAGACATAGTAACAGTTCTCTGTTGGGTTTCAAGATCTGATCCTGGCCCCACAGGATCAGATCTTGTATGGTTGTGTGGTTGTGTTGTACAGAATTACATTGCTAGTGACCAGTTCCTTTTCTTTTTCCTGCTGAGTTTCCAAAGGTGTATTTAATTAGAGCCATGGCTAGTAGAGATAACAAGACAACTGGGAAGAAATCTCTGGAATCAGTTTGGTCTGATTTTCAAACCATTTAACCAGATCAATCTATAAAATGTTTTTTGAAAGATCAAACCACACTGCAAACACATGCTAGAAACACTCTTATTCCTCAGTGAAATGTTCAGTGGCAAGAAAAATCAGGTTTTTTAAGCATCTAAGAGGCAAAAGTCTAGGGAAGTGTGCTAAAAAGTTCTTGGTAGACTACTATAAAAGGGATGCCGCTTTTTATGGTCCTATTCAAAAACCTACTTGCAGGTAATTTGCAAATGATCTGTAAATAAATGGGAAGGAAATATGCAGATTAAACAGTCCATAACCTGGGCTCCAGAACTGTTGCATGCCTAGAACAGTCCAGATGAGGAACTAAGATACCAGACAAAGCTAAATCTGAGGAAGGCAGCTGGTGGGCAGGAGAAAACAGCTTTGGAAAGTTTCCAGTCATGGTGCCGACTATACCTGAAGACTCACCTTTTGTAAACTGAATTTCATAGTTTAAAAGTACTTTTGGATGTCTTGTTGAGTGTCACACATACAATTTTCTATCCTTTCCAGTTGAAGAGCATGCTCTGCTGCACATTGCAAAATGACTTGTGCTTAGTTACATGCACAGCTAATAGCATTCCTCAGGCACAGCAGTACTTTCTTCTTTTAAGGGTAAATCTCTTTCCATACAGTTTCACCTTCTGCCAAGGCCAGGTTTCCTAGGAACAACAACACAATGTAGCAGACCTCTGCAGAAGACAGAGCTTCTGCAATAGCTGATCTGAAATTGCAGAAAGAAATTGCCATTGTCTCTAAAAACCTCTCTGTCCTCTGAAGCAAAAAGCCTGCCAGCATTCATTGCAGCATAACATAACTCGGTGTGTGCAGGACTGCAATATCCATTCTGTGCAAACAAACTGTGTGCTTGCATGTGTAATTCTTCCTCCTGCGGTAGAAAGAGAAGGGAACTGTTAATTTGCTTTGCATAATGTATGTCTGGAGGGCATAAAGATGCCATAGTGTTATGGATATTTAGCACATTATTCTTTAAGTCTTAGTAAGGGCACTTCCTTTTACTGTTGAACATCATAATCCAAGACTAAAACCAGTCAGCAATTACGTAAAGCAACAGGCAATATTCTGAACTTTTCTGCTTTTTGCCTTGCACATATAATAATTAAATGGTCTACCATCAACACTGAGGGGAGAAAGAAATTATCCCAAACTATTGAGTGACAACCTTCTTTAGCAAGCCACCTTGTTCCCTAGCAAGAGAAAAGAGACATCAGACATTGAGTTTGCATAGTAGATGATTACAGAGCTATTTCTGAAAACTGGGATCAGAATATATATCACATACTTTGTTAGCCAGGCTTATTGGGTTTAACGGTATCATACAATCATATTTATTTTCCATAACCTTGAATATTTCAAATACATAGGTCATTTATGAGCATAAGACACATGTCAGGATTATATCCATGTAATTGGTAGAACACAAAAATAGCAATAATCCACTGTTAAAAGTATTTCCATTTCCTTTTTTAGCCTTCTCCATTTTAAAATCTACAAAATGTCTTTATCAGTGAATACCCAGGTGTGAAGTCAATGCAGCACTTTAACTGAGATAGGCTGAAGTTAAAGCAGCAGCACATCAGGACCCTGAGTAAGCTCAATCCTTAGCTATTGTAAGTGTTTTCTGAGCAATACTCATTGTTTTGCAGAGGACCAGTCAAGCCTTCCACAATACTGAAGTCCATGCACACTCCTATTTTAAGCAGTTAAATAATATTTTGGCTTAGGCCTTTCATTGTCCCCAATAAACAGGACTAAATAGGACTTGAAGCCTCTGCAAGTGGCTGATCACCACATATACTAAGCAATAATTCTGTTGACTGGTGTTTTGACCACACATATCCTCCAAAACACAGGCAACAGGAAACAAAAATAAACCCAGCATCTGGAACCTACTTGCCACTTAATATCACAATAGCATTAGGAATTGCAAAAAAGCCAGGATCCCTGCAGCAGAACTCTGTCTTTCTAAGGAAACATTCATGGAGAGGAAATAAAACCCTAGAACTCACTCAGAAATCACATTGCTTGCTAGCGACCTCTGTGCAGCTTGGATTCCAGCAAGTTCACAACAGCCAGGCAGGGAACAATACAAAGAAACTAGCTGATTTTGGAGTATCCTTTCCAACTTTGTTTCCCCAAAGAAGAAGGAAGATACTGTTGACTGACCGGAATTGGTGAGCGGAGAGGACAGCCATAGATTTGCCCTCAGATGGGCAATACCAAAAGAAGAGATGTTTCTAAAGCCAGCAAAGAGAGGACGAGGATGCTGAGCTGAACTGACTTCAAGCTGACAAAAAGCATCCTTACCCTGCATCCTCACAAAGAGCATCAGCTTCACAACAATCTTGATAAAGTGCATTTAAGGGAATTGACAGCATCATTCTCTTCTCCAGGGCAAAGGTCTTACTACATGACTTTTATAGACATAGAAACTGTAAGGAAAGGAAGTGGTGCATAAATATGGTTCAAATGAACACGTGTGGGCAGAAGAACTTCAGCCCTTGCCCTCATTAACCTGCCCAGTAAGGTACACAGTCCCAGGCATGGGGTAGTAAAGAAATGGCTGCCCAGATTCTTCCATTCACAATGCTGTCGCACCTGGTCGTATACACATCCATACCATACAAAGCCATGCAGGGAAATGGCTCATATTTATAACACACTTCCTTTCTGAGCCTACGTCTTCTGCATTTTGACTTTCTACAGTTGATCATGCTTTCCAATAGTTAATCCTGCCACAAAACCAGAAGCTGTTGTCCTTCATGGCATGCTTGTCTAAAATACCATAAATATTTTCTACTAAAGTGGACCCAAATTCTCAACTGCTCTAAGATAGCTTTAGTTTATATGACAAGCATCACATTACCACGTACTTTCACATCCATCACAAGCAGCTGTCAGTACAGTTTGAACTGTATTGTTCATGTACCATTAGGAAGTTTTGACTGGAATATGGGAAAAACTGGATTTTACAAACATGAGGGTGAATATGGGTGTGACTGAAAAGTAATAATGATGAGATTATATCAGCAGGTGTTTTTCTTAAAAAAAAAAAACACAAACAACCTAGAGAAACTCTTTCCTAAAATCATGTTGATAATAAGAACCGTTCTGGTTTACACAAGCTATCAAAGCTGAAAAAAATAATGAGAACTAAACAGAAAATGGCCAAATCTACATCAAAAGTTTAAGACATTGGAGCAAGCTCCATTCCAAAATTTTCCTCTCCTTGAAGAGATAGGACACCTATATATTGTCTGTACAGTTGATTCATTTTGTTTCTATATTCTTCTTAGCTCAATACAATAGCTCAGTACAATATTTTATACATAAAATGGGCTGAAATTTGTTGGCTAACATTAAAATCTGAAGCTTGTTTTTCTGTCAAAGTTCAGAATAAACAAGGAAATCTGATTATTCAAGTTTCAAAAATATTATTTTCTAAAAGCATAGACTTTGAGTTCTCCTGGCAAATAAATAATAAAACATCTTCAGTTTAAGGATTCTCAACCATACCTAGCCACAATTCATCTGCCTGCATGCCAGCACACCTATCTTTTTGCACAGTAGTCCCCTCAGGGAAACAAGAAAATCATATGGGTGAGTAAATTAGGCACATTTTTCAGAATATCACAGAAGCATTACCATTCAATTAAAATCTTTAAAAAAATTTAATGATCTGTTACTTGACACAGAAACATTAGCACAGAGAAACCAAATCCAGTCTAGCTAATAGAAACCACAGGAAGAAGCAGTGTGGGCCCAGTAGCTAGTTGTCAATTCTGTCATCTATATTATTATTTAGTTAACTACAAACAGTATGGAAATACGGTAATGTGACTGAAATCCAGAAGTTACACAGAATGCATGCACAACCAGTATTGTACATTTTACGTATAAAGAGGGCATCAATTGCAGATGTGAACAGCTGAGACCGTACGAAGCAGCAGACAACTGGCAGGCAGACTAAGATCAAATGCAGCATCATTCAGCCCCCAGCCACAGAAATCTAGGAAGATTGGGATAGTATTTACATAACAGTACACCACAGAGTATTGAACATGAATGGGGAGGAGAAGGGAGACAATTACCATGATGAACCCCACAACTGGCACTGGAAAGATTTATTAATGGCACATACACTTGTATTCCACTCCCTCACCAAGACCCTGGGGAAGGCCTGAAGGTATTGTAAATGCAGAGCTTGCTATTTATCCTGAGCTCTAATGCCAGAACATTTTAGAGATCCCGGCTGAATCCAAGCAATTCAAACATACCCAGAGTGAGATCTCATTCTGTTTGTTTTGCTCTTGATGTGATCCAGATCTTCTCCAAGATCAATTTTATGGGACAGAACTGGTCTTTGCCCTCTTGCTTGGCCAGGCAAGGGTGCAGGATGGAGCTGACAAGCCTGGGAAAGCACTCTTTCTGTAGAAACACGGCACTGGAGCTTCCTGCCTATGAAGGGCAACATGACTGCAGGGCAATGTGTCCATTCTCAGTCTTGGGATGGAGTCCCTTTTGGCTGGCACAAGGCCAAGACCTCTCCAACCAGAAGGAGGTATCCAAGAGGATGGCTGAAGCCCTGTGCATCCTGGGGAGCCCTGCAGCCCAGGCTGGCTCTGCATGGGGTCCCAGCCTTGGTGACACCCACTCCATTTTCCCTTTGTTCAGGAATTTGCTCCAGGAAGGATAGAGCGTGCGTATGAGTTTTCTTTCATTCAAATATCATCATCCTGGAAAGTTCATGGAAGACTATGTGTCCCTGAGAAGCTGCGCAGCCTTGGCCTTGTTATCCTCTGCAAGCCCAAAGACATGGCACGGGCACCAGCCATGGAGGTGGCGTGAAGAGCCCAGAGTATTAGCTATGATTCAGCATCATAGGAAATGTTTTGCCTTTATGAATATGAAGAAAAAGTTGAGAAAAAGAAATAGGACTGGAGTGGGGCCTATCTGGGCCTGAAGACTGTCCAAAATGAGAAATCCTAGAACTACTGATGGCTTTGCTCACCTGTATTTTGAAATCTGGTGTGATCCAGTGAGTCCAGACACAGAGACAGTAGCATGGGGCTGATGAGAGAGCATAGGGTCCCCCCTCACTAAAATAAATAAATTGTCCCTTCAAATCAACTTGGAAGCTGAAGTTTTTCAGCTGATAATTGATCATTTCCATTGTTAGAATCTGAACAACATATTCTTATTTGGTCCAGGCTGACAGGCACATTTCAACTGGGCAATCAAGAGCTGTTTTAGGTCAACTAAAAAAGAAAGAACCTGTCAAGTGATCTTCTTTTTTTTTCATGGAAAACATTCTTACATATATAATACAGATTTCAACTCAGGAAAACTTAGCTGAAATTTTCTCTCAGAAATTGTTTTAATGAAGAAATCTTTGATTTCATTAAACTATGGGAGCTCACTGTAAGACCCACATAGAATCTTTAAACATTATAATATAACTCTGGCTCTTATTTTAATAACAGCAATATAAAACATGTTTTAAGTTTCTGTGCATAATCACCCCATGGAGCTGAGCTCTGACAGAGTTGTAAAATTGATAGCAAGCTGCCTGAGAGCACAACGACAACCAAGCACCACTCCTCTGCTTCATACAGCCTGTGCTCACTGATGCAGCTGGATCACAGCGTGGTCAAGGAAGCTTCACCTGATTATTGCAGGTAGGAGCAAGTAATTCTTGTTACTGGCTTCTTTCCCCCTATACAGGAGATTTTCTCTAGTTCTAGAAAGTAACTAACATCGCTTCTCCCCCTGAGTCCCAGCACCCTCACATTTCTTACACAACTTCAGTAGGGCTCTGCATGCTTATTAGACCATTGTGCATCAATTCCTGTATAAGCTCTCACCACAAGGCCCAACACCACGTGGAAGTAACAGAATCTAAATAAAGGAAACAAATAATGCATATGTGCATATGGATTGCTCATACATGTCAATACATTTGAAGCTACATACATAATATGTACTTAAAATAGATTATGAATGATGACAGTGATCTCGTGTTATATCATGTCTTCCAAAGATGTTTAAGTGACTTTTTATTCCTATCTATCTGCTGTTTTAAAGAAAAGAAAAAGAGATACTGAACTAAGCAATATCTGTTGAGGGACTGGGTATCCAATACTTTCACACTTTAGAAAGGTTGGAACCTCTCAGCCTGATATATGTGTATATGTATACATGCATATATACATATATATGTACATACATGAGACATATCAGATCTGTTTATACTTAGTAATTTGCAGTATTCCTCCAAATGACAATTCCATTTAAACATCTAAAACAAGGAATAATGCAGTTTTCAAACAAGTTTATATACTTTTCTATGATGAAACACACAGCTTCCATTCAAAGGCAAGAGCTCCCTCTAGATAACAGCTTGGGGAATTTTTCTAGTCTGCATTTTGAAGTGAACATTGAAGAAAGCAGAATAAAGTCAATGGATGTGGGAAGCACCAAAGCACAGTTGTCACTCTTCTGAGAAACTTTGTAATCTACCTCCGGGACTTATGTTTTGAAAGAATGAATGGTTTGGAGGAAGGAAAATGTATCAGCACCTTTAGAATTTTTAAGTGATTTCTGTTATATCATATTGAGTTATACGGGTCATTTCCCAAAACTAATAGCAATAGCTCAGGAGCTCCTGACTCCTTTTCACTCAGATTTTGGCACAGAATCAGGTACGATTGGGTCCCTCCCTAAGACTTTCTCTCTGTTTAGCACTGACATGCTCAGGTTGGAAAACAGTATGAGTTTGGGGGTGACAGGTGCTGTATTACAAGAAACTTAGGGACCAATAGGAACTAGAAGATTTACAAGAAGAGTCACAGAATATGGCCTTCAAGAGGAAATGGAAGAAACTGGTGTTATTTTGTCTGAAGAGACAGAGACTGAGAAGAAACAGGACACTAGTTTTCAAAGAGTGCTGTGAGGAACAAGATGACAGTCTGTTTTCCATGTCACAGGATGAAGGGGCAAAAGTAACAGGTTTAAATTACCTGGGGCAGAGTTTTGGAGCAACTTTAATTTGTTTAATTTGAGTTTAGAGACTTCCAACCATGTCAGGAATTGCTTAGGAATTGCTGGAATTGCAGGAATTGCTGCTGAGGCAGCTGCTTCTGCCTCAGTGAAAGGGAATGGTTTGCACAACAGCTTTTGGTGTCCCATCCTTCAGGACTCTACTATATTGTATGCAACACACACCTCTTGTCTGTATTTCTGTTCACACCTCAACCTGGTTTACCTCTTTGCAACAACACAACATCCTTTTGGAGGATAAGCTAATGATTCAACTACAACTTCTAGATTCTTTCTATAGAAATACTACTTGGCCACAAAAGCATCAGGCAACTTGCTGATTATACCTTTCTCTGAGTAGAACATTGTATTTATTTCTAATGAATAGCAGCCTTTTCTTCTGCAGGATGTTGCCTGAATTTTTTAAGGGTCATTTTGAGCTCTGTTTATGTTGTCCAATGTGCTAGCAACCTCTCCCAGTTTGGTCCTACTTGTACTTTTAATGGGAACATTCTCCATCAGCTGTTAGACTTGTCCTCTTCCTGTTTGTCAGTACCTCCGCTATTCTCCACAAAAATAGGATTGGAGACATCAGCTACCATGCCTGTAAATTCTCAAGAGGAACACTATAGAGCTCAATCAACTTTAAATCAGCAGATTTATCTCAGTGTTCTCTTACCTATTCCTTCCTTATTTGATACTGAAAGCTTGCTTTTTACCAGTGGTACTAACTTTATAAGCTTCCCGATTGCATTTTTGCTTTTTGCTGAAGATATGAAATAAAGTGTCAAACATTTTAAGATGCTCATTTGCACTCAATATCAAGCTACTCTTTTTTGGGGGTGGGGGGAGTATTTCTTATGACTACTATATGTCCAGAAATATTATTTTTTACATGTGATATTGTTTATTAGTTGCATTTTGGTTTGCACAACTGGGAAAATTCCAGTGAACACTTCAGTGCTGACATATTTTACCAGTAAACAGCAGTTTCCAGAAACCAGAGAAGAAATATTAATATCAAATTACAAGATGGATTGAGGGAATTCTAGACAAACAAGAATTAAAGCATCCATCAACAGTATTTTCACATAGTGATTTACTTGTCTACATCAATGCTAAGTGAATCTGAGTGAATCAAAGAAAATTATTTCTCTAGCAAAATTAGTTTGCTTCTGATTGCTGAAAAGATTCAGCTTTTTTCAATTAAGCTGCTTGTAAGCCATGTATCTACTAATCTGGCTTAATAATATGTGTTGCAATCATAGCACAAAATGCAATATTGTTCATCCTCTTTATAGAGTACTTTTGCAGCTCTTTGTATTAAAAAGTAAACTCTAGAATAAGGCTGAGATTTCTGTTCATTTGTAGCAATAAAAATTCACTTTATCTGAATGTTTTCTAAATATTGAAATTAAAACATTTTAATATTGCTGCCAAAAACTTTGCCCACTACAGCAATGATTGTCAACATTTTTCCATATTAATGGCCTTATTTTACAACAGAATGTGTCTGGGAGCCCCCCCTCAAATTTAGCTATAGAGGAAGAGTTATAACTGTAGAGGGTATTTTTGACCCTGTTTATGACCCCCAGTAGTCCCTAGCTTGAGAAACAGTTCATTGGGAATGATGTTCACTGAAAGCACTTAAATGAGGAAGTAAAAATATAATGTTCAAGTGAATATTCATATAACTTTTGGAGATGTTTTTCCAGCTTAAATACAGAGACCTATCCACCTCAGTCTTGCACACAAGCAAACTGTACACATAAACTAAGCCCTTTAGCTGGTGAGAAAACATCTATTTGCTTAGCCAATAGAAAGGATTGGCAAAACACCCTGAGCACAAGTATATCATTCTGTTTAATAGACAGCGGGAGTGTACTGACATGCAAGCCAGCAATCACAATACAAAATATTCACGTGTCTGCCAAAGAATGATGTCAGTTCCAGGCTGTGGTGTTTGGTACATATCAAAATACCCTTGCTACTAGAAACAGAGGCACGTATGTGTGAGCTGTATATGAATTTCAAACTTAATAAGGCCACACACCTTGAAAATGGATCATTTAATGGTCAGCATCAGAGCATACATTTATCTGCAGTAAGATTCTTTTTTAAATGCTAAACATAGGTTAAAGTGTGGCCTTTTTATTTGCTCTTACACACCTGGAAAAGATTAATAAGCATTTAGTTTTCTATTCTGTAAAAAAAGCCCTATTTCTTTAAGTAAAGAGCTTGAAACAAGTTATATAGAATAGGGAATACTTTTAACAATCTAACTTTATTAATAGGACAGATCTTTCTTGTTATATACTGGGTTTAGGGGTCAGGGGAATTCCCTCTGTATCAATAATGTGGGAAGATTAAAAGTTTTAAAAATATAAGGAACCATCAGGACATTGTTTCTGGCGAATCCCCAGAAACTACACTGAATTCAAACTGGGATTTTAAAAATTATGTGGGTATATTTCCTCTTCCCAAGCAGGGTCACAGTTCTCAGTTGCTCTTTCCTAAATTTTCTGAGTAAGGCTGGCTCTTATTAGTCATATCTTATGGCTCCTGAATGGATATCAGAGCTTAATACCCAGAGTTTTCCCAAATATAGTTTTGATACCATAGGCCCAAACCAAAGCCCGCTTTAATCTCTGGAAATTTTTCTATGCATTTAAAGGGATTTTTAACAAGGCCTGAAAAGCATGCCCAAGTAGTTTCTTTATAGGTAACTTCAGTTGCCTTGAAACTGGCTTCACACTGTTGCGATTGAGAGATAACAGAATGGGGAGGTAGGAATCAGTTCATACAGGAGACAATGGGCTGTAGACATAAGACAAACAGTAATCCAAAATGCAGCAACGTAGTGGAAAGTAATAATTGATTCTGAATAACTTCCTTTTCCTCCCACACATCCAGGAGCTGAGAAAATATTGAAGGAAAGATGAGAAAATTCACATCCATTTCTCTTGAGCATGGAGCCAAGCCTTGGGAATTGGCTTTGCCTGTCTGCCCCTTGTCTCCCTCCTCCCAGTGGAAAAAAATGCTGTGACCATCTCCTCTGGAAAACTGGTGAGCATGAATCATTGTGCTGATGAATAATTCCCTTATTAAAACATTTCTAAATTGTTGCCAGCTTTGTGATTCTTTTACTGTCATGCCTCCAGCAATTCCTGTACCTGTGAGAGAGAAGGAAACAACTGTGTTGGATCTGCAGGTGACTTATACAAGAGTCAGTACTTCAGCTGGGAAAGTAAGACAGCTCATTTCTGAAAGGCTTATGCAGTAGCTTAGTACCCCAGCTGGATATCTTTACAATAAAGAGCAATTTCCTCCAAGAAAAGGAAGCAGATTATCCCCCAGCCTGGCACAGACGCTCTTTCATAGAGGCTAAGCTCACAAACAGGTGCTACAGGAAAGAACAGGCTCTACCTTCCTTCTCCACCTGTCCTGCTTGTGTTCATACTCCTCACTGAAACATTGCACTTAACAGTGCAGTCACCTCCAGGTTGTGTTGTAAGTCAGTCACATAAAATAAAAATGTGGTTTTCAAACACGGGATCGTGACACAAATTGTAAAAATAGAACTGGCACTTGTTAAAAGCTTTTGGCTGAGCATCTTTTTCCTAAAAGACTTTGTAGGCAATTACACTGTAGAGCTAAGTATGGAAATACCCACAATAGCGGTTACAGCTGTGCAAGTCCATCTGAATCCGGTTCACACGGAAATCTGCTGACTTTCTTATTGATGACCTTCATTCACACACTTCAAGGCAAAACTGAGTAAACAGTGACCTCTAGGTGAAGAATCACCTAGTCATGAGGATTACCATGACGTCCTTTATGCATGATCTTGCAAAAGAATAGGAGGGCTGGGGTTAAAAAAAAACTAAGCAGGGGGAAGTCAGTGAAAACACCAAAGATTTTTGATCAGCTCCTAAGAAAATGGTTGAGCAGCCCTTGACCCCTGAGTTTGCATTTGAGATGTGCAGTGATGCAGCTCACTGGGACATGCTGGGATTGACAACACCTCCTAACAGAAGTTGAGCTTCTAAAAATTAGTGAAGGTCATGCGAATTTTCCCAAGGAACTTTTGTTCTGTCTCAGGAAAAGGAACATCCTTTCAACCCTGAGAGTCCTTGTTACGCTGTACCTGCATACAATATCCTCTATTCATACAAAATCTCAGAGTGGGGAAAGGCTACACCTATACTAGGAAATTAAACAATTTTAGGCGCTGGTAATGTGATCGTGTACTTTAACTACAAGAGTGATCACTGGCTTTTGGCCTATAGCAGCTAGTGCTCTCCCAAGTGACTCCTGGGCATGGCTTAGGCAGGGCACATGCAGCCACCCCATTTTGAAGGCTCAAAGAGATTAGCTTTTTCCATTTTGGAAAAGACAGGATGGAATAAAGTATATGAAGCTGAGGTCTGAGTAGCCACCTAAGAATTTCTTTATTCCCTTCTGCAATTTCATGTTTAGTACAAATATCCCCACGATTGTAAATCCAGTATTATTATCTTCATATAACAGATGGGAAATTGATAATCTAAAAGCCAGATTATCAGAAAGCATTTCAGCACTGAAATACCCTTGTAAATCTAACAGAGTTGCCAAGACTATACAGGAAGGAAACTGATGGAGAAAGTTATTGAACACAGATCTCCTGAGTCCTATACTCGCACTATTGTCAATGGGCCATCCTTCCTTCCCTTCGGTGGAACAGCCTATATGCTGTGTACAAGTGTATAGTATACACAGAGTCTGAGATGACTACAAACAAATGAAATGAGACAATTCTAGTAAAAAATATCAAAAAGTGTGCTTTTGAAAAATACTTTTTTTCTGATTTATTATATCAATGTATAATGAGAATCAGAACAGAGGCTATTTAGACCACTCTCCTAGGAATGGCAGTAAAGATATTTGTTTTAGTACAGCTAAGGCAAATATCAATAATAATTGAAGAAATACTCTGTTCATCTGTTGACATGTAATCTCAGCAGGAGATGATGTTTGAAATATTGTCCCAGCACATACCAGATGTCCTACTTTCATATAATGGAAAAGAAAAATGCAGGTTTAGCAAAGTATATCAGATTATCTCAGCGCTACAAAAGACAAAGGTTAATGATGGATGCCTATAAAAACATGCAACAGACTATTCAGCATTCCCAAACTTTCAGACAATAACAATTTATAGTGAGTTAGAGAGACCACATAGAACATGAGAGTTTTTTTCCTTAACTGAACACTAATCTCCTGGTTTTGGAGATCTGGATCTCTTTCTCTGAGGAAATCTGTATTGGCATCAAGAGGAGGAATTAATGGGGTAATATAAATTTGCTATCAACTGCATTTATATAGGGAGCTGTATAAAAGCACACCCCTATGCAATACCTATGCCTAGGAGTGGACTTGCAGAACAGCAAGCTAAGCTTCACTCAGATTTGGGATCACATAAGATACTGTATTTTAAGTTTGGTTGCTTCTTTAGCAAGTTAGGAATGTTAGGAAATCTATCCTTTGTACAAGAATGTATAGAGCCAGTACATCTCAGGATTCAGTGTTTACAATCCTAATTCCACATATATCAGGGAAAATGCCAAGGTAAGTCCCAGTATATACGACAATTTCATGGTAAATTGCTATCGAAACTGCTGAGGAGCATTGCTAGGACCATGCCTGCCCATTAAGATTGCTACAGCCCAACGAAATGCTTTAATCCTATGGCCATCTATCTTTCCTGATAGCTTTAGCTTTGAATCTTAATAATTTTAGATTATACTTCAGTATCTCAGTAGAGGTGACAGAGTACACTTTTTGAAAATTGTATGTAACAACAGATATGTAGCAAGCATGTTGAACTTTAATTAGATAATAGACAGATCTGCCAAATTTACCAGGCATGCGGGGTTTACTTCTGAACAGTAAAGACAACTTAAAGAAATTTTAAGCCTTTCCAAAAGACTGAAAAATGTAAATTCAAAGTGAAGGACCAACGAGGCCACTTAACGCTACATTTGATCAAAAGGAATTGGTGCTAGACAGTTCAACAGACACAGATATGCATGCAAATCACTCCTTTCATGACAAGACTAACATTAACCACAAGGAGACATAATGCATAAACTCAAAAACACAAGTCATTTGTTTCCTAAAACTATGCAATAAGAAAAGTCCTGCTCAAAGGTATAGCACAGTATATAGTTTTATGAATGAGTCAAAGTGGTTTCTATAGAGAGATACGCTAGAGAAGAAGGGAGAGGAAGATATTTTTCTTAATTTCCCCTCTCAATTCCCCCCCCAGGTTTTACTAGTGCTACCCTTTCCAATCTCAGAAGATATGTGCTCTGAAAGTCCCTCTCTCCCTCCTCCACAACACAGAAGTAAAATATGTATTTAAATTGAGAATAAAATTCCTGTGGATTTCAGAGGATGCTGACTCTATTTAAGTTAACAGCTGATGAATAACATCATGGCTATCGCATCTTGATAACGATAACTGCTTTACAAGGTGAGTCTCTTACAGTTACAGTTAAATTTTATAGTTTATTGATTAATCCTCCAGCATTCTTATCAGATGATCTATCTTATTTTCTATCAGAGTACATTGTATTTCAATACCTAAACCTTTATTATCCAAGTTTCTGCACTGCTCAAAATTTAGTCATACCAATACAAGACAGTTGTGGAATTTTACTTCATATCATTCAAAGTTGAGTTCCCCTAACACTTGTGGTGCTCTAGTCCCTCGTTTCACAATTGTAACAGCCTGTGAGACTCCTGGTGGATTATTGATTCTGCTGTTTCTGGGGATAGTTTTGTTGGGATGAAAGACTCCTTTAAATTAATATTTAAAATAGCATTGGCTATTTTTATGATACTCCAATCAGTTGTGGAGTGTTTAACCAGTGAATTTTAATAGCTCTTTCGTAATTGCATTTTTCATTATTTCTGCTGTCTTCCTAGTATAGTATTTTTTATGCTAGGCAATATTTACTTAAACTATTGCCATTAGATAGCTTGTAAACATGGACAGAACATTTGTTATTCATCTCACTTGAATTTAAAAAATAAGGGCTTATATAAAATGGCCACTTATATCATATTAGATGAATCCAGGAATCTCTTCCAAGAACTCTATGGACAAACAGATTTATAAGGTGAAAACTGGAAAGTACAATGCACCTTTTACAGCCAAAAATTCTATCTCAAACCAGATGGATGCAGGAACCACATTCATAAGCCAATAATCTTTTTATTGCCACAGTTAAGACTTGTGTCTCCCCAATTTACAGTCGAGAGCTAGTTTGCTGGGCTACAGAATTGCAATGCTCTATTTTGGTCCCCTCCCACTTATGTTTGATTTTAGATGCCCTTACAGTTCCATCACTGCTATTATATCCAACTGTTTGGACTATTATTTTGGTTTCTGCTGTAGCTGTGAATTATTACTCCTGGCTGTAAGCCATGAAGTGATGGAAAATGCAGAGGTGGCACCTTTTGATGTTGCTTGTGTTGTTGGATAGACTTCCTGTGGGCCAGACACAGACTATGGGAGCAGATAGCAGCAATTGGTTTTCTAAAGAAAATGCTGTGTTAATATTGCTGTCTTAAAGATTTTCCTTATTGTCATCCATACAAAATTTGACCTTTTTATATCTAACTTTATGGATATAATACACTTTTCAGTTTGTACCTTTAGTATACATGAATTCTGACTAAATACTAACTGTACTTTATTCCCTTTTCTTTCAAACTTCCATATAGGTTCAAAGTCTCAACTGTAGATATTTATTATTTCCAGCCTGCTATTTTTATGGCTAAACTGATCTTCCCACTGATGCCCCTCAATGGACGAATCAATGTAACCATAAAAACAAAAGACTAAATTTGAAGATTGAATAACAATTGAATTGGACATTTGAATACTGAAAGAATTTATTAACTGATTCGTACTGTCTTCAAATGTACAGATCACAAAATCAAAACCTTATGGTTTCACTCATAGCTTTGCATTCATATTAATAGGTATTCATATTACATATCCTTGGATGCACAGCAACTTTTATTGAAGTCTAAATGACACAGCCTTTCTGAAACATCAGGGAACTAATTCAGGAACAAGCTATTAAAAATCTTGACCTAGATTTCATGTAGAGAATTCAAGGGTTTTTTATGCCTATTATCCATTTTCTTTTGAATTGGTATTGAATTGGTATTAGTAAACATATTAGCCTCTTTTGAAGGCTTTTCAGTTTTTCTTCCTTTCTTTCACAGAATTGCACAAGGGTTGAGATTGAAAGGCACCTCTGGAGGTCATCTTGTCCCACAACCCTGCTCAGAGCAGGCTGCCCAGGGCTGTGTGCAGTCTGGTTTTGAATATCTCCATGAATGCAGACTCCACTATCTCTCTGGGCAACCTCTTCCATTGTTTGTCCACCTTCACAGTAAAAAGGTGTTTGTTTGTGTTTAGAGGGAATTTCATGTGCTTTAATTTGTATCCATTGCCTCTTGTCCTGTCTCTGGCACTACTGAAAATTCTGACTCACTCATCTTCATTCCCTACCACTAAGTGTTTATACATATGCATAATATCCCCCTGAGCCTTCTCTGCTCCAGGCTGAACACTCACAGCTCCTGCAGCTTCTCCTCTTAAGAAAGATGCTCCACTCCCTTAATCATCTTTGTGGCTCTTTGCTAGGCTCGCTCCATTAAGCCCATGGCTTTATTGTTCTGGGGAGCCTGGAACTGAACACAGCACTCCATATGAGTCATACCATACATGACATTTTACTGTAGTCTACCAAAAGCTCTGCACTGGGAGAAATATAATTCTTTTCACCATGAAAATAATTCTGTTGACAGCAGTTCCTGTTTCTGATAAGTTTATTGCTATTCTTTTTGTATACCTGTGGAACCAATGGTCTTGACTGGATCACTGATGCTCAAAGGGAGAATCACAAAAAGAATCTTAATTTAATACATATACATTCTTATTCCTTTCTTCATCAGGATCCCGATGTTCAATTCTCAACTTGCAAGTGTAGGCAAAATATGCTTTTATCTATAGAAAAATAGGGTGTAGTCTGGAGAAGCTGAATAATTCGCTGATGATCAGTCTTGGCTACAGTGATGAATATTTATCATTTGCCTTTAATAACTGTGTTTAAAGAATCTCCTTCTTGCTTTTGATGATTTATATCTAAAAAGAACTCAACCGCTTTCACTTCTCTTACTAATAATGGACAATAATTGTTTGAAATATTTTTCTACTGCTTCCCAGAGTTTTACTCTGTTCTGAGATTATAGGCACCCTATTCACACACCTCCAAGAAAATTCCCCTTTTCTCAGTGGGAGTTTTCACATGACTAAAATAAATACTGGTGAATCAGAGTTCTTCTCATCAGTCTGTATAGTTTCTGGTATACTCAGTCTATACAGGAAGCATTTTAATTATATAGATGCTGAAGTTTAAGTCATGCCTTTCTAGAATTCATTGTTGCACTTAGGTGTTTTTACTTCTCAATATATATAGTTGTTAACTTAGCTTGTTTTCTACAGAGAGAAAAACACTCCATATTACCATCAAGGCTAAATAATTGGAGATTTTCCACTAAGGACCTCAAATATGCACTCTGTAGAATATTAGGGCTGGTTTTGACAGTGCATGTCTCTCCTGTGCTGCTTTAAAATCCTCACCTATATATAGTTCCCTCACAGAGTCTATATTCTGAATCCAGAACTAAAACTACAGTTTCCTAGCTAACCTGATATCTAATTTTCTTCTCTGTCTTGGTAACAAGTTCAGCAGAGATAATGCTCTTTCCAAAACATAAATACAGGAACAAAACAAGAAAGATCTCTGACCATCAGATATTTCCACAATTTTATCCTTTTAGCTACTGGCAAATAAAGGACATAGTGTAAGGATGTGTTTCAGTACTTCAGCCTCTGCAGGAATTCTGTTTTGAAAAGTTTCCAGAAAACCAGTCAGAGCAACACTAGCATGCAGGTAGGCCTCGCATGCTCTCATATCTATTGTAAACATGATTATACAGAGTAAGGGCATATTGGTTATTATATTTTTTAAATTAAAAATTTATAAACTTCAGAAAAGCTCTTTGAATTTCTCATGGGAAATAGTTGCTCTTTTGGAGTCTGCATGGCTGTAGAGCTCATTACCACTTAGTATTAATGAAGGAAGCTCTGCTTCAATTTTTAGTTAGGGTTTGTTTTGTTTTGTTTTGTTTTGTTTTTATGACAAAAAGATGTGCACCTCCTAATTTTAGCACTCTGGCCCTTATTCAAGGAGGTCCTTAAACATCTACTTTGTTTTAAGTAGGTACTTAGAGGCTTTCTCGAATAAGACACTTTCCTAAATGATTAAACATATGCCAAAATAAAGTTAGTCATTTGTAAGCTAGAATAATGTATTTGGTTTAACTTTTCAGTAGATTGCATGGAATGAATAGAACACTTTTCTTTTTTTGGCATGCAAAGACCAACTCAAGTTCCACAGCTAAACACCTGAGGACAGAGCTGCTTTGTTTTTTCCATCAGACACTTTTCCCAAGGGACTTTTCTGGACGTTCCTCATCTCCTACTTTGTTACCCCAGCATAGCTACAGTCAAAACTTCCTATAGACTGATTGACTTGTTCCCCCAAATATGCGTTCTTTCATGTCACTGTGAATCCAAATCCATGTTAGGCATGGTTTTTAGCTGCATATCCAAAACTGTAAGTATGAAGCGAGGAGAGGATGATGAAAGAGCTAGATTTTGATAGAGAAATGATGATTGTTATTCTGTCTTCACAGGCTAGTTTTTCCAGATTCCACCAGGGAGCACTGAGTGCCTGCCAGGGCTGATCAGATCCTATTAGGCTGACACTGGATATCTCTGCAATTCTTTGCTAGCTAGGCTTCTTACTATTTAAAGCTCTTTAACGATTTCAGAGCAGGAATGGAACAGTATGAAGAATTCAGTCTCCATGTATCTTTTACCTCTTTCTTTGCAGTCATGGAAATTTTGGTTCTAGTGGCTGTTGTGAAGGCAACATTTAATTTGTGATCTTTCTTTAAACTATAAATCAGCTCAGTAAAATGCTTTCAGATCTGCTTTGCATATTCTTGACTGGTGGCAGCCCACAAATAATAGAAATCTATATGCATCCATGAAGATCTATGCAGCGATTCTATAGGTAAGTATTGAAACAGTAAGACCAATGTCTTACTTCCAACAAAGTTTAAAAAAAAAAAAAAAAAGAAAGAAGAGTCTCCTATTAAGTCTCCTATTAACCTCAGTGGTCATGACTGGAAGCTACTTGTTTAGTTGTGTGAATGAAATAAAAATTAAAAAGATGATGCACAATTATACCACTAAATATACAGGTAGCTTTAACCACTGCTTTAATTAAAGGTGGCCTAGCTCAAAGAACCAACACTACTCTTCAACTGTTCATCTACAGAAGTTACTCTGAGCTAGAATTCAGTAATCATCTAATCAGAGTGGTTATAATTCTACATTTCAAAACAACAGCATATATCAATCTTCAAGTGTTGCATGTATTAATGATTAAGAAGTTTAATAACCTGTTATGATTTTCCACTCCAATTTTTATCCCCTTAACTAGCCATAATTTTTATCTTTTAATATTCATACAGTACATCATCTTTAAAAAAAAAAACAAAATTGAAAACAAGATGTAAAAATAAAAGAGGGAAGAAAAAAAAAAGTCCCTTCAGAAAAAAGTCCCTTCAGATGACAATCTCTTACAAAAACAAAATACAGAAAAACCATACCAATGAAATTTAGCCATAATTCCTTACTAATTCTTTCATGATTATTACCCACGTGATTTCTCTTCAAACTATCTTAATTCCCAATATAGCTAATTTATTTTGCCAATAGTTTAATGAATTTTTATAATTTAAAATAATTCTCTTTTTAGGAAGACTTAGTCCATGGTGTGCCTTAACTGCCATTAATAAAGAAACACTTAGCAAAAATTAAAGTTTATTTGTGATATCTTCTTTCAAAGTATTTACGAGAGCACAATTTCAACATCTCACAAAAAAGAAACTCAAGCCAAAATGAGATTTTGCATAAGGTTTCCATCTTCTTTCTCAGCCACCATCTACTGAGCTAAGTCACATTCTTGCTGTGAGGTTTATATTCATAGGCACTTGCAAAGAAGACTTGATTGACTTCAAGGCAGCAAGAGGAGATGCTATCCAAATAGCTTTATTTGTTGGACATAAAGAGAAGGGAACTGCATGCATCATTCAAAAAATATGTTTAAATTCTCTCGTAAGACCTGTTAAATTACAGTTAATAAATGCTACAAATTCTGCCCTGCTTCAATAAAAACCTATGGCAGTTCTACACACAAAATGTCTACATGGAAAGTACATGTCTTCATTATTTTGATTCCCACATGATCCACCCATAACTTGTTTCAGAAAAGAATGTAAGGAAAAAAAATAATAACCTATATATTTTTGTATGGAGTTGTACAGCTTTGTTGTCCTCTGAGTAGGGTAAAAGATTTCAAACTGTGAAATTTGCCACATGCAAATATCTAAAACAAATTGCCCTGATTTTTATTTTTTATGATGAATTTTATTATTTCCTGATAGTTTCAAAACTCATGCATGGCATTAGGCTTTTCCCTTCATTTTATAAAAAGGTTCCAGTGGCTGAATGCAAGAGGTAGAGAAGTGGCAGACAAAAATGCACACTAAGAAAGTGGAGAAGAGAGGCGACAGGTGCTGGTTTTTGCCATTTCCAGGTTCTCCTTATCATGGCACAATAAAATCTCAAAGTTTATATATTTGAAGAACTGTAAGAATTTGGAAACATCATTAGAATACAACTTCCATTAAAAGAAATGTGATATTTAGAACAAGAAGTCAAAAAAAGCCTGAATTCTGTTAAACTGAAAACTGCTAAATTCTGAAAAGTGTTAAATTTTGTCCTAACAAGGACAATTCTGTCCTCTAATCCTACAAGTACTTTCATATGCAGTAATAAAAGTACTTGTAATAAAATCCATGCCTGGACAGATGAGTTTTACTCCATTCAGTAATTTTCATTTTAATGTTTTTAGTGATACACTGAGATGTATCAAAAATGCATCATACTGTGATCAAGAAGAGTTAGCAAAATACATTAGAAAGGTAGGAACATCCAGTAAGAAAATTCCCTTGAATACAACCTTGAATAGGAAATAAACTTACTTTGCAGCTGTGCAGCTTAACCCTGATTTTTACATGCCACGGTCTTTTTTGTCTTAGAAACCATCTTCACAACAACTTTGGAAAGCTGCATGAACACCAACAGAAAAGACAGAATGTATTCATCCACTTTCCAAATTCAGCTCTTTGCAACCACTTGTGGCCATGTCCTGGTTTCAGCTGAGATAGAGTTAATTTTCTTTATAGTGGCTGGTGTGGGGCTATGTTTTGGATTTGTGCTGAAAACAGTGTTGATAATACAGAGATGTTTTAGTTGTTGCTGCACTAGTCAAGGACTTCTCAGCTTCCCATGCTCTGCCAGGTGCACAAGAAGTTGGGAGGGGACACAGCCAGGATAGTTGATCCAAACTGACCAAAGGGCTATTCCATACCACATGGCGTCATGCTCAGCATATAAAGCTGGGGAAGAAGAAGGAAGGGGGGACATTTGGAGTGATGGCGTTTGTCTTCCCAAGTAACCATTACGCGTGATGGAGCCCTGCTTTCCTGGAGATGGCTGAACACCTGCCTGCCCATGGGAAGTAGTGAATGAATTCCTTGCTTTGCTTCGCTTGCATGCGCGGCTTTTGCTTTCCCTATTAAACTGTTCTTATCTCAACCCTTGAGTTTTCTTACTTTTGCTCTTCCGATTCTCTCCCCATCCCACCAGGGGGGAGTGAGTGAGCGGCTGGGTGGGGCTTAGTTGCCGGCTGGGGCTAAACCACGACAGGCCATTACCTCACGATGGCAGCCCAGGAGGAAGGACTGTGCATTCAGACTCCTGGTACTCCCTTAAGAAGAAGAAATAGGGCCAACTCACTAAGCTCCTCATGCAGCAAAGACCGTAACTGTTTCCCTAAGAAAGCCATAAAATGCAGTTACTCTCTGACAGTAAGACTACACATGTATGCCCGAGTTAGGAGATGGACTTACTGATCATGAGTCCCTCACTTCACGTGGGAGCAGCACCATCCGGCAAGCCTTCCCCATCCAGGAACACCTCAAAGTAGCAAAGTAGCAAAGTCTCTGCCCCTGCGTTGCTCCTTCAGTTGATGGGCACCAGTCCTTCCCTGGAGCTTTAAGTTTCCCAGGCCTGTGTTCAGCTTCCAGCTACTCCTCCACTCTCCACTAACACCCCACATCTCCTGGCTTGGATGGTGTTTGTTTAGGGGGAGCTTCCTTTGTTTCTTCCTGTTTTTTACTTCCCCATGATGTCGTTGATGTCAGCTGCTTCTTCCTAGATGGTGCTCATGAACCCTGTGCACAGTATACTACTAAAAATATCGAGGATGGTTTCACATTTGTATCTGCTTCAGTGATTGAATCTGCTCAAAGGCTCAGAAAGTCACTACTCTTTCAGGTAACCTCTGTTAAACTTGGCATGTAAGAGACTACCTCCAAAGACCAGACTAGCTGAGGATTATTAAACTGTGTGCAAACCCTCTACCACGACTGCCCTGACACACACGTTGGAGGAATAATTGATGTTACAATATAAGCTGCCTGTATAGTGGCTGAAGTAATCCGTAACTGGGGAAGATGTAAGAACAAAGCAGGGAAAGGGAAATAGTTGTTAGGATACCACCTCTGAAAGGTCAGGATCCCAACAGGACAGAACTGGGAATCCTAAAGCACTTAGCTTTCTGCAGCATTGTGCTACTGCATTTTGCTGTTGTGTTTACTGGGGAAAGAAGACAGAGCTTTAAGTGCTTGAGGAGAGAGGCACAGCACAGTATGGAAAAGAAGTACACGAGTGCTGTAGATCACAACATACACAGCAAATAAAGCAAAGAAACCATTTAAAACACATCTTAATTGGGAAACTGAGAGACTGCAATAACTCTGGAGAAATTCTGATTACCTTGTGGCTTGCAATTTATTCTTAGGTGCTTTTTCAAGATAATTTTTGCTACAGAGAATAGCTCTGCACTAGAAAAGAAAATGAAGAGACAATTGCTTCCTTTTCTAACACTAGTATGGACACAGTTTTTCCCCAATTCATAACAGTTAATACAGCTGTTCATACAGCTTCTCTTCACATTTGTTAAATACTGGAAACTTCTTCAGCTTTCTCACAGTTTAGCTAGCACACTATTAATCTTGCTACTGCTGATACTGCAATTACAAATGCACCCAATTATCAGAAACCTTTTTCTGTGAGCAATTCAGATATTGTCTAAATCTCACTCTGGAAGCTCTCAAGCAGGAACTGTATATTATCTCTTTCTATGCTTGTTACTTGTTTCCCCAAGACCCTTAGGAATTAAGCATAGACTTCAATAACTAGCTGCATGCCAAAGACCCTTCTGGGTTATCACATGTCCCTACAAGACACATCTCTCTATAACTGTGATGCCAGCTCTCCACATAGGTAATGTGCAACTTTCCTTTGCATACTTTAGAGAATGTGCTGCAGAAGGTAAAGCACCTCTGAAGGTGCCCTAAGATCCTATAAATCCACAGGCTACTCAGACCTGTAAGTTATGAAGACCTAATCATAACAAGGTAGCTGGAAATCCAGTCACCTTGAATCACACTTAATTCAGCCCATGTCAAGATAAATTACAAATAAAACCCAATTTCCATACAGAGAATATCTACATACATTTATAATAATTTATAATAGCTAAGTGAAAAGAGTAAAACAGGCTTAATCAACTTACACTGAATTGTATTGGAAATGTCTCTTGTCCGCCTCGTTTGCCATCTTGACAAGGTGGATATCAAACATTCAGTTTTCATATATACCTTCCTCCTCAGATTGAACTCATTAAAGAAACTATCAAAGAACCTCTCATCTGGGCGGAGCGTATTCATGTCTTTAATTGATTTTTCTCTAGACGATTCAGACAGACTTGAAATTTTTCCCTGGAAATCATTCTGTTTCCTTTTATGCAAGCTGAGTTGTTTTCCTAATTACAATAAGCCTTGCTTCATTTTCTCATCTATGCAAAATATCACTCTGTCAGACCAACGACTATCTATCTCCTATACTCAACTGGTTAATTAGCAACATTGTAGGGGTAAAACTATTATTTCCCCACTCCACTTAAGTAACCCAAAAATGGGGGTTACCACTTTTCATCATAAAGTGCTTTTTGCAATGGTCATTATATTCTATATTGATCTGTATACTAATAAATGTACTTTTTACAATATTTAATCAGGATTCCTCTGAGGGCCTGTGAATAACTACCAAGATAGAGAGGCATTTGTGTGTCTAAGGCAATGACACAAAGTTTATTTTAATCAATAATTTTAAGGCAGGTGTAGTTTTTAATTTTGCATCTGCTTTGGGTGTGATGGGAGAAATCCTTCAAATCCAAGATGAGGAAAATAAATACTCAGGTAATATTTGCCTGCACAAAAAATAATGCTTACTGTCAGAATGCTTTTCAATACTCCATACCCACTAAAGGATAACTGCCAAAGTTGCTTCTAGACCATGCTCAGTGTGTTACATATTCAACAAACACCTTCATGCCTCTTCCCATATTGCCCCTTGTGATTGGGAAGCATTTTCTGCAAACTTTGACAAAGTTGCCTGAGTATTCCTCAGAAGTTCATACAGAATCCACTGCCTACACAAATTTGACCCTATCTTTGTTGTCGATGCACCAAGAGCACTGCTGATCATTAGCCTCCTTCTACATCCTTACCTTGCTATATTTGTCTATCACAATTTGTATAATTGATTTGAAAACTTTCACGGGACACAGGGTTTTTTTGTTTGATGTTTGTTTTCCCCCTGTATTTGTACAGCACTAGCAGAAACTAATAATTAGGGATTAGGGCTTCTAGGCACTTGAGCAATAATAACTACTTCTGCGTTACTTTGTTTAAAATCTAATGAAAGGTTAGAGGACATCAGTATTCACACTGGCAAGCTGTTTGATGTAGATGCTTTCTTACCATGTTAAGTTTCAATCAGGTACCTATGGTCCTTTGAATATCAACCAATCATTGGGTCATGGTAAGGGCAAAGAGCTGTCGGGTGCTGTACCCTCTGCCTTGGGGGACCTCCATGTCTGAGTTGGAATGGGTCTGACCGCTGCTTTTTTGGATGCCACAAGAAATGAAGCAAAAGTGGGAAGCAAGACATGCTCTGGGTCGGTCTTCACGAATTTTAGTAACTATGCTACACCAACCACATCTAGCAGGGACTGTACTGGTCTCTATAAGCTATCAGAAGCTAGATATCAAAAAAATTCAGGGACATATTAGATTACTTTTCGGCATTGCATGAAATTTACTGAAGAAATGCTAGGGAGCACACCATAACTTATTGAAGTGTCCCAAACTTAAAAATATTTGATGCAATGCAAGGAAAGAGATATAAGAGTATTTCAAGGATATATTCCTCAAACTTACATTATAACTGTGTTAATATAGTGTTCAGGTTTGTGGACATGAAATAAACATAAATACATGTTTAGAATTATTATGACTGCAGCCAATAAATAGATTTCATCACTATGGTTACAAAAATAAATAGCAGCTACAGAAACACAGTTAATTGGAGACAAGGAAGATGGAAACACTTACTTCCCATATTAAACAACATTCCGATGAAAGATTGGCCACTGAAC
The DNA here is from genome assembly GCF_034638445.1 of Ciconia boyciana. NCBI lineage: Eukaryota > Metazoa > Chordata > Aves > Ciconiiformes > Ciconiidae > Ciconia > Ciconia boyciana. The sequence continues at coordinate 115,290,372 of NC_132934.1, forward strand.
AGACATGAAAAAGCACTGATATAAATTATTTATAGGAGCTGGATGGAAATATTAATTCTGCTTCACAAAGTGTTTTAGTAGTCTACGTTTGGTTGCAAACTATGCAAAATTTCAAAAATATTTGTAAAGAGGAAAGGAGTACCAGCATTGCCAATTCAAGTTTATTCCATTTTTGGGCTTGGGTAAGGGCCAGGTAGCAGAAATATTGGTACTTTTCTTGGACTATCATTCCCAAGGAGGCCAACAGAACCTGAGAGAGAAAGGGGTAGCAAGTTCTGAGGAAAGATGGTCATTGATTTGACTTTCAAAAACTGTGGTAGTTCCTTCTTTGTAAGAAAGCTCTGCCTAACCTCTCTCTCTCTTTTAATATCTATTCAGGAAAATAACTAGTGCTATTAGCAACAGAGTTTTTAATGCAGTAAAAATAAAATAAACTAAACAAAAAATAAAACCAAATTAAAAGATACAAAACACCTAAAAATATTTGTGATGGAAAATTTTTGGTTAGTCTGGTCTTGTGGAAAATTTTTACGGAAATCCACTCGTGCTCTGTGGGACAAAAAACATGTGCATGCCCCAGACCTGATAATTAAAGCACCCTTATGTATTGTGTGGGTGGAGGTTGGGGGAAAAGAGCAAGGTGGAAAGAGAGGCTGCTAGAAGAGATGCTCAACCCTTCTGAAGCTGTTTTTTGCATCATTTACCTGTGTGCAACAAGTAGGACACAGAATGTAGGTACAGAATGTAGGAGTGCTGAGGATGGATGGTGAGTGCTTTGGCTCTCCCTCTGCTCCCCTGTTCCTCTCCTTCCTTAGCCCCAGTTTGATGAAGTAACTGGAAATACGTGAAGCAAACTGCTTCAGGCATCAGCTTCACAGCTGTTTGGAGATCACTGAGAGACAACCCTTGCCACAAGTCTCCAGCAGGATGCCCAGTGTCCAGCCTCACAATACAGGCCAAATGCTGTATTTGCAGATTGGATCTTATTTTCCGGAACAGTCTCAAGACTGTATTTTTCTGGAGTTTATGATTTCTGGAACAGCAAAAAGATTATTCACATTGCCAATAGTCAGCATTGGACTGAATTAAAAGATAATTGAAAATACTGTGGTGAAAGAAATCAACAACTGTATTCTGGGAAATGGCTAATGAACATACACGTCAGGAAAAAAAAAAGAAATAAAAACGAGAACTGGGAATTATGTCAGTCTGTTATCTTGCAGAAGAGTAAAAATGTGGAAGTGGTCAAGCCATCATAAAGTTAAGACTATCTGGAACCGTTATAGTCTACATTGGCCTATGTTTTCTTGTCAAATGCTTTTTTCCTTCCAGAACGAATGAGAACTCCTTCCTGTTCTCAGTCTGCGGGTTTGGACTGACCTCCTCCAAAGGAAATGCTCAGCTTGCGTTGCTGCTCTGAAATCCTAACGGGAGGAGGGAATCTGTTTCTCAGTTCTGCTGTGTTAATGAGCTGAAGCTTTCCAGCCATAAGCCACCCTGATATCAAGTGTAAATTAAAGTACTCTCAAAACAGCACTGGTTCATACTTGTACTCTGTTTATCCATTGCATCCCCAGGAAGCTGGAAGCAGCTGGAAAACAGCCCACTAAAACTTTGTCTTGTTCCTATCACTGCAGGACTCTCCCTGCCCCATCTTTCTGCTGGGGACTGAGAGTGGGTTTAGCTCGAGTTGCTCTCTTGAGTTCAGTGATTAATTTTTTTCTTCCAGGAATTATTTCAAAATTGTAAATGGTCCCTTTCAGACGAATTATAAGATAAAGAAACTCCAGTGTCATAGAAAATCAGTTCTAAGGCTACTTGTAACTAGAAAAAATGCCATCTCCCAGCTATCAGGCATCTTCCTGGAAGTTTCCCGAAGTTCCAAGCAGAATGAGAGTTGTGCAATGGTTTTCTTAAAGTACTGACTTTTGGTTACAGTCAGGGAAGAGACACACCAAAAATAAGTAAATAAAAAGGAGAACAGGAACTATTCTTGCAAATACATAGTGTGAGGAAGCAAAAGGAACATTTCACAAAGCTAATTCCATGTAACTTAACTCTCCTGAACAGCTTGCTTAGTATTTCAGAGGCAAAATGCCATACATCTGGCTCTTTAATCATTAACACTGTTCATTGTTTCATTAAAGCAGAGGTCGTTATTTCTCAAGAAGTTATTAATGCTTGCAGTAAGAAGTGTACAGGAGTTTTATCCACAACATGGTAAAAATGACTTTTAGCACACATAGAAGCTCGGAGTTATTTTTTAAGCCACAGAAGTGGAGAGGGGATTTCAGTAGCACTTTGGCTGCCTCTGCACAGATCCCCAGATGAATCATTCACATTACCCATTTCTGCAAATATCAGTATTTATTAACTGGGGAATGATTTTCTGAGGAATGATTGGTTATATCCCATTTGAAAATCTAAGCCCAAGGAATTCAGTCAAAAACTGGACATACTTCTGTTTCAAATAAAAATATTTTGATTCAGACATGCCACAGTTGTTCCCCACTGGTCATCCAGAGAGTAATGCTCTGTTGCAATCACCATGTTGCACTACAATGACATTTACAAACTGACGCAACGATTTCCATTCTTTTTATCATTCTTTTAATGTTGTTAAAAAAACTAGCACATTAATACTTTTACATGTATTTTAACAGGGACAAGTAATTCCATTAGATAGATACAATTATTTAAATAGTGTCTCGTAACTGTGCATGTGATAGTTCATTCACACTCAGATGCCCTGCATTATATCAGTTACTTTCTGGTAGGGAATTGTGACTTTTTTCATGGATAAGAAGTCTTCCTTTGGTAGCTTCTTCAGCCCAGCTATTTGCTAATCTCTCAATGAGTTATGTGTGTCCTAGGACTTATTCTTAGCATTTAGTAGCATTAATGAGTTTATTATTACCTACTGCTTTATTTAGGCATCAAACAGACATTTTTAGCCTACATTCTCTTAATCCCCATTTCCCATTCTCTGTTACACTTTTGAAGTTATATTCTTAACTTCACAATGCAGGCAACTGAAATTAATGAGTACTCCTTTTCTGCTCACTTTCCAAACTCAGAACAAGTTTTTTATGAGTCTCTTTCCAGTCTCTCAAGCAAAAATGGCCTCTGGAGGAGGGCCAGGCTTTCTACAAGGACAAAAGCCAGAAGAGGACTCAGGCATAGCTTTTAATAACACAAATAAAACCCGCCTGTAACATTCTGAAACATTCTGATTGTCATATTGCTACCCTCACATATCAAAAATTTGTCTCCAAATGGGTAATTAAGAACATGATAATTGAAGCCAGGGAGCACAATATTTCATTTCACTTCTCAACAGGAGGGGAGTTTGGAGCTGGCATACTGTTTAAGAATGAGCAAAGCACAAAATGCTTTTTTTGAAAATGAAAACTGTCAAAGAAAGCCAAAAAGTAATAGAGGAATAATAATGTTCACATTGATGCCAATACAGCCAGAATGGCAATACATTACACACTGCAAGTTGCATTGTAGTCAGGGATACAATGTAGAGAAACTGTTTGTAAATAAAAAGAAAATATATATGTAATTGATGAATTTCCCACTTCCAGAATTTAATTTTGTTTATTTCTTTGTCACATAAAATTACA